>NC_064831.1:56264767-56867767 GCF_024166365.1 Elephas maximus indicus | reverse complement strand
AAATTTCTTTGTTAAAGCCATCCACTCGTGCTATTTCTGTCATAGCAGCACTAGATAACTATGAATTTGGTACTGGGAGTGAGGTGCTGCTCAAGAAGATACCTAAGACATGGAAGTGCTTTTGAAACCATGAATGGATAGAGGCTGGAAGAGTTTTAAAGTGCCTAATAGTAAAAGCCTAGATTGCCTTGAAGAGACTATTGGTGGAATTATGGACGTCAGACAATTCTGGTGAGGACTCAGAAGGAAGTGAGGGAAGAAATAGCAGCAGCAGAACCAGGAGACCAGCGTGAGACAGCACTGGAGCCGACAGAGTTCCCCTGGAGCTAGCACCTTGAATTCAGGCTTCTAGCCTTCTAGACTGTGAGAGAATAAATTTTTCTTTGTTAAAGACATCCACTTGTGGTATTTCTGTTATAGCAGCACTAGATGACTAAGACAGACCCCCACAAACAAAGGGGCTCTGCTTGACATCTGGGGCCACCCAAAGGCCTCTGGGCAGGGCAGGCTGGTCAGGCCCAGCATGGGGAGCGGGTAGCACTAAAATGCCTGAGCAAGGAAATCAGGACCCTCACAGCAAGATGGTTTCGAAGTGGATTACTACCTTCTCCCAGTTCAGCCCCACAGGCTCTCAGACCGTCCCCCTGGGACCTCTCCAGTCCAGCTTACCCAGGCCTGCTCCAGCAATGCCAATCACAACCCGTACCAGGACCCACCCCCAGACTGGGTCACTGGCTTAAGGGTTGTTTCTTCCCCCAGGGCATTTGGACAAAGGACGTCATTAATGTACACGTTAGTTTCTCTACCTGTAAGATGGGAATAACTGAGAACACCAACTCCAGAGGTTCTTGTGAGGGTTAGATGAGATGGAGCCGGAAAGGCAGCTGCAGTATAGCCCTTCAGAGGTAAGGCTATGAAAGACTGCAGCATTACTCTAGGTCTCTCTCATGTCACTTGCTCTGGGGGAAGCCACACTCGTGAGCAGCCAGATAGAGAGGCCCGTGTTGAGAACTGCAGCCTCCTGCCAGTAATCACGTGAGTGGGCTTGGAAGAGTATCCTCCAGACCCAGTCAAGCCGCAGATAACTGCAGCCCGTCGACAGCTTGACAGCAACCTTCTGGGAGACCCTGAGAAGAAACCACTCAGCTAAGCTGCTCCCCTGGCTCCTGACCCTCACAAGCTGTGTGAGATAATATAATACATGCCTGTTGTTTTAAGCTGAATTTGGGATAACTTATTATGCAGCAAGAAGGATTTCTCAGAACATTTAATATGCTAACGCAAATCTTCAAGAACGAAGATACACAATGTAGCCTTCCCCATATTTATTTGGTCAAGGAGGTCTTCTTTCTTGAGTATTCTGAAGGAAACTCAGATCTAATGACACAGCTCTGGCAATACAATGAAATGTAACTTCTTTGATTTTGTCTCGAGAGCTGGTCATTTACCCTTTCAGAGTCTCAACTTTTCCCTTTTATAAAGTAGAAATAAACCACCTGCCTTCACTTCCCTCTCTCCCTGGGCATGAACTCAGCCCCAACAGGTAGGTTCTCAGCTACGTGAGGGAGGGGGTGGGGGGCAATGGAAGAGGGAGCCTACCCCTGGGGCTCAGGTGGGTTCTACAGGTGGTAGGTGGGCCCAAGGCCCACTATCTGTTTTTCTCCCTCAGGCCAGCTCCCCAAAGTGGTGAGGAATAGTGTTGTCTTCTAGCTTTTTTGTATAGGTCAGAGGTGAGGTGCATGGTCCTGCCTCCCCCATCAGACCGGGAGCTCCTCCAGGGCAGGGCCTGTGCCTTCTCCATCAGACTGCGGGAGCTTGTCCAGGATGGATGGCCCATGTACTTCTCATCCTATAGACAAATCAAAGCCATGGTGAGGAAGGATCAACAGAGCCTTCTCTGGCCTTAAGGGTAAACATATGTTCTTCCTTCTCAGCTCATTCTTTACCCAGTAAAAGACTGAAGTCCAGTTTCTGGGTACCTGACTGGTTAGAAATCCACTAAAGCTCTGCAGGTCCCTCTTTATAAAAAGAAGACAGTTAAAAAAAAAAAAATCTATAATGCGAATACTTTATTATCAACGAGTGACTGGTATTAGCTTTTTGTCTGGGTATTAATATTTCAGAAACCATACACCAAACCCAGGCTTTTCCACCTAGCTCTGCTGTATCATTTTCTTAAAAAATAAAAATAAAGAAGAGGAAGGAGGAAAAGAAAGAAAATATATCTGTATTGAAAGAATTATAAGCCAAAGTGCGTCTTCTTGTTTTGTCCATATACACACATTGCACCATACATAAATAATTACATTGTAAAAATGACTCCATAATTACAAGTATAATATATATTTCCATATAATATATAAAACTTTATATTAAATCTAGGTAGATGATATTTGGGGGGTTTCGTCCGTGGGAGCTGTGTCTCTGGGCACGGGCCCCTCTTGCGGTGGGCACACAGTGGTGGCTGCCCTCCATGTCTGGCCCTGGGCACAGGGCCATCGCCTCTGCAGCCACCGCTATCTGTGGTTGTTGAGGAGGATCTCGAGCCAGCAGGGACAGGAGGTGATAAACTGCCGGGAGTAGCAGGGCCCCCAGCCCTTGGCAAAGCTGATGCGGACGCTGTTGGGGTCATAGGGGCCGTCGGCGGCATCTGGCTCAGGCCCATGCTGGAGAAGGCCCGAGCGCTCAAAGTCGAACACCTTGATGGAGTAACCAGGTGGCACCTTGCGCACAACGAGGGCGCGGCCGCCGGGCGCGTCCAGCGTGGGGGAGTTGACGAAGATGGGGTGCTCGCCCCGGTTGTAGGCCCACACGCCGTCAGGCTCCTTGCTGAGCAGGATGCCAAAGCCAATCTTGCTGCGCGTTCGCTGCACCGACTCGCTGCGCTGCTCCAGGTTGAGCTGGCCCAGGCAGAAGCCGCTGCCCTGAGGTAGGTCATAGAAGATGCTGACGGCCTGGTCGTACACCGCATAGAGGCGGCCCACTCGTGTCCGGTGCTCCCAGTACGCCACGCTGCACCAGTGGCTTGGCTTTGTGGCATCGGGAGACATGCTGGCATCTGCAAAGCAAGCACAGGGCACAGGGCTGTTACTCGGGGTAGAGAGATGGGCACCGCAGCCTGGATAGTGGGGGCTGGGGGTCTGTAGTATGCAGCAGACACGCAAGCACCTACTGTGTGCCAGGCTGTCCTCACAAAATTTAACACACAGGAGAGCTCTCTCCCCCACCTCAGAAATACACACAACCTCACACAAAGGAGAAACAAATGTTATGAACCTGCAGTGTGCGAGGCAAGGCACCTACTGTGTGCTAGGTACTGGGGATGCCCACCCAGACACATGCCCACAAGAATTTCACAAGCCAGCAGGAAAGAGAGAGTGCAGGCAGGCAGATACTCACACGCACTCTGAGGAGGGACTAAATGCTGAGCACCAACAACATACCAGGTGTCATACACTCTATCCTTATAAGCACTTAGCCCTCATGAATACCCTGTAAGGACGAGACTCAGCAGAGACTGGCAGCTTACCCAAGGTCACACAGTTGATGAGCAGCAGTGGCAGGATTTGAACCCAGTCAGTCTAAGCATCAACCTGACTAGAGTTATAGGGTTAAACTGTTGCTGTCAGGTGCCCTCGAGTTGATTTGGACTCATAGTGACCCCATGTGACAGAGTAGATTGCCCCGTAGGGTTTTCTAGGCTGTAATCTTTACGGGAGGAGATCACCAGTTTTTCCACGGAGCCGCTGGGTGGGTTTGAATCTCCAACCTTTTGGTTAGCAGCTTAGCACTTAACCATTACGCCACCAGGGCTCCTTCAAGGTTAAACTATTAGAGAGACAAACCACCCCTTGGCAGTGACTCAAGCATAGGAAGTAAGGAGGAGGGCTGGCCCCTTGGGTCCCTTCCAGCCCAGAATTGTGGGATTCCTGTGGTGGCCTTGTTGTACAGAAATAAGGCCGTCCAACTGCTCCCAGCCTCAGCTTTAAACATTTCACCGAGTCCCCCATTGCTCCCTTGAGTGCACTGCCTTGGCAGGAAATAAAGGTTTTCACCAGAACTGCAGCCACCTCAGAGAGACAAGGAGCTGAGGATCTCTAAGAGCTTTAAAAAAAAAAAAAAAAAAAAACTGCTCTCCAAGGGGCTCTGGAATTTGCCAACTCTCCCAGTGTGTACTGTCCCTCTCTGGGCCTCAGTTTCCCCACTGTGCAGGAAAGGGGTGGCCTGGATGATAACTGGAACCCCTTCCCACTCCAACTAGGGGCCTCTCCATGTGTCTGAGGAGTTTAACAATTTCCTCAGACCAGGCTTATGACCAAACACAGGCCGGGCCGTCCTGAAGGGTGGCCTCCTTCCTACCTCACGTGTGGACTGTGTGTCAGGGTCTGAACCTCTGACACTGGTCTTTCCGTTCAGCTCGCAGGCAGGCAGGCACCCATGATTGCCCAAAGAGGCAGTGGCTGCTGCGTCTGTTCCCACCCAGGCCCCCACCCGAGAGACCTCTCAGACGGAGAGGCTCTGCTCCAGGTCAGCTGAGAACAAAGCAAAGCACTTTATGGTGCAGCTTCTCCAAGGAATACAGATCAAAGTCTAGCCAAACCTGAGGGAGAAACACTTCTCACAACTTCACCTGGGAGCCTGGGTGAGGGCAGCTCTGCCAGCCTTCAGCCTAGCTCTGCCTAGAAGCCCTGCAGGAGCTGGCTGACAGGCCCCGCCTGGGACCTAGAACGAAAATGAGGACATGGAGTTGGGCGCGGGCGGCCCAGACGCTGCAGCCTTGGGCTGCGCACAGGCTTGATGGACGTCTCCTTGCCCTCTGCCTGGCAATGGGGTTCCAGACACAGGTCCCCAGGCCGGCTGGGGGAATCCAGGTCCTCAAGTCAGCCCTGAAGGACACATCATTTTGCCTCACAGTCTCCATCCAGCCCCCTCATGGTTCCAGCTGGGGGTCAGGAGGGAGATGAAGAGACCTTGCTTCCAGCCCTTGACTGAGTGGCCAGGCATAGAGACAGCTCTAGACCACCTCAGGCTACCAGGCTATGGGCACTAGTCCAGTCCCAGCAGGTAGGCAGCCCAGAACAGCCCAGTGATCCTGAGCTCCAACACCTCCAGCCGCTGCACCCTGTCCACCCATCTGGCACCAGTGGAAGCCCCTGAGGGCCAGGAAAGCAGTGCTGTGCCAGCCTGGCCATAGCAGTCCAGCATTGTCCCTCTTCACCAACCAGTGGGACCTCCTTTAGTCCACCAAGTGCAGCAAAGGGGGCAAAGAAGCTGTATCCAGAGTATGCTGGGAGATGGGCAGGCAACAGGCATCACCAAACACCTTCTATGAGCGAGGCACCTTCCGTAAAACAACCATGAGTAAGGTACTATTATCACCCTCATTTTACAGTTGAGGAAACTGAGGCCAGGAGGTGCCATAACTGGCCCAGGCTACACATAGTGAGTGCTAGGCAGGCGCCTCCCTGAAACCCATGCACTGAACAAGCCCCTCCCTTCTCTAAGCCTCAGTTTCCCTATCTAAAAGTATGACTGCTCTCATGGTCTATGAGTCTCACAGGTGCTTACGCATCAGTTGGGGAGGCTCCCTTCCCCCACAAGCTCCGCCACCCTGAGAACTTCACTGTCTTCTTTGTTCCTGTTACAGAGCAGGCTCAGAGAGCACCACCCAGCCATAACGTGCTCTGCCCATGGTGGAGCCACCGGACGTTAAAAGGAAAGAAGCAGGCCTGTGTCCCCAGCCTTTCCCCAGTGCCCCTCACAGGAATGGCCTCGTGGTTGGGGCTGAACCCCCCAGAGCTGCTCTGGAGCCCAGTCTGCTCCAGCGCCCAGTCTGCTCCAGCTGTCTGGCTCAAGGACAATGCCTGGGACAGGCCTCATCCCCTGCAGCCCTTTGGTTGAGCAGACTGTAACACCTCACCAAGCTTGGGCACCTACCCAAGTCTTCTAAATTCCAAGAGACAGACTGCTGCCTCTAGAAGCCCTTGCTGTCCTCTGCCCCTCCCGGGGCGCCTACAGCCCTAACCGCATCTGCCTCCCAGGGCTTGGGGAGGTGCCTGTGCCTAAGCCAGTGCCCCCCGGCTGGCCGAGACTCTTCTGCAGTGGTCCTCTCTATCCAGAAGACTGCATCTATCTCTAGGACACTCAGAATAGGCTGAAAGGGAAAACCAAAACAAAACCAAAAACCAACCCAATGCCATCGAGTTGATTCCAACTCATGGCGACCCCACGTAAAAGGAAGGGGCAAGTAAAATGCATCCTAGTATCTGCACACTCCTTCCGTTCCCTATTCAAAGCCTGTCCGGCAGGTGGGGCTGATGGCTCAGGGATCCCTTTGCAGCACCCCTGGAAACTGCCCCCCCATCCGCCAGGGCAGTGAAGAGGTAGTGGGTAAGGATGCAGGCCCCAAGTCTGATCCTGAGAGTAAGTAAGCAAGCAGGCGAGCCCCCCGCCCCCCCCCCCCCCCACCAATCATCTTGTCCAGGAGGACACAACATTTCAGGCTTTCACAAGCCAATGTTTTTTTAAAAGGCGGTGGTGGGAATAACAGAATTACCATTGTCTTATTTTGTTCTGTAGTTCTTCTCTGTCCTATAGGGTCACTATGAGTCGGAATCAACTTGAAGGCAGTGGGTTTTGGTTATTTTGTTCTTTACAGACTTATTAAAAACTCCAATATATCTACTATCAGTATCACAAAAGGGTGATTTGACACCAACAAAATAGGTAGGACCCAAAGCAGAAATTTAGATGATGAAAAGTTCTCTACCCACTAGGATAGCTGTTACCAGAAAAACAGAAAACAACAAGAGTCGGCAACGATGTGAAGAAGTCAGAGTCCTCGTGCATTGTTGGTGGGAATGAAAAATGACGCAGCGCTGTGGCAAACAGCTTGGCAGTTCCTCAAAAACTAAACACAGAATTACCATATGACCCAGCAACTCCACTCCAAGGCATACACCCAAAAGAATTGAAAAGAGAAACACAAACAGATACTTACACACCAAGGTTCATGGCAGCAGTATTCACAATAGCCAAAGGTGGAAACAATTTCAATGTCCATCAACAGATGGATGGACCAACATATGGTAGATACATACAATGGAATACTACTCAGCCATAAAGAGAAATGAGGTTCTACAACATAGTTGCACCTAGAAACCATTATGCTGAGTGAAATAGGTCAGTGACAAAAGGACTAATACTGTGTGATCTCACTTATATGAAAGATTCAGAATAAGAAAATGCTACAGATCAAAGTTTATCAGGTTTATCAGTGGATGCCAGGGGCTGGGGTAGAGGGAAATGAGCAGTTATTTATTGTTGGAGGGGTAATGAGTTTCTGTTAAGGGTGGAGAAAAAAAAAAATTAGAAATGGATAGTGGCAATGGTTGTACAACATGGTGAATAGAATTAAGGTACACAGAAAAACAGTTGAAATGGCAAATGTTTTGTTATATATATTTTACCACACAAAATTCTTTTCTACCTTGTCTTGGGTTCTTTCAATGAAAACTTAGTCCTGAGACTGGCCTGTGGGAAACACTCTGAAGTCCAATGTCCTCATACCCCAAAGACGGTGGCCTGGGAGTGTACAGTGACTTCACCAAGGATATGCAGCAGTAGGTGGTGGGATTGGGACCAGAACTTGAGACCCTGGAATTCTAACCCAGAGCCTGTCACATGGTCCAAATCATTTCAGAGTGAGACAGACCTAACAAGGCTGCCACCATTGACAGGATGTGTGGCACAGATAAGCCCTGGAGCATCTCCAAGTCTCAGTCTCCTCTTCTGTAAAACAGAGCCATTAGTAACTGAATGCCTCACTCACACAGTCCATCTTCGGGGTTTTCTGGAAACTCTGGTGGCAGAGCAATTAGGTGCAGAAAGAAGGAGCTGTCTCTTTATTGGTTCCAGCCTCGTTCTTACCCTTTAAAGACCAGGGCTCAGAGGGTCACCACCATGGGAAGTTTCAATAGGATGGTGGACAGCAATGCCCTTTGCAAATTGTACAGCACTTTACACATGTTAGGGTTTAGTTCCTAGCCCGCTACCTGAGGTGAGAAGAGGTGCTAAGTGAAGGAATGAAGGGATGAAGAAATGAATCACTGAAAGTCTGAAACAGAGGTGAGATAGAGCAAGGCTCCATGCACGTTATGTGCACACACGTACATGTGGATTTCACACTGCATGTCCCACGCAAGCTGATGCACTACCTCAAGTGAGAAGCCCCAGCACTGGGCAGGCACCACAAACCCAGGTCCCCCTGTACTTCCCACAGCTGCGGAGCTATCCGCACCCCCTATGCTTCTAGTCTGTTGTCTGAGTTGTCACTCAAGGTGCAAGGGGACAATCTCTTGCAGAAGATCCTTTTCTCCTCGTGGCTCCAAGGCTGTGGTCCTGCCATCTCCCACAGCCGTCAGCCTAATTAGGAACTAGCTCCTTAATTGCAAATAAATACCGGGGAGTCAGACCCAAGTGAGCAACATCAAAGATGACCGCGCTCTGACGGAAACTTCTGCTTACTACCCCCTGCTCAGGGCCTGGCCTAGTTCCCAACCAGACTCTGGGTCCCGGCGGAGAGGGCTCTGGGCGGGGAGAGGACAGGAACGACGCAGTCTCATGCTGTGTCTGGGGTGGAACTGGCAGTGTGGCACTAGCCTGGGAATCAGGAGACCTGCCTGCGGACCCTAATTGGCTAAGTCATCTCTTCTCTCCTGGCCTGTCTTCCCATCTCAACCACAACATCACTCCTTTCTGCAGCCCTAAATGTCTGTATTTGGTGACCGTTTATAGCAGTTCTAGTCATGATCACCAAAACCCAGAAACAGCTCAGATGTCCTTCAACGGGAGGCTGGGTAAACAAAAATAAGGTGCACCTAGACCACAGAATACTACTCACCAAGAAAATGGAACAAATTACTGAGACACACGACAACACAGATGAATCTCAAATAAATGATGCTGAGTGAAAGAAGCCAGGCACGAAAGAGGATATCCTGTTTGTTTCCATTTATATGAAATTCTTGAACAGGCAAAACAAATCTATGGTGATAGAAATCAGAACACTGATTACCTCTAGGGAGGCGGGTGTGTTTGTGTGTGGGGGGGGCAGGATGCAGGAAAGAGGCCAGAGGAAACTTTCTGGGGTGATGAAAATGTTTGATATCTTGATGAGAATGATGGTTACTCAGGTGTACACACTGACAAAAGTCCTGACCCTGGATGGTATAAACAGTTCACGCACTCAGCTGCTAACTGAAAGGCAGGAGGTTTGAGTCCACCCAAAGGCGCCTTGGAAGAGAAGCCTGGTGATCTACTTCCAAAAATCAGCCCTTGAAAACCCTACAGAGCAGCTCTACTCTTAACACAGGTGTGGTTGCCATGGTTTGGAACTGACCTGATAATAACTGGTTATACACTTAAGAGCTGTGCACTTCATTGTGTCACTATGTACAGTATACCATGAAACTAAAAAATAAATACATAAAGCGGGAAGGTGCTGCTGGCCCAGCTCCCTGTGGCTGTCCTGCAGTGGCCTGAGAAGAGCTCCAAGGTAGCCCAGAGCACAGAATCTAGGCCAGCCAGGGGTGGCCTGCCCTCCTGGTGGTGACCACATTCCTGCCACCAGAGGGCGCTGTGACAGCCACGGCCGCAGGAGGAAACTTGGCCCCAACAGTAGGCCCTCTCCCCTTGCCCAGGAGCCAGCCCCTGGCCAAGGATTGGAATTCCTTCCTCTTGGCCTCTCTGCCCCATGAGGGGTGCTGGGAACCCAACGTATAATTTTGTGGGGGTGCTGGGGCACCAAAGGGCTGACTGCAGTCTGGGGGAGGCAGGGGAAGCTGAAGTCCCAAGAAAAGCCTTTAGCTTCTTCGAATCAGCAGTTTTCTGTCAAAACAAAGGGCAGAAGCGTCCCTGCATGCTCCCCCTTGGGCTGCGCGCTCCAAGATCCTGAGCACACGCAGGCGGCTTGTTTTGCTGGTGCTCCCCCTTTCCCGTTGGCCTGCCAAAGCGCCCTGGACTCCACCTGGCCAAAGGAGTCCTCAAAGGAACCAGAAATGTGCTCAGATTAATGTCTTCGTCTCTGGACTGGAAGAAATCTAGACTCAAGGCTTAGGCACTCACAAGAGGCTCGGCCCCAGGTGCTCCTCCACGTTCGAAGCCTTCGCTGCTGCTTCATACCTACTTGGGCCAGAGCGGTGTCTCCCCATCCGGGGCTGGATGGAAAGGGCCAACAGAGCCTCAAGCCCAGACCCTGGGCTTGCCCAGCCACCGGCCAATAAGCATGAAGGAAGGGCAGACAGAACCAGACCCCTGAGATCTGGGAAGAGAAAGAGGCCCAGAGAGGTTAAGTGACTTGTCCAGGTTCACCCAGCAAGTGGTGGAAGAGCCGGTCACCTTTTCACAGGGCTGTGCTGGGGCTCCTGCCCTCCTGCAAAACTTTCTTCTGGTCCCCTGTCATGCCTGTGGCTTTAAGATCCCATCCAACCGGCAGCTTTTTCATCTGCTGCTCCCAGGCCTGGGAGTAATTATGCAGCCCTGCATCTGGTTAACCTAACACCCCTTTTAAAAGCCCTGTTTGCCCATTAGATAAGTAGTTTTTGTTATCAAACAGGGGGAGAAAAGGAGTTTACACTTAGCCCCCCTTTGTCGTTTTAAGCTGAAGAAATGGCTTCAGGTTTTGCAGCAAGCCCAGAGATGTAGCATTAATTAGAGGCTTTTTTTTTTTTTTTTTCTTTGTTAAGGGAGGGGGAGGCCAGTCCCTCACCCGCTGGCTCTGGCAGTAAAAGCAGAGAAGGAATGTGCGCGGGGCCATGTTAATGGTCAACAGCTTAGAGTGAGGCTCTGCTGAAGGCGTTCCAAAAGCAGGCGCTCAGCTGACAGGAGTTTCCTCTTACTCCCGCCCACCGGCCCCTCCCCACCCCCACCTCGACTCCAGCACCTTTGGCTCCTGGAGGAAGCTGGGCTTCCAAGAGGAAGTTCCTAATCGGTCATTACATCACGGGCGGTCCGGCCACCACAGCAGTCTGCCCACGGCCGACCTCACGGGCTCTTTCAGCTGCTGGGGCTGGGACTGTGCTCACCACCACGCTCGAGACAACTCAGCTGCTCTGCTCGGGTGTTTCACAGGGAGACCAGTGGGAGGGGGAAGGGAGACAGGAGGAGAGGCCAGGAAACCATGCAGTCCACGTGGCCTAAATTCACGATTTTACAGATGCAAAAACTGATGCCCAAGAGGGCAAGTGACTTATCAAGGTCACATCGGAAATTAGCGATCAGGTTGGGTGTCTCCTACAAGGGGGGTGGCGGGGGTGGGGGTTAAGACACAGGCTCTAGAGCAAAGCTGCAGGGGTGTGAACGTAAGCTCTGCCACTTAGCAGCTGTAAGATCTTGGGCAAGTGACTCTATTTCTCTGGGCCTCAGTTTTCTAATCTGTAAAATGGGGATACAGTCAGTGGTTACTTCATAGGATTGTTGGGATTAATTTACAGTGCCTCAAATAATGCTGGCTCAAAGCCAACCCCATTGCCATCGAGTCGATTCTGATTCATAGTTACCCTACAGGGCAGAGCAGAACTGCACCATAGGGTTTCCAAGACTCTAAATCTTTATGGAAGCACTTTGCCACATCTTTCTCCCACAGAACGGCTGGTGGGTTCAAATTGGTGACCTTTTGGTTAGCAGCCAAGCGCTTTAACCACCACAGCACCAAGGCTCCTTGGCTGAAAAGAAGCATTCCATAAATAACTATTATTATTATTGTTGTTGTTCCTAGTTGCCATCAAGTCGATTACAGCTCATGGCGACCCCACGTGTGGAGAGTAGAATGGCTCCATAAGGTTTTCAAGGCTGTGCCCTTTCAGAAGCAGTTGGCCAGGCCTTACTTCCAAGGCACCTCTGGGTGGGTCTGAGCTGCCAACTTTTCAGTTAAAAGTTCAGCACTTAACCTTTTGTGCCACCCACCATTATTGCCACCATGCAGTCTTATCATATATATTATCATATATACATCCAAACCAAACCAAACCAAAGGCGTTGCTGTTGATTCTGACTCATAGTGACCCTACAGTACAGAGCAGAACTGCCCCCATAGGGTTTCCAAGCAGCACCTGGTGGATTTGAACTGCCAGCCTTTTGGTTAGCAGCCATAGCTCTTAACCACTACACCACCATATATATATAAATATACACATATATTTATATTATTTGTTATTTGTATAAACTAATAGACTAACGCTTGTGTAGTTCACAAGGGTATTCATATTAGGTAATAATGCCTTCAAAGATAAAATGTGCCAATGGAGTTGAGAATCAAGGGGAGATAGTAAAACAACCAGGCCGGGCAGGGTATGAAGCGCTTACGATGCACTACTTCAACTTACTGCTGATCTACTGGATTGTTTCCATCTTAGGATGAGGAAGCTGAGGCCTGAAGTCAGGTAAGTCCTCCAAAGTCATCCCTCAGGAAGTGGCAGAGTTGGAATTTGAACTCAAGTCCCTCTAGTCTTGGAGACAGGGGAACCCTTTGTATGACTTCCAAGGTCGCAACCTGGGGGATGCAAAATCCCAAGGGGACGGTGGGGTAACTGCACAGGGATGGTGACCCCATCACCCAGCCATGTCCCTTCCAGGCCGTAACAGGGGAGGAGGTGCTAGGGAAGACTGGATGTTAAAAGGGGTCCCTGGATGTGGCAGTGATGCCTGACCACACGCTGCCCACCTTGCCAGGAGGCCGGTGAGTTTCTCCAAACAACATGCCTCACACAACAACTGTCTGTGACCCCCAGGTACCCTGTGCACACACACTTCTTTGGTTAAGTGTAGTTTCTCATGCCCCTCCACAACGCAAACACAAGGGCTTTCTAGATGCGCCACGATATGAACATTAATCTTGGGAAGGGGCTGCTGACGCTGGAGGGTGGGAGGTACTGGGTGCTCTGTGCTCTTCGTTACCCCTCTTGAACTTAAAGTCCAGGAGGTGAGTCATCCCTTCTTAGAGGACAGCCCCAGGGCCCGAGTACCACCCAGCAGCACAGCTCCAAATCTCCACCAGGCCCGATTCTGACCCTCCCTCTCTCTGCTGGGCCTCTCCTGAGGCCTCATCAGCTCCCTCCGCTCTTTTGGGTGGTCCTCAGAGCCACTCGCCCCAGGAGGGGTCTGGCAGAGGTCAGGAGTATAAGGACAGTCAGCGGCTGCCTGGCTGGGCAATAAATGCCCTTCGCTGGGGAGAGACTTGCTCGGCCCTGCAAAATGGCCTTTCTTTCTGCCCCGGTGCCTTGACCCCAGCCTGACGGGCCCCAAGTCTCCAGTGGAACAGATTGGAGGCCTGGGCTGCAATGGGCGAGGTTTCCATTCTTTTATCTCGTGCACTATTCAAACAAATCCTGAAAAGACGAACTCACCCTGCAACCCTGACATAAAACAAGCTTTCCTTGGCCCCTAATACGTAGGCCTGCTCAGTGTCTCACACACAGAGCTCCCCAGGAGCTATTAGGCCCTACCACTCTGGTGGGCAGGGGGACCCGCCAGAGGAGGAAACCCGGGGCTCTGCTTCTGCCAGCATCCCTCCGCCTGCAGCACCCCCAGTTCTGCCAACAAGCCCTGTACTCTGCAAGATGCAGATTCCTGCCAGGCAAGATTGTTCCGGGCTCCCTGGACCCCAGGAGCGTCAGCGCCTCTCCCCAGGCCTCAGCACTCTATGGTACAAGCTACCTTTTTAATGACACTCTGCAGGCAGCTATAACTTCTAAGAGCCACATTGAGAGGCTGGCGTCAGAGCTATCTTCTCCATCAAAGCACTGATCGATTAGACTCCACACTCCATACCAGAAAGGCTGGTGTTGCCCGCCTAGCTCGGCCCCATCCTGAGTCGCCAGTCCCCCCAATAATTGAAGCCCAATAAGAGAAAGACCCATAGGAAGCAAGACAGAGAACCTACTCAGAACCCCAGGGAAGGTCGGGGGACGAGCCTAGGTGGAGAATTCTGGCTCCCCGTGTCCGTGTGGGGAGGGGGTATGGTGAGAGTGTCTGAGAAGGGAGAAACTGGGATAAGCTGCTTATACAATCAGCCCACATTCTGAAGCAGGAACCAGTTTCTGCAACAAAAGGCTCTGAACTTTGCTCCCCATTCTCAGTCTTCTTTGTTTTATCACAAAGTCAGACTCTGGAGTGTTTGTGTTCCTACCCAGAGACCACCCGTGGTGGGAAAGCCTAGCTTTTATTATTGCCCTTGGAGACAGTCTAAAATGACACTATTTGTACAAGGTAAAGAAGCTGGTACCTCGGTGCCCAAGTACCTCGGTGCCCAGGAAAGAAGTGGCAGCTGTGAGATGTGAAGGGGTCCCCAAATCCTTCTGCTGATGGCTGAACTCCTGAATTTACACGCAAGCCAGGCTCGCGCCGGTCTTCGGGATTCTTGTTGTGAAGTCACAGTAAGCTTGTCTTTTCATCTCAGGCTCTAAGTTCAACCTGACCCTGATTTCCCTGATGAACCCAAACCCAGAGAACTCAATCGGCCCTCTGGGGGTTCAGATGGGGAGAGCCTGGGCGTGCTTCAGGGGTGCAGAGATGCTCGTCTGGGGCAGGAAGATAGCGTGTGCTTCAAGGAAGCCTATCCGGGCACACTGCCCACTCTGCAGGCTCCAGAGCGGGCGAATTCAGGGCACCTCCATTTTTCTTTTACTTCCCAAAGACAATGGGTGCTTTATCCGCAAACCTCCTGCCTCAGACCTCTACTTGGACTTCTACTTGGACCGATGTAAAGCCATAAAAGCAAAGGACCTAAAAACCAGTCTATCATTGCTCTCAGCGGCAGCAACTCACACTGATGGAGAAATGTTCCAGGGAATAACCAGGTGAACACCTACAGCACACCCCCTGCCCCCACCCTGCCATAAGACAAAAAAACTCTTAACTAGTTGCTGTCAAGTTGCTTCTGACTCATGGTGATCCCATGTGTTGCAGAGTAGAACTGTACTCCTTAGAGGTTTCCAGGCTGTGACCTTTCAGAAGCAGATCACCAGGCAGTACCTCTGGGTGTGTACAAACCACCACCATTTATTTCAGTTAGTTGAGTGTTTAACTGTCTGTACCACCCAGGAAGCCCTCCAAACACCCAAACCCAAACAGACAAAAAAACCTGTTGCTGTCCAGTCGATGACGACTTATAGCAACCCTATAGGGCGACCCTATAGGACAGGGTAGAACTGCCCCACAGGGTTTCCAAGGAGCAGCTGGTGGATCCGAACTGCTGACCTTTTGGTCACTATGCCACTACACCACCAGGGCTCCACCTATAGGCCAGGCCCCCTCAAATCCCTGTGTACCCCACTCTGTGTACCTTGTCCAGGCTGTTATCGCTTGATCTGGAAGGCTCCCAGGGACTGCAGAGTGATGTGGTGGAGTGGGGACCTGGTGCAGATCCTAACAGCTGTTTTACCATGGGCAGGTGACTTTACCTTTCTGAGCACCAGGACCAGCTATACGATTTGTGGAACCCAGAGCAAAATGAAAATGCATGGTTCCTTCTTCAAAACTGATCAAGAATTTCAAGAAGGTGAGAGCAAAGCATTAAAATAAGGGTCGGGGGGAGCCTGGCTTCTGAACACAGGGCCCTGAATGACTGTACTGGTCTCCTGCCCAGGAAGTCCGTGCAGGGAAGATAATAGCTAACTCTGAGGGGTGCAGGGGTTTAGTGACGTACCCAACAACAGTAAATGGCACTAAACAAGTATAAGCTTCATCTCCCATTCCCCAGCATTTATCAGAATCTTAACTTCAAGAAAGACCCCAATATTACCTGCTTTGGAATGTCCCCGGGTCTGAACCACATACCCCTCCTTCTCTCACAGCCCCTCGTGCCCTCTAACTTACATGGCCATCATGGGGAGTACCTGTCTCCACCCGACTCACCTGGAGCAGGCTGGCCTCATCTCTGCCCCCTTCCTCTTGGGCCTGGCATAGGGCCCGACAAAGAGTGCTGCTCTTAGTAGAGGGGTCTCACATTTGAGGGCTGTAATGATGACTGGAGAGATCATCTGGTCTCCCCTGGTTTGCAAAAGATGCAGTGGTAATACTGGTCCCACCAAAGAGATGACATCACCGGTGCCAGGAAACAAAGGCGGAGAGGGAGAAGCACGGTCCCTCCTTGCTAATCCTCAGGACACAGCCCAGGCAATGGCTTACCAATGAGCTCCCTCTGTCTAAGGCTGGTTTTAGGGGCTCAGAAACATCACCTAAAGCCTACAGCCATCTTGTCTGGCAGTGGAGGTGGCCTTAATTTCTCTGGCTTTCTGAGTCAAATGAAGGGGACCGGGAACACAGCTTTGAATGCAAGAGCTGAAGAACAGGCTGGTCCAAGGTGGGGTGCTGGTTTTCTTATTTGCAAAGTTCTCAAAAACAGGCCTCGTCTAACACCAGCCTGTTGTTACTTACCAACCAGTGAGTACCATGCGGCCTTTCCAAGCCAAATACACCTGTCGTGCTTTATACGAAGATGCATTTGGGATCACCCAGTGCCGTCGAGTCAATTCTGACTCATAGCGACCCTATAGGACAGAGTAGAACTCCCCAAATTAAAGTTCCAGAGGTAGGGACATTCAATTTGAAAATAATCCTTGCGTTAAATTCTTTCTTCTAGAAGATCCTTTTGTAACAACCAAATATACATAACCCATGCATCCTTAGTGAACTTGGGGTCCCACATAGTGGATTTTCTTTAAGTGATGGTTGTCTTGATCATTCTCGTGCAAGAGACATGCATCTGCATGCACAGACCCAGTAAACATTAGCAGAGATCCGCAGGTGATGACGCTGCTTTGAGTTGCCACAGGTGCCCCTGGTGATCACAGGGGTTGTTCCTGGGCCTCGGTCTCCAGCTGTCCCACAGGAATCCAGCCGCTGCTGGGCACCAACTATCCTTACGCCCCGTCTCATTCAACCTTGAGAACAATCCTAGGAAACAGGTATAATTTTACAGATGAGGAAATGGAGGATTGGCGAGGTTAAGCCCCCTGCCCAAGGTCACACAGTCGGTAAGTCAGAATTTGAATATAGGGCAGCCTGACTCCACAGCCATTTTTCCTTCTATTCCTCCTTACAGAATGCGCCTTGAAGGGTGGTCAACTTCTAAGCCTACCCCTTGTTCCAAGAGGTGGTCAGCATAGCCCCTCTCCCGGGGGGATGAATCCCACCTTCCTTCACAGAGGCTGGTGCCTGCCAAGCTGGCGCCCAGCCCTTCCTCCTCCCTTTCCTGTGGGCACAAGTGGCCCTGCAGGCTGCCAGCATCTCACTCAGGGAGCACATGCCCGTGTCAGGCCCACTGAGGAGGATCCCAAGTCATGCAGCCCATAAATCATGGCCATCGCGGATTTCCTTTTTAGCCAAAGGCAAAGTCAAACTTTTCTTTCACGCACTGTAGTTAACCACTCTTTGTTCACTGTATCTCTCCAGCTCGCCTGGCTGGGGGCCAGCTCTCAATTATTAATTAATCTGGGAGGCGCAGGTTGCATTCCTGGCCACCTAACCACTTCCTCCTCGGGGGTGGGGGTGGGGGGGGACTCACTGTCCAGGGCCTTTTAGTTGCACCAAGCCTGTCACAACATCCCAGCCCTATCTTGTTGCCCCAGCTGCAAGAAGGGACGATTAAATGCAGAGTTACAAACAACAGCAGAAAAACCAAATACCCAGAAGCGCCTTTTCCCAACTTTACCGCACAGTCAACCCAACCTGTACACGCAATACTGCCTCAATTCTCTCATCTGTGAAATGGGAACATGGTCCCTTACCATATAGGGCTGCTGTATGCGTACAGGTGGAGGTGACTGGTGAGCCCTTCTCTCTGGTAACTCTCACTAGCCAGAGGAGAGACCAAGACTTTAAACAAGGCTATGAAGCAATCCTGTCCTGGAAGAAATACAGCCAGAATGCTCGTTAGACATGAGGATGGTGAGACTTTGTCTCATAGGCTTTGGACATGTTATCAGGACATGTCATATCAGAAGGACATCATGCTTGGTAAAGTAGAGGGTCAGCAAAAAGAGGAAGACCCTCAATGAGATGAACTGACACAGTGGCTGCAACAATGGGCTCAAGCATAACAAAGATTGTGAGGATGGTGCAGGACCAGGCAGTGTTTCTTTCTGTTATACATGGGGTCGCTCTGGGTCAGAATTGACTCAGGGTACCTAACAACCAAAGAAGAAGCGATCCTGAGGCTGGGCTGGAGAAGGTGCTGCTCCCATCTTCCTCTGCTTGCTCTGCCCTCACTGGACCAAGAAAAGTGCCAGGCAGCTGGGTTAGTAGAGGGATGGGGAGCTTGGAGCTGCAACTCAAGTGTATTACAAAAGCTTAGTGGTGGCGAGAAAGAGGATGGAAGTGTGAGCCCCTCTTTTGGGATATGTCTTCAAGAAAAGCACCCCAAGAAATTCGGGGATCAAGAGAACAAGGTGACAGGCCCTGGTGTGAATGCAACCCTAAGGCCGTGAAATCCAACTGTGAAATCAAAGCACAACTTCCCTCCTACGGTCAGCAATGAACCCTCGGGCTACACAGTATCTTCAATTCCTACATGTGATAAATGTCTTTCCCTCCTTTAGGTTACCATGTAGAATGGGCTCCTTGTGTCAGCAGTAAAGCCAAATGGTTAATGTCAATGCTCGCAGATGATCAACGTCACAATTAGGCCACAAGACCATGAAGGGCTAAATGACAGAGGGGGCAGGTTTGATCACGAACAAGGATACACACATGTTGGAAACTGCCATCAAGCATCCTTTGAGTCACTTTTCTCCTTCCTCCACTGGTCCCACACACCCCCCACAGGATCTCAACCTCACCCAAGCGTCCACTGAGCCAATCCATCCATGTGCTCCAAAGGCTGAGGACCTTAGGGTGGAGCCTTGGAAGTATCTGGAATCTCATGCTTGATCTACTCCATAGGATGTCTGCTTTTGTGCCGATGGAATGAACAATATGCTTCTTCCCCTGCCTTCACATAACACTGATACTCCACAGAGGAAGGGTCACACTTGTCTTTTGACTCCCTATACCCTGTGCACTGCGGCTTTTGGATAAAGCACGCACATTGCCAAGATAAATTATTGTGCACACAATGCCAAAAAAAAAACCCAAACCAGTTACCCTCAAGTCAACTCTGACTCATGGTGACCCCTGTGTGTCAGAGTAGTAATGTGCTCCATAGGGTTTTCAACAGCTGATTTTTTAGATGTAGATAGCCAGGCCTTTCTTCTGAGGCACTACTAGGTAGACCCAACCTGAAGGTTAGCAGTAGAAGGGTGTTAATTGTTTGCACCACCCAGGATACCATTAATTAGGACTCACGAATCCAAAGTTTGTAATAATTCCAAAAGCAGCTGGGTTGGAGTTAAAAAAAAAAAAAAAAAAGAGGTTTAATAAACAAATGTAAAATATAAATAAGGTTCAGGAGAACTGTTTATCCTACTAGCACTGTATAAACAATTGGCACACCAATTACAAATGTTCTTATCTGTTCACTCAAGCAGATCTCCTCAGGGCCACTAACAGGAAACAGTATCAGTTAGCATCATGGCCTATGGTATTTGAAAATCACAAAACTGGATTTCTTAGCCCAGTCCTTTCCGATCATCCACCAGCAATCAGTCCGAATTGCTGAGGTGTCCCTGAGTTGTCTGTGTTCTTGGACCACTGAGCCTCCTCAGCCACACTCTGGCAACCAGTGCCTCAGGCCCTTCAGCGGCCGCCCAGGAAGGAGTGGCAGCCCTTGGCTCGGGCCTGCCAGCAGACCACCCAGTTATCTCTGTGCCCATCTTAAAGAAGCAGCATTTCCGAGGGCATTCTGCCAGGACACCCTGCCCAACTTGGGCAGGCGTTTCCACGTGAGAGCGGCGAGGAGGGGCCCCATCCCTGTGTGGTAACCCCTGTGTGGCAACAGCCTGTTTATGACCTCCATGGTGATTTACAGATTAGCCGGGCCTCAGGTTTTCTCCAGGGGAGGACGCAGCATTTTCCATACTGGGGGGTCAATGGTGTTTCTGGAGGTGCAAGTGAGGCAAGTGGCCCAAGGGTAAGCACCCCGAGTCCAAGACAGCAGGAAGAGGCCCCGGGTGAGGTGGTGAAGCTGTCCAGCTGAGAGGGTGTGTTGGTCCTGGCCCGCCAGGACAGACTGCAAGGCCCCAGAGAAGCAGGCAGGGCGCCAAGCTGGAAATACCGAGGGCTGCTCCAGTGTGAGGAGTCAGCCCTGCCAAGTAGAGGAGGCAGCGCTGAGGGAGGAATGGCAGGTTCCGGCCAGACGGGTACCCGAGGGCACCGAGTCAGGAGCAACCGCCTGTGTCTCTGGACACATGGGGGCTGGAGCGGAGCCAGGGAGACCCAGGGCCGCCAGTCTCCCCAGGGTATCCACATCGTGCCGCTACCCCGCAGTCCGCCGCCTTAAAACCCTGAGGAAGGCAAAGCCCCTCAGGATGGCGTGCTGACCTGGGGCAGGGAGTCAAGTGGGCCTCCAGGTGGAAGACTGCTCTTTTCCCCTCCACCTCCCAGTTCTGAGTGTTCAGCAGATCCTGCCATGATGGCTGCCCACTGCAGAGCCCTGGTGGGCAGCTCAGACATTTTCTAGATCACTAAGATGCTGGGCGATGGGACCCATGTCAGAGAGAAATAGTAAGCTCTAGGCTGGGAGGGACCTCTGCCACATCCCTTGGGGAGCACTCATCTTTTGCCACAGGAGCCACTGTGGGGCAGGAAAGCCAGGTGTATTGGCAGACACTTTTTCTCCATCTACTGACCAACCCCTCTGCTCCCTGCCTGTGGGCTATCAGGTCAAACCAACAAAAACACTGAGGTTGGAGATGGGTGCCTGCCACAATGCATGCATGCTGCCACCAAATGTATATTCTGCTGCATAGGGGTTTTCAAGAGCTGATTTTTTAGTAGATAGCCAGGCCTTTCTTCCAAGGTGCCTCTGGGTGGACTCAAACCACTGACCTTTTGGTTAGCAGTCAAGCATGTTATTGGTTTGCACCACCCTGAATCAACTAAGCAATATGTTTGGAATCTGAACATCCACTTGATTCAACCCTCACCCTCCTAGCATTTACCCGAAAACAGGCAGATCGACGCACTTATTTGTAAAGACCCACCAAGAACCACATCCTAGCAGGTCGCTCTTGCCAATCCTACCATCTCTAACTTCCCAAAACACTGCCACCCGCCCCCCGCAACTGCTCTCAGCCAGCCACTGAGAGCTGCCCTGTCCAGG
This sequence comes from Elephas maximus indicus, assembly GCF_024166365.1. Classification (NCBI taxonomy): domain Eukaryota; kingdom Metazoa; phylum Chordata; class Mammalia; order Proboscidea; family Elephantidae; genus Elephas; species Elephas maximus. The sequence goes on along the minus strand of NC_064831.1, from coordinate 56,846,511 downwards.
CCTCCAACATGTGGGGCTCCACCCTGAAACCCTGGAAGCAAATTCCCTGAGGGGAAAGAGTGGGTAGGATGTTTTCAAGAACCACTCATTGTGGGTTTGGGCTCCAGCCAATAGAAGTGCCACAGAAATGGGCGAAGTGCATTTTCCTAGGAGGCTGGGCACTTCCTCACTCTCGCTAAGTGCCTACTGTGTGCAGGGAGGCACCGACATAAGTTAATCGGGGGATTAATGATTCTGCGGCAAAGGAAGCGTTGGAGATTGAGGTGAGGAGAAAATAACAAAATGTCAAAGGGAATCAGGCAGATGCTTTTGCAAACATTATTCTTTCCAGGCAGTTCCAAGTTACTTAGTGGGCTACACACATTTTATTTTTTTCTTTAAACCCAAATAGCCCTCCCTAAAACTTCCAGTCTAAGGGAAATAAAGGAAACAACATGAATATTCTTTGCTACTGGCCTGTAAGAGGAGAGCACTAGCCTGGGCCTGTAGCTAACTGCAAGCCTATAGAAAGTTCCATTCCCTCTGAGTTCTGAGGTTCAATTCCCTGCTCTTGATCCAAAATGGATTCTGTCACCTACAGAATCCACTCACCACCCCAGTGGGTCACGTGAATGTCTCAGAGTTGAGGGTGAGGGGGACACGCCACTCTCAGGTTAGTGGAAAATTAAAATTACAGGGTGCTGTAGAACACACTGTATTATAGCAACATCATGCCTTATTTTCAAAGAGAAACTTGGAAGAAGCTAAGGGGAATCTGAGGAATTCTTGGGGAATTGCTGACATCAGGGCTAGAAATCATTAACCCCAACCTCCTCCCTTTACAGAAGGGGAAACTGAGGCTCAGGGAGCAGACATAGCTTGCCTGAGGTTGGCCTCACAACCAGGGCCCCCATCTCTGAGGAAGACCTTGTCCTCGATACCACCCAGCCCAGGAACTGAGGCAAATAATCCCAATGAACCCAGCCAACATAAATTATTTTTGCCAAGGGGTCTGTTTGTTAATGTGAGTAGCAGGGAGAGAGTCCTTCCTCACATGGCTGTTGGAACAGCTCCCCACCTCTGCCTGAGAAGTGACCCGCCCTGGCTGGCTGGCACCGCCATTGACTCTCAGGCAAAGGATGTGCGTTGCAAAAATGGGGCAAAGTTTCCTATTCCGAAGATAACATTGTAAGACACAGGAAGTCCACGACGAGAGCCTGCGTTTCCAGAAGGCCGCTGTACACCCCTTCGCAACCACTTCCATTGTACAGGGTTTCTAGCGGTTCCGTGGCTGGGGGAGGGGGCAGGGAGAGACAGTGCTGGGAAATGGCAGAGGCTGTAGCCCAGGTAAGAGTCCCTCAGCTTAATGGGCCTCCTGGCCACTGGGACCCCTCTCTGAGTCCCAGCTTCCTCAATTGCAAAATAAAAGGGTTAAAAGAACCAGCGTTTTCCCTACTTTGGGCTCTTGTGTCCTGATTCCCAGGCCCCACCCGTGGAGATTCTGATTCATGGGTCCTGGGTGGAGCCCAGGAATCTATGTTTTTAACAAGATTTAAGAGGCCCCTTTTCCTGGCTCTGGTATCTCCTGATGCCGTCAGTTGGTTCAACAGCCTGGCGTGGAGATGTGAGGGCTGGCTTCCTCGAGGGAGGAATGACAGGGCAGGAAGGTGACCAAAACCAACCCGACTTCCGAGCATTGGATGGACGTGGTTGATCCCAGCGCCAGGCCCGGGAGGCCAGCAGGACAGGCGACACTTTGGAGCCACGGCAGACGACCACGACTCAGTGTGTCCGGGCGCATTTGAGGACAGGCTCTCGGGACAGTGTGTACCTCTGCGTGGGATACAAAACCAAGGACTTCAGTTCAAATCTCAGCTCTGCCATTCCTAGCTGTGCGTCTGGGATGAAAGGCCTTAGCCTTTCTGGGTCTCAGGCGCCCCAGCTGTGAAACAACATCAAGAGCACCGATGACAAAGAATCGTATGACAGGGACTATCATATTACCAGTCGACATGTCCTGCAAGCTCACCATGAGCCAACAACCACTGTTCCATTTTGTTGTTGTTCGGTGTGGTAGTCGACTTTTCACTCATAGCAACCCCATGTTGACAGAGGAGAACTGCCCCACAGGGTTTGCTAGGCTGGAATCTTTTTGGAAGCAGATGGTTAGGTCTTTCTCCCATGGAGCCACTGGGTGGAGTTGAACAGCCAACCTTTCAGTTAGCAGCTGAGCACTTAACCATTATGCCGCCAGGGCTTCTTAATCATCCCATTTTACAGATGAGGAATGTTTACAGAGAAGGAAAGTGAGGCCTCCTGACCAATCCAAGGTCATCCACTCACTAAAGTGGGGGCACACGGGTTCACGAACATTCAGGCCATGGCTGGGTGTAGCACACAGAGGGGTTCTGCGCAGATGCTGCCACTGTTCCCTTCCTGGGATTCTACAGTGCTACCTAGTGCTTGTGGTGTGCACAACACCGCCTGTGCGGGGCCAAGGAGGTGGAGACAATCTTGGTCCTCAAAGCTCCGAGTCCAGCAGGAAGAAAGGACACGAGCACAAAAGTCCTTACAAATGAGGAGCGGTGAGGCAAGGGATGGCGGGACACCAACATCCACCCTGGAAGGGGGAAGTCTCCATGATTAGGACTTGAAGGTTGTGAAGGAAGGAAAAGCAGCACCCAGGCTGGGGCACGGCATTGGCAAAGGCACAGAGGCAGGAGAAGACAAGGCCCAAATAGTCTCGTTTTCCCAGATCACTGCATTGTGTAAGGGCTGGTGGACAAGGAAGTCTAGAGAGGCTGGTTGGGACCACATCACGTAAGACCTTGAATATCCCACTGGGGGCAAGCACTATGTGATGTGGGCACAGGAAGCCAAGCCAAAGTGTTGAGCAAAAGAGTGGCAGGAGCTGGGTCAGTTCTCTACTATTTCATGTGAGCACACCACAACAGGACCCAACAGGGTGGGACCCTGCCCCACACTTCCTCCAGATCCCACCTGGTGCCTACAACTGTATTTGATTAATACTAGAAGACAGGTTGATTTCGTAAGTGGGAACTCTAGGACTGCACAAAAGTCCAACACTGAAGATACAGGACATTTTTTCTTCCTGGTCTTTGTCCGTCAAGGCCATTTACAAAAAGACAGACTACTCTAGTTACAAAAATCCAAAAGGTGAACAGAGACCCATCATCGTGCAGTGGGCCAAGCCTCTACAAAACACACACACACACACACACACACACACACACACACTCTCTCTCTCTCTCTCTCTCTCAGCAACAGGTTTACTGCACTGTTCATATTCTGTCTCGCTCTAGCGGATCTGCCAACTTCGGAGAGCAATGTGTTATAAACTTCCACACTTTGGGGGGCTTGTAAATTCTTTCATGTCCATCCATCTTTGATTTGATATTTCAAAGCTATGTTGTTAGGTGCATAAAGATTCTTAATTATTATGTCTTTCTGAGCGTTTTAGCTTTGATCTATGCAAGCCAAACCAAACCCGTTGCCGTGGAGTTGATTCCGACTCAGAGGCTGAATTTGGCCCGCCACTTATTTTTGTAAATAAAATTTTATTAGAACATAGTCATGGTCATTTGTTTATCTATTGGCTATGGCTGTTTTTGTTCAACAACAGTAAAGTTGAGTAGTTGTGAAAGACACAGCCTAAAATATTTACTATCTGGTCTTTTACAGAAAAAGTCTGCCAACACCTGATCTATGTAAAATATGCCTCTTTGTTCCTTTTAATGCTGTTTTGCCTGAAATTATATTACCAGTTGCCGTCAAGTCAATTCCGACTCACGGCAACCCCATGTGTTTCTGAGTAGCACTGTTCTCCATAGGGTTTCCGATGGCTGCAATCTTTCCGAAGTAGATTGTCAGGCCTTTCCTCAGAGGTGCCTCTACCTCATACTTATATTGCTGCACTTTCTCTTTGTTTAGCATTTTTCCCATCCCCTTTTGTTTTAACTTTCCTATATATTTTTGTTTAGGTGCATCTCTTCTAGAAAGAAATGTAGCTGGATTTAGAAAAGCAGTCTGAGAGCTTTTATCTTCTAATAGGTTATTTTAGCACATTCACGTTCGTTGTTACGAGTGTTTGGACTTTCCGTACTGTTGCATTTTATTTTATTATGTTTTGTTGTTGTTTTCATCCTGCCACGTTTTAGAGTAGTTAACTTGCAGGAGGGAAGTAGGTTGGGAAAGAAAGAATTGTGCTTCATCAGTATTTTTTGAATTTTATATAAAAAGAATATAATCATATTACTTGTATAATCATATACTCCTCCGTATTTAATAACAAAAAAGATGGTTTTAAACAACCAAGAGTCACAGATATACAAGGATCCCCATGATGAATTTTTCAGTAAACAAAAGTTTCTTACCCACCACCCTCCACCCTCAGACACAAAGACAAGAACAACTTTATATATGGAGAAAACATGGCGTTTGCTTGAAGGAGGGTCCCATGGACCCTCTCAGTCAGACTAACAAGCCACCCTCTACGCCACTCCTGTCCACTGGGACACGTGAACTGCTCTCCGAAGTAACCAAGTATGCCTGGAGCAGGCCCACCCCTCCCTGGCCCCAGCATCAGGCCATCACCACATTTACAGAGAACCTAATCCCCAGTGCCCAGGCTGATCGTGTTCCGCCCGCAGCTCTGTTGTCCTGCCAGCACTTCCTTCGCTCGCTGGACAGACATTCCTGCATCCAGGGCGTGTGTGCGGAATGCGGTGCTCCAGGCAGCCCCTGCCTCCCCCCTCCCCTTGCAGGCCCCACCTCCAGAATTTCCTTTAGCCCTCTCCAGAATGTCAGAGCAGGCAAGACCTCCAAGAGACTGAGGGGTGAGGCCCTGAAAGGGGCCAGAATCAAGATGGACAAGCTCTCAGTCTGAGAGAGCCCAGGAGAGACCTTGCCTGAGGGTCCAGTTCTCCCCTCAGAAGCAATCTGGAGTGATGCAGTGAGCCAGGTTTGGGGAGCCTGGGTTCAGTCTCTGCCCCTGGCAAGTCCCACACCATCTCCAGGCCTCTGCTCCCCCAAGATGAATTTGTCCATGATCTTCCGGCTCCACTTGAGCCTGCCTCTGTCACTTCGGGTGTGCTCCTATTATCTATTTTTTTTTTTTTTTATGAAAAAGGAGAAATGGAGGCTGGAGGAGGCCCCCGAATTAAAAGGAAAGGGGCATTTCCTGCTGTATCTGGCAAGAATGCTGGGCTCCCATAGACCCCGATTCATTCCTTCAGAGATGACCCAGGATGCACGCCACACCCCTCCTCCCGCACAGACCCTAGTGTCAGGGTGGGTGGTCTGTGAGGGTTTCAGGAAGCACTCACTGGACACCTGTTGTGCTGTGCTGGACCTTCTCATACAGGCCACCTCACTCGATCCTCACAACAAGTGAGGAGAGTGGCCAACAGTACAGAGGGGAAAGTGAGGCTCGAGTCAGCCCCTCTACCCCAAGCCTTAGGATCCCGAGTCAGGGTTTTTTTCCACAATGCTACAGCTGTCTCAGGTAGCGCTCAGGTGGACAGGAAGTAGAACTACCCTCCCAACAAAGTGCCAAGCCCAAAGCTCCCTGGGGGAATGAGGAGAAGGAAGGTCACTTCCTTGGGAAAAGAAAAACAGCCAAAACAGCCACAGGCAAATACTCCTCAACCTTCTCTTCTGTACTGAGAACCCAGCTTGTGCCCCAAGCTACTCTGCTCCTAATTTGCTGTGTGACTTTAGGCAAGTCACTTTTCCACTCTGGGCCTCCCTTTTCTCAAAACAAGGGGGTTGGACTATAAGAAAGTCTGGTGTCCTTTCTAGTTTGATCAGCCCAATCCCTCGTTCATTACAAACCTGATTGAGTCTCCACTGGAAGATTCTGCCATTTGTTAGGTTCCCCTCCCCTTTGTGTGCATGCTGGGTGGAGGGGCGGGGGGGGGGGACAGACAGAGCAATGGAAAACAAATATTTTCAAGGGATGGAAGTAAACACCGCTTTGGCATGGCACAGCCAGTGGAGTGGCTGAACTAGAATCCTGAAACCGTTAAAAATAGGAGAAAAAACGGTACAGTTCACATATTTTGCAAAGCTAAGTTAAATCAACATCTGCAAAAAATATCCCCGTTAAACGGAATAGCAGGATTTCATTAAGTAAATTGCAAGTTGGCAAAAATTCTGAAAGAAAGGGGAAAAGCCACAGGCTGGCCTGTAATTTAAACCTTATTTTAACTGTGGCAGCATGACTGCAAAGAATTCCGTTTCCAAAAGAAAGGAAAAAAATAAAATCTAAAAAAAAAAATTAAAAAAAATAATAAATAAAGGGCCTCCTGCTTTGCCAGGCACCCCCTCCCCCCAGCTTCCATGGACCCATAATATTTTCAGTAATTATAATGTTACCTAGTTTTCCCATGGATATAACAAATGAGGGACAGAGAAGAGGGGGAGGTGTGGGGAAGAGGGAGGAAAAAGTGAACATACAAAGTCACCATTGTCACCTCTAATTAGCTTTTTTTACCAAAATGGCTTGAAGCACAGAACTCTGGGAATCTTTTCCTTCCTCCAGGAGGCCTTTCTGTTTAACCCCACTGTGGGTTCCCCTGGCTTGAAGCCCTGTTTGGAGGGGCAGGCCCAGCCCAGCCCAGCCCAGGGAGGGTGAGACTGTCCCCCTTACCTGCCAGGACTACCCTGCCACTCAACGAGCTCATCACCTGGGTGATCACAGATCCTCCTTCCCTGAGCCCCTGCTGCTCATCTCCACAATAGGTGCTACCGGCGCAGTCCAGGAAACCACAGAGCACCAGCACAGGCCAAGCCCAAGGCGTGGGCTCTTCTACCTGCAACCCAGGTAGGGCCATTTCTACAGGTAAGCAGATGGGTGTAGCAGTAACTTCAAGGACTGATAACCAAGAGGGGACAGAGGATGCAGGGCGCTCAGGATCCTGCCTGATGTCCTCTACCCACCAGGGGGTACCTGCAACAGTCCCTTGGAGGGGGGGTTGTCGATGATGGTTTAAGACCTTGAACACTCTTATCATAAAAGAGGCTTGAGCAGGAAGCGATTGTTTACTCAGTTTTTAAAACGGGTTCTCTTATTTAGCAGCGGAACCTGCGTCCCCCCCCCCTTCTCCTTCCACACAGAATCTATTAACCTCAGCATCTAAAATAGGTCAAAGTAGAGCCTCCCCCAGCCCTCATGCTTCATAGCAGCACCTGAAACAATCTGGAAGCTACAGATCCACGCTGTCTCCTCTCCTGGTACAAACTGGGAAACTGAAGTCTAGCAGCGGGGAGTGACCTGGTCCACACCCCATGGTGACATGGTAGGGCAGGCTGGGGTCTTTGGGAAGTGTGGCTCTGCACTCAGGCTGGTGGGGCCTCTGAGTCCACAAGGGCCTTTCTAGCACCTTCCTGTGAGCAAATATGAGATCCTCAGCTAGGTGGTGACTCTGTGGGCTGGGCCGTGGCCCCGACACTCCTAAGCAGCCTTGGCCTTTGAAGGGCAAGGACAGTGCTGAAACAATAAAACAACTCCTTTTTCTGCACCGAGCTGATCTGCTTCAAGAGTTTCCAGAAAATGCAAAAACAGACTGTCTGAATGTATAGCCTTTACAGGCCCAGAGAGGGAAAGGGCTTGCCCAAGGTCACACAGCAAACCAGTGGTGGGATTAAGAACGAGAACAGAGTAGCGCATCTGTCAGTCCTAATTGGAGTCTCACCTCCTTGGTGAGCGACACATTGCACCCCCAACCCACAGAGCCTTCCACTGTCACCCCAGCTCCCCTCCGCTGCTTCTGCAGGGAGCCACAGAGCCTCATCTTGTCCCTCGCACTGTCATCTTACATGGACTTTTAACACTTGCACTGTTACTAAAGGTGACATGTGCCTTTTCTCTGAGGCTCAGTGAATTCACTTGTAAAATGGGGACAGCCCGTCAATCATACCCCCCTCTCAGGATTGTTATAAGGACTATGGGGACAACTTGTGTAAAACGTCCAGCTCCGTGCTGAACAGCTAGCAGGCACTTGTTCTGCACACCCCTACAATGCCCAGCCCAGAAGGCACCTGCAAGCAAAAACGCTAAACGTATGAAAAGGAGAACAAACTAACGCCCACCCACCTGGTAAAGTTAATGCTGAAGGAACTCAGCGAAAGGGAAAAAAAGCAAAACAAAAAAAGCAAATGCATTTACAGAGCTCCTACCAAGTACTTCACAAGAGGAGTCTGGGTAAACTTAGTGTCTGTGTGCAAAAGAATAGAGATCAGGGAAGGCTGCCTGGAAGAAGTGACCATGAAGGTCTGTATATTGCAGACTGCATCCCTGTGTGTGGTCAGGTCTTTCTGCAGCACAGGTAGAGGCCCGCCCACACTCCAGGCAGCGTCACCTGGAGAATGAATTTTAGCCTGACCCCTGCCTTTAACCTAACCTTTAACCTAAGAGAGTACAAGCCAGAGGCCAGCCCACTAAGAGCGGCAGCAGCTGAGGGAGTCCAGAGACCATCAAGGAGTCTGCTGGAGAGAAAGGAGGGATGAGAAACGCCCCTTTGTCTCCGAGGGCTAGGTGACACTAGTGTCCATTTGTGGAGTATTTACCAGATGTTGTTTGCTGTAGCGGTGTTGTTTGTCACCAGTGGCTGTTGAATCAGCCCCCTGCACGGCAAACCCATGCACAACTGACAGAAATGCTGCCTGGTCCTGCACTACTCCCACGTGATTGGTTGCAGATTCCACCACTGGGATCTATAGGGTTTTCGCTGGTTGAATTTAGGCAGTAGATCACCAGGCCTTTCTTCCTAGTCCATCTTTAGTCTGGAAGTTCTGCTGAAACCTGTTCAGCATCACAGCAACACACAAACCTCCACTGACAGACAGGTGGTTGTTGCATGTGAAGTGCACTGGCTGGGAACTGAACCCTGGCCTCCTGCATGGAAGGCAAGAATTCTACCACTGAACCACCACTGCCGCCTCAGGTAGGGGCTATCATTATTCCCACTTTTACAGGGGAGGGAAAATGAGCCCATGGCCACCCATGGAGAGTGTGCAGGGCTGACATTTGAACCCAGGGCTTGAGCTCCCAAGCACTCTGCATGCTGCCTGCTTCCTGGGCCTCTGATGGTGAGAGCAGGCAGCGGGCGAGGAAATGAGGCCTTCTAGCCACCCAGTTGAGGCGTACCCAAGCCACCCCAGGACCCAGGTGTCCTGGCTCACTGTTTGGGGCTCTTTCCCCTCAGCAAGACCCTGTCCCCACAAGTCCCCCAAAGAATGAGGAACAGCTACAAGAGAAGACCTTTTTCGTTTGTTTCCTCCTCAAGTTTGAGGCAGATTTTCAGGGTGGGGAGCCTGAACTGTGCAGGTTGGGAAACAAGTCCTAGATCCAGTTTCCCATCCTACCACGATGCTGATGGACAACTAAAGGGCTCCAGAGGGTTTAAATAGCTCCTTACCACGGGGTACCAGGATGTGGCCTAGTCCCTGACTTCTGTGTGACACTGGGCAAGTCACTTCCCTTCTCAGGGCCTCAGTTTCCCCATCTGTGGATCAAAATCTTCAGTTGGTGACCCTGATGTCTCAGGCTCATAAAGTACAACCCTTAAAAAGGCTGTCCAGGGATGTGAAGAGGAGCAGCCCCACAAGGTCCACCCTGGCCAGGCTGCTGCACCCCGGTACATGTCAGAGGCCTCCCAAGGAGGCGGGAGGCAGGGAGAGGAGGCAAGATGGTGCCCAAAGGGGCAGTGCTGAGGGTTATGGAAACAAGAAGGAGCCGACTCACAGAAGGTCCTGAAATCTCCTGGGCTGTCGCTGTCCTGGAGCCCTGTTGGCGTAGTGGTTAGAAGCTCAGCTGTTAACCAAAAAGGTCGGCAGTTCAAATCCACCATCCACTCCTTGGAAACACTATGGGGCAGTTCTACTCTGTCCTACGGGGTTGGTATGAGTCGGAATCGACCTGACGCAACGAGTTTGGTTTTTTTGGTTTTATCACCGTCCCATACCAGCCGGGATGACCTGAGGGCAGGCTGGGGGACAAGAGGATGCTGGCACTGAGGTGGGCACTGGGACCGTCCTACTACAACACACACCATCTCACAGGTCCCTCAGTCTCACCAGCTTTCAGAGGCCCTAAAAGCGCCAGGAAGTTCTGTTCAGGCCTCAGGGGCCCTTGTGGTGGATGTGTAGGTAGCCGAGAAGTGGAAGGAAGACAAGGGGCTTTAACCTGACCCACGAGACCCCAAACAAGCTATCTCCACTCTGGGGCTCAATGATCTCTTCTGCAAAATGGCAATAATTAAACAACCTTCCCAGGGTCGTCTGTCATGGGAATTCACTAAGTCAATGTACTCGACTCATGGTTACTGACATCCCCTGTGTCTCCTCCTGGAGGGCCCCTCCCTGTGCTCTACCCTAGGCTAAATGCCACCTCCTCCTTGAAGCCCTCCCATACTCCCCTAGTCTTCCCTTCAGGAATCCCACAGCAATTTGTTCACACCTCCACTATAGAGTTCTCTACATACTTCGATTTTATTTTTTGATTATTTCATTTTTATTGTTGTTGCTGAGAATATACCCAGCAGAACATACACCAATCTAACAACTTCTACATATGATTCAGTGACACTGATTACATTCTTAAGGTTGTACAACCATTCTCACCCTCCTTTTCCGCATTGTTCCTCCCCCATTAAACCATTGCTGCTGTCAATTCGATCCCATATAGATAGTTCAAGAGAGCAAAAGGTGCAAGGCAGATATACTTATTTTTAAGTAGCTCTCCGATTAAACTGAGCATTTTGAGAGAAGGAGGCTAGCACCGGTGGGGTGATGGGAAGCCCCCCTCCAACAATGTCTCTAGCTTGCCAGAGCTGGGGGAGCACAACCTGGAGCCAAAGCTTCCGACGCTGCACCTAGTCCTTCTGACCCAGTGGGCCCGTGACCCAGGCACACTTACTGAGCCTCAGTTACAGGCAGTGCCTGGACTACAAACAAGTTCTGTTCCGAAATTGGTCTTTGAGTCAAATCTGTACGAAAGTAGGCACAGTTAGGTACAGTTCACAAGTAACGTCAAATGTTTGTCTTAGTATGTAGTGTTCCTTTCTGTGCATAAAAAACATTCAAGAAGCACTTCCAGGTACCCTAAAACATCTTTAACATAATAACACAGTAATAACAACGTTTCAACGCATGTCACAAAGTAGCTCCTGTTCGTCATTTCAAACCATTGTATGTACCTCAGACTTTTAATATAACAGGCTTCACAGGGGTTAGCTCACAACTATGGGTTATATGTAAATCACACGTAACTCAGGCACTGATTGTACTCCAGAAAACGGAGCGATGTCTCTTGGGCCTTCCTCGGTGATTTTCCTGAGTAGCAAGTGAAAAGCTGGGTTGTAAACTTCTTCAAAAAATATAGGCACCATCAAACATAAGGGATTTTCATTATGTTTATAAGCTGTTGCTGGGTGCCGTCGAGTCTATTTTCAACTCATAGTGACCCCATGTGACAGAGCAGAGCTTCCCCACAGGGTTTCCTAGGCTACAATCTTCACAGCAGCAGATTGCCAAGATTTTCTGCCCCAGACCCCTTGGGTAGGTTTGAACTGCCAGCTTTTCAGTTGGTAGTCAAGCACTTAACCGTTGTGCCACCAGGGCTAGTAGAACATAATTTACGTAGCAGTTCCCTGAAGGAGGAGAAGGAGGGAAAAAAGCAGGCTAACCATGGGGCTGGACTCCAGGTCAGATTGTCATTAACTCACTGTGTGACCTTGGGGAGGTCACTGCTATCTCTGGAGCCATTTTCTCTTCTCAAGAAAGGTTTGGACTGGCTGATCACCAAGCCCCTCCAGCTCCGATACCTGCCGTAGGCCCAGCACCAAGCCCCTCCACCAGCTCTCATATCTGCTGTAGGCCTAGCACCGAGCCCCTCCAGCTCTCATACTCTGCCATGGGCCCAGCACCAAGCTCCTCCAGCTCTCATACCCTGCCATGGGCCCAGCACCAAGCCCCTCCAGCTCTCATACCCTGCCATGGGCCCAGCACCAAGCCCCTCCAGCTCTCATACCTGCCATAGGCCCAGCACCAAGCCCCTCCAGCTCTCATACCTGCCGTAGGCCCAGCACCAAGCCCCTCCAGCTCTCATACCTGCCGTAGGCCCAGCACCAAGCCCCTCCAGCTCTCATACCTGCTGTAGGCCCAGCACCACCAGGACAAATCAGGATCTCTGCCCTCGGGGAGGCCACCTTCTAGTGAGTCTAAACATCTGAAGCAACAAAGCAACGACCTGCTCAGGACACTCTGAGTGCTGCAGCCAGGATGTGGCTGTCCATCTGCAGTTGGCAAGCTTTCTCCATGCCTGTTGGCTTTGCAATTAGCTTTGACCTTGACACGCACCTGTCCTGTCAGGAAAGCAGTGTGGCCACAGAGCTCGGGTGATGCAGTTTGGGTCTTAGTTCCTCTGAACCTCAGTTTCCTATTGTGAAAGAGGCAGCAACATACCTTGTCCTGCTTGCCACCCCCCAGCCTGTCGTGATGGCCACGGAAGGGCACACACTGCTGCCATAGGGATGGGAGTTCAAATGAGTGCCTCTTGAGTATCTCCCTGTGCCAGGCACCAGGCTAAGCACTGTACTTGGGTCATCATTTAGGGTCACAGTAAACCCACAGGTTCCCCCAAGGCCACGGGCTACCAAGAAGCCAAGCTAGAACTGGACTTGGTCCTGATTCCAGAGGAGGAAGGTAAATGCCTCTATGCCTGGACTCTGTGCTGCGCTAAGGTGCTCACCGTCATCATCCTCCTCCTCACAGAACAGGACACAACATTTTGCAGAGCACTTTCACCCAGAGAACCTAAAACATGCGGGCTGCCTCGGTGGTGGCTCTCCAAGGGACGGGGCGGGGCTCGAGGGCTTCTCAGTGTCTCTGGTACGAAGAACAAGCAACTGCTCCAGGAGGCCAGTGGCAATGTCCCCAGTGCCTTAGCATATGCCTGGCAAATGGGGGGTGCCGGGTAAGCACTGGTTGAATGAACAGAACCAGCACCTGTCGGCGCTCTCTGGCCACATCCCTCAGCCATCACCATCTTCGTCCATGTCCTGGCTTCCAAGTACTGGCGGCACCTGCCTCTCTGCCTGCGGACTTTCCCTGGCTCCCGGGGGCTTGCTCTGCCTGAGTGCTGAGAAGTACCAGGAATGAATGTTCCAGAAAGGGTGGTTTAGTACCCCAGCTCCCTCACCTCTTGGGTGGGATAACTCTGAGGCGAGTTCTCCAGCAGGATTAAACTCCAGTTGCCCATACAGGTTACTGGTTAGGCCATGCTCCCTGCACTGGCTTCTGTCTCCTTCCTGTCTCACCTACCCACTCTCCTACCGCTATTTCCTATTACCACTCTTTCCACTGTTAACCCCTGTCTTAGTCATCTAGTGCTGCTACAACAGAAATGCCACAAGTGGGTGGCTTTAACAAAGAGAAATTTATTTTCTCACAGCCTAGTAGGCTAGAAGTCCAAATTCAGAGCATCGGCTCCAGGGCAAGGCTTTCTCTCTCTCTCTCTGCTCTGGAGGAAGTTCCTTGTCGTCAATCTTCCCCTGGACTAGGAGCTTCTCTGAGCAGGAACCCTGGGTCCAAAGGATGCACTCTGCTACCAGTGATTCTCCCCATTCTCTCTGCTTGTTTCTCTCTTTTATATCTCTAAAGAGATTGGCTTAAGACACTATCTGATCTTGTAGATCTCATCAATATAACTGCCACTAATCCACCTTGTTACATCATAGTGATAGGACTTAAAACACACGGGGAAATCACGTCAGATAACAAAATGGTAGACAATCACACAATATTGGGAATTGTGATCTAGCCAAGTTGACAGATATTTTGGGGGGGACACAATTCAATCCATGACAATCTCCTTTCCCAAATAAACTATACACGCTTGAATTTCTGTCTCAGGGTTTGCTTCTGGGGAAACACAAACTAAGAAAACCTCTAACTCAGCATCAAGCAAATCTTACCATCCAGTAGCTGTTATCAAGCCCAAGTTCCTAGAGAAATGGGAGACACCATGAGAACAAGGCTTGGGTCTTACCTGCTTCATATCTCTGCACCTGGCACAGGGTCGGCTCCTGAGAGATGTTCGTTAGTGGAACAAAATGAATGTAAGACGATTTATCCTGAGTATTCGTTGGCCACGTTAAAAAAAAGCTGCAGTCGAGGTGACTGCGACTCATGACAACCTCATGCGTGTCAGGGTAGAGCTGTGCTCTGCTCCACAGGGTTTTCAATGGCTAATTTTTTGGAAGTAGGTCATCAGGCCTTTCTTCAGAGGCACCTCTGGGTAGACTCGAACCTCCAACTTTTCAGTTAGCAACCAAGCAACATCGTCAACCACCTGTACCACCCAGAGACTCTGCCGGCCACACGGAATGTTCTGATCTTCTGAGCATACAGAAGAACACTTGTCCTTGTCATCAAGGAGTCTCCAGTCTGCCTGGGACATAAGACAAAAAACAGTCCCTGAAGGTACCCACAAAGAAAGAGGTATTTAGTACCAAGGGGTTTTTCCTTGGCATCTAGAGAAAGGACGTGTGTTCTGACATCCTTGTCTTACTGAGAGATGACTCGCCCAAGGTCACATGGCTTTTTTCCTCATCTGCCAAGCAGATGACAAGCTCCCCAATGGCAGGGTCGAATGAGCAGAAGTCCCTTTGTGCCCCCACGGCAGTGCGCCTGGTGCCCCAGACGCTGCAAGCAATCAGTAAAGGGCCACTGGTTAATCTTTTAGGGGGGGCCAGGCGTCTGGCCGTGCGAGCTGCCCATGTGTACACATTAACCTCGAAGGACCAAACCTGGCCAAGGCTGGAAAACGTGCTGCGGACACATGATTTTCCTTTCTCTCTTAGGAGCCAAACCAAATCTGTCAGCAGGCCCTCGCCTGGCTCTGCTGTTCCAGCAGCTCTGAACAACTGTCCACACACAGAAACTCAAGCTCCTGCTTTCTGAACCAGCCACCACGTGGGGCTGGCCTCCTTCAGTAGGAACCAGCCCAGTTAACTTCCAAGAGTAGAACGGCAAAGTCCCTGAATCTAACAGGATGCAGCGAGGCAATTTCCACGGAGTTCCGAGCACACAGCCTGGCCCACAGGAAGAGCCCAGTGATCACTGTGTCCCTGTCCCTTCCCCCCTGGTTTCCTAGACCTGGAAGGGCCCTTGGAGAGCTTTTACTACAGGAAGTTTTAACCAGGAAGGTACAAACAGAAGCTCCCAGGGAGCCCACTGACTCAAGACTGGGCACTGGCCTTGTATACTGTGATAAGTTCTCCAGGGACTCTAATTCAAGCCCATCATGTCACATAGGAGAAAACGAGTCTCAGAGAGTGGCAAGGACTAAGCCAGGGTTCCACAGCTCACACCAAGTCCAGCAAATAAAGCATTTAGAAAAGCTCATCTCAAACCAGCCTCTCCCTACGGCTTAACAAGCAAACTCCCTCCCAAGGCTCCTTTTCCTGACTGCAAATAAGTTAGGGCATGAGCAGCTTAGGGGAGAATCCTTGGGAGGGCAGCAGAGGAACCCCTTCCTGTAGAAGAGCCTTGCCATCTAATGAAGCGAAGAGAAAGATTCAGGTGGCAGTTCAAACGCTCACGTTTTAAAGATGAAAGTATGCAATTCAATTAAATGTTTAAACAATGTTTTCTCATACTAAATCACTGAAACGTTTATGCATTCCTTGAATTTCTTAGGGCACTGTTCATTTTTATTTATTGTTGTAACCCAATGCCCTTAGCAGCGTGAATGGTGCTATTTGAAGGAAACTTGTTTTGCAAAGGGGAAAATTGTCCCAGGTCTCTTAAAAGGTTCATTATGTACATGGTAACTCAGCTCTATTAATAATCCCAGACTATATAGGCAGGGCTTACTTTCCATTTAGCATTATATTTTCCACAATTCTGTAAACAGCTCCACCACACAAACTCTTTTGATATTCAATTCCTCCCTGTTTTTTCCTAACCACTCTTCTCTCTGGTACGCCTTATAAAAAAAAAAAAAAAAGAGGAAAGAAAGAAATCACCAAGCACACACTTTTTCAATTAAGCCATGCTTGGTGCCAAAATATATGGATCCCGCTAATAGCCATAAGTAATCTTAAGGTCTTTTCCCCAAATATTTTGATTATTTTACAAATCCCCCAAGGAATGTGCTCTTAGGGTGATTCAGAGCCCAGGGAGGAATACTGACGGAGGCAGGGGTGGCTTGGCTGCAGTGGGGCAATTTAGGAAATGGGGGTGACTGTGTTTACCCCCTCAACACCACCTCTTGCTAGGGCAAGAGGGAGGGTGACCCAAAGGGCTCTCCAGGAAAACTTTAGCCATCTCTGCAGAGGGGAGAAGGGTGAGGGAGGGTAGCCAGTTTAGGGCTGGCAGTTCCTACATGGAACAGGTGTCTCCGGTCAGCTCTCCAAGGAAACTGTGGCTGAAGCAGAAGGATCACTGTAGATAACCCTAACGTCAGATAATCTCCAAAAAAAAAAAAAAAAAAAAACAACCTGTTGCTATTAAGTCGATTCCAACTCATAGCGACCCTATAGGACAGAGTAGAGCTGCCTTCCCTGTAAGATCTCCAAGGAGCGGCTAGAGGATTCGAACTGCTAACCTTTTGGTTAGTGGCTCAGCTCTTAACCCCTGCACCACCAGGACTCCAGGTAATCCCCAAGTCACTGCCATTTGCCTTGCATCCTAAGGTGGAGTGTACTGTTCAACCTCTATCAAATCTATACTTCACATTTTTTAATCATTGATAACTTTCATCTACTTACCTAAAGGTTTGCAGTTTGAATCCTCCCCAGGAAAGCCAAAGAAGAAAGGCCTAGCAAGTGGCTTCTGTAAACATTACAGCCAAAAAATCCCTACAGAAAAGTTCTACTCTGTAACACATGGGGTCACCATGAGTAGGAATCGGACCAACAGCGAGAGGTTTGGTTTTTCTAGGGGGATATATGACTAAGGAAGGCACCCTGCTAGTGCGATGGTTATATACCTGGCTACTAACCAAAAGGTTGGTAGTTCGAACCCACCCAGTAGCTCTGAGGGAGAAAGACCTGGTGATCTGCTTCCGCAAAGATTAAAGTCAAGGAAACCCTATGGGGCAGTTCTCCTCTGTCACATGCGGTCATGTGAATCAATTTGAAGGCACCTAACAATAACAACGACATAAGACTGAGGGGAAGCCATGGAGGAAGTGTCAGAGGAAAGCTACCCGGAACTAAAAGCTACCTGTGAATAATCTTCAGGTGAGAAGAAGCAATGCTGGAGGGTCAGTGGGGAGATGCCAAAGGCCTGGGATGGGCTCTGCAAACAGCATCTCCCATCCCCCAACCAGGAAGCCCCCCACAACCCACCACACAGCAATCCGAGCAGAGGAGTCTGGCCAGAGCCTCCCATGGATCCAGGGAGCCCACATCAAGGGCGGGCTTGTGAGAACGAGCAGATAAGGCTTTCCAGAGATGTGCAGGTGTGGTGGGAAGGGCCAGGCCTTGGCAGCCAGAAACCCACAGCCCATCCACAACCCTACTCACTGACTTCGTAGCCTTGGCAAACCATGCAACCTCTGGCTGAGCCTGTCTCCCCACTTGCCAAGCAGGGATAAGAATTTCTGTCCTCCTGGCTGGATCCTTTCCAGGAAGATCAACTGGATTGTTCTTTGTAAACTGAAAATCAGGCCAGAAGGGATTTTGTGTTATAGTAGTTATACCAAAACCAAAAAACCAAACCCATTGCCACTGAGTCAATTCTGACTCATGGTGATCTCAGGCATTACACAGTAGAACTGAGTACCATAGGGTGTCCTTGGCTGTAAACTTTACAGAAGCAGATAGCCAGGGGTTTCCTTCCGCAGCACTGCTGGGTGGGTTCAAGCCACCAACCTTTGGTAAGTAGGACAGCACAAACCATTTCTGACACCCAGGGACCTCTACCATTACACCTACCTGACTCATGCTTTAAAGCAATATAAGGTTAACCCTTGAGAGCCCGTATCTTCCCATCCCTGGATCATCATCCCCCCCCGACCCTAACCCCAACTCTGAGGGATTCAGTTCTTCACACCTAACTCTGATAAGCCCCGATGGCACAATGGTTTAGAGCTCGGCTGCTAACCAAAAGGTCAGCAGTTTCAACCCACCAGCTGCTCCTTGGAAACCCTATGGGGCAGTTCTACTCTGTCCTATAGAGTTGCTATGGGTTTTTTTTGAACACTGATTGGAATATTCCATGAACAGCACTGGCGGGGACTGCAGATTCACTAGTGGGTGAGGGTTCACACTGGTCTTTGTAACTGTTCAGTCTGGAAGCAAGCCCTCTCACACTACGTCTGTCAGCTACTCTCAGATATAACCTCGACCTTGACTGGCCACCTGAGCCGTTTAATTCTCATGCCCACCAAGGGCACGAAATTAGCCAGAAACAGTTGTGCCTCAGTTTGACAAAACTCAAAATAGAAACACCAGAGCAGTCACTTCTCGGTCTGCTCACGTGCAATGGGGTGTCCCAAAATAGTATTTTCTTAGGATGAGGAAATGACTTTGAATAAACAGGTATACACAGACCCCCACCCCCACCCCCCCACCAGGACCCCCCACCCCCAGCCCACTGACAGAGGAATTTGGAGCCTCTGTGTCAGCAGCAGGAACAATAGGCTGAAGTCAGGGTCCTTGAGGATGTGGAACAAAGAGCTGGCTCATCAGGGAAGGAGACCTTTAACTTCCAGAAGCCATGCACACCCCAACCCACATGCTGTCCCCCACGCGGGGGGTGGGGTGGGGTGGGGGGGTGTGGGGGGTGTGTCACATGGCCTTTGGAAGGCCCCAGGTTGGTTGGGGCCAGAAAGCCCCAGCCTCGCAAATGCATAATAGGACAAGAGTCACAAATGCTGCAGGGTGCTGCTTCCTTTTCTCTAGGAAGCCCAGGATTTGTTTGGGGAGGCTCCCCGGTGAGGGGAGCAGAGGCTGGTGAGCTAGTGCCAGCCTAGTCTATGTCCCCTGATTCACGGGATGCCTCGGCTCCTTATCAGGGCCCGCCAGCCAGGCACCAGCATGTAGCTCCATAGCCACACCTTCCGCCCAGACCTGGCCTTTGTCTCTGGCTCCAAACTGGCTGAGGGAAGTAGGGTGCAGGGGAGGGGTGGGGGTGCCACAGGGCTGCAGAGGGACTGTGAGGGGCTGTCCCAAATGATGCCCCATGACCCCACTCAGAGCCAGAGAAGCAGAGGGGGAAGGAACTCAGAGATCATATACCACCCACTCACTCTGAGGACGAGCAGGCTGAGTCCCAAAGAGGAAGTACGACTTGTCCAAGGTCACTCAGCAGGCTAGAGGCTCGGCTGGGCTGCAGCCAGCTCTCCTGGCTCCTCTGGGCCCTACCCTAGGCCATTGGCAGGCCTTGAATGCTTAGTGAGTAGCTTCATTTTCTGGTGCTTAGTGTCCTCACCAGTAAAATGGATTTGGGACTCAGATCTAGAGGATACAAGTGTTTTTGCCAAAGGAAAAGTACGTTCCATGAACAGAAAGTCTTCTCTGGGCCCAAGCGGAAGAGATGCTTAGGAAAACCATGGAGAAGACTGGGAGGGAAAAGGAACCCGAGCAGTTTTATTGTGGGGCCCCGGAAGGGGCGGGTGTGAGGAAAGGCCTCGTAGGGAGTGGTCTGGGGCTGAGCGGGCAGAAGGCATGCCTGCCTCAGAGGGGCCGGCTGGAACTCCGGATTTTAAAAGCAGGATGTTTGGCTGGGGCCTCTCTTCTCTCAAATAAACAACCCACAACCTTATTCAAAACCAAGGGGCACCACTGGGGATGTGCTAGATCCCCTTATTTCCATATTTCCTCCCTGGAGGAAGTGCCACCTGGCCACCAAGGAGGGCCCTGCTTGAAGGGGGAGGAAAGTGGCAGGGACCAGGGCTGGGCAGCTGCTACCTGGGGCCTGGAGGTCACTTGGCAGGGACAGCCCAGTCTTGCTGGACCTGTGGGGCCAAAGTCTTGCCAACTGACACCCTCCCTGCCCCCATCCTGACCACAGACCCAGATTCTTGGCCTGAGAGCCAGAAGGGGGCCTGGGAGCAAAGACAGTGATGCACTTAGCCCAGGTCATGCAGGATTTGAGAGCAGGAAGCCAGAGCCCAGGCTCCCAGTCTAGCACCTTCCACCTCCTATGAGACCTGCCTGGGGGCACCTTGGCTCATCCCACTTCCCTGCTGAGATCTGGACCACTTGTTCACCACTTCCTTGGAGACCTGCTTCAGGATTCACTTCTCCCATGAGCATCCGTTCACTCAGCAAATACTTAAGGAGAGTCAATAACATTCTGGGCACTAGGGGCATAGCTAGCTGTGAGCAAGACTCAATCTCTACCTCAAGGAGCTCTCCATCGGCCTGTGTGGGTAACAAACTGCTTTCTATTAGTCAACACATGTTCCCTGCACATCTCCTCTTCCCAGGCAGATCTCAGCCTGGACTCACTCTTGTTCTGGTTTTGGCCTCAGACTCACTCCTGTTGCCTTTGAAGTGTTTGCAGGCTGCCCTGACATGCTCTTCTTCTTCGTCCCTGTGGATGGTAAGCCACCTGAGGACACAGACCAAGCTTAGTTGTTCTGCAGGTTCCAAGACAGCCTGCTCCTGGCCCGGCCGCGGAGCGTTCGTTCACTCAAAAACTGGGAGTGGACTATTTACCAAATGCCTCCTTCCTCTGGCAGGAAGTCGCTCCCACAGCAGCGGTTTTGATTTTTTTTTCAACTCTTTCTGGGCTCGTGGTTTGGAAATAGCAGAGGATTGTGAGTTAGAGGATCCAAGCCCTCTTCTCCACGGCTGCAAACTGATCCAGGCTTTCTGGAGGGCATGCTGACCTCAAATGTGCACAGCCTTTCACCTAGCAATCCCACTTCTAGGAATTGATCCTAAGGCAACAGCCAGTGGTGCCCACCAAGATGTATGCACAAGGATGCTTGCTAAGCAGCAATGCCCTGTCTATGATAGTAAGAAAATGGCTACAACAGCCTAAATATCCAGCCCTGGGGGTTGGGTAAGTAAACTACGGCACAGCCAATGAATCGAATAAAAGTAGCCATTGGAAATCACACAGGAGAATATCTGCTGAAGTAGGAAAATGTTCTCAATGTCAGTAAGTGAAACGAAAAAACAAAAACAAAAACAAAAAAAAGTCGCCATGGAGTCAACTCCAACTCACAGTGACACCATGTGTGTCACAGTAGAACTGTGCTCCATGGGGTTTTCAATGGCTGATTTTCTGGAAGTAGATGGTGAGGCCTTTCTTCTGAGGCACCTCTGGGTGGACTTGAACCTCCTACCTTTCAGTTAGCAGCCAAGTGTTTTAACAGTTTACACCATCCAGGGATTCCGGAGGTGAAAAGAGCCGAGCGACATAACGGCGATATGTACGGTTTTACAGCCCCTCTTCTTTTCTCTTGGCAACGTATACATGGAAAGGACATTCCTGCTTCCCATTTTTTGCCAAGAGAAGGACAAGAAAAGCAATATTCCAAACTGTTAAAAACTAATATTATCGTGTTTTTCAGCATGGTAAAGTTAAGGGAAATTTGTTTTCTTTATGCTTCTGTTTTTGAAACGTTCTGTATTAATCGTGTATTAACTGATAAAAGGAAAGAACGGGGAAAAGGAGGGAGGGAGGAAAACAGAAAGAGAGAGCAGTGAGGAACAGTATTGGGATGGGGCTGCGCTGCCCCTGCATTAACTCAAACAAGTCATTTAACATACTTGGGATCCTCCTTTACTCTAGGTATGTAAAGAGAGCATCAGTGATGAAGGTAGCTAGGAAGATAACAATACCTGTCCAGGTGTTAGTATATACCATCTCGTTTCACATTCACAAAAGCCCTTTCAGGTAGATGCCCATTTTACAGATGCGGAAACTGACTCCATGCTAGCCTAGAGACTCTAGTTCACCACCCAAGCCCCGCCACCAGTCCCCCCAGAAGGCAGCCCAAGTCAGCCTTGTAGGATTGGTTAGTGATGGCAGGGCCGGGTAGAATGCTGGGAGAAAATGCTCTACCAGAGAGCCAATGGCCCTTCTAAGAAAGCAAATGCTCAGCGGCCAGCCTCACCGTGCACACACCACAGAGGGCGAGGGGCTCTCAGAGATCCTCTGGGAATAAGGCACACCACAGGGTCTCCAGCTGCAGTGCGTCCATCCCTTCACTCACCCTCCCCAGGCAGCTGCCACGTCCAGGGCAGTGTGTGACACCTGGGAAAGGCAGAGCAGCACAGGGCTTGTCACTTTACAAGTGTGGAAACTGAGGCCCACAGAAGAGAAGATCACCCAGTCAGGGCACAGGGCGCCACCAAGTGCTGACTGCGGAGGGGCAACCGCTCCGGAATTCCGGACTCCAGGTGGAAGGCTCCAAGGAACAGGATTCCAGGACTGAGGGTTCAGGCAAGAGCCAAGTACAAGCCCCCAGGCCTAGAAACAAAGCCCAATGTCAGGCAAGGGTGCCTAGTGGGCAGTCCCCAACACAGGCCACGTCCACCAATGCGGGGGAGGCTCCTTGAGTAAGGCTGGGCTTGGGAAGGGGCGCTGACTGTGGACAGATGATTCAATGGCAGCGGTGATTCCAAGAGCTAGGAGCTTCACCAAGATGGGGTTCCAGAGCCAACCAGCCACCTCCTCCCTGGGGGAGGGGTCATCAACAAGAGCACTGTGGCTGAGTCCCATTCCTGGGGCTCCTGATGACCATCCAGGGGCTGATGGAAACCCCATGGGGCCCAGGACCACATCGGAGCTGCCAGGGACCTTGTCCAAGGTCTGCCAACTATCTCGTTGTAGGGAAGAGCTGAGGGGAGTAGCATGCCTTCAGCCCGGTGGGGGCCCCTGTGCCAGGTGCAGTGAGCTGAGACCAAAGCGGAAAGAACCTGTCCCTTCCACTGACAAGGAGGGGACTAAAGTAACTTGCTCACACCAAGACCCTGTGACCTTCACAAAGGTCTGTCTGCCAGTGGGTAAAGTTTCTGGATGCTCTTTAAGTTGCCTTAAGAGAAATTTTCAGAGGACGGTGTGCGGCATCGGTGGGATTAGGACCAATGCCTCGGCCCCTAGTTCCTGCAGCAAGGGTGGCTGTTATGGGTAGTAAAGGTGCGGGGTGATGGATCGCTTTTATATGGCCTTTCTAGACATGGTCTTGTAACTCCCACCAAAAGACTGGGTAAAAATGCAAATAAGGTGTTTTGTGGCCCCTAAGAGGATTGGACAGCCTGATAAGAATGCAAATAAGGTGTGTGGAACACCTGTGGGGGTGGGATCATGCAAATTAGGTGCATGGAACCCTAAGAAGGGGATTAGTCAGTTTTGCCACCCTAATACGCTTAAAATGAGCCATCCCGAAGGCAGACTGGGGGACCTCATTACCACCAAGAAAGAAGAGGCAGGAGTGGAGCGCATTCTTTGGACCTGGGATCCCTGAGCTGAGAACCTCCTAGACCCAGGAGACAGAGGGAGAGAACTGTAACACCAGAGATGGTGAGAGATGATGAGAAGCAGCAGCAGAGGAACTGTAGTAGCAGAGGTAGAAGACCAGCAGGAGATGGCGTGGTGGCCTTCCTGGCCCACAGAGCAAGGCGGTTACAGTGGGTGTGCCAACCCATGGAGAGAGCTGAGCGCCTTTGGGCCTAGGCTTACTGGCAGAGTGGGGTGCCCCTGGACATTTATTGGCAGAGCTAAAAGAGCTCTGTAACACTTGTCCAAGCAGGGCAGAGGCCTGGCTGGCCCAAGAGGCCCAAGGGGCCGAGGGCAGGATAGACCTGCCTGTGGCACGGTGAGAAGAAGCTGTCCTGATCAAAGAACTCTACCCTGAGCATTCCTGAACCTGGGTTGTAACCTGTTACTTCCTAATAAACCCTAACCGTGAGTATGGTCTGTGAGTTGTGTGTGGCCATTGCAATTAATTCCAGAACCCAGAGACAATGTTGTGGGAGGGACGGTTGGTGTCAGGATTGGTAAAAAGTTTGAAGAGAGACCTCCTCCTCATAGGGCTCGGCCTTGGGCTGTTGATCTTGATTGCCCCCCCCAACCCCTTGTGAAGTTAGAGGAGGTCAGGTGCCTCTACCATGCCATTTTTACAAGGAGATGATGACATTTGCTAGAGGGGGGCTGAGAAAGGCATCCTTGGGGATAGGGGGAAGCCCTGGGTCATCACCATGCCTATGTCCTGGCTGTGAGCCCAAAGCCATGGCTGCCCAGGAATCCCAGGCAGGGGCTGAAAGGGCCATCAGCCCAGAGAAAGTGACCACTCGCCAGCTCACACTGTGTGGGGAGCTTTGTGCTGGGCTGGGGTGGGCAGGCGGACAGGGCAGAGCATCTCTTTCCCTGAAAAGGGTAACCTCTCCCCCTAATCTGGCCCCCTCTCAGGAATTCCTCATGTCAATTCCTGACAGTCCTAAAAACCTGGCTCTCTCAGCCCAAGGGTGTGAATCAGCGCCACAGGGACACACACTTGCAGAAGTCCCCAGAGGGACAGGCGGCATGGGAATCTCTTGAGGCTCTTGTACAAAACACACGTTCCTCCTGGAATCAGAGAGTGGTGATAACTGCACAACATTGTGAATATGCTATAAGCCACCGAGTGCTACCCTTTAAAATGGTTAGTTTTAAGTTATGTGGATTTAATCCCAATTTTTAAAAACTGCTTCAAAAATGTATGCTCCTAAGCCCCCACCCCAGAGAGTCTGACTTCATACAGGACTGGGAATCTGCGTTTAACATGTGCCCCAGCTGATGATGGCTCCCTGCCAGGGTTGAGAGCCTGCAACCCCAGGACCGCGGTTTCCATACAACGCTGGGTCTGAAAGTTTTAAGTCCTCACATCCAACCTCCTCCCTCATTTTACATATGGGGAAACTGAGGCTCAGAGCAGGAAAAGGACCCGGAGCTCTTGAAGTATCCTCCTGAGATGCAAATGATCCTTCTCCAGCTAAAACCAGGGCCTGATACAGAGGGTCCCTCTGCTTGAAGCCCTTTGGCCACCCCACGTGAAGCCCTTTGGCCACCCCGCTCAGAATGGGTGTATGGCCTGAGCTTCTAGCAGATGAGGTAGGAGTTGGGGGTGGGAGGCAGAGGGGAGCGGGAGCCTTTCCTATCTGACTGCCCCACATAGGGCTCAATGGGCAAAGATATCCACCATCTCCCCACCTGGGCCCGAAGGAACCAGAAGGCCAGAGGAGATGGAGTTTTTTTTTTTATTGTTATTTTTTAAATACGAATTATTTCCAGCCGGAAGGCAGAAGGATGAGGGCCATTGGAGGCCTCCGGCCGCCGGCACCCAGCCAGCCTCGTAAATGTCTGGCAGCTGGAGGGAGACTCAGCTCACTGCTATCGAAATGAGCTCGTTACTGCTAATTTCCCTGGCTCACCAGCTGATGTATCCAGTGTGTTCCTGAATCTCCAAAGCCATCGTCTAAGGCAGCCTTCAAAGGACCAGGCAAGAGTCACGGGGTGTAGGCAGAACTTTAGGGTGGCCTCAGTTTCCCCAACCAAGGTGTGGGCAGAAGAAAAGGGAGCAAAGACAGTTCGTTCAAGCACAGTTGAGTCAACTACAGTTCAGGTGTAACCAAACCATTACTTGCTGGGCTGCTCATTCCTGTGAACCTGGGTGGGGGTGAAGGGGGAGAGGACCAGATAGTACAATCTCAGCATCCACGCTCGTTATGACCCCACCACTTAGGAAACAGCCACCAAGTCCCCGACACAGATCTAGGAACCTGGCATATATTAACTCTTTTCGATTTCACAACCACCACTCTCATTTTACAAAATGGAGCCTTGGTGGCAACAATAGTTAAGTTCCTGGCTGCTAACTGAAAGGTCAATGGTTTGAACACACCTGGTGGATCCATAGGTGAAATACCTGGCGACCTGTTTCCGTAAAGGTTACAGCCTAGGAAACCCTATAGGGCAAGTTCTACTCTGTTACATGGGGTCACTCTGAGTCGAAAATTGACTTAACAGCACCAAAGAACAACAAAGCCCCTCCCCCCACCATCCCTTCTGGTGTCCTCTGCCTTCGGAACCTGACACTTTGGTTTCTTTGCCTAACTGAGGGCCTTCCCTGACTGCTTAAGGCTCCCTCAGGCCACCTTCCTTTGTGACATCTCCACCCTCTCTCATTTCCTAACAACAGAAAACATTTTACAAAAGAAACCAAGACTCAGAGAGGCTAAGGAACTTACCCAAGGTCACACAGCTAGCAAATAGTGAGGCTCATTTGGCTTTACTCTAAAGCCAGAACTCTGCGAAGCAAGCAAGACAGAGGAGCCAACACATGGCAGCGACGATGCCCACCCTGCAAAGTGCACACAATCAAGGCCATATGTGCTAAGGGTCAAGTGTTTGTTAAAGAGGGTTCAGAGAGGACAGCAAACACCCACCCGCTGCCCGAAGATGGCCAGAGAAAGCTTCCTTGAAGAGTTATACAGTTAATACCCAGTGCTGTAGAAGCTCAGAGGAGGCAGTGGTCAACAGCACCCATGCTGGGTGTTCACATCCTAGGACCAGGCCAGTGCTGGGTGTAAAACAGCCTGGAGGAGTGGTGGTGGTGGTGGAGGGGGTGCTGGTGGAATAAATGGGCCACAGCCTGCTCTGTGAGCAAAGCCCCACCTCCCGGCTATGGTTCATGCTGAGCCGCCCACCTGGGAAGCCAGGTGTCCAACTTACGAGCTAATAAGTCAGCCCTAGACGATGCATGGGCCGGAATAGAGCGCAGCCATCAAAAACAATGTTTACGAAGAGTGTTAATGACAAGGGAAAATATTTACGTAATGCTGAGGGGAAAAGGCAGGATGCAAAATTGTATTTTTTAACAGAAAAAATTTTTTTAAACAGAATGAGCCAAAATGTTAACAGTGGTTATCTCTGGAGAGTAGGATTATGGGAGTCTTCCCCACCCCGATCCCTTTGCATTTTTCTATGCTTTCCAAAGTTTCCATGAGCCATGAGCTACTCTGAAAAACAAAAGCTTATGTTTTAAGCAAGCCAGAAAGATGCAATCCAATCCCCCCGCTATATCCCTCACCAAGGGCCATTATTATGATCCACCTGAGTCCCTGAGCAGAGCCTACCTGCCTGCTCTGGTCCCCATCCCCACCCTACGCAGAGAAAGGGAGTAAGATGGCCTGGGTAAGGTTCTCTCTCCAGGAGGCCCTGGAAGTGGCAAGTGGAGGTCCCAGGAAGATGGACACACAATGCCAGATGTTCACTGGCCACCTGAAGTGCCTAGAAGGCTGGAAGGTTGAGCGATCCACTAGTGGGGTCCATGAGCAGCTTACCTACTCACAGGTGACAGAAGACCAAGAGAGGCATGCCTAGGATCACACCTCATGGACTCAAAGATGTCAGATAATTATTATCAGCTTCCACTGGCCACTACCTTGCTCAAAAAAGGTGCCCTGCAAACCTCCAAAGTGTCCTCACCTAGCTCCTTTTACCTGTTAGCCCAGACACCTGTTCTCTGAGCCCTAATGCAGTGGGCACTCTCACACCCAACCCACCTCTTGGAGGGGCTTTCCTGGAAGACCCGCCCCTGGACCAAGCAGGGTTACCTGTCAACATGTGGCAGCCTGGAGGTCCAACTATAGCGTAACATGGAAAAAGTGCTTCTAATAAGGCGTTAGGTGAAGAGGGGGCACCGCTTCATTGTCTCATGTGCAGGAGCAAAATTCTGACGGGCATAGAGGAAACTGAGCATGGCAGCTGGGTAACAAGCGATTTTTTTCTATTTTCCAAATTTCCTGGATTATTGGGATATTCGTTTTATGCAGGTTTTCAAGCAGATGTGGCTCACATGCATCATTACCCACAGCTCCCTGTGGAGCCTGAGACCAGCCGTGTCCACCCATCACACACCTTCAGCTGTGCCCTGACCATTCCGTTGTCCCCAACTTTCCTTAGCCTCCTATCATGGATTGAATTGTGTCCCCCAAAAACATGTGTCAACTTGGCTAGACCATGAGTCCCAGTATTATGTGGTTGTCCTCCACTTTGTGATCTGATGTAATTATCCTATGTGTTGTAAATCCTATCCCCTGTGATGTTAATGAGGTAGGATTAGAGGCAGTTATGTTAATGAGGCAGAACTCAACCTACAGGATTAGGTTGTATCTTAAGTCAATCTCTTTTGAGATATAAAAGAGAGAAGTAAGCAGAGAGGAGAGTGACCTCATACCACTCAGCAAGAAGAACCAGGAGCAGATTGAATCGTTTGGATTTGGGGTCCCTGCACTGAGAAGCTCCTAGACCCGGGGAAGATTGATGACAGGGACCCTCACCCAGAGCTGGCACCCTGAATTCGGACTTCTAACCTCCTAGTCTGTGACAGAATACTTTTGTTTGTTAAAGCCAACCACTTGTGGTATTTCTGTTATAGCCTGCAGCCCTAGATAACTAAGACAGCTCCTATCTCACCTGGGTCTGTGTGTCCCACTAGGAGGAGAGCTCCCTAAGGGCTACCCACCACCATTTGCTCTCAAGTCAGCTCCTACTCATGGCGACCCCACATGCATCAAAGTAGAGCTATGCTCCATAGGGTTTTCAATGGCTGATTTTTCTAAAGTAGATAGCCAGGCCTTTCTTCTGAGGCACCTCTGGGTGGACTTGAACAGTCAGCCTTTCGGTCAGCAACAGAGCACATTAACCACCTGCACCATGCACTGACTCCTCCCAAAGGACAGGAGGCTGCTTTCTTGATCTCTGCATCGCAGCCACTGAAGGAAGTAGCTGCTCAGTGCACGCTTTCAATAGAACTAAACACTGAAGGTTTAAAAAAGCCATCCTCTTCACACCAAAAGAACAAGTGCCCTGGGCTGTCTCTCCTATCTGGGGTCCTCTTTCCCCTTCCCTCCTTCTCAGCCCCTCCACCTCCTTCTTAGCCATGGCCCATTTCAGAAGGGGGGAGGCTGTGTTCCTCATTTCTGTGTTTATCCAGAGTGGAGTTCTGGGAAGCAGCAGCTCAGCTAGGCTGGCTAGGGCCTGGCTCCAAGGCTCTGGTTTGCCATTGGAGCCTTTTTCCACCTACCCAGGCCCAGAGCTGGCATTCCATGACTTCCTGGCTCACTTGCTTTTTTTTTTTCCCCTTCAAGTTGTTATAAACCTGTTTACCTTTGGGCTGCACAGGGCCTAAGCTCCAGACAAACAGAACTTAAGCACCACCAAGCAAGAAGAGTGTCGGGGTGGGGGGACCCTGCTGTGACAATGAGGTGAGAAGGGAAGACTGCACCCCCCCCCAACAAAATCGTTCCTTCTCCCTCCAACTCAACACCCATTTACCAGGTGCCCACAACATGTCAGTGCCCCTGCTGGGCGCTAGGGATACAAAAGGGACTCAGACATGGAGAAGCACAGAGCCAGTGCAAGGGGCAAGCAAACCTCTCATACACTTCAGCCAAGAATGAAGTGCTATCGCTGAAGTCTGTGCCAAGTCAATGGGTGTCGAAGCAACCAGCCCTGCTGGGAGGAGGGGTGAGGGGGTCATAGCAGGCTGCAGAAAGAAGGTGTCATGTGAGTTGTACCTTGAAAAGGAGTAGGAGGAGTTAGCCAGGTGGTCAAAGAACAGACAGGCAGGGCATTCCAAGTAGAGGGAACAGCAAGGACAAAATTTGGGGCAGGGCCTGTGTGCCAGGCTGGTAGCAGCGAGTCATGGGAGGATGCTGAGTTGGGGTAGAGGCTCACTGCCCCTCCCTAGCACCTCAGGGGCTTGAGCCAGGGCTGGGGCTTCTGGCACTTTCTAGGTGCCATGGGGATCCGGCTTTGCCTCTGGTTTATTCCTTTCCATGTTCATGAACTACGACAGCTGGAGACCCAGGCCAATGACTTGTGGCCCTGGTCATGTATTACCCACTGCTGTCGAGCAGAATTCCAAATCATAGCAACCCTATAGGACAGAGCAGAACTGCCCCATTGGGTTTCCAAGGCTGTAAATCTTTATGGAAGCAGACTGCCACATCTTTCTCCCACAGAGCAACTGGTGGGATGGAACCACAGACTTTCGGTTAGCAGCCACGGGCTTAACTACTTTGCCACCAAGCTCCTTGGTGGCACATTAGATTAGGACCCAAGAGAGATTCAGATTTCATTAATCTGGCCCAGGATCTGGCCATCGGTCCTTTTTCAAAGCTGCCCCAATGATTCTAAGGGTCTCCGCTGTCAGGCAGTGCCCTAATGAGATCCTGGAAAGACAACGCCTCCAAAGTTATTTTGTTAGTGCCGGACCCACCCATCAGGGCTAAAAAGCACAGACTTTGGTGTCAGCCCCACCTGGGTATGCATCCCAGCACCACTGTTTACAAGCTATGCGACCTAGGAAGGGTTGTCAGATAAAGCACAGGATGCTTAGTTAAATGTGAATTTCAGATAAACGATGAATATATTTTGAGTACTAGTATACCCCAAGTATTGCATAGGATATACTTATACTAAAGTTATTTTTGTTGTTTATCTGAAATAAACAATGAGTAAGAACAAAGAAGAATTGATGCACCTGAATTATGGTGTTGGTGAAGAATACTGAATATACCACTAATTGCCAGAAGAATGAACAGGTCTGTCTTGGAAGAAGTACAGCCAGACCACTTCTTAGAAGTAAGGATGGCGAGACTTTGTCTCACTTACTTTGGATATGTTATCAGGAGGGATCAATCCCTGGAGAAGGACATCGTGCTTGGTAAAGGAGAGGGTCAGCGAAAAAGAGGAAGACCCTCAACAAGATGGACTGACAGAGTGTCTGCAACAATGGGGTTAAACACAGAAACAATTCTGAGGATGGTGCAGCACCAGGCAGTGTTTCGTTCTGTTGTACACAGGGTCGCTATGAGTCGGAACCGGCTCAACGGCACCTAATAACAACAACAATCTGAATTTCAAATTTAACTGGGCATACTGTATTTTATTGGCTACTTCTAGGCTCCTTATTTAACCCTGAGTTGCAATTTCCCCACTTTTGTCAATAAAATGGAGTCCCTGGGTGGTGTAAATGGTTATGGTGCTCGGCTACTAACTTAAAGGTTGGAGTTTCAACCCCACCCAGAGGTGCCTGGGAAGGATCTAATTCTGAAATATCAGCCACTGAAAACAGCGAGCACGGTTCTACTGTTATATGCACGGGGTTGCCACGAGTCAGAGTTGGCCAGACAGCAGCTAGAGAATGGGCATCAGTGAAATAGTCTAGGTGAAAGAAGGCGGCAAGTACCAGCGCTAAGTGGGTGTGAGTTCCCTTTTTCTTCTTTCCTTCTTAGAGCCTTGTTTCCATAGAGATTTTTCATTATGAAAGATTTCAAGCATAAACCAAAAGTAGAAAGAATGGCAACAGTAAACCCCCATATGCCTATGAAGTAGACTCAGTAATGTGCCCTGCCCAGAGATCCCTTTGATCCCAAGCTACCGGGAGCTTTGAGCTGCTAATGGTTCACCAAACTGAAAAAAAAAAACAAACCCGTTGCTGTGGAGTCGTTTCCGACTCATAGCGGCCCTATAGGACAGGATAGAACTGCCCCATAGGGTTTCGAAGGAGCGGCTGGTAGATTCAAACTGCCAACCTTTTGGTTAGCAGCCAAGCTCTTAACTAACCACGGTGCCACCAGGGCTCACAGATGTCCCTTTATCAGGAGAATTGTCCTGGGCCAGGCAATTTTAGCCCTCCAGCGTGTACCCGTGCTTGTGAAGACCTACAGCCAATGACTAACTGACATGGGAATAGAAGGCTGCCCTCCCACCAGGGTGTGACCGACTCTGTGGTGATTTCACGCTTCAGAGCTCCCCTCAGATGAGGCTGAAACTGACTCCAGCTAAGACCACATCCTTGTTGCCCTATAGGGCTTCCTTCACCCTTCACCTCAGGGCACGCCCCCACTAACCCACGTGCATCCCATCCCAGCTCAGGCTCTGCCCCTAAGAACTGGACCTAAGCTAACTCTCACCCAGGTTCAACAATTACCACAAGTTTCCCACATTTGCTTCATTTAGCTCCCTCTTACGTAGTTATCTGCTTCTTTGTTTTCGCTGAAGTACCTCTTATCATTTCCCTCTGCATCCTTCATTAGGCATCCCTAAAAAATACGGGCAGTCAGGTTTTTAATTCCTTCCCCAATTTCTCTCCCAAAGGGGAAGGCTCTTATGGGGCAGAGTCTTAGCTCCCAGCAGTGCCAAGGGACAGAGACCAGAAGCCAACCAGGCCATGCACTCTGGCACCAGCCCAGCCCTGGACTATGGCGTGGCTTTGGTGGCCAACAGACCGTGTCACCCCAGGTCCCACCTCTTTTGTGCGGATCAAGAGCTCTGGGATGGTGTCCCAACATCTGCTTGGTGATGCTGCCGGGGTCTAAGCTTCTCTCTATCCTTAAATAGGGGGATGGCATGGAAAGGCTACGCTGCTGGCCAAGGCCCTGCCCCTCTATGTGGACCCTGGGCAACCCCTACCAACCAGGGGGCACACCCACAAAGGCCCATCCCGCCATGCCAGAGCCCACTACAGTAGGAGGCATGGGCATGGACAGGAAGAAGGGCACACCAGCTTCCTTTTTTTAAAATTGTGGTAAAATACACATAACATAAAATCTACCATTCTAATCACTTTCAAGTGGTATTAAGTATATTCACCCTGCTGTGCACCCATCACCACTATCTAGTTCTAAGCTCTTTCCTCACCCCAAGTGGAAATCCCGTGACTCCCCATCATACCAGCTTTTAAGTTCAGAGAAAACTTGATTTCAAACTATAGCTCCTTCAACTTGCTCCCAGTAGCTTTGGCAGGTGAGTGAACCTCTCTGAGCCTCCATGTCTTCATCTGTAAAATGGGATGGTAACTCACAGGTAATTCATGAAAATGAAAGCTAGTGGGGTATTACGTGCTTAGAGCTGACCCTGGCACTACTAAGTGACGGCCAGGTGTGGCCTCTGTGCCTGAGGAGGCCCTCTCCCTTACTCAGTCTTCCCTGCTCTGTGACCCTCAGGGTCCTGGGCCGCTAAGGGGAGTGGAGTTGCTTCCTTGTCCAACAGGTAGAGAAAATGGAAAGAGCACTAAAGGTGTTGCAGTCTTTTTCCCAGCCATTCCCAGAATCCAATTCCAAACCAAAGAGTTACAAAGGCCTTTAAACTTCACACTCAGTACCTTGGGCGAGGTTGGCCAACACCTGCATTTCCAGGTACAGGTACTGTGTGCTTATATGCTTTCAAAAACGGCCAAAGGTGAGCAGGCCACTCCCAAGGTCACGGCTCCTGGGAAAGCCTGGGGCCTTCTGTCTGCTACCTCTTCAGCCTCTCCCTCCCTCCCGTCTGTGTAGCCACCTCCCAGTCCTTATCCTGAGATACCTTGCCTGGTCCCAATCAGGGGTACAGGGCCTGTGGCTGTGAACACCGCTAGTCAGCCCCCGTGCAACCCCAGGCAAATGCCCTGCCCTCTCAATTCTGTAAAATTGGGAGAGGGTTCCCCACGGTGATGACTCAGTTCTCTTCCAGTTCTCCCATTCTACAGTTTATATGAACATCAGTCTGTGCTAACACAGGCTGAACACTGGACGGACCTCACCAGGTTATCTAATCTAGTTCTCTCCACTGCCTTCATTTACAGGACAGGAAACTGATACCTATAGGCTGAGGTAACTTGCCCAAGAGGGCCGATCTGTCTCAGTAGGATACGTTCACACTCAACTATCTTAAGAGAATGTCACCAGGCAGAGGCGATGTTTCTGAGAGTCCAGGGGCAAAAAATTCTCTACTTTGAAACTCTTCTAAAACATGGAACTAAACATCAGCATCCAAGCCATTAAAATCCGATGCATATAAGGCCAATATATAAAAATGTAACTATTTCAATAATAGCACCAAGAAACACGAACTACATAGGTGCAAATTTAACAATATATGTTAAGATCTGTATGCTGAATATATGGAGAGATACACCATGTTCATTGATTGGAAGACTCAATATTGTCAAGATGTCAATTCTGTCCAAATTCAATTCAATTCCAATCAAGATTCCAGCAGGCCCTTTTGTATAAGTCAATAAGCTGATTTTAAAATTTATATGGAAAGGTAAAATACTTAGAATAGCCAAAAGAACTTTGGGGGAAAAAAAAAGCTGGAGAATTCACGCTACCTGATTTCAAGTCTTGCTATAGAGCTATAGTGATTAAGACAGGGTGGTATCAGTGAAAGGACAGACACAGAAACAGTGGAATAGAATAAAGAGGCCAAAAGGAGACCTACACATATGTGATCAACTGACTTCTGAAAAAGGGGCCAATGTAATTCAAAAGAGAAAAAGCAGTCTTCTCACCAAATGGTACAAAAACAACTGGATATTCATATGCAGAAAGATGAACCTATATCCATCCCTCGCACTTCATACAAAAATTAACACAACTATAAAACTTCTAGAAGAAAACATAGGAGAAAATCTTTGTGACCTTAGGTTAGGCAGAGTTTTAAATATGACACAAAAAGAAAACATCTGTAAACCGGACTTCAGCAAAATCAAAACCTCTGTTCTTCAAAGGACTCCATGAAGAAAATGAAGGGACAAGCCACAGACCCTGAGAAAATACTTGCAGAATATATATCTGATAAGGGACTGATGACCAGAATATGAAAAGAACTCTCAAAACTCAATAATAAGAAAACAACCCAATTTTTTTAAATGTGCAAAGATTTGAACACACATTCCACCAAAGAAGATATGTAGATGGCCAATAAGCACGTGAAAAGATGCTCAACATCATTAAACGTTAGGAAAATACAAACGACAACCACAATGAGATACCACTACACATCTATCTATCTATTAGAATGGCTCAAAAATGGTAAGCTGACCATACCAAGTGTTGACAAGGATGTGGAGCAACTGGGACTCTCAGCTGTTGCTGGTAGGATTGCAAATTGGTACAGCCACTGTCTTAGTTATCTAGTGCTGCTGTAACAGAACTACCAGAAGTGGATGGCTTTAACAAAGAGAAGTTTATTTTCTCACAGTAAAGTAGGCTAAAAGTCCAAATTCAGGATGTCAGCTCCAGGGGAAGGCTTTCTCTCTCTGCCTTCTCATCAATCTTCCCCCAGACTAGGAGCTTCTCTGCACAGGGACCCTGGGTGCAAAGGATGCACTCTGCTCCTGGTGCCTCTTTCTTCGTGGTATGAGGTCCCCCTGTCTCTCTCCTCCCTTCTCTCTTTTATATCTCAAGAGATTGCCTCAAGACACAATCCAGTCTTGTAGGTTGAATCCTGACTCACTAACATAACTGCCACCCATCCTCCCTCATTAACATCACAGAGATAGGATTTACAATATACAGATAGGAAAATCACACAATCCTGGGAATCATGGCCCAGTTCAATTTATACACACATTTTTGGGGGGACATAATTCAATCTATGACAGCTACTTTAGAAAAAACAGTTTGGCAGTTTCTTACAAAGTTAAACATACCCTTAACCATATACCTAGCAATCCTACTACTAGGTATTTACCCAAGTGATTTGGAAAATTATGTTCATACAAAAACCTGAATATAGATGTTTATAGCCAAAAAACTGGAAACAACCCAAATGTTCATCAACTAGTGAATGAATAAGCAAACTGTGGTACCTTTGTATAATGGAATACTACTCAGCAATAAAGAGGAACAGACTACAGATACATACACAACATGAATAAATCTCAAAGCATTAGGCTGAGTTAAAGATACAAAAGGATAATTACTGTATGATCTCATTCCAGAAAAAGCAAAACCACAGGGACAGAAATTAGATAGGCAGTTGCCCACAGCCCAGGGTAAGGGTAGGGGTTGCCTACAAAGGGGCTCCAAGGAACTTTCTGGGGAGACGAAAATGTTCTGATCTGGGTTTTAGGAGCATGGCTACATGACTGTTTAAGTATGTGAAAATTTATAGAGCCATATAATTTCAAAAAATTTTGCTGTGCATAGATTGTATCTTAATAAACCCACCCAAACAAAAACAACCTAAAACCCTATGCAGCCTCATGAGGGTTTGTCTTGTTTCTCCAACAGGTCTGTGAACTCACTCACATCAGAGTGTGGGGGCGATTCCAGGCCAAAGAGATAAAGCAACTTATCCCAAGACACAAGCTCCAGAGTCAGATAAACCTGGGTTCAAATCCCAGCTCTGCAAATTACTAGCTTGGTGCCTCTGGGCAAATTATTTCTCCCCTCTGAGACTCAGTCTTCTCATCTGTAAAATGGGGATGAATAATAGTAGAACCTACCTATGGGGACTAAACAAGCTTAAGCAACAGGAAATACTTAATGTCGTATCTGCCACATGTTTTTGTCCTCAAATGTTAGTCATCATTATCACTGCTCCTACTGCTAATGTTGTTATTATTGTGAAAGAGCCAGAATGGAGCTGTGGGGAATGACTCCAAACCACATCCTCCTGCTCGAGGTAGGCAATGCAAGGAACCAGGGTCACCGGTTTCCTGGTTACAACCCCAAGGGGCAGAGACAGACCCAGCTCCAGTCCAGAAGGCATTCAGTCTGGTTGGGGACAGGAGATAAACTCAATGCAAAGTCAATCCACTGCTCAAAAGCTCACTGCTGTCAAGTCAATTCTGACTCACAGTGACCCTACAGGACAGAGCAGAACTGCCCTATAGGGTTTCCAAGCCTGTAAGTCTTTACGGAAGCAGACTGCCACATCTTTCTCCCGTGGATCGGCTGGTGGGTTTGAACTGCCAACCTTTCGGTTAGCAACCTAACTTTAACCGCTGCACCACCAGGGCTCCTTCAATCCACTGCTAGGGTTCAATACAGAGAAGGAAAACCAGATGTCACCGAGTCAATTCTGACACATGACAACCCTATGTGCATCAAAGTAAAACTGTGCTCCATAGGGTTTTCAGTGGCTGATTTTTCGGAAGTAGACTGCCAGACCTTTCTTCTGAGGTGCCTCCGGGTAGACTCAGACCTCCAACCTTTTGGTGAGCAGCCGAGCATGTTAACTGTTTGCACTGCCCAGGAACTCCAATATAGAGGAGAAAGACACTGAAAGTTCAGAAAAGAGAGAGGCCACTGCAGACTGTGGCAACCCTCGAAGGCTTCCTGGAAAAGAAAGGTTTTTAATGGTCCTTGAAGGGCAAATCAGATACAATTAAAAGGAAAGGAACTACTGGGAAGGGGCAAACCAGAAAAATCCCTCTACACCTAATTTCTCCCCCATGATCTAGCCCATCCCTCTATCACCACTGGCAAAGGGGTAGCAAACCATAAACCAAACCAAACCCATTGCTGTCGAGTCGATTCTGACTCATACATAGTGACCCTATAGGACACAATAGAACTACCTCCACAGGGTTTCCAAGGAGCAGCTGGTAGATTCAAACTGCTGACCTTTTGGATAGCAGCTGAGCTCTTAACCACTTCGCTACCAGGGCTCCAAAGGGGTAGCAGGCTGCCCCAATCCTTGGCGTTTCCCTCTAAGGAGCAGCACTGCGAGGGGGAGGTGCGGGCATGACAGCAGAGGGCCTGGGCACCGTGCATCAGCTGGGCACCCACATGTGTCCCCATATCTGGGCAAGGTCTGATGGAGGGCTGGCCTGGGATCACGAGCTTTAACATTGCCCTTTTTTTCCATGGACCTGAATTTGGGTTTGTCTGGGGAGTGTTTTCTTAAGCCCAAGTGTTTTTCCTCCAGCCAGGTCCCACCACCTCACTACCCCTCCTGGCTGCCCTGGCCCCTGCTTTGAGCACCAGGCTGAGTGAAATGCTGACTGGGCTCGGCCGGCCGCGGTGCGCGCTTTGATGCACACCGCCCTCCGGACTTCAATGTCGCTGTGTGCACGGCCCCTTTAATAAGTTATTTCCGTGGAAAACCCTGGTAACTCGGTTGTGAATCAAGCCTATAAACACCTCAAACCCATCAAAGCACCCAAGAAGGGAGGGGGTGGGCAAGAGAAGAAAATCTCTTACGGTAACTCATATATTACCAGGGCCCAGGACTCTAGGCTTGTATAAGAGGCCAAGCGTCCCTCCACCTGGGGCTTAGCCAACCCACTGAAGAAAGGACCATGTCACCCCAAAAGTCCAGGGATTCAAAGCCCCAGAGGACACTGCCTGTCTGTATGTGTCCCAGGGGCACTGTGAGTGTCCCGACCCAACTCCCAAGAAGATTTACAGCTCCAAGACGCAAACCTGGCCACCGCTCCCGGGGTACAAGAATGTAATGTTTTGGCTACCGGTGAAAGGCCCAGTTTATTGGAAACACACTTCTTTTCCAATGTTTAGTTTCCTTCCACTCTTTTCTCCTTTTTGTTTTTCCCAGAGTGTACTGCCCAGGGCCTCAGAAAAGGATACAGAGCTACAAATCCTGCCTCAGGGTGAGCGGGGGAGACAGGGACACAGGACCCAATTTCTTCTGGGCAGTGAGATGGGCATCATGTTGCCGTGTGGGCAGAGGGCCCGGACAGTGAGGAAGGAAGAGACCCAGGTCTAAGCCTAGCTCTGCCACCAGGGCGCTGTGGGGCCAAGCTCAGGCATTGTTCTTCTAGGGGTCTCATCTGCAAGATGGGTGGAACGAACCAAAATTCCCCTAGAAGTGCTTCTGACTAAAATGATGTGGTTTTGGAAAACAGCCTGGCAAGTTACCTAATAAAGCTGAACACGCATATAATGTATAACCTAGAAATTTCACTCCCAGGTAGATACTCAAGAGCAACGTGTCCTCACGTCCACAAAAGGGCATACACATTTATGGTAACATCATGAGTGGGAGCCCCAAACTGGAAACTTGTAGATCTCTGTTCATTGCAGCACTACTCACAATAGCCAGGTGGAAAGGACCCAAGTGTCCACCCACAGGTGGGTGATAAACAAGATGGGGTACACACATACAATGGAACACCATTCAGCCATAGAGAGAAATGAAGTTCCAATATGTGCCAGGACACAGATGAACCCTGAAAATATACACTGACTGAAAAGGACAAATATTGCATGATCCCATTTACATGAAACATCTAGAATAGGCAAGGCACAGAAAGGCCAAGTTTATCAGTGGTTACCAGGGGCCAGGGCAAGGAGGAAGTAGGAGTTACTGTTGAAGGGAGACTGAGTTTTCTGTTTGGGGTGATGTAAAACTTTTGGGAATGGACAGTGGTGACGGTAGCACCACGTGGTGAAAAGGAACTCATTTTACTGGATTGTCCACTTAAACACGGTTAAAATGGCAAACTTTTTGGTATATGTACTTTATCACAATAAAATTTAAAAAGTGAAGCAATACAAAAAAAAGCTGGAAACCAGTCAAGTGCTCATCCATGACAGCGAGCCTATGGGACAGAGTAGGACTGCCCCATAGGGTTTCCAAGGCTGTAAATCTTTACAGAAGTAGACTGTTGCAGCTGTCTGCCACGGAGTGGCTGGTGGGTTTGAGGTGTCCACCTTTCGGTTAGCAGCCAAGCACTTAACCATTGAACCCCTATCAATGGCTCCTCCCATCAATGGCAGAATGGATATATTAGACAGTAAAACAGAATATATGATACTAGCAGAAGTGCAGTGTAGTCACACAGTGGGACATTATTCAGCAGTGAGAACGAACAACAACCATTATACACAACAGACAACATTCTGCTGAGTTAAAGAAACCAGGCCTTCAAGAGTCCACACTGCATGCTTCCGCCTGCATCAGGTTCAGAAACGAAGCTAGTCTATGGTGTGAGGAGTCAGCACAGAGGTTAGTCAGCCTAGGAGAGGGAGGGAGTGGTGACTGCAAGAAGGCATGGGGGGCGGGGGGAAGGAGGGGTCACATTCTGTTTTTTGATCTGGGCTGTAGTTACCTGGGTATGTTCAGTTTGTGAAAACCATACATTTCTGATGCGTGCATTTTTTTTTGTACACATGTCATATCAATAATCAATTAAAAGTTTACATAGCAGAAACAAAAAAACTCTACCTTCTTGGCTACACAAACCTGGTCTCTAAGGCTAATGTCAATCCATCTATCAACCAAAAGTATTTCCGGGACACCTGGCCCTGGGCTACAACAGAACAAAGTCCAGCCCTCCCGGAAGTGGCATTCAAGGCCCTCTCCCAGTTGGTCTCATTTCTTACTGCCCTGCCAAGCCCACTCTCCACTCCCCAAACAAGCATCTTCACACCTCCCTGCCTTGGCCCACAGTGAACCTAGGCCTGATGCCCTCACTCCCAGCCTGGTGAAGCCCTCCTCCTCCTTCAAGCCCAGCACCATCGCAGCAGCACCCCTGGGCAGCAGCTTTCCCCCAGCCCACACTGCTCATCTAGGCAGCAGCACTTACCCTGTCTCTCTACTAAGTGATTCTTCCCCCAATGTTTTCTACTAGGTTCTAAGTTTTCCAAGGACATCCTACCGCCCTGGCATCTTCTCCTCCTTAACCCTCCCAAGCATAATAGGTTCCTAGTGGTCAAGAGATTTCAGCCTCTTCCCACATTCTATTCCTCAAGCTATTACTCGATCAGCAGTTCGCTTAATTACCACTGTCTGAAATTAAATGTGTGTGCCAGGCACTGCACTACAAACTGTCCATGTGCCACGTCTATGACGTCCCATGAACTGCCAAGCCACTTCTGAGAAGCCCACTTTTTCTGCACATTAGGGTCCTCTGGGGAGTTAAGGAGCCTTTGTGGTGCAGTGGTTAAGAGCGGCTGCTAACCAAGAGATTGGTAGTTTGAATCCACCAGGAGCTCCTTGGGAACCGTATGGGGCAGTTCTACTCTATCCTATAGGGTCGCTATGAGTTAGAATCAACTTGACAGCAATGGGTTTTGTTTTTGGGAGGGAAGGAAGTTAAAAAAGGAAGAGGAAGCTAAGGCTGCAAAAGGGAAGCTGAGCGATTTGGGTCAGAGGTCCTTCTGGTCCCAAGTCTGGGCTTTTTTTTTTTTAACCTCTGCCCTCGTGGGTCCCTTTTACCCCTCCTTTCATGTAGGGAGTACCTGACCATACTCCAAGGTACAGAAGCATTTTATTTTTTGGCAAAGCTATGGGTGAGAGCGTTCTTCAGATTCAAGAAAAGCATCAGGGCAGCAACGAGGGCAACAAGGCTCTGGTGGCACTGCCCTCAGCTTTCCTGAAGCCACAGAAGACCTATCTTCTCGCAGAAGATGAAAATGGCAACATCCTTATGGAGGAGCTGGTCAGATGCTCAGCTGTAGCTAAGTGAGCTGCTCTGAGCAAGTCACTTTAACCACCTCCCAGACTCAGTCTTCTCATCTGAAAAGTGGGAGTCACAACACCCACTTTACCAGGTTGTGGTGAGAATCAAATGTGTAAGTGCCTGGTGATCCCCATGGCGCCGCTAACCCCTAGGATGACCCACTATACAGCCGAAGGTACTAGAACCAGGCAGTTCACAAAGGGGACAGGCTGTCTTAAGATGCCGTTCAAACCTGTCCCTGGAAGTAATCAAGTACAGGCTAGGGGTCCATCTGAAGCACCAAGATAGAAAACCCTCCTTCACTGCGGGGGATGTGGCCGCAATGCTCTAGTCCCTGCAGCTCCATCAAGATCTGGGTTCTTAGCCCTGGCTGGACATTAGAATCCCTGGGGGAGTTAAAAAAAAATCCCAACCTATCCCAGCCCCATCACAACCAACAAAATCAGCATTTCCAGGAATGGAATCTAAACTTTTTAAAAGCTCTTCGAAAGCTCTTCAGGGGGCTCTGGAGCCCTAGTAGCACAGTGATTAAGAGCTAAGGCCAATAACTAAAACACTGGCAGTTCAAATCCACCAGTGGCTCCTTGGAAACCCTGCGGGGCAGTTCTACTGCCCCGCAGGGTTGCTATGAGTCCGAATCACCTCAACAGCAAGGGGTTTTTCTCCAGGGGACTCTAATGTGCAAAGAGGGTTGAGAACCAATGAATTAGACCAAGTGACCCATTTTACAGATGGAGGAGCCAGGAAGTAGGTTGAGGCCCCCAAGAAACGTGGGACAGAGACAAAACTGGGACTCAGGTCTCCCGGTTCCCAGGCTAGGGCTGGTGCCACCTTTAGGCTCAGTGGAAGCCCTGGGGCTCTCTCTGGCCTCTGCCCTGTGAGGGAGATCCTGGGGAGCCAGGGGGAGTTAGATCGGGTCCCTCTCCCGAAGAACTTACGCCCTCTCCACCCTCCTTGTCTCCTCTCTCAGGTCAAACAGCAGCAAAGGCCTCAGAGATTTTATCGTAGTCTGATCCCAGCTCCCCCAACTCAAATTAGGGTCTTCTTGGGCCTGACACAGAGTCCTTTGGGCTGTGCAAACATTTAACACACTCAGCTGCTAACTGAAAGGTTGAAGGTTCGAATCCACCCAGTGGCGCCTCAGAAGAAAGGCTTGGCGAACTACTCCTGAAAAATCAGCAGCCATTGAAAACCTTATGGGGCACAGTTCTACTCTGACACACATGGGGTCACCGTAAGTCGGAATCAATTC
This sequence comes from Elephas maximus indicus, assembly GCF_024166365.1. Lineage (NCBI taxonomy): Eukaryota > Metazoa > Chordata > Mammalia > Proboscidea > Elephantidae > Elephas > Elephas maximus. The sequence continues at coordinate 56,804,104 of NC_064831.1, read as the reverse complement.
AACGGCAACTGGTTTTTTGGGGAGGGGCTGAGACATACAACACGAGCTGACCGTCTGAGGGTGCAGAGCAGCCTCAGCCTCTCTACTCCATCTGTGGTTTTGTTCTGAACCCTCTGGGGGCCCCTTCTGCGAACCAAGAATGTAATTTTCAACACCTACTGCATACCAGGCCCTGAGCTGGGCACTGGGTGGGGAAGGCCTAGGCCTGCCCTCAGAGTCAAGCGCCCAAGACCTCATCCTGGCATCCACCCTCTGAGAGCAGCTTGGAGGACTGGCTTCGGAAACGGTGTCTCCACTTTCCAGCAACCCCGAAGACACAAGTCCTCAAGGCACCGCTAGCGCAGAGCACAGGGTGCTGGAAGGCAGGCCTGCAAGTGACCTGCACAGCCTCGGGCCCAGCACCCTCGTTCTTCAGGGCAGAACCTAAGGCCTAGGGAGGACCCACAGTTTGCAGGAGACCACACAGCAGTTGGGTGGCAGGGCCAGGACCTGACACCTGCGTTGGGCGCATCTCCCCTCACAGTCCTGGAAATAAGGCTGCAGACAGGAGGGTTGAAGAGAAAGGTGAGTTAAGACAGAGAATTCTGGCAGTGGAGGAAGGCAGAGGGATGGTGGGGGGCACAATCCTGGGCCTTCTGGGGCACAAATAACTCTGAGAGGCTGACAGACGTGCCTGCGGGGTGTCCCATTTTATCTCATTCAGCCAAGGAGGCCAAAATCAGGACAGCTATGGCCGCCCAATCCCTCTCCCGATACTCCGCACTAAGCACATTGGCCCAGCAAAGCCCCTTGCCCTTAGCTGCATCCCAGGGCAGTGAAGAGCCATATGGTGCCCCCAGCCAGTCGCGCCCGATTTCAGGCTATGTTACGGAGCACCCATCCTGCCCTCTCCCTCTGGCACACAAGGCCCGGTGGTCAAGCTACTCCCTGCTCTGTCCAGAGCTGGCACTCTCCCGATTTGGGTGGGGAGACTGAAATGACTTCCAGGCTCCTATCTCTGAGCTCCCCACCTCTCATTTCAAAGGTCAGTTGAAGTCTCAGCAATGATTCACCTAGCAGTCTGGGATGGTGGCTTTGATGTCTGCTCCAGACACGGGACCTCTGTTTTTCCAAGCCCAGAACTCCTACCGTGGGGTGAGGGGAGCGTCCCCCCCCCCAAGACCAGGTCACTCCTGCTTTGCAGAAGTGCCACCCCCGCCGAGGCCATACCCTCTCTGCTGGGCATGGCAGGCCCTGACTGGGAGCAGGACAAGGGGCCTGTGAATATCATGAATTCTTTCCACAAGGGGCAACTGGAAAAGCCATGCATCTCCGCTTCCCTTGGCAGCCAAGGGCTATGGAGGGAAAATGTTTAATATAAAAACATCTGACAAAGTACCTTCAGGATATATTTTCTGCATCAAAGAAGTAGCTCTTGGCAACAGCAGCTCTACCCTGACAAGGAAACTTTCAACCGTGGCTCCCGATTGTTACAGACACCCAAGGAAACCATGACGGCAGGGCTGGAGTCCCTGGGACAGGAGGAGGGTGGGCCATGGGCCGGTAGACAGATGGTTGTGATTAGGCTGGATGCAACCAACTGTCTTTTCTGGAATTCCAGGTCGCCTCAGAAAACCTGCCGGTTCCCCCAGTGACGCAGGCCGACAAGGTGTAGTGAGGGGTAGGGGCCGTCGGCCTCCAGCTCAGAGACCAACAGCCCAGGACAGGCACTCGATTCCCACTGGGCCCAGCAGCCTCCTCTCAGAAGCCCACCCATCTGCCACCTCGCTGGTCAACGGCAAGCTTGCTTCCTTGCACTCTTACTGTTTATTTATTCTGCAGCAATCCAGTGAGCAGAACTGCTCTGGGCCTCAATGACAGTTGTTCATGCCAAATCCCAGGTACCCAGGGACACAGAGGCCCTACAAGTGCAAGGACCGTGTGTGAGCCCTGCGTCTTCCAGAGGGCAGAGAGGGCCTCATGCCAGACACACTGGGGGAACCCAACTGGCCTGGGCTCCAATCCCAGTTCTACCACTTTCTAGCTGGGTGACCTTAGGCAAGTTACTTAACTTCTCTGAACCTCAGTTACCTCTTCCTTTAATTTGGCTAATAAAAGTAGCTACTCCCTAGAGTTGTTGGGAGGATCCGATGAATGAACGCATGCATAGCACTTTGTACCTGGCACAGAGCCATTATTATTCAATGCGTGACCTTACGGTCTTTTGTCTTTATGTCTTTGTGTTATCTCCCTGGATCTCTGGACCTCTCTTTGTCCCAGGTGAAAATCCATTCATCCATTCCACAATGACCCTCAGCTATGGATGAGGTCCTGTGCTGGATGTCAGATGAGATCAGGAGCCCCTTCAAGACCAAGGACATCCCAGGATTCCCCTGGCCCCAGTGACCACAATTCTCCTGCTCCAGCCCATTTCTCCAGTATTTCAGATAAACTCTGGATCCATCTTTCCCCATCAGATTAACTCCCTAGCCATGACCAAACTCTCAAAACACACAGTGCTACTACATGCCTCCCTGCTTCTGTAAAAGCTGTCTCTTCCATCTGGCAGGCTGTTTATACCCGGTTGTCTTCTTGGTGAACTCCTAGTCATCCCACAAAACCCAATTCGGAATCACCTTTTCCTTGAAGCTTTCCCTGAACACCCCCAATCCCTGCCCCAGTGTAGTTTCCTGTTTTGTCTCTGTACTGGTGCTATGCCTTGCCTACATCTTCAAGGCAGTACTTAGCATAATTGCTCACCATTCTTTGCTTGCTATCTGCCTCCCTTTCTAGATCATCAGTACCTAGAGGGAAAGGCCCAGGCTTTCTCCACTTTGTATCACCTGCCACTTCCATGCAGTAGGTTCTCAATAAGTGTTCAATACATTGACTTGTCACCTGAAAGACTAATGCCAGAAAACATGCAAGCCTGGGGGTCCTTTGTCAGGGGCTCTGGGGGGCATAAGAGCTGTGTGGCCACTGGCAAGTCAGTTGTTCTCTCTGGGCCTTGGGTTCTTCATCTTTCATGTTTATCCCCACTCCAGCCCCCAAGCTCAAGTACTGTGGGACAGAGGGATCTGGCACACTGGTCCCCCCTCTCCACATGGCCCTGTTCCAGGCCAGAGTTTTGCTTTGGGACAATGATAACAAGATGCTGCAGACCAGCATCCTCAGCTCTCTGCACAAACCCCCAAGGCCCAGAAGCCCCACAGCCTAGATGACATCAGCACTAAGGAACCCCTGAGATCACTGGCCTGAAAGACCCAATATACACCTGAGCAAACTGAGCCCAGAGAGGTGAAGATCTTGCCTGAGGGCACACAGCAGGCGAAGGGCAAAGCCAAACCAGGGCCCACCTGATGGGCTGCCCACTACCCCACTCTGCCTCTAAGACCCCTGGGTCCCCTCAGAACTGCTGTGGTCACCTCTGTCACTCCCCCTACCTCTGCTTCAGCCTCAAACAACCAGCTAGAATGGGTCCCTCTGAGGTACCCAGGAGGTTTTAAGGGGGAAGAAGACAACTTTTTTTTCAGTCTGTCAAAGTTAAAAACTCATGGTCAGGGGCTTGATGCAAGTTCTAAAGAATGAGGATTTTGGAGCTGGAGGTAAGTGCCACACCCTCCCCTGCCCCACCCCAGAGAAAAGGTGGGGAGGCTGGAGCTGGCAGGCTGGTCCTGGCCCATGAGTGCAGCATCAATCCAGCAGCCCATCCACCATCTCAACTGGAACCTGACCCCGGGGGAAGGGAGAGTGGGCATGGACCCCACGCAAGGGCTACCTCTTAAGCTCATCGGACCGATCTAGGGTCAAATCTGATAGTTTGGGGGCACCATCTACCCTGAGCTCCAGGTAACACATCCTTCCTCCTCTTCGAAGCCAGAAGAAACCTTCCCTTCAGCTAAAATGTTAATACCTGCCCTTCCCCTGCACCTTCTACACCACTCAGCACGCAGCACCCCCAGACCCAGGGGCACTGCCATGGGCAGGACTGAGCACCATCACATGACAGGAACAGTCGTCCAGGCCCTGGCACCCGGGTGTGATTTGTTTGGGAAAATTCAATGAGCCGGTCACCTGTATGCACACTCTGTAGACATGTTACATTTCAGTAAAAAGTTTAAAAAAGATTTCCTTTCCTTTGCCCCTTCTCCCACAATACCTGCTGCTTCACATCCCAAACAACAATCAAAAAGAGCCCATTGCCTTCAGGTCGATTCTGACTCATAAAACCAAAACCAAGCCCAGCGCTGCCGAGTCAATTCCGACTCATAGCGACCCTATAAAAAAAAAAAAACCAGTGCTGTCGAGTCGATTCCAATTCATAGTGACCTTATAGGACAGAGTAAAACTGCCCCATAGGGTTTCCAAGGAGTGCCTGGCAGATTCGAACTCCCGACCCTTTGGTTAGCAGCCATAGAACTTAACCACTACGCCACCAGCGTTTCCAGTGACCCTATATGACAGGATAAAACTACCGCATAGGGTTTCCAAGAAGCGCCTGGTGGATTCAAACTGCCAGCCTTGTGGTTAGCAGCTGTAGCTCTTAACCACTAAACCACCAGGGTTTCCCTTTGCATCCCAATTTCTCAGCCACATGAGGCTGTCTCCATGCCTCTAAGCCTCTGCACTTGCTATTCCTTCTACCTGGAATGCCTCTCCCACCCCCAAGTTTATGTTTGGCAGACTCCCATTTGTCCTTCAAAACCCAACTCAGATATTACCTCTTCTAGGACGCCTTCCCAGGCAGCCTGCGCCGCACCCCAAGAATTGATCACTAATCCCCTCTTTTTCAAAATTGCCTTTTAGACCACTTTTCTCCCTGTTATTACTGTTTGTATTTTTACCTGACTGTGAATACCTTAAGGGCAGGGATGATGTAATTTCCACCCCTGAACTCCAGCCCTAGGCGGAGTGCCTGGCACCCTGTAATGGCCACACCTACCATGTGCCATGAGCCAGGTGTTGGCTAATTTGCAGGCATCATCTCATTTAACTCTCACCACAAGGAATATGTTGTTACTACTGTCCCCATTTAAAAAAAAAAAAAAAAACCCACTCCAGTCAAGTTGATTCTGACTCATAACGACTCTATAGGAGAGAGCAGAACTGCCCCATAGAGTTTCCAAGGAGTGCCTGGTGGATTCGAACTGCCGACCCTTTGGTTAGCAGCCGTAGCACTTAACCATTACACCACCACGGTTTCCATCCCCATTATACAGGTGAGAAAAACTGAGGTACAGAGTGGTTAAGTGACTGTCCCAAGGTCACACAGCTAGTAAATGGCAGAGCCAGGACTTGAACCCAGGAAACACTGGTGCACAGCCCACGTTCTGCAGCCCCCCACTGTTGCAGAGGCTCAGTACACTGGCCAAACTGAAATAAGCAGCTCAGGGAATGTGGAATTCTAGAGTCTGTGTCAGATTACAGCGTTTGGGGCGAGAACACTTGGGCCCTATAACAAGGAAGCAGCAAGAAACAATACTGTACAAATGCACCCCCCTCCCTACTTCTGCATACACCAACGATGAACATCAGCCAGCCCCGACCCCAAGGGGTACCTCTTCAGGGACCACCGAGAGGAAAGGGCAAACAGGTGGACACCATTCCTACCAGGCGGGAGGTGGGTGGGCAGCATGGATGGACCCAGGATGTAACCTGGCTCCACCTACTTAGGCTTGCTGTGTGGCCCTCACAAGTCTCCTAACCTCACTGAGCCTCTGTTCCCAAAAGCTATCCGTCTATAGAATACAAGAATCCTACAGAATGATCTGTGCCCTCAAGGAGCTTATGAGCTGGTTGGTAGAGGGAAGACACCCATATCCAGCTCTGTCTCCCAACTCTCCCGGTGGTCTTCTGTAGCTCCCTTCCTGGGGCTTTCTGTTCTGTAAATGGGGGGCTCACCCTCACTGCTGCAGCTCTGGAGAACCCAGCACACTCTGAGCACTGAGATACAGGCACTCACACAGCCAGGGCCATGGGAAAGGACTCCCCAGGCCCCATGATATGCCGCTTACGCACGTGGCAGTAAGCCAACAAGCAGGAGACTAAGATACCAGAAGGGAGCCACTGGTTCCCAAAGAAACTTGTCCAGAGCCCCACCACCTAAGCCCACAGCTGGCAGGCCTGGGCTCTATAGCAACCCACCGCTTCAGGCTTTGTTAAATGACCCAGAGCTCACCCAACACTGAGCTTGCCTGCCTGGGGTTTCTTCTCTCACCCAGGGCATAAAACTCAGTGTCATGCTCCTTCCATTCTTCTAGCTTAGAGTGGGAGGGAACGAGAGAAGTCAGTCCTCTTCCACCAGCCCTCCTTAGAACCACCAGCCCATGCGGCCCCTCCTTCTGCATTTCTTTGAATTATGCATATGGCCACACCTACAAAGAATAGTTGCCCACCAGCCACTCACACCTTAGTACAAATTTCTTTAATGAGCTAATTTTCTTGCTTTCCTCCCTAAACTAAAATCAAGGAAATGGGAGAAGGTGGAGATGCTGCAGAGTGGGACGGCATGAAGGGGCTTTTAGGCAGTCAGGGGGCAGCACCCAAGACTCTGAGTTAGGCAAGGAAACCAGAGGGTCAGGTTCTGAAGGCACAGGACACCAGAGGGGACCTGTGTTCTTAGGTGCCATTGATTTTTGACTCACGGCAACCCAACAGGAGGGAGCAGAACTGCTCCCATAGGGTTCCCTAGGGTGTAATCTTTGCAGAAGCAGATCACCAGGTCTTCCACCCCTGGAACCACTAGGTAGGTTAAACCACCCACCTTTCGGCTAGCAGCCAAGCAGCCAACCACTTAACCACTGCACCACCAGGGCTCCCGAAGAGACCTGTAGCCTTTTAATTTTACCCAAAGCCCATTGAAGACTCTAGGTATAAGGGTCTTCAGATTTGGTGAAAGCCCCACATTCTCCTACTCACTGAGTGACCTTGGTCAAGTCACTTGGCCCCTCTGAGCTTCAGTTTTCTCATCTGTTCAGTGGGGATTCTGTATTTCAATGTGAAGTTGATGTAGAGACCAAGTAAGGGTGTTCTGCAAACTATTCAGCAGAGCTGAAGCAAGTCTCCTCTCCTGCTGCCCCTCGCCCTGCCCACCAACGTGTCCTTGCCTGCCCAGGCCTGTGACTGAGCCTCAAAATCCCCATCATTCCCCAAAGTGGCCTCAACAACAGGACCGGAAAGTGAAGCAGAGACCTTGGAGCAGGATATAAATAGAAAGCTCCAGGCTGGGCGCTGGGATTGTCATTGTTCAAGACAAACAAGGGCGGTCTCCGTCCTGAGGCTGTGGACACCCTGCACGAGCAGGACACCGTCCCAAGGGACATCAGGAGGATGGGGCAGAGGGCTGGTGTGGTCTCTGGGGCCCACCAGGTTTGCCCAGTGGTGGCTTGGATAAGCATGGAGCCCGGGCCCCCTTGTCAACCACCTCCCCCCAGTCACAGACACTTAAACTAGGGCAGGCTGCCTCCATCTTACGCCGCCTCACCGCCCCCCCACCCCCCCAGAGTCTCACCTGGGGAGGGAGATCCTGGCTGGGAAACGCTGGGCAGGACCCACAGGGTGGAAGCTGGAGAGTCACACTAACCAGGCTCATGTACCTGGCCTGAACTTACAATTTGGGAATTTGGGCTAGAGTTAGTCCAGCTTTTGGCCTCAGTTTCCTCATCTGTAAAGTGGGAAGAATCACACTGCCTCACAGGGTTGCAGTAAGGAACCAACGAGATGGAGAATGGATGGCGCTTAGCAAAGTACCTGGCACGTAGCGAGTGCCAATAAATGTCAACTGTTCCATCGTTATTTCCTATCCTTGGCCCTGGGCCGCCCAATGCATTCTGCCCACTTCTGCCCCTCACCTTCCTGATCACACCTCCCACCCCGCCCTGCTGCATAACCTTGCATTCGTTCACTATCTTCCGAGACTCTCCAGGGCCTCCCTCCCTGAGCCTGCCCTCCAGTGTGACAGCCACCATAACCACAAGTCTGTAGCTCCCAGAGGGCTAGGATCAGCTCTAACCACAGGGCCTCAGATGCCCACAGAGCAGAGTAAGCTGCAAAGGCTGAGCAATGAGCCTGGGAGGTCAGGGAGGCACGTGGGCTGGGGAAGGGGTCCGGATGACCATGATAGGGAACGTTCTGTTCACCTACCGCATCCACCCAGAACTCAGACCAAAGCCCACCAAGACCCCATTCGATCTCTCCACCTAGGAAATTCCAAATTTCCTCCCCAAATCCTTCAAGCCCTTAGAATCCCAAGCTACTGGGTATGACATTTTCACCTGAGAGCCACATGGTCCTCATCCACAGTCAGGAGCAACCGGGGCTTCCCCCCGACACACAGCAGGGACTCTGCTCTAGGACACTTGCATGGAAATTCCGCACACAGGCCCACTGGCCCCAGGGTCTCTGCAGACCTCCCAGCCTGCAGAGGGCACTCTCTGCTAGAGACCAGATTAGGGGCGGGGTCTCCTGCAGTGCTCTGGGTCCAGCTCACTCCAGCCTGAGCAGCACACCAGGTTCCCTCTGGGATGGCTGTAGCAGCTCCATACTCAGGGGGAGAATGCAGATGTCATAAAGTTACCCAGACAACCAACGCCAATGCATGCCACCTAAATTAACCTACTCTGGGGGCTGGCGGTGACAAAGAATCATACATTCAGAAATACTTGTGAAGCCTCTGGCGTCACATTTTACGTGGTTTATGTCCACATAGGCACAAAGGAAAAAGAATGGATTGAAATATGAACTTTTAGTGTTCACCTGGGTCTTTTGGGGAAATAGTTTATAACTAAATAGAGCCAAAAAGCAGAGGAAACCAAAAAAGCAAATCCATTGCCATCAAATTGATTCGGACTCGTAGCAACCCTACAGGACAGAGTAGAACCGCCCCATAGGGTTTCCAAGGAGTGGGTGATGGATTTGAACTGCTGACCCTTTGGTTGGTTAGCAGCCAAGCTCTTAACCACTACGCCACCAGGGCTCCAAAAGGCAGTGAAGGATATGGCCCACTTACCGAGGGGCCACCAGAGACCAGAAGGCAGGTAGGTTAGAGTAGGATCCAGAAGACCTGACCCCAGCACCAGCTGTGCCATGAGCCCACTGTGTGACCTTGGGCAAGTCACATTTCCATTCCAGGTTCCGGTTTCTCCGTCTTTGAAACAGTCACACTCTCAGTGACCTCCCACAGTCGTGGTGAGAAAGGATGGGGAAGGGCTCTGGAAACAGGAAATGGCCCGGGAGCCTTAGACTACAGCAAGAATGACACATAGAACTCCGTGGTAGACAACTGTCTCAAAGGTACTCCAGCCCCTGTGGAAAAGTGGGGGGACAGAGCAGTGGTTAACAGCACACACAGACCCTGCAGGAGACAGCTCTGCCACCATGTGACCTTTCTGAACCTCTGGGGCTATTCTGAGATCATGCATGTAGAAGGGAATGGTGCAGGGCCCACAGCAAACACTCAATAAACAGCTATGATTTCTGGCGTTGTTACTGCTGTTAGGAGACGGGGTAGGGGAAGGATAACTCATATGCAGACAGAAACCGGCTTCACCACAGATCAGCCATGCCCACATGGGACTGGGACGCAGCCCCAGCCTGAGCTGATGGCCCCACTCAGCAAAGTGCTAGGCCGCCAGCCACAGCCATCCTCACAGTGTACCCAGCTTGCCATGTCCCAAATGGCCCCCCAGACCTCGATGTCCAAGTCTGTTCCGGCATTCACACCCCTCCAGTTCTCAAGAAAAGCCCTCATTTCTCCAGGAAAGCTTGATCTAGGCCTTGCCCCCAATGTGGGGGTCTTTAACTACAGGAATAGGGGGCTCCAAACCAGGGTCCTCTCTGCTTCCAGTGCCAGCATCAGGCCAGAGGCACAAAAACCAATGGCCCTTGGCACACTCCTCACTCTGCAGACCACGCCCACACGCTCCTCCCACCCACTCCTCCTCTCCCCTCCCCTCTGGCCCCTCACAGGGTCCCTCCCCAAGAAGGACCGGAGGAGAAACCTGTGAAGATAAGTGTATGAGGATCCACCTGCTGCTTCTTGGCAGCTGGAGGAAGAGGGTCCCTCATTCAGGTGAGGGGCTGAGAGTTGTGCTGGGCTTTTTTATCAGCAGGGGAGGCAGAGAGGGCTGCTTCCAACATGGGCTGAGAGGTATTTTAAAAAGAATCATCTTTAGATTTTGCTCACACAGATTCTTCTTAACCCCAAGAACACTAGCGATGAAAACATTGGCAACCTTTCCACCCAAGAGATGGGAGGACAAGGGAAAAGGAATGGGGGGGAGGAGGGGGGGAATTAAAAAAATAAAAAACCTCCACCAGCCCCCCCACCCCACCACCTGTCCCGTTCTATAAAGTTTCACGCCACAGTTGACACACAAGGAGAAAAAACGCCAACCTGATAATTCGCCTGGAGCAGTGATGAGGGAGTTGGTGGCCTCCGTTTCAGTGTAAGACAATGTGGAATCCGATAGATCTGTGGGAGGAAAGAGAAAGAACGTGGTTGGCTGCAGGGCACTTGCCTCCTGTCTTTTCTTTCTCATGCATATGCGTGTGCACGTGCTTGCTTACAAAGGACACATGTCCCTCACAACTTTCTGAAGCCACCCTGCCACCCCATGCCATCCATGATCACCAGAGACCAGACCAGCCAGGCCTGGGACTCCTCTGGAAAATGCTGACTCCCTGGCTGCTGGGGCCATAAAAAAAAGCACCTGAAAAAGTTTCAATTGCTCTGACCACAGAAATAACCCACGTTCAGGGGACTGAGCAAGTAGCAACTTGGAACCTCCTTGGGTAAGGTTAAATTAAGCCTCTAAACAATTCATAGTTGCTGTACTTAATTACAACCATTAAAATTCTTGAAGTTGTTCCTTCTTGCTTCCTTCCTTCCTTCCTTCCTTCCTTCCTCCTGCCGAAGCTGGGAAAACTTTGTTTTAACAAGTTACCAGCCATCCTCGCCCTGTCCCGTTTACACCCCTCTAATTAAGGGCTCAAGCATTTGCTCCCAGATTAACTTTATATTTCTCTCTCCCCTCCCCAGCTCCCTAACATCCAAACCTGCTCACCAAGCAAGTGTCAATGCTTGGGACCTTTTTTTTAAAGTAGTTTTAAGTACTTCATATGGCCTGCATCGTTTTCCCGTCTGCAGTGCAGTTAGACGGGGAAGGGAAATTCTTTTACGTGGAAGCTTCATTTGCTCTTGAATATTAAGCTGCTAACTTGACAAGCCAGTGCCTTTTGGGGCGGGTACACTTGGAAAATTTTTCCTGGGCCTGTGCCTCTGCTCCCAGCAATGGGGTGTTATCCCCGCTAGGGGAGAGGTCTGTCCAGGAGTCTGAAGGCATGTTCTGTGAAGCCTGCAGCATTTTCACCGACATCTTCTCGCCCAACAGGACCCAGGTCGGGCTCAGCTGGTCCCACCTGTCCTAACAGAGCCACTCAGTGCTTGAATTCCTGGGGCAAAACCGTTATTAGCCTGGGCCCTCGCTAGCTAGAATTCCATTCGATCCTGCAGGAATTTTTTCCTTTTACCACATGGCTTGGGGAGCGGGAAGATGAAACATTAACCAATTTGGCCTCTTTTTTTGTTGTTCCATTTCCTACTTGCCAGATGCTGACTGGGTGTTCTGGGTTTTATTTTGTTTTTGGGTCTCATGTGATCCCAGAGGCTTAGGAGTGAACTGACTTTTTGTTTATGAAAAAGCAACAATGCAAGGAAAAGAAAACAATTCAAAAAATAACTCGAACTATTCATCAGGGCATGAAAACGCTATCTGCTGGTAAAATGTGTTGGGAGGGAAATACGAACATGTGGAAAATCTTCTTTAAAAAAAGAATGATCACATCAGTGCCTATGTGGGAACGTCTGAGAAGACTTTTGCATTTCCAATGATCCCAAAGTACTCAGCACCCTGGGCCCTTGCAGCCACCTCTCCTTTGAGGTAGCAACATCACAGGCCTAATCCTATCTCTTAGTGAACCGCTGTGGCGTACACAGCATTGCAACGTTCTCCCAAGGAGCCGGAACAGCAGGCAGTTTCCACCTTCCACAACTTGTAACCCCCTGTTACACAGTGTTTTCAGTGACAGCCTCAAAGTCTAAAGCCCACAGTGGCCTTCATAGAAAAGGAACACTTCCAACCTCGATCGCTGCTCAAGCCCCAAGGAGGGACCCCCACTCTGAAAGTTGTAGCCCAGCTTAAAGTCCCACCTCCATCAGTCAGCTATATCAGGGGTCGACAAACTTCTCCGACAAAATGCCAGACAGTGAACGTTTTCAGCTTTGCAAGCTATACAATCTCTCTTATAACTACTCAGTTTTGCTCCCGCAGTGCAAGGGCAGCCACAGATAGTATGTAAATGGATGAACGTGGCTGTGTTATAAGAAAACCTAATTTACAGATGCTGAAATTTGAATTTCATATCATTTTCAGGTGTCACAGAAGTATTATTCTTTTTATTTTATGTTTTTTAAAACCATTTAAGAACGTAAAAACCATTCTTAGTTGGTGAGCCATATAAAAACAGGTGGTGGTCTGTAGTTTGCAGACCCCTGACCAAGTGGTACTTCCTCTTTCTGGGCCTCAGTTGTCCCATTCGTAAAATAACGGGGACAGCTATTGGTCTCAAATGGTCACTCTGCAGGGCTGGGCAGTGTCCTGATTTCTGCTGCTTTATCACAGGCTGACCAATAATCCCTCAGGGCGATGATCCCTGACATTCAAACAAAGGTGCTATGTTTACTAAGAACTTCTGAATTTTTTTTCTCTAATGGAACTAGGGACCTTCTAAGCGACTAGCACAATTATATTGACTTAGGAAATGCTGAGACAGGCCTGGGAAGGAAAGATGCGGAACTGTAGACCTGAATTGGGGGCTACTCTGGATTTCCCCTTCAGCCCAGCTGCTCATGAGCTAGGCAGCCTCTCCCCCTCACTCAGCCTTAGTCTTCCTCTATTAAGTGACAGGGTCCTACCAGATGACCTCCCCAGTTCCCCAGGGAACTAAGTAAAGTTCCCCCATCCACAGGATGATGACACTTCTGGAACAAACAATGGGGAAGCCATTGTCTTTGAGCCAGACTCTCCCATCCTCATGGGACAGCCTCTGTCCTCCTTGCCTGAGGAGGTCAGACTCCTGCAGGGACCCGGTGGGCACTTCCAACCCCACAGGGAGCCTGGAAGGACGACTGGACTGGATGCCTAAGCATCTACAGCACTAAGAAGTGACCTCCCAGATAATGCTGACACACTCGACTGGGAGGAGACCTTCATCCAAAACCAAACAAAACCCACATCTTATGGTCACAATGTGGAATGTACTAGCCTCACCGCCACGCTATCTGACTTCTAAAGCTTGAGTCTCATGGGACCTGCCTGGGCCACAAAGCTGTTCTCCTGGTAGCTCCCAGCCCTGGGATTCTACAAACCCCATCACTTCTCTGGCCCCAAAATGGTGCTCTGAATCTCCACTGGAGGTATATCCATGGGCAGGAACACAGAGGCACCAGCAACAAGTGATCTTGACTTTGAAAATGACACGTATCTCGTATTCTGGAATATGAGTTAATCATGTAGCCCCCTGGGTTTTATAGAAAACCTGTTCTATCCCTGAATGGGACGTATCTAAAACGATACTACCACCTCCGTGAAGCTCACCTAGCACATGGTCCATGCCAGGGGCTTTGTGTACCAATCCACATTCTTTCTAAACATTCCAATTGTTGTTTCTGCTCAGGTGAACTTCTTGGCTTAAAAAAGGGGAAAACATACTCCTCCTGACAAAGACTTCATCCCCAAACTATTTGTCATACGACTAACTAAGACAGGCTACAGGAGAATAACCCCAGGGCTGGGGCAGGGGGGAGAGGAAAAGAGATACAATTTCCAACCCAACTCCAATGGGATGCTTCAGTGAAAACCCATCCATCTCCGACAGGCCCACATTGAAAGGCTGCAGGGAGGTTAAGGAGGAATAGTGGAATTTCAAGACATAAATAGTCCACTACAGAGCCTGGGTCTGCTGTGGCCCAGCTACTGGTGTGTTTGTAAAACTTTACCCCATTTCAAAGACAACCAGCCCGGCTTTCACCCCACCCCTCCAGCTGAGGCTGGGAGCCTGACTGAAGGGGAGCAGCGGGTGGACACATCTCCATAAGTGTGGGAAGGGGGGCCCAGGAAGAACACACTTACCCAGTGGCTTGTACTCGTCACAAGGAGACAGCCGAGAGTAGGGAGGTGGTGGTGATTCTGGAAGACAGGAGACAGCATGTCACTGCTGGGGTAGGGAGAGCTCACACCCTGGTCCACACCTGTGGGTTCTAGCCCACTGTGGTCAAGTCGATTCCAACTCATAGCAACTCTGTAGGACAAAATAGAACTCTGCCCCATAGGGTTTCCAAGGCTGTAAATCTTTACAGAAGTTGACTGCCACATCTTTCTCCTGCAGAGCGGCTGGTGGGTTCGAACCACGGACCTTTTGTTAGCAACCCAGCACTTTAAACGTTGTGCCATTAAAAGCATGTAGAATGCAAATACCGGTGGGTTCTACATGCTTTTAGCTACTGATTTCCTCAAATAATCAACTCAGTCCCCAGGGAGCCCTCCTTTTCTCCCACTGCCTCTCCTGCCGAAATTCAATGGCACAGCAATGACCAATAGCTAAGTCCGAAGGCTTGGGGTACAGATAGACCTGGGCCCAGTCCCTACTCTGCCACCTTTGGCTGTGCGACCTCAGACAAGTTACTTCACTTCTCTGAGCCTGTTTTCTCAGCTCTAAAATGGGGATGATAATCATACCAACCTCCCAGGTTCGCTAGGAGAGCAAAAGGAAGTAATACACATAAAGTGCTTAATACAGCTCTTGGCACTGTGGAAAAATACCTCCATAAACAGAAACTTGTTATTTTAGGAGCCCCTGAGCAGTGCAAACAGTTAACGAGCTTGGCTGCTAACTGAAAAGTTGGAGGTTCAAGTCTATCCAGAGGTGCACGGAAGAAAGGCCTGGCAATCCACTTCCCCAAAAACCAGGCACTGAAAACCCTATGGAGCACAGTCCTACTCTGACACACGTGGGGTCGTCATGACTCGGGGCCAACTCCACAGCAACTGCTTGTTTTTATACCAAGAGAAACTTGTGTGCAGGGCAAGTCAGAGCCAGAGCAAGCAGATTAATGCTGGACGCCCAGTTCAATCTGAACGTCAGATAAATGATGCACCATCTTTTAGTATACACATGTCCTTTGCGATATTTGGGACATCCTAAAAAATGACGGGCTGTTTATTTGACATTCAAATTGAACTGGGCGTCCTGCATTTGTATCTACTAAATTCAATAACCCTAGTCAGAGCAGAGCTGTGTGCACAGACCCCAGACGCTGAAACCCTTTCCCAGATAAGCAGCATTAGAGCTAATGTCCTGCCATGCAGGGAGGAGAGTGAGACCCTGCTCAGCTCCCCGGATTAAAAAAAAACCAAAAGGAGACCAGTCACTTGGGGTTCTCCGCCTCAGTCTCCCCCTTTCTAAAGACCAGGGATGGAATACAAGGTCTCTCCCCACCTTCCAGCTCAGATCCTCTGTGATTCTTTCTTGTCTATGGTATTTTTCTTTTGGTTTCCTTTCATTTGCCTAAAATACTCCTCCTTAAAAACATATACTTTGCCTTCAGAAGAATTCCTTAGCCTCTTGCTTTAGGGGAAGTAACAATTTGCTAAACTAAGTAACAATTTGCATGAATGAAATGACCCTTCATTTTCCATAAATGAAACTAAACACCATCAAATCGCAAACTAAAACAAACTCGCAGTGGTTATAAAGCGGTAATAACTGTTATTAGGCAGGTATCAGTAATGACACAAGGAGTAATAAGTGTTCTTCACAATTATAATAAGGCACAATTAGTTGGAGAAGCATTTGTTTTGCTCCATACACCTGATGAGGCTTCACCTCCCCTCCATCCCAGTTCTTCCAGCAAGAAGTTACTTCCCCAAGTGAAGGCTCTGAGGTCTAGAAACAGGGAATTTTCTGTGGACAATGAGTTGGGAAAAAGGAAAAGTGAATCATCGAGTAGACCCTGGCAGAGAAGCAAACATCTGCTGAATGCCAACCGTGTCTGGCTCCATGCCAGGCACACTTAATTCTATTTATTGTATTTTATTCTTTTGGACCTCAGGTACAGAATGGCTAATCATACTCATCAGGCACCTATTTTTATTTAATCCTTCCTCAAAAATAAATCAGATGGCCATTACTATCCCCATTTTTCAGATAAGAAAACTGACTTGCCCAGGGCCCACCCCCTGCCAATCATGGTGGAGCTGGGATTTGAGCCCAGGCCTCACTTAATCAGCTCTACAGCCCAATTAGAGAGAGAAGCAAGAGCCCCGACCCCCTCATGACACCCTTCATCCCCACTGGATCCAGCACGTTGCATACAGCAGGAAGTGCTCGCTAAAAACTTGTAGACAAAGACCACAGTGATGAGAATAATGGTATAAAGTTGGGCACGTCCATAGACAAAAGTGTGAAGCAAGAGGACCAGGGGGCCAAAGGGTTGATCCAAGGGAAACCCCAAACAAGATTCCAGGAGGGAGGCTGCTTGCCTTCAGGAGAAGCCACCTTATTCACCAGCCCCCAGCCCTTGGGGGGGGCTAGAGGCCAGACCCAAGTGAGGATCATGCTTCTTAGGACAAGAGGCATGACACAAGAAGGCCTGGCACTCCATGGGGAAAAGGAATTGAGGCTGGTGGTCCCACTGTACAGAGGAGTAGACTGAGGCCTGAAGAGTGGAAGTGCCTCTCCAAGGCCAGCTGGTTGTGGAGTCAGACCAGAAGTCAGGTCTCCTGACCCCTAGCCTCACGGCCTTTCCACTACTCCACTTATCAGAAGGCCTGCAACTCCTGGATTAGGGTTGTTGTTGTTGTTGGGTGCCATCGAGTCATTTCCTACTTCTAGCAACCCCATAGGCTTTTCTTGGCTATAGTCTTTGCAGGAGCAGATCGCCAAGTCTTTCTCTCAGGGAGCAGCTGGGTGAGTTCAAATCACCAGCCTTTCTTGGTTAGCAGCCCAGCACTTAACCATTTGCATCGGGTTAAAAAAAATAGCTTTGCAAAAATCTGATTGGCTGAGGCCCAGGCCACATGTGGCAGGGAGCTCTGGACCTCTGCCCCAAGATCTGTCCCCAAACATGAAACTAGACAGTGATAGGCAGTGGCAGCTACAAGTCAAGCCACTGTAGTCAATCCCAGCATCTCTTCCAGGGGCTGCTTACCTGGGACCCAAAAGGTGAAGGGCAGGAAGAGCTCACTAAAGCCCCCAGTAGCTAGAGCCACCTGGGATTTGAGCTGTGGCACCAACCACCTATGGCCACACCTGAGCTGGGGGATTCGTGAGTGAGACACAACGAAAAGCTAGAAACCTGAAATGTCAAACACCCTGGCTACTGGGGAACTATAAAGCTTTCAGGAGGGACTCCCCCAGGACCCCATTTGCTCCCAGAAAAGTGTGCACAGAACTATTTGCTAACTGTAAAGACTGGGACCCAATCACTAAATTCTTCCTACTGGAAGGCTTATAGACCCCAACCCGCCACATGGGGATTTAGAACGTCAGAGTCGAAGAGGCCTAGACTATATCCCAACTCAACTACTCAACTGATGGGGCAACTAAGGCCCAGCCAGGGAAAGGGGTTGCCAGAGGCCACAAGTCCACATAGTTGCAGATACCATCCTAATTTACCTCAGCAAAAGGAAGAGGCCAGTCATGGACCAATACCGAGCCATTTTTTTTAATGAGATATCATTCGCATACCGAAGATTCGCTCTTTTAAAGTGTACCATTCAGTAGGTTTCAGCATATTCAGAACTGTGAAACCAACACCACTATCTAATTCTAGAACATTTCCATCACCCCAAAAAGAAACCTGTCCCCATTAGTAATCATTTCCCATTCCCCCCTCACGCCGCTCCCTGGCAACCATTAATCTGCTTTCTGTCTCTATGGATTTGCCTGTTCTGGGAAACCCTGGTGGCATAGTGGTTAAGTGCTACAGCTGCTAACCAAAGGGTTGGCAGTTCAAATCCACCAGGCGCTCCTTGGAAACTCTACGGGGCAGTTCTACTCCGTCCTATAGGGTCGCTATGAGTCAGAATCGACTCAACAGCACTGGGTTTGGTTTGAGTCTTGGATATTTCACACCCATGGAATCATACACAATACATGGCTTTTGTGTCTCGCATCTTTCACTCATCATACGGCTTCAAGGTTCTATCCATGATGTAGCATGAATCAATACTTCATGCCTCTTTATGGCTGAATAATATTCCATTATATGGAAATATCACATCTTTTCACCCAATCATCAGCTAATGGACATTTGGGTTGTTTCCACTTTTTGGCTATTATGAATAATGCTACTATGAACAATACCCTGTAACCCTTAACTGCCACCCCCACTTCACTCCCACACAGCCAGGCCCCATGGACAATGGAGACACAGGACATTAACTCAGGCAGGCAGAGTGGGATGCTCGGTGAGACAGACAAAAAGTCAGAAGAAAAACTTAGCAGCCTACAGGCCCTTAGGTCACTCCCCTCTTGGAAGTTGCCTCAGTACTTGCAAAAGTTGTGTTGATTCTTAAATAATAATTCACGTGAGGCAAACTTTGAGGGGGAGAACTCCTAGAACCCAGAAGGCACAGGAGAAAGAGAGAGAGAAAGAAACAGAGACACAGAAACCCCAATCCCTTCTACATCCAACCTCAGGCATCAACTTCAGGAATCGCCTCCAACTTCTTCAGAAGCAAGAGCAGTCAGCCAGGGGCCGAGCGTACCAGAAGGCTAGCGCTCAGTTCAGCTCAGCCCAGCCCAGCCCTGACGAGGCTCTGGTTAGCCCCCAGGGAGTACCTCGGCCTTTTGGGAGCTAGACCTTAATTCTAAAGCCAGAAAAAGAGTTCACAGCCTCTCCCACTGCCTGGAAGTTTCCATGTGGGACGTTTCCCTCCACCCCCATCTCTGCAGCCCAGCATCTTGCTTGGTTAAGGATCCCCCCTGGGCCTCTAAGTTTCACTTCTCTCAAGCAGTGGCCACGGGTGGGGAGGGGGCTCCCGGCACCCATCCCCTCCACCCTGAGACCTTAAGGTTCAACCCCAAATCCGGGGTGGGTGATGTGAAAAAGCAGCCCCTGGCGCTTTAAGGCCGGCTGAGCCTAATTGCCCAGATTCCCCTGGCAGCCAGATAAACAGCGCGGCCGGCTGGCGCCAGCAAGAGGCAAACTGCACATTATCACCGCTTCCTCACCTCTGAGGAGCGCGGAGGAGCGGGCGGGCGGGCAGGCGGAGGGGCCGCTGGAGAGCCGGGCGGGGCGGGGCGGGGGCTTGGAAGACCAACTTGAAATTGATCTCATTTCAAAGGGATAATGCCAGGCCAAATAAAAGGAAAACTTTCTAGCCCATTCTAATTCCTATAGTCCTGCCTGGGAACCCTGTGTTTTCCTAGGCGGCCTCCTCCAGTCATTTAGAAGTTCTCTCTCTAGCTCTGTCTCTTTTTCCCTGGCGCAATTTGGATAATAGTAATTTACTGAATATAATTACAGAAAAAAAAAAGTGGTAAAGCCAAGAGCAGGAGATTTATTCCAAAGTTAATGGATACTTTCAGGAGAAAGGAGCTCTATAAACACACGTTAGGGCTGTGATTAAAGTATTTCTCCACATTTCCGTCCACATAGGCACCCACAAGCTCAGGGAACTGGCTTTTCCCCGGACAGAAAGACACACGGCAGGAGGGGGGCAGAGATGGAGCCAGGGCAGAACTTCCACCAGGGTGGGGAAGCCAGGAGGCTGCGGCGCAGTGCCCAGGACAGAGCCTGGCACAAGAGGGGGTCCCCTGCGCAGGACCTCAGTTTCTGAGGCAAGCCTAGGGAGAGAGGGCAGGGCAGGGGAGGAAGGCCTGTGTCTCCTGGAACCCTGTGTGTCAGACCTGTCTCCTGCCTAACCCCTCACTTTACAGATAGGGAAAAAGGCCCAGAGAGAGGAGACTTGCCCCAAGGTAAGCTGAAGGATGGAGCAGGACTGGCTTTCTGGGAGCACAAGTCCACACTGCCCAGGAAGGGACCTCCTGTCACTGGGGCTCCCTGAGAGGATGGGCTGAGGTGACTGGTGCCTGGTGAGTGTCTCTCAGTTGATCTGCTTGGCACTCTCTAGCTGTGTGCCTGCTCTGTGTGTATGTCCGTCTGTCTGTCTGCCCGGTGCCCCAGCCCTCTCCCCCAGAGCCCTGGAAGGAGCAGTCTCCTTATCAGGACGCGCACGGCTGAGCTCCAGCTATGCACCCGCCCAGCAACGGGAGCCAGGCTGGCGGCCAAGCGGCAGGGGCGGGGTGGACAGCGAAGGGCTCCCCCAGTTCTCAGTCCCCAAGGCCCAAGCCATCAAGCAGGGGATGAAGCAAGAAGATCAAGCTGGCGCCTACTGGAAACTCCTCCCAGACCATTAGTGCTCCCAGATGCCCCAGGGTGGCCTGAATGGAGGCCCACGGGCTAGTGAAGAGGTAGGGGAACAGACTTAGGGCGCTGCAGCACCTACAACAGTGCCTCCTTCTGGGGGAAGGAGCCAGTCAAGTCCCAGTGCTTGGTCTAGAATTAGATGAGTATTCCTAGAGGCACCCCCACTGACCGACAGGGAAACTGAGAAGAGGTAACTTGTCCCAGGTCAAGGTGCCGGTTACCGGCTGGGCAGAGCCTAGGACCATGTCTGCGGTTAAGGACTGTTCCACTGCAGCATGCCATGTCTCCCTCAACCTCTACTTCTCCAAGTCCACCAAACTCAAACCAATACCCAAAGAGACTTCTAGAATTGGCATGGTGGTGGTGAGGGAGGATCCTGTTTATAAGTCTCTAACTTCTTCACTCCTCCCCTTCCAGCCCACCCACCTGAACTTGCCTGGCACCTTGACTCTCAGCTGGCCCTCTCCTCCTCCTCCAATTCCAGGTTCCAGGGGTCACCTCTCCTGGAGGTGATGCTATTTTATTACACATCCCATAGTGTTCCTGGTAGTTCAGACCCACTCACCTGACCTTGATCTTCTCCCCCATCAGATTAAATTTCCTGAGGGCACAGAGCCTACTCATATTTCCACTCTGCCCCATACAGCACAGTGCCTGGCACAGAGTAAGTGTTCAACAAATATTTGCTGGCAGACTGAAGTGGCAGAGATTAGATACCGGTCAGGGCCTTCTAAAAGAGCAGAGTGGGCCCCACTACCCATCTCCCACTAAAAAAAATTACCAGGGACAGGGCAGTGACAAATAGGGCCCCTTCCTCAGAGTCAGGGAGGAGACAGGTAGCAGAATGGAGGAAGCAACTTCCAGGGGAAACAGAAAAAGAACACGGTGCAAAGACAGTCTGGTGTGGGCTATGGGTCAGGGACTGCCCAAATCCCCTAAGCCCAGGCCCGGAGTGACCATCGGCACTGCCTCTCCGCACTCACCTCCATCAGTGCCCTCTGTTCAGGAACCCCCACTAAGGCATGCTCCTTTCTCCTCCAACTGCTAACCCCCACACAAACAAAAGACACCTAAGATAAATCCATGATCCCAGGCCCTGCTCCTCTTCCATACTGGGAGCTAGGAAATCTGTGATGGGATTCTCTATGTGCCCCCAGACCTGAGGAACTCAGAGCCCTCCCAGGCCCAACAGCCTGTAACTCTGTGACAGTCCCCTCTGCTCCCCTGCCCTCAGAGCCTCCAATGCTGCCCAGAGGATTCACGTACACCCCTAAGATGTTACTGGCTAAAATGTGCATTCACTGTACTGCACAGGTCAGAGCAGGCCTGCCAGGGGCCTCGCTGGTCCTCACCTCTGCTCCAGCACCCAGAGCCTGCCCAGGTAAGCAAGGCGGGGGTAGGGAGTGTGCAGGAAATCCCAAGAGGAGAACAAAGAAAGCAAGGGGCAGTTCTCAGAGGTAATCAAGTATCTGGCCTCCTCCCATTCATGGGTGCCTCCGGCCCGTTCGGGGGTGGGGAGATCCACGACCTATAAAAAAGCTGGAAACATGAATTGAGAATGATGCTGAGGGAGGACCCTGGCATTTGACACCCAAGGGATACTGGGCCCAAGTAAGGCAAGAGGGTGGTCTCCACTTTTAGAGAGGTTACCCTGCAAAAGCTTTGTTCCTAAGTATGCAGAGAACAAGTCGGCAATTTACAAGCACTTTTGACTCTGGCCATGGTTTGTCTACACGCGTTTTCACTACTTGTATCTACTTGGATACAGTAAAGCACAGCGTGGGTGTAGGCACACGCACACAGACGCCAGAGGCCTGGACACGGACTGGTGGCCAACGCATGGGCGGCAGGGGTGCCCATGGTTAGCCTCTCCTAGGAGAACCTCAGAGCCTTCCCGGGCTCAACAGCTGGGAACTCCGAGGAGTCTATTCCCCTGCCCTGTCTATGAAGTTGGAGCCTGCACGAGGTCCCTGAAGCTGCACAGAGAAAACGCCAACGTGGGCCCTTTTAAGTTTGCTGAAGCTTTAGTTGTCATTTGATGTGTGGGCTCATTCACCCACTCCCCCGCTCTTCTTCCCAACACCCCTCAGCAGAAGCTCCCACACCCCAGGGGTACGAGGGGCGCATCTGCAGCTCGGCCCACCCGAGGTGTCACGGGCAGAGTGGAGGCTACGGTCGGGGGCGGGGAGATCCCGGGGCTCCCAGCCCGGGGCGGCGCGCTCACCTGGCCCGCAGAGCCGGCTGAAGTGGTAGGGATTGCAGCACACGGTGGGGCCGTCGGCGGCGGCGGCGAAGCTGTGGCAGCCGCACAGGGGCTTCAGCTCCACGGCGTGCTGCAGGTCGGGCCAGCGGAAGAGGCGGCCGAGCAGCAGCTGCGGCGGCGCGGGCTGGCCGCCCAGGCGGAGGTCGGCGCGCGGCACCAGCACGCAGCCGCCCGGCACGCCGCCGCGGGACTCCACCGCCTCCAGCAGCGTGTCCAGCGAGCGCTCCTTGAGCCGCTTCAGCAGCGAGTACGTGACCGTCTTGAGCTCCTGCTCCAGCAGCAGCAGCCTCGAGCGGGCTTCGCGACTCCGCCCGCCGCCCGCCGCCTCCAGGGCAGCCCCGGCCAGGGAGTCGGCGGCCTCCCGGGGCGCGCCGGCTGCGTCCCGCTCCGAGAAGAGACAGCAGGTCACCGTCTCGCAGTCACTCTCGGGCAGCCAGCCCAGGCCTCCCGACTCCGCCACTTCCAGCGGGGAGCCCCAGGCGCTAGCCCCCGGCTCCGATATGGGCCTCGGGGGGCCCCCTGAGCGCCGGCGCCTCCCAGCGCCCTGGGCACCTCGCTGTCCCACCGCGTCCCGGGGCCGCCGCGGGGCTACCGGGCGGACTTCAGAGCGGCCGCAGCCTCCACCTTCTCGTGCCCGCTGGGCCGGCTCAGCTCGGCTGCCCAAGCTCCCATCCTCCTCGCCGCCGCCGCCGCCGCTGCCGCCGTCTTCCTCCCGGTCGGGGACCACACGACTTCGCCAAAGTCGCCGCACCAGCCCCGAGCGTTTGGACCTGAACATACGATATCCTTTGGCGCCGGGGGTGGGAGGGAGGCGGTCTCCGGTTACCGGGGGTCCGTTCCCTCAGCGAGGCGCCGGCTGCACGGGCCGCAGCCCCACATGAAGCTCCACCGCGGGGCGCCGTGCAAACCGTGCACAGCTTGTCGTCGAAGGGGCGCCGCAGGGCTGCAACATGAGGGAGCTCGCCGAGGCGGGACGGCCAGGCAGGGGCGGCCGGGAACACGCGCTCGCCGAGCCGCAGTCCGCGCCGGGCCAGCGGCTACATGGACACCGGCGGCCGGGCTGCTCAGCAACTCCAGCCCCCGCGCCTTAGGGGGGCTGCAGGCGCCGTGCCGCCAGAAAGATCCCGCATGGGCCGGCAAAGCTTCAAAAGTTGCGCGGCTGGTCCATGAGCACAAAGCTCTCGCGCCGAACACCCCAAATGTCTTTGGAAAGCCCTGCCTCAAAAACCGAAGCGCTTAACTACATGGGCTTTTCCTGCAAGACCCGAAAGGCAGGCTTGTTGTTACCTTCAGTTCCCTTCTTACTCCCTGCAAAACGGAAAAAGAAAAAGAACCCCCAGACAAAACCAAAATCCCTGCATTTGCATGCACGAAAGACCAACTCCGTCTCAGGTCCCAGGCGCTAGATGCACTTGGAGCGAGTTTCTCCTGAACGCGGTGTCAACACATGAGTGGAACTGTAAAAATCCCGAAGAGCTGCTGGGAACCCTTAATTTAAAATATGATCCACCAAGGCAGAGGTCGCAGCCTGCCCCACGCTGCGCTCGGTCGCTCCGGGCGCCGCGGCTGCCGAGGTCGCCCCCAACCCCCCTCCACAAAAAGTGCCTCCCGGTGGCCTCGCGGTCGCTGCGAGGTCTGGCGAGGCAGCGCCCGGCGGCTCTTTCTCTCGGCTTGGCTCCCTCGCTCGCTCCCCCGCTCGGCTCTCTCTCTCTCTCTTTTTTGTTCTCCTCAAACGCACACTGAGGGCCCCCGGAGGAGCGCCGCGGAGTCATTGGCTGCCTCCCATCATATGCCAGTCTAGACACTTTGGCGGCTCCGCGGCGCTGATTGTTGCGCAAACAAGGTTTCAAGTTTCTTAACTCTTAAAGGAGAACACGTCCCTTTGCAGGGCCGGAGGCTCCAAGGGGCTGGCTCCTGGGGCGGGCCGAGCCCCGGCCCCCGCCCCCCGCCCGCCCCAGCAGCGCCGTCCCGGGCCTGACAGCGCTCGCGGCCCGCTCCCTGGCTCGCGTTGCGCCCCGAGCACGGATGCGAGCTCACACACGCGCGCGCGCGCGCGCGCACACACACGCACAGTTACACAAACCACGGGCGGGCGCGCAAAGACCTGGCGGACCCACTGATACGCGGACTTTGTGCACACAGTTAAAAGCACATACTGCACTTGATTAGGGTTGATCCAAACCCCTATCCAAGGGAAGGCTAATAAAAGTGGGTGTGCGTGTGTCCCTTGCTGGCTTGGGCCTCCTGGGACCAGGAGAGACTGATATGTTGGAGCAGCGGGATCTTCCGTGACCGCACGAGGACTCCACACCCTCTGCGCAAAATCGGGGGCGGCTCTGCTGGGCCAACCACGGGGCCGCGAGACGTTTCGCGCAGGAGGGTTCCAGGCTCGCCCCAGGTGGGGAGTTGGGGAGGGCGGGGTAGAGGCGAGGAGTCCCTCCTCCCCGGCTCCGCTCGGTCTCCCGGCCCTCCCTCGGGCCGCCTGCTGTCTCAGGACCCCTTGCGGCCAGGTGCTTCCTCCTCCCCCTTCCCCAACTGTCTCTCGGCAGCACAGAGAAGGATGTGGGCAAGGGTCGTGATTTCCCCGGCGATGCTTCACCACAAATATGGGGGATGGTTGGGGGACTGGATCCTGCAGCGCCAGGTCGCCGGTAGGGTGGAGGACACAAGGGCAGCAGCGGGCCTCCCGGCGCGGGAAGGGTTAAGGCCGCTCCTGCCCCTGGAGCCGGCGCGGCGGGGTACCTCCTCGGGCGCTCTCGCTCGTCCGAGGGTGGCAAAAGTTCAAGCTTGTAAAGTCGGGATTGGTCCCGCGCGGAGGGAAAAAAGGCCTGGTCCCCCCCTCCCCCCCCGGGCGCGGCGCCGATTGGCCGGGCCGCGGGGCGGGCACCGCCCCCTCCCCCGGCTCGCGGCGGCCCCGCCCCGGCGCAGCGCCCCGCCCCTTTCCGGGCAGGAGCCCGGCCCCGCGCTGAATGAAAGAAATTCCGCTACTCTCATTGGCCGGCGGCTGGGCGCCTTCCCCCGCGGAGGCCCGGGGCGCCCGCGCGCGGGTCTCCCTCGGGGGTGCCCACGTGTAGGGTTGGCCGTGTGAGTGTGGTGGTGCGAGTGCCCGACCCGGCGTCTGCGTGTGCGCTGGGGGAAGGGCAGTGTTTGCTAGCAGGACTCAGAACCCTTTGCAAGGCGTCACCTGGAGCCAGGTACTGTTCGCTCCGCACTCTGGGAGAGGCGGTTACTCACCCGGATGGAGGACTGGACTGAGAAGCTTCCCCACCCCACCCCCTGCCTCTTTGGCTAAATCAAAATAGCTTTCTTGGCCTCAGTTTCTTGACTAAAAAATGGGGATAATGATGCCTGCCCTGCGGCTCGCTTCACAGAACCGTGAAGGGCCTGGGAGATCGTGCATTTTAAGTGCACAAATCTCAAAGGAACTGCGGAATAAATGTTCAAAAAGTGAACACACCTGCGTAACCATGCAGATCAGAAAACATGACCCACACTCCAGAAACCTCTCTTGTGGCCCCCTTTAGTCACCTCTTTCCCCGGGGAAATTAATGCGTTTTAAATACAGTGATAAACTGAGTGTGAAGAGTTTTATCAGATTAAGCGCTGGTTAATAATGTGTATTAATGATGTTGTTAGCTGCCCCAAAGTCGCCTTGCCTCACAGCGACCCCACGCACAATGGGATCAGACCTTTGTGATTCTTAGGGTTTTCATTGGCTGGTTTTTGGAAGTAGATGACCAGGCCTTTCGTCCCACTCTGTGTTAGGCCAAACCTGTTCAGCAGCATAACAACGCTCGTGGTCAGTATGAGTTGGAATAGACTCAGGGGCATCCCTGGCATCGGGTGTAGCTTTTTTCGTTATAGGGTAGCATGAGTCAGAGTGCACTTGACTTTTTACAGGTTTATTAAATCATTACTATGTGCATGACAATGTTCCAAGCATTACAAGGACTTAGTCATTTAATTCTCACAACAACCCCAACGGGTGTTATTATTACCTCGGTTTTACAGATGAACAAACAGGCCCAGTAACTTGCCTATTTAATTTGGCATTCAAATGAGGATACTGTTGAGAGTGCTAAAATACATAAAGGAGGATGTATACTCACCAGGAGCCCTGGTGGCACATGGCTGCAAACCAAATGGTCACCGGTTCAAATTCACCCAGCAGCTCTGCTGGAGGAAGACCTATTTGCTCCTGTGAAGAGTACAGCCTGGAAAACCCTATTAGGCAGTTCTACTCTGTCGCATGGGGTTGCTGTGAGTCACAATCTACTCCACAGCACCTAGCATCAACTACTTCATGCGAACCCCAACAGCTAGGAAGTGATGTGTAGGTCTGTGTTCCCCATGCACACCCTTCAAGGTGGTGGTTTTCCAAAGGTGGTCTCAGGGGCCACCTGCATTGGACCTGCTGAATCAGAGTGTAATGGGTGAGCCCTGAGACTTCACATAACCTTCTGGGGGTAGGTATGGTTGTTACCACCATTTTACAGATAAGGATACTGAGGCACAAAGACATTAAATAATTTGCTCCAGTTTGTAGTTAGTGGCAGAGGCGAGATTTGACCCAGCCAATCTTGCTGGGGGAAGGGATATGTATATAATAGGAAGCAAAACATTATAGATTGAATCATGTGCCCCCAAAATGTGTGTCAGCTTGGCTAGGCCATGACTCCCAGTATTGTATGGCTGTCCTCCATTTCGTGATCTAATTATCCTCTCTGTTTTAATTCCTAACCCCTATGATGTTAATGAGGCAGGACTAAAGGCAGTTATGTTAATGAGGCAGGACACAATCTACAGGATTATGTTGTATTTTGAGTCAATTTCTTTTGAGATATAAAAGAAAGAAGCAAGCAGAGAGGAGAGGGACCTCCTGTCACCAAGAAACAAGAACCAGGAGTGGAGCATGTCCTTTGGACCCAGGGTCCCTGTGCTGAGAAGCTCCTACACCAGGGGAAGATTGATGACAAGGTGCTTCGCCTAGAGCCAACAGAGAGAGAAAGTCTTTCCCTGGAGCTGGTGCCCTGAACTTGGACTTCTAGCCTCCTAGACTATGAAAGAATAAATTTCTGTTTGTTAAATCCATCCACTTGTGGTATATCTGTTACAGCAGCACTACATAACAAGTCACAAAGGAAATGGGACAGCAGACAGGAGAGAAGTTACATGCAGGGACTCCCACAGGGCAGGGATGGAGGTGCGTCTGAGATTGCTCAGCACAGACCCCTGGGGACAAGAGTGCACTGTGGCTCCTGCCTTCTCATCATACTTCCCTCTGCAGGGTTCCTGGGGAAAGGCCCTGAGGGACTGTCTTAGTTATCTAGCGCTACTATAACAGAAATCCCACAAGTAGGTGGCTTTAACAAAGAGAAATTTATTTCCTCAGAGTTTAGGAGACTAGAAGTCTGAATTCAGGGTGCCAGCTCTAGGGGAAGGCTTTCTGTCAGCTGGGAGGAAGGCCCTTGTCTCTTTGAGCTTCTGCTCCTGGGCAGCCTTCATGTGGCTTGGCATCTCTCTTCCCATCTCTGCTTTTAGTTTGCGTTTCATCTCTTTTATATCTCGAAAGAGATTGAGTCAAGATACACTGTACACTGATCCTGCCTCATTAACATAAAGATGTAACAAAGGGATGTTGGGACTGTGAGGCTTGTGCTCCTGGGGCATGGGGCCAAGAAAGACTTTCTCAGTGACCTTCCTGGGAAGGGCTGCCTTCTTCCCTGGGCAGTAACTTGGGTGAGGTCTGGCCTCAGCTCCTGCTCACCTGGAGATGTGATACTGGGGGGTGAGGAGGGTAGGCACTGGAGATGATGCTATTAAGCGCTGGCTGGATGTACTCCTGAAGCACACTGAAATGGGTCTGGTTGACTGGGCTCAGTACTGACTCTTCTTTCCTCCCTCAGTTCTATAAGCCTTGGAGTTCTCGTTTGTAAAATGGGAGCAGGAGTCTTGCTGAGTGGTTGCCAAGATTAAATGACAGAAGGGCCCAGAGGTAGCCCTCTTTACAGGGAAACTGTGAGTGGAGACAGTTTCAGGAAGGGAAGGGCAGTGACAGTCCCCCTGTCCTAGGGTTCACAGTCCTGTCCAGCCCAGCGTCGGTGTGCATTGTGGCCACTAGAGGGTGTGATGAGCGGTGGGGCCCAGCAGGGCAGAGCTGAGGAGTGCCTAAGGACAAACCTCCAACACCTTGGACAAGCTCCAATTCTCTGGGGTGGAGGAGGGGAGGCAGGCAGGGTCTCCCCCACCCCACCCGCACCCCCAGTGACAGGCCATCAGTCCTATCTGTTCCCCCTCAGGTCTCAGCAGCCACGTTACTTCTCGCACTCAGACTCAAGCCTGCCCCCTGCCCGTGATTCCAGTATTCCCCCAAACCAGCCTGGGCTTCCCCTTTTTAGCACGCATCACAGTTCATAACTGTGGGATTCCTTGGGTCTGGCTCTGCCTCTGGAACGTCAGCACCACGAGGGCCAAACCAGAACCATTGCCATCAAGTCAATTCCAACTCACAGTGACCCTGTAAGACGGAGAACTGCTTCACAGCATTTCCAAGGCGCAGCTGGTGGATTTGAACTGCCGACCTTTTAAGTAGTTCTTAACTACTGTGCTACCAGGGCTCCAAGGATGGTGAAGTTATCAGCACCGGCCACATACGGCAGCACTGAGGGAGCGGAGTCAGAAAGCAGTGCCATTTGATGTCACCAAAGAAGCCAAGTCACACAGACAGCACTTGCCTCATCTCTTCTCCCTAACACAACACCAGTCACATGGTGGGCACTCAATAAAGATTTGTGGGTGGTTGAATTAAAACCTCTGATTTCACAGAGCTCCATGCTCGTCCCTGTGAGAAGGGATGAAGAGGATATCCAAATAATAATACAGAGCTCTTACCAAGCAGTATCTCATATAATGCCCCCCCAACCTGCGCACCGGCAGTAACTCAGTGAAAAAGATATTCTCACTGGTTGCTGTCAAGTCAATTCTAACTCATGGTGATCCAATGTGTTTTAGAGTTGAATTGCACCCCCTAGGGTTTTTAATGGTAGTGATCTTTTGGAAGGAGATTGCCAGGCCTTTCTTCTAAGGTGCCTGTGGATGGATTCAAACTGCCAACCTTCCAGTTAGTAGCCCAGTGCTTAACCATTTGCGCCACCCAGGGACCCCTGCAGTATTCTTACTGTTGTTGTTGTTGGTTGCCATTGAGTTGATTCTGACTCATGGTGACCTCATGTGTGCAGAGTAGAAGTGCTCTGTTGGGTTTTCAAGGCTGTGACCTTTTGGAAGCAGATTGCCAGGCCTGTCTTCCAAGGTACATATCAGGGTGGGTTCAAACTGCAAACCTTTCTGCTAGTAGTTGAGAACTTAACTGTTTTTGCCACCTGGGAACTCCATTATTCTTACTAGCTCCATTGTTTTTTTCAGAGGAGGAAACCAAGAGTTTAAGTAATTTGTCTCTGGTCACACAGGCAGTAGGTGGCAGAGTTGGGACTTGAACCCAGGGCTGCTTGAGTTGCTTAACACCTGGTCCTATAAAAGAAACCATGGTCCTTTTCTCTTGGGAAGTTTCCACACTAGCTGGGGAGACACCAAACAGCAGAAATCATGCAAGGCAGAGCTTTCTTCTGGGTAATGAGAAGGGGACAAACTCTAGGGGCCGCTGCCGATGAGCAGAGGCATCACAGAAGGAGGCCAGGTCACCTCTCTCTATGGTCAGATGGATTGGGAGGGAGGCTAACTCATCCTAACCCACTTCACAGGAGACTGATGGATAAACAAGGTCCCCACTTACGTCTCAACTGGCTGGGTGGCATAGTCTGCCTCTTTGAAAGCCAAATCTGCTTGGCCACTGTAGCCCCAGATGAGTGATTTGGGGTACCTTGGGGTGGTGGTAGACAACGCTTCTGAGGTTCTGATGAATGCTCCCTTGAAATGCTCCCTGAGGGCCACGTAAATCGGAGACTACATCAGCCTGAGACCAGAAGAACTAGATGGTGCCCGGCTACAACTGATGACTGCCCTGACAGGGAACACAACAGAAAATCCCTGATGGAGCAGGAGAGCAGTGGGATGCAGACCTTAAATTCTCAGAAAAAGACCAGACGTAATGGTCTGACTGAGACTAGAAGGACCCCAGAGATCATGGTCCCCAGACCTTCTATTAGCCCAAGACTGGAACCATTCCCAAAGCCAACTCTTCAGACAGGAATTGGACTGGACTATAAGATAGAAAATGCTACTGGTGAAGAACGAGCTTTTTGGATCAAGTAGACACATGAGACTGTGTGGACAGCTCCTGTCTGGAGGAGAGATGAGAAGGCAGAGGGGGACAGAAGCTGGCTGAATGGATATGGGAATATAGGGCGGAGAGAAGGAGTGTGCTGTCTCATTAGGGGGAGAGCAACTAGGAGTATATAGCAAGATGTATGTAAATTTTTGTATGAGAGACTGACTTGATTTGTAAACTTTTCACACTTAAAGCACAATAAAAAATTTTTTTAGTTTTTAAAAAATGCACACGTACATGAATGGAACTTTGTGTTCACCCCCACATGCTTATCGAGCACCTACTGGGTGCCAGCCCTGTTCTAGGTGCTAGGGATCCTGCAGTAAGCTAAAAACAAAATCCTGAGCTCAAGGAGTCTAATGGGAGGAGAGACAAACCATAAATAAAAAAATCAGGGTGTACAGTATATCGGAAGCAGTGCCAAGGTCAAAAATAAAACAGAGGAGAGAAGAATGCCGGGAGAAGGTAGATTATGGTTCAAAGAAAGTGGTCAGGGAAGGCTTCCTTGAGAAGGTGATATTTGAGTAAGGTCTTGAAGGTGATGAGGGGAACTAGCTATGACACTGTCTGGAGGAAGAGTGTTCCAGGCACAGAAAACAGCAAGTGCAAAGTCCTGAGTTGGGAGTATGCCTGGCATATTACAGGACCATCAAAGGGCAGAGTGGGTGGAGCAGAGTGAGTGAAGGAGTAGATGGGAGATGATGAGGTCAGAGAAATACTGGGAGGCAAATTGTATATAGGCCATTGTTGGTGTTACGGATGGAACTGTGTCCCCCAAAAATGTGTATCAACTTGGCTAGGCCATGATTCCCAGTTATTGTGTGACTGGTCACCATTTTGTGATCTGATGTGATTTTTCTATATGTTGTAAATCCTGCCTCTGTGATGTTAATGAGGCAGGAATTAGAGGCAGGTATGTTAATAAGGCAGGACTCAATCTACAAGATGAGGTTGTGTCTTAAGTCAATCTGTTTAGAGATAGGAAAGAAAGAAGCAGAAGAGAGACAGGGGACCTCATACCACCAAGCAACAAGAGCCAGGAGAATAGTGTGTCCTTTGGACCCAGGTCCCTGTGCTGAGAAGCAACTAGACCAGGGGAAGATTGATGACAAGGACCTTCCCCCAGAGCCAAAAGAGAAAGAAAGCCATTCCCTGGAGCTCGCACCCTGAATTTGGACTTTTAACCTCCTAGATGGTAAGAGAATAAGTGTCTCTTTGTTAAAGCCAACCACTTGTGATATCTCTGTTATGGCAGCACTAGATAACTAAGACAGTGGGTCTTTGGCTTGTGCTCTGAGCAAGCTGGGAGTCCCCAGAGGGTCTGAGCAGGGACACATGATCTGCCTTCTGTGTTAACTGGCTCCCTCTAGCTGCCATGTGGAGAATAGACTGCAGGGCAGGGTGGGAGCAGGCAGCCTGCTAGGAGGCTGCTGTGTTGGTCCTGGGGAGAGGTGATAGTGGCTTGGACCAGGGCAGGAATGGTGGAGGTGGGGAGAAGTGGTCAAATCCTGGACACATTTGAAGACAGAACCAGCGTGATTTGCTGTCACGTCTTTGAGAGTGGGAGAGAATGTCTGAACAATATACCCATGTTATTTGTGGTTATTTACTTAATCTTTCCAACCAGTTCAAGATTTTTATATAGCCTTGTCATGAGCAGTAAAAACAAACAAAAATCCAAACCTGTTGCCATTGAGGCAGTTCCGACTTATGGCAACCCCGTGTGTTACACAGTAGAACTGAGCTTTGTAGGGTTTTCTTGGCTGTAATTTTGTGTGTGTGTGTGCTTTAGGTAAAGGTTTACTGAGCAAATTAGTTTCTCATCAAACAATTAATACACGTATTGTTTTGTGACATTGGCTGCCAACCGCATAACATGTCAACACTCCCCTTCTCGACTTTGGGTTTCCCATTACCAGCTTTCCTGTCCCTTCTTGCCTTCTTGTCTTTGCACCTGGGCTGGTGTGACCATTTAGTCAGTCTCATTTTGTTTTATGGGCCTGTCTAATCTTTGGCTGAAGGGTGAACCTCAGGAGTGACTTTAGTACTGAGTAAAAAGGATGTCCGGGGCCCATATTCTTAGGGTTTCTCCAGTCTCTGTCAGACCAGTAAGTCTAGTCTTTTTGTGTGTGTGTGTGAGTTAGAATTTTGTTGTACATTTTTCTCTAGCTCTGTCCAGGACCCTCTATTGTGATCCCTGTCAGAGCAGTCGGTGGTGGTAGCTGGGCACCATCTAGTTATGCTGGACTCAGTCTGGTGGAGGCTGTGGTAGTAGTGGCCCATTAGTCCTTTGGACTAATCTTTCCCTTGTGTCGTTGGTTTTTTCATCTCCCTTGCTGCACAGGATGGGACCAGCGGAGTATCTTAGATGGCTGCTCACAAGCTTTTAAAAGCCCAGGCGCTACTCACCAAAGTAAGATGTAGAACGTTTTCTTTAGAAGCTGTTATTTGACTGTAATCTTTATGGAAGCTGACCACCAGGCCTTTCCTCCACAGTGCCATTTGGTGGGTTTGAACCGGCAGCCTTTCGGTTAATAGCCGAGAGCAAACCACTTGTACCACCCTGGGACCTTCGTATGTAGTAATAGCCATGAAATCGCAAGTGGTATTGTTTGGTGCCATCGAGTTGATTCCAAATCATGGTGACCCCACGTGATAGAGTAGAGCTACCCCCATAGGGTTTTCTAAGCTGTAATCTTTATGGGAGCAGATCGCCAGGTCTTTCTCCAGTAGAGCAGCTGGGTGAGTTCAAAACTACAACCTTTCAGCTATCAACTGAGCACTTAACCATTGTGCCACCAGGGCTCCTTGAAACCACAAGTATGCTAGTTATATTTATCACATGAAAATAAATACATAAAATAAGATCTGTTTATCTGTGCATCACCTGATTGTGTCCTGGGGGCCACCAGGATTCATGCAATGTTGGCAACAGTGGTTTAACCAATTCCTAACCTCACCCACTTTTAGGAGTTTTGGCTTTTTGTTTGCTTTTTACTACTTTCTCTGAGAGAGAATGGCTTTGTCTTGGTCCTGTGCCTAAATTATGAGGCACCTTTCCATAACCCCTCTGCACTGGCTACTGCTTTTACTATAGTCGCTGTTGTGGATTGAATTGTGTTCCCCAAATATGTGTGTCAGCTTGGCTAGGCCGTGATTCCCACTATTGTGTTATTATCCACCATTTTGTGATCTGATGTGATTATCCTATATGTTATAAATCCTACCTCTATGATATTAACGAGGCAGAATTAGAGGCAGTTAACGTTAATGAGGCAGGACTCAATCTACAAGATTAGGTTGTGCTTTGAGTTAATCTCTTTTGAGATTTAAAAGAGCAAAGTGAGCAGAGAGACAGGGGGACCTCATGCCACCAAGAATGAAGGACTGGGAAAGGAGTGTATCTTTGGGCCAGGGGTCCCTGCTCTGAGAAGCTCCTAGACCGGGGGAAGATTGATAACAAGGACCTTCCCCCAGAGCCGACAGAGAGAAAGCCTTCCCCAGGAGGCGGTACGCTGAGTTCGGACTTCTAGCCCCCTCAACTGTGAGAGAATAAATTTCTCTTTGTTAAAGCCATCCACTTGTGGTATTTCTGTTATAGCAGCACTAGGTAACTAAGAGGCATCCTGTACTTGGAAAATATGGAGTAATAGTTAGGAACTTGGGCCGCAGGGTCCAAGAGATCTGGGTTTAAATCCTGTCCAGACACCTCTTAGCTATGTGGGCTCAGGCAACTTCTTTTACCTCCTGTAACAACCCCCTGTTTTTTTTTCCTTTTTAACAACCCCCTGTGGGATGCTACTATTATTCCCAGGTTATAGATTACAGATGAGGAGCCTCAGATTTAACTGGGGATGATGATAATGTTAGGAGGTTGTTTTGAAGATTAAAATGCTTCACACAGTATCTGGCACCTAGTAAGGACCCAGCAAGTGGTAGCTATTGTTAGTGACCACCACCCGTCTGTCAGTTTGTCACACTGTGGTGGCTAATGTGTTGCTGTAATGCTGGAAGTTATGCCACTGGCGTTTCAAATGTCACCAGGGTCATCCATGGTGGACAGGTTTCAGTGGAACTTCCAGACTAAGACAGACTAGAAAGATGGGGCTGGCAGCCTACTTCCAAAAATTAGACAGTGAAAACACTATGAATCACAACAGAACATTGGCTAATATCGTGCTGGAAGATGACCCTCCCTAGGCTGAAAGGCACTCCGAACACACAGTGGCCACAACAATGGACCAATGTTCATGAAGATAGTGCAGGCCCAGGCAATGTGTCCTTCTGTTGTATGTGGGGTCACCATGCATTGGAGCTGACTTAACGACAACTAACAATAACACTATTAGCAAAATAAGCATGATGTCCATCACTACCAAGTTAAGCCACCAAACTAACTACAATCTTGCAAACTAGTTAACCTCTTGGAGTCTCGATTTCCTCATCTGTAAAATGGACCTACTTGGCCAAACCAACCAACTCATCACCATTGAGTCAGTTCCAACCCATAGCAACCCTATACGACAGAGTAGAACTGCCCCTCCCTATAGGGTTTCCAAGGAGCAGCTGGTGGATTTGAATTGCCGAACTTTTGGTTAGCAGCCAAGAGCCTAACCACTCTGCCACCAGGGTTCCTTGCTTGACCAAAGGAGGGGTTGAATGAGATAAAGTCCTGGTATAATGTAGGCTTAAGCAGCTCATAATTGGAAGTGACCTGGAGAAGGAAGGTGAACTGTGTAAGGGAACCAAGAGAAACTTCCTTTCCCAGTGCTGCTGGCCGTGCCCCTTGGGCTGCACTTAATCCCCCACTATCTACAAAGACTTTCCCGAGTGAGAAGAGATTGAGGAGGGGTGGGGGCACTGGGGAGATTCTAGTACCAAGAAAGGAGGATGACTTGCACAAGATTACTGGGTCAGTTGGAGGCAGAACTGGGAACTGAAGCAGGGATTCTGACTCCCAGAGCTCCTTGATCCTTGTGTTGTTATTGTTGTTGTTAGGAGCCATCAGGTCAGTTCCAACTCATAGCGACCCTACATAGAGTAAAACAAAACACCACCAGGTCCTGTGCCATCCTCACAATCGTTGCTGTGGAAGAGCCCATTGTTGCAGCCACTGTGTCAGTCCATCTCGTTGAGGGTCTTCCTCTTTTTTTGCTGACCCTCTACCAAGCATGATGTCCTTCTCCAGGGCCTGGTCCTTCTGATAACATGTCCAAGGTATGTGAGACAAAGTCTCACCGTCCTCGCTTCTAAGGAGCATTCTGGCTATACTTCTTCCAAGACCAATGTGTTAGTTCTTCTGAAGTCCGTGGTATATTCAGTATTCCTCACCAACACCATAACTCAAAGGCATCAATTCTTCTTTGG
Organism: Elephas maximus indicus; assembly: GCF_024166365.1. Lineage (NCBI taxonomy): Eukaryota > Metazoa > Chordata > Mammalia > Proboscidea > Elephantidae > Elephas > Elephas maximus. The sequence goes on along the minus strand of NC_064831.1, from coordinate 56,767,720 downwards.
TCTTCTTTATTCATTGTCCAGCTTTTGCATGCATATGAGGCGATTTAGAACACCATGGCTTGGGTCCAGCGCACCTTAGTCCTCAAAGTGACATCTTTGATTTTTTATTTTTTTGGTCCCTTACCACAGTGCTTATGGCTTCTCACCCAGTGGGGCAATGTTGTGGGGGGAAGAGCACAGACTCTGGGTCACACTGTGTGGGTCCTAATCCTGGCTTAGCCCCTGACAGAGTAGCCTTGGTCACTTTACCTAGCCTCTCAGAGCCTCAGTTTCCCCATCTGTAAAATGGGTTTAGTAATAGGACCTGCCTCATAGGGTCATTGTGAGTGTTGGTTGAGATAATACATGCAAAGAATTTAGAGCTGCTGTTGCTCCTCTGCTCCTTACATACCCCCAGGCGAGGGCGACACCCTGCACGTTATTCATTTTTCAGAAATACCAGATGAATGAATGAATACGTAGAGGTGTGAACGAGTGAAGTGCAGCGAGTTTCCTGGCTGTTCAGAGGGATGGACGTGCACAGAGGCCAGGGTGAGGACTGTGGATTTTCTGTGGTGAAACTGGATCACCTGCACCCATCCTCAAACTAGGGTTATGTGGAGCAGGATTTAAAGTCAAAGGATCTTTCTGGAGAGATCATTTGACTCAAAAGATGTTGGGGAAATTTGTTTTTATATGTGTGATGTATTTCATTTTTAATAGTAAAACAAATGCATGTATATCAGGAACTGGAATGCAAAATCCCCATGGGTTTTTGAAAGAGACAGAAGACTTGTAAAGAATGCCACAGTCCCTGTGAGGAGCATCACACCATAACCCAGGCCCGACCCCAGCCCTCCTAGAGGGGGCTCATTTCCCCCAACCTTCAGGGGAATCCAGGGACCCCATTTGAGACACAGTGCCCAGGGATATGGCATGTTTTTGGTGCTTGACTCTAATTCAACAGGCGTTTCTACTGGGCACTTTCTACAGACCAAAGACATTTCAGTGCAGGGAGCCCTGCCATTTAAAGACTAGGAGTTTATTTCAAAAAACATCTGCTCAGTCACTCCTCCACACTATGGTGAGAGAGAATCTTCTAGCATTCCTCTCTGACCAGGACACTTTCAGGTTGAGAACCCTCCAATGGACCCCAGAGCCAACAGGCTAAAACACAGCCTCTCAGCCTCTTAGGTGCAGGTCCTGCATTGTCTCCCCCTCTCGCCACCTTTAGGTTACAGCCGAGCACAAACCGTTTGCACCACCCAGGCTTCTTATGGCACACCATCCAGCTGTTGAAAAAGAAGGAGGCAGTCCTCAATATGAAATGGTCTTCACAGTATTAAGTGGCAAAAGTTAACCAACAATGTATACAGCGTGCTACAATTTGTACAGATTTATTAGAAAGCATATATGCTCACATACGCATAAAACGTCTGGCAAATGAGGGTCACACTTTAGCAAAGATTAGACAGGCCCATCAAACAGACGTTAATACACATAGCGCAACCATGTGTATGAGACTAAATGGGCACACCAGCCCAGAGGCAAGGACAAGAAGGCAGGAGGGGACAGGAAAGATGGACAAATGGAAATGCGGAACCCCCAAGGTTGAGAAGGGGAGACAGTTGACATGTCACGAGGTTGGCAACCAATGTCACAAGACAGTATGTGTATTAATTGGAAAAGAGGGTTATCTCTGGGGAGGGGAACAGGAGGCTGGATGTGGGGTGAAAGGAAGAGTAGCTTTTCACCCCGAACCCGTTGGTTTTTTGTTTGCTTACTTGCTTGTTGTGGCTGATTCTATTAGGTAGCTAATGCTTGTACCTGGTACAAAATCCAAATTTAAACAATACCAAAGAGCCTTCAGTACAAAGGGAACCTTTCTCTCTCTATTGCTTCCAGCCTTCTTGGTGTGCACCCTTCAGTACCTTCTGGATTTTTGTACCAGGGACTGTATAACCCATTCAGAAACAATCAAATATTCAGAATCACAGATGTATTATTAAAATAAAACAAACATTTGTTGAAGGAAAGAATAAATCAACAACAACAAAAAAAAATAGTTGATTGAGGAATTAAATAAATGAAACAGTTCAAGAAGCCTGCAAAGCAGGACATGACTCAGTGACAAATACAATGACAAGAACAAGAAGAGATACAAGTGAGAACTGACGCCACTTGGAGAAGGCATCCTGTCTTGTCTTGCTCTCGGTTTCCTCCGTGTATGTCTTCTCTTCCTAGCCAGACCAGACAGGCTTTATGCTCTTGTTTACTTCCCCAGAGCAAGGCATTCAGAAGATGTCTAATAAACATTTCTTGCCTTAATCCGTACTAGCCCTAGCCATGCTCTGGGAAGGGAAAGGAAAACACAGTCACCAGTACCTTCCAGGGCCCAGGACTGTGTGCATGGCCATGTTACAACTTCATGGGCCCCAGACACTTTTACCTTTGCGGGCCCCTTCCTCCATTAAAAAAGGTATTAAACATTGCATGTTATGACTATGTTGGTATAAAGACAAATGTAACTGTATGGGGCAGTTCTGCTTTGTCACATGGGGTCTCTATGAGTCAGAAATCAACTGGACAGCTTCCAACAATGAAAACAAAGACAAATACAGTCCAAGTTGGATTCATTATTGTGTATTTGTTAATATTAAATTCATTTTTCCCTCTGGTTTTAAACAAAATTAAATCATTTTCGTAGGCCCCTAAAGACTCTCAACGAGATGGATTGACACAGTGGCTGCAATAATGGGCTCAAGCATAACAACGATTGTGAGGCTGGCGCAGGACCAGGCAGTGTTATGTTTTGTTGTACACAGGGTCGCAATGAGTCAGGAGCGACTCAACGGCACCTAACAACACAAAGGTATCACTGGCCCTAGGTACCGTGCCTGCTTTGCTTATGAATGCCAGTACCATGCCTGTTCCCTGGGCACGGCTGGTAGTCAATAAATAGGCCCTGCTCCTGGAAACAGCCTGGCCAGGGAAACACGCATGGGCTTGGGAGTTTCAAGACCTGGGTTGGCTCTGAGCTCCAGCACTTACCCACTGGGGAACCTCAAGCCAATCACTTAGGGTTTTTGAGCTCAGTTTCTAGCTGCTAAAATGCAGTATAGGGGGCAGTGGTGGTTCAGTGGTAGAATTCCACCTTCCATGCAGGAGACCCGTGTTCAATTCCTGGCCAGTGCACCCCATGCGCAGCTACCACCTGTCTGTCACTGGAGGCTTTCGCATTGCTAGGGTGCCGAACAGGTTTCAGCAGAGCTTCCAGACTAGGATAGACTAGGAAGAAAGCCCGGGTGATATACTTCCAAAAATCAGCCGACGGATCACAACAGCCAGCCGATCTGTGGGGATGAGGCAGGACCAGGCAGCATTCTGTTCTGTTGTGCGTGGGGTCCCCATAACCTGGGCCCCACTCAGTGGCAGCTAACAACAACAGCAAAATGCAGTATTGCTATGAGGATTAGAAACAATGTATGTTGTGCAATAAATTGTCATTATTATTGGCTGATCGATCCCTGGGATGGATGGGGTTACCTGGATGTGGGCCAGGTACATGGTTGGCACTGATGACACTGACCACAGTCAGGAGTCGTGGCCACTTCACATAGGGAGGTACAGTTCGCTGGCCTCCTCTTGTATAATAAGTCTGGCTGTGTGTTAGAATCATATGGGAAACTTAAAAATACTGAAGCCTGAACACCACTTTAGGCCAGTTTAGTCAGAATAGGCCCTGGTGGCACAGTGGTTAAATGCTCTGCTGCTATCAGAGTAGAACTGTGCTCCATAGAGTTTTCAATGGCTGATTTTTCAGAAGGCGGTTGCCAGGTCTTTCTTCAAGGCACCTCAGTGGACTCCTTTCGGTTAGCTGCCAATTGTGTTAACCATTTGTATTACCCAGGGACTCTGTACCACCCAGGGACTCTCACTAAAAAAACAAAGGAAAAAAAAAAGAAGAAGAAGAAAGAAAACATTTGTCTGGAATTTAGGAGGGAGAATCAGGAGAGCCTTCCTGGAAGAAGGGCCCTTTGAGCTGGGGCTTGAAGGAGAGAGGAGCAGGGCACAGGGCAGAGGGTGTTGGGAGGCCCGTGGGGAAGACTTCTGTAGCAATAGTGGTGGAGGAGGCAGATGGGAATGGAGAGAAGTTTGGTTCAGAGGTCTTGTCAGGTGGCTGCGTCGTCCCCACCCAAGAACAGGGTGTCCTCAGAGGCCCGCAGGCTGCTGTGGTCAGCCTAGGTAGCCCATGTAAGCTCCCCACTTGCCTCTAAGAGCATCTGGGTCATTCTCCCCAACAAGACGGCATTGTTTGGGGTTCCAATACAGCGCAAGAGAAACAGAGAGCCCAATTGTCCCTGTCATAATGAGTATATAATTTATAATAATGTCAGCTATTAAAGGATTTTTAGTAATTAACTGACAGTGGTGTGCTATTTCACTGCATTTTTGGCTGCCATAATGATCTTGAACTCGGCAAGGCGGTTTTGAACTTGCTCAAAATAAGCCCTGGATACAAAGAAGGGTGAGATTCTTCCAAAGGAGGGGTAAGAGGGGCTGGACAAAATGGGACAGTTCTCATCCCAGGAAGAGGAGTGAGCTGTGCTGAGCGAGGGTGGCCGAGGCCCACTGCACCTAGGAAGCTCAAATGCCTGCCTGGCCAGAGCCATAAGTAAAGCAAGCCAGCCGCTTCATGATGGTATGTTAAGTTGCATTTTTTCAACACATCTTGTTTGCATGATAAACAGCTAGGAATGTTTTTCTCTTCCCCAGATATATGCTTCCTCTCTCATTTTTCTTGAAATACATGACTCTCTTGGTGTGTCTTTTGCTGTTTTGATTTTTAATAGAGACGTAACCAGTCATTGATGAGTTGATTCAGACTCATGGCAACCCCATGTGTGTCAGAGCAGAACTGTCTCCATAGGGTTTTCAGTGGCTAATTTTTCAAAAGTAGATTGCCAGGCCTTTCTTCTGAGGTGCCTCTGAGTGGACTCGAACTGTCAACCTTCAATTAGCAGTCAAGCATGTTAACTGTCTCTACCAGCCAGGGATTCCTATAGAGACATAGGTATAGGCAATGTTTCTTTTTCTTCTTAATTCCACGAAGAGGAAAAAAAAAAAAAATGTACAAACCCATTGATGAATAGTAACTGACAGAGTCTTGGAGATACATTAGGGAGTGGTAAGGTCTGTGGCAAATTGGTGAGCTCAGGCAGCTGCTAGTCTACTCCAGTCAATCAGGACTACAGGCTACTAGCAGAGACTACTAGGTACCTTTGGCAATGTCCATTCTCCCATTTCTCTTTCATCGCAGGATTTCTGGGCAAATTGTGTCCTTGGGGGAAAAAAAAAACACTACCTTGGCCTGAACATAACCCATTGCTATTGAGTCGATTCCGACTCATAGCAACCCTATAGGACAGAGTAGAACTGTCCCATAGGGTTTCTAAGGAGCTGCTGGTGGATTCGAACTGCCAACCTTTCGGTTAACAGCCAAGCTCTTAATCTCTGTGCCACGAGGGCTGCCTGAACATAGTCACATGGTTATCCCTACCATCCATTGCATTTGGTATGGTCATGTGACCATTTCTGGCCAATGAGATATAAGTGGAATCATGTGCGGGGCTTCTGGAAAATGGCATAAAGGCCCCTGACTCAGCTGGGAGGCTCCCTTTTTTGCTTTCAGCTGTTACAACTCTGGCCTATAGTGTGGACGTGATGATCGGAGCCCTGGAAGCCAGGTGGTGAACTTTGCTGACCGAAGCCATATACGGAAGACATCAGAGCAGAAAGAGAGAGGAGCCTAAGCCTCAACCCCTTGAATCCACCATGGCAGGCCCGGGCTGCCTGTTTGTCTCCAGGCTTCTTTTATATAAATAATAACATCTATCTCATTTAAGCTACTGTTATTTTGAGTTTTTCTGTTATAATCTACCCAACATAACCTAATGAATACAACTGGCCTCAATGTTGCCAGATGGTCCACCTTTTCAAATCTAGCTAGATTCACAGATTTGTTTATAACATATCTTGATTTTAAATATTGGAATCCAATAAAAGTAGTTAAAACACTGAACAAGCCAAAGAAGCCATCTCTGTGGGCTGCATTCAGCCCAAGCCCCCCATTCATGCCTCATAGGCCTATACCATCAATGGTAGTCATTAGAGATTTTCTCTGATAAGTCTTGTTTCTGGGAACACGGGAGGATTGCACTTCTCTACCCACGTAAACTAGGGTGTGACCATGTGACTTGCTCTGACCAATGAAATATGAACGATGTGAGCGATTTCTGGGTCAATGATTTAAGACTCTGTGTGGGATTTGCAGAGTCCCTATGTGGTGCAAATGGTTAACTTGCTTGGCTACTAACTGGAAGTTTGGAGTTGTGAGTCCACCCAGAGGCACCTCTGAAGAAAGGCCTGGCAAGCTACTTCCAAAAAAATAAGCCACAGAAATCCCTATGGAGCACAGTTCTTCTCTGACATGCATGGGGTCACCATGAGTTGAACTCAGCTTGACAGCAAATGGTTTGGTTTTTCGCTGGTGGGGTTTGCCACATTCCCTTTTCCCTGTTTCTGCCATTGAGGAAGCAGATGTAAAGATGGAGCTTCCTTCAGCTAAACCTTTGAGTGACTTTGAAGAACACAGCACCCAACAACCCACCATGTAGCACATGGACAAGAACCAAACATGGTTTATAAAACCACTGGGAGAAGAAAGTGGGAGGCCTCACTCTACCTGATTTCAGAACCTATTATACGGCCACAGTAGTCAAAACAGCCTGGTATTGGTACAAAAACAGGCACATAGACCAGTGGAACAGAATTGAGAACCCAGATATAAATCCATCCACATATGAGCAGCTGATATTTGACAAAGGCCCAGTGTCAGTTAATTGGGGAAAAGATAGTCTTTTTAACAAATGGTGCTAGCATAACTGGATATCCATTTGCAAAAAAATGAAACAGGACCCATACCTCACACCAAGCACAAAAACTAACTCCAAGTGGATCAAAGACCTAAACGTAAAGACTAAAACGATAAAGATCATGGAAGAAAAAATAGGGACAACCTTAGGAGCACTAATCCAAGGCATAAACAGAATACAAAACATTACCAAAAGTGATGAAGAGAAACCAGATAACTGGGAGCTCCTAAAAATCAAACACCTATGCTCATCTAAAGACTTCACCAAAAGAGTAAAAAGACCACCTACAGACTGGGAAAGAATTTTCAGCTATGACATCTCCGACCAGCGCCTGATCTCTAAAATCTATATGATTCTGTCAAAACTCAACCACAAAAAGACAAACAACCCAATCAAGAAGCGGGCAAAGGATATGAACACACACTTCACTAAAGAAGATATTCAGGCAGCTAACAGATACATGAGAAAATGCTCTCGATCATTAACCATTAGAGAAATCCAAATTAAAACCACGATGAGATTTCATCTCACTCCAACAAGGCTGGCATTAATCCAAAAAACACAAAATAATAAATGTTGGAGAGGCTGCAGAGAGATTGGAACTCTTATACACTGCTGGTGGGGATGTAAAATGGTACAACCACTTTGGAAATCTATCTGGCGTTATCTTAAACAGTTAGAAATAGAACTACCATACAACCCAGAAATCCCACTCCTCGGAATATACCCTAGAGAAACAAGAGCCTTCACACAAACAGATACATGCACACCCATGTTTATTGCAGCTCTGTTTACAATAGCAAAAAGCTGGAAGCAACCAAGGTGTCCATCAACGGATGAATGGGTAAATAAATTGTGGTATATTCAAACAATGGAATACTATGCTTCGATAAAGAACAGTGACAAATCTGTGAAACATTTCATAACATGGAGGAACCTGGAAGGCATTATGCTGAGCGAAATTAGTCAGAGGCAAAAGGACAAATATTGTATAAGACCACTGTTATAAGATCTTGAGAAATAGTATAAACTGAGAAGAACACATACTTTTGTGGTTACGAGGGGGGGAGGCAGGGAGGGAGGGAGACGGTTTTTTACTGATGAATTAGTAGATAAGAACTGCTTTAGGTGAAGGGAAGGACAACACTCAATACATGGAAGGTCAGCTCAATTGGACTGGACCAAAAGCAAAGAAGTTTCCGGGATAAAATGAATGCTTCAAAGGTCAGCGGAGCAAGGGCGGGGGTTTGGGGACCATGGTTTAAGGGGACTTCTAAGTCAATTGGCAAAATAATTCTATTATGAAAACATTCTGCATCCCACTTTGAAATGTGGCGTCTGGGGTCTTAAATGCTAAGAAGCGGCCATCTAAGATGCATCAATTGGTCTCAACCCACCTGGAGCAAAGGAGAATGAAGAACACCAAGGTCACACGACAACTAAGAGCCCAAGAGACAGAAAGGGCCACATGAACCAGAGACCTACATCATCCTGAGACCAGAAGAACTAGTTGGTGCCCGGCCACAATCGATGATGCCCTGACAGGGAGTGCAACAGAGAACCCCTGAGGGAGCAGGAGATCAGTGGGATGCAGACCCCAAATTCTCATAAAAAGACCATACTTAATGGTCTGACTGAGACTAGAGGAATCCCAGCGGTCATGGTCCCCAAACCTTCTGTTGGCACAGGACAGGAACCATCCCCGAAGACAACTCATCAGACATGAAAGGGACTGGACAGTGGGTAGGAGAGAGATGCTGATGAAGAGCGAGCTAATTATATCAGGCGGACCCTTGAGACTGTGTTGGCATCTCCTGTCTGGGGGGGGGGGATGGGAGGATAGAGAGAGTTGGAAGCTGGCAAAAATGTCACAAAAGGAGAGACTGGAAGGGCTGACTCATTAGGGGGAGAGCAAGTGGGTGTACGGAGTAAGATGTATATAAACTTATATGTGACAGTCTGACTTGATTTGTAAACGTTCACTTGAAGCTCAATAAAAGTTAATAAAAAAAAACAAAACAAAACACTGGGATTGGGGAGATGTTTGTTACCATAGCATTTCTTAGCCCATCCTGACTGACTTACCATCTGTACCCTGGGCTCAGTGGTCTAGTCTGATCCTTGGAGTTTTAGGAAGCCCTCTCTCAGTGGGCTAAATTTTCTCTTCTCCCGGTCCCTCCCATTCATTCTTTTTATTTTTTTCATTCTTTTATACATTTGTAATTCAAACATATGGCGGGGGTCCTTCTATGTGGAAAGCCACATCATTGCTTTCAGGGAGCTCAATACCTTTCTCTCTGATTGAGTCATTTCTTCCTGCCTATGTCCCTTTGGGCCCTTCCCAACCTCCCTCACATCCAACCCCACAGTGGAAAGGGAAGAGGGATTGAGAGGGGCAAAGTCCTTTTAGGGCAGACTCTCAGGACTAGGACATGTATCAGTTTTTTTTTTTTTTTTAATCTAATTCAACCCTTACCACCTCCAATAAGAAAACCAAGGCTCAGAGAGGTTAACTAATATGTCCAGAGTCACACAGCAAGAAAGCAGCAGAGCTGAACTTGAAGTCAGTTCTGGCAGCCTGCAAGGCCTGTGTCCCTGTCACTATTCTGCACCACCTGCCTCCACAGGAGCCGCTCTGCTGGGGTCAGTGCCATCACCCGTCAGTAGCTACGGGCAGCATGAGAATCCAGGCTTGGAGCCAGACTGCCTGGGTTCAAAGCCCCGCTCTGCCCCTCACACCTGTGTGACCTCAGGCAGATTAACTGCAGTTTCCTCATCTGTGAAATGGAGATGATACTTGGACCTATTTGAGCTAATATACATAAAGTGTTTAGACTAAGTACCTGGCACACCTGAATGTCGGCTATTATTACTATTATTATTATCATCTTTATGCATCATCAATGGATGACTTTGTCAGATCACCTGCCTTGCTCACCTCTACTGGAGAGAAGGATATTGAGAGAATGAGACACCAGATAGGTAAACTTTGAAAAATATTAGTTGTTACCTCATTTGAAACTCAGAATTATTTTATTCAGATAATTAGGGTTAAAGCCCATTTTACACGTAAGGAGAATGAAGCTCAGAGGCTAACAGGTTTCCCGCCCTACGTCTGAGAAGTGAAGGCAGGTCTGTCTTCAGCTCTGGAGGAGCTTCCATGGCACAACTTGGGTGGAGAAAAGTTGGAAAAGTATACGGATTGTGCTAGGCCAGGCATACGCAAAGGAGGGGTGAAGCACCGAAGCCATTTTTTGGGCTCCATGTGGGCAACGTGGGTGTGATAAATCCACCATAGCGTCTGCGGACACTAAAACCACCTGTCTTAGCTATCCAGTGCTGCTATAGCAGCAATACCACACGTGGATGGTGTTAACAAACAGATTTACTGTCTCAGTCTAGGAGGCCAGAAGTCCGAATTCAGGGTGCCAGCTCCAGGGGAAGGCTTTCTCTCTCTGTCGGCTCTGGGGGAAGGTCTTGTCATCATTCTTCCCCTGGTGTAGGAGCTTCTCAGGGCAGGGACCCTGAGTCCAAAGGGTGTGCTCTACTCCTGGTTCTTGTTTCTTGGTGGAAATGAGGTCCCTCTCCTCTCTGCTTGCTTCTCTCTTTTATATCTGAGCAGAGATTGACTCAAGGTACAACTTAATCCTGTCAGTTGCATCCTGCCTCATTAACATAACTGTTTACAACACATAGCATAATTACATCAGCTCCCAAAATGGAAGACAATCACACAGTAGTGGCTTAGCCAAGTTGACACACATTTTTGGGGAATATAATTCAACCCATTGCACCGCCTCTGACTATTGAATCAGCTGTGACCTGTGTGACAGCAACTTCCCCTCCTGTCTCCATCTGGCTCTCTCTAAAGGCTCCAAGGATGGCTAACTCTCTCTGAGCTCACCCTGGCATCCAGCTCTGGGCAAATCCCTACAAAAAGCTGGAGGGAGGGGAGACAAAACTGCACTGAGGCTGGGCAGTCCCTGTTGAAAAAAGTGGCCTTCTACCTGCCCCACGTGCGTGACCTGTGTTAATGATGCAGAGGCAGGTCCAGGCTGGATGGGGCCCAATTCACCTTTAACCAATGGATGAGAAAACTGAGGCTGAGAACCAGTTTGTTATGGGTTGAATTGTGTTTCCCCAAAAGATGTGCTGAAGTACTAACCTCTGGGACCTCATAATGTGATTGTATTTGAAAATAGGGTCATTGCAGAGATCATTGGTTAAGTTAAGATGAGGCCATTAGGGCAGGCCCAAATTTCTTATGGCTGGTGCCTCTGTGGGGCCCTGGTGGCTAAGAGTGGTTAACAGTGGTTAAGAGCTATGGCTGCTAACCACAAGGCTGGCAGTCCATCAGCCACTTCTTGGAAACCTTATGGGGCAGTTTCTACTCTGTCTACTCATAGGGTTGCTGTGAGTCAGGAGTGACTCAGTGGCAACGGGCTTGGGTGCCCCCATAAAAAGAGGTTAGACACAGAGGGAGGACAGTTATGTGAAGACAGAGATGAAGATGGGAGTGTTGCTGCCACAAGCCAAGGAATCCCTGGGGCTTCCAGAAGCTGGAAGAGACAAGGAGGAAGGATCCACCCCTAGAGCCTTTGGGGAGTGTATGGACGTGCTGACACTCTGAATTTTGACTGCTAGGGTCCAGAAATCATACGATGTCAAGAAATCATACAACATACTGCACTGGGCAAATCTGCTGCAAAAGATCTCTTTAAAGTGTTAAAAAGCAAAAATGTCACTTTAAGGACTAAGGCATGCCTGATTCAAGCCACCAAAGTGTTTTCAATCACCTCATATGCATGTGAAAGCTGGACAATGAATAAGGAAGACCGAAGAAGAATTGATGTCTTTGAATATGCCATGGACTGCTAGAAGAAAGAACGCATCTGTCTTGGAAGAAGTACAGCCAGAATGCTCCTTATAAGTGAGGATGGTTAGACTTCGTCTCACGTACTTTGAACATGCTATTAGGAGGGATCAGTCCCTGGAGAAGGACATCATGCTTGGTAAAGTAGAGGGTCAGTGAAAAAGAGGAAGACCTTCAATGAGATAGATTGACACAGTGGCTGTAACAATGGGCTCGAATACAGTAACGATTGTGAGGATGGCACAGAACTGCGCACTGTTTCATTCTGTTGTACATAGGGTCTCTATGAGTCGGAACCAACTCAATGGCACCTAACATAACAGCCACCAGAACTGTGAGAGAATAAATTTCTGTTGTTTTAAGCCCCCAGTTTGGGGTATTTTTTTACAGCAGCCCCAGAAAACTAATACACTGGGTCTCTCCAAACGTGTCATGCCTCCCAGGGAAGTGGGGACCATGGCAACAAGCGTTACACCTCTGATCTCTCTCCCAGAGACCCAAATTAATGCCCTCACCCCTCCCACTGCCTTTGGCTGGATTTCTTCTCAGCTGAGGGGAGGGCATTCCCATCTCCCACTTCTGACTCTTTCCTCACAGACTGCAAAAGCATTTGAAACTCCACGCTGAATCTGACGCAGCCGGTGCCAACCTGTGGCCAGCAGAGGAAAGCAGGAGGGCTCAGTCTGCAGTCCAAGGGAGCCAAGAGAACTTGCGGATTTGCCTGCCTGCCTGCCCAGCTTCGTCAGGCTCAGATCGTGGCCCCAGTAGTCACTGTCTCTTGCCCCTCCCCACCATGGTTCACAGTTGGAGTTCATGTACATGAAGGACCTCTCAGCCTCAACTTGGAACCCACCTTGGCCGAGGCCCATTGCAGGTGTATTTGGAAGCACAGGCAAAGATTTTCACCTCCCTGAAGGCCAAGATGCCATCTGACTTGGTATCCCTATAAGAAGAAGTGAGACACTCTTCTCCAAGCTCCTGACAAAGCAGTAGAAGGTAAGGGTATGGGTGTAGAGTAAGGTTGGGCAAATTTTGTCCCGTGGGCCAAATCCAGCCCACCACCTGCATTTGTATGCCCACAAGCTGAGAACGGTTTTTACATTTTTAAATGGTTGGGGAAAAAATCAAAAGAATATTATTTGATGACGCGTGAAATCACTTCCTGCCAGTCTTCAAGGACCAACTCGTACACCCTGTATTAGTTTCCTTTTGCTGCTGTAACAAATTACCACAAACTTAGAGTCTTAAAACAACACAAATTTATTATCTCACAGATCTGGGAGTCAGAAGTCAGAAATGGATCTCACTGGGCTAAAATAAGGGCATCAGAAGGTCTGTGTTCCTTCTGGAGCCTCCTAGAGAGAACCTCTTTTCTTGTCTTTTCTGGCTTCTAGAGGCTGCCCACATCCCTTAGCTCCGTCTTCAAAGCCAGCAGCAGCCGGTGGAGTCTATTTTACATCACATCACTCTGACTCTATTCCGCCGCCCCTTCCACTTATATGGAGCTCTGTTGGCGCAATGGTTGAGTCCTCGGCTGCTAACCGAAAGGTTAGCGGTTTGAAGCCACCTAGTGACTCCATGGAGGAAAAACTTGGCAATCTGCTCTTGTAAAGATTACAGCCTAGAAAACCCTATGGGGCAGTTGTACTGTGTCACGTGGGGTCACTATGAGTTGAAATTGACTTGATGGCACCTAACAGCAACAACAACTTCCACTTATAAGGATTATATTGGTTACAATGTTAGGATTACATTAGGCCCACCCAGATAATCCAAGGTAACCTCCCCATTTCAAGGTCAGCTGATTTTTTTTTTTTTTTTAGCAACCTTAATTCTATCTCCAACCTTAATTCTCCTTTACCAAGCAACCTAACATACTCATAGTTTCCAGGAATTGAGCCGTGGACATCTTTGGGAGGCCATTATTCTGCCTATTACATACTGCACTCCTACCACCCATGAACAATGATGGCGGCAGCATTCACCAAGCACTTACTGTGTGCCTGTCAGTATAACAGCGCTTCTTTCTCAATCATTCTTCACAACCTTATGAGGAAGGTCCTGTAAGTGTTCTCACATTACAGACTCAGAGAAGTAACTCCCCCAGGTCACACAGAGAGGAAGTGCTAGATATTGGAATCTAAACTCAAGTCCACCGAACTCTGAGGCTGAAGTCTTACCACTTGCCCAGGCTGCCTTCTGTGAAGTAGCCCCGATCTCTAGAAGTTACTCCTCCTTTCTGCTCCCATTGCTGAGTAGTTGGGTCTCTCTTTTAACAGATACTCTTCTATAGTCTCGATTTTGGGCAGGCCACCTCCCCTACTCATAGGTCAAAGTAATAGTAGTAATTCTTTAATGAAAATCTCCCATGTATGAGGCACTTCACATATAGTATCTCTCATACCTACTGCTAACCTGTTGCCGTCAAATCGATTCTGACTCATAGCAACCACTTCCCAGACGAGGAAACTGAGGGTCAGAGAGGTTAGGTCCAGCCACAGGGATCATTAGTGTCAGTGCTAGGAATTGAAAACAAGCCTAATTCCAAAGCCGGTTCTTCCCTTTTGCTTGGCCACCTCATGTGGCTGGAAGTGCCCATCGTATAAACATTTATCAATACATATTATCATTAGTTAGCTTCAAGCTGGCAGTGGAGCATTGTGGTTAAATCAGGGATTCTGCAGCCTTACTCCCTGGGTTCAAATCCTAGCCCTTGCATTTTCTGCCTGTGTAATTTTGGGCAAGTTACTTAACCTGTGACTGCCTCAATTTCCTCATCTGCAAATGGATATATACAGCAACACCTACCTCACAGTGCTCTTGTGAAGGTTAAATGAGTTCATACACAGAAAGTGCTTTTAACTGTCATTGTCTCAAGCAAGTAAGCATATATAAGTGTTGGCTATTATTGTGGGTTGGCCTGGTCAGCTGAGGGTCACTCAGGGTCCCCGCCCCAATGTCTGCCCATGTCACTGACCTTGAACCCAGCTTCTGTCCCAACCTTACTGGGCATCTCCCTTCTGTAGAACTTCATTACCCCAAACTACCTAGATGGAAGGCTACCCAGAAGACCAAAAAAAATAAAAGCTGAGAAAATGCTTTGTAAACTGTAGAGTGATGCACCCACGTTGCCTGAGAATGACCTTTAGGAAGTACTGAACGATCAGGCCCTGAAGCCACAGACCCCATGAAGGACCCAGTGTGGGCCTCCTCGGTGGTGGCCCCAGGGGAACAGAGGCGGTTGAGGCCGCCCAGGCTGGCTGCAGCTGTCATATTTCATCCTCCCCTCCCAGCCTCACCCCGCCCCCTCCATCCATCCTGGGGTGGCTGTGGTACAGGAATGCGATGGTATCTCAGCAAACAGACAGTCTGTTCCCAGAGGAGACTGCGCCGCCCCGGGAGGCCCCACTCTCCCCAGACTCGGCCACAGTAAACACAAGGGTCTGTCCTCTTTATCAGCTTTGCTCAGCGGCAGCGGAGACAGTCTGCCCGCTGGGGAGTCGCTGCAGAGCGATAAGCTGGTCTGGCCCCTTGTTGGCTGCCCTCCTGGGCTGCCCCGGAATCGGAATGGTGGGGCTGGCCTGGGAGCCTCCTCGGGCCTGGAACACCTCGTCCAGGGCCTGGGGGACTGTGGGTGGGGGGCTGGCCACCTCTGCTCTGAGGATGTTAGCCACGCAGGCGAAGAAAGCAAAGGCCCCAGGTTGTGTCAAGGGGCCAGGGGACACAGTCTGCAAGGACACAATTGCTCCAAGTCCTATGTATCATTGATTGCTTTGCAAGATACCTTTCCCATCATCATCATCATCGTCATCATCATATTTACAGACCAAACATGTTGACGATACTTTTCCCTTCAAGTCTTCCAAGTCCACCGCCACTAAGTGAGTTAATGCATGTAAAATGCTTAGCGCAGGGCCTGGGAAGGGCTCCAGTATAAGTTAGCTTACGCTAGAAGCAGCATAGTACCATCCTTGTCATCGTCTTAGTGATGGGGGCAACCTCCAAACCAAAAAAAAAAAAAACCCCATTGCCATTGAGTGGATTCCAACTCATAGCAACCCTGTAGATAACAATGGCTAACTTCTCTAGGAGTAGCCCTGGTGGCACAGTGGTTAAGAGTTTGGCTGCTAACCAAAAGGCCGGCAGTTTGAACCCGCCAGCCACTCCTTGGAAGCCCTATGGGGCAGTTCTACTCTGTCCTACAGGGTCGCTGTGAGTTGGAGCTGACTCAATGGCAATGGGCTTGGCTTTTTTGTTTTTATCTGGAAGGATCATGCCCACTATGTCCTCAGTTTCCTAACTCCCTGGAGGTAGTGAATACTGGAGTGAACAGTGTCTTCATTTGACAGAGGAAGAAACTGAAGGGTCCAGAGAGGGGAAGTGGTTTTCCCAAGGCTGCACAGCCTGGACATGGCAGAGCTGCGGCCAGCCCTGACCCCTTGGACTCAAAGTCCAACACATCCCTTTCTGTCCCGGTCACTGTCTAACCTTGTCCAACTGCTGAGGAGCCTGGACTGAGTTGCTGGTCTTTGTTCTGGATCCTCCTCAGGAAGGAGGCAGGTCAAGATACGTGGGGCTGGGGATTGACTAAGAGCTTCCTCACAGCGCCCTGGAGAGCAGCAGTGAATGAAACCCCAGAGATGGCCAGGACCCCATAGGATGAGCACTTGGCCAGGAACCCAACAGCTCCGGGTTGTAGTCCCAACTCTGCTGCATCCAGGCTGGTGACCTTGGGCTGGGCGCTGAACTCCTCTGAGTTTGGTCCCAAGCTCCTTATTTCCTTATTGCTAAAATAAGTCACCTCCTCTGCCTTAGCTACCTCAGAGAGTTGCTGGGTGAATTAAATGGGATGGTTAAAACTTCTTGGTTTGAAGCTCCTAAGAAAAATATTCTCTTTTCCTGATCAGCCAACTTTCAATTGCCTGCCCATCACTCAGGGCCCAGCTCAGAAGCCTCCTCTTCCAAGAAGCCTTCCCTGGACTCTCAGCAGCGCACAATCACAGCCTCCTTGCATCTGGCACACCTTTCCTGGGCCACCCTCTCCCTTGCATGGGGTCAAAGTCTAGATCCAGCACAGAGGCCAGCACGCATTAAGGGCTTAATAAATTTAGCCAGTGAGTGAGTACATGAATGAACTATCAAAGTGAGGTGATGACTCCATCCCCCTTCTCTGTCTACAAAAGAGCACGTTTGCTCCTTTTCCTTGGACAGCTGACACTGGTAAAGGCTCCTGAGTGGAAATTCTTCCTGAATACAACTTCCTTCCTTTGCTGCCTCCTACTCTCAATTCCAAAAGCCCCGGTGATGCAGTGGTTAAAGTGCTCGGCTGCTAGCTGAAAGGTCAGCAGTTTGAACCCACCAGCTGCTCCACGGGAGAAAGATGTGGCAGTCTGCTTCTGCAAGGATTTACAGCCTTGGAAACCCCGTGGGGCAGTTGTACTCTGTCCTGTAGGGTCACTATGAGTTGGAATTGACTCCATAGCAATGGGTTGGTTGGTTTGTTTTGGTACTCTTAATTCCAGCTCCTCAACTGCTTCCTGGGGCCCTCAGGATCCAATCCCCACTCCTTGGCCTGGCCTTTGAGGCTCTTCCCAAATGGGCCTCGGTGCCTGCCCAGCCTCATCTCTGGCCCCCGGTCCCACAAGAGCCCTCTGGCCCTGGGCTTGCTCTCTGTTTTCCAGTGCTCAGAGGCACATGTCTGTGTGCACTGGGTCTACAGTCCAGCCACCCTCACAGAGATTTCTGTTGCTTCTCCCTTCTAGATGCCCTCCCAGGTACTCCCTCCTAGGCGCAGACCACTAGGTAGCCTTCGGGGTCTCACTAAGATCCGTCATCACCTCTCCCCACAAACCACCTAGGTTCAGCCTCTGAATGTGTCCATGGGACATCAAACCTTCAGCCGTGCCCCTGGTTCTTCTCCTCCCCTATCCCAACAGGCTTGATTCTCAGAGTAGCTGAAGAAGGGATAGTCACTGAGCTGGAATTTGGGGCATACTCAGTGGAGGTCTCCAGTTTTGTCCAGGCCACATCTCCCTCCCTGTGCCTGCTGGAGTGTTCCTGCCTGCACCATCCACATCACCAACAGAGCCGACATCACTGGTGCCCCCTCGTCCACTGCTGCAGCCGCGGGCCTCCAGCCTCCCCTCTCGGGATGCCATGCCCTTACTGCCATCCAGCTGTGAACATCTGCCCCATCACCCCTATAATCACACATACTTTCTGAGTGCCCATTGTGTGCCAGGGACTTGGGACACAGCAGTGAAAAAAACATGGTCCTTGCCCTCATGGAGCTTTCATTCTAATGAGGGAAACACAATAAAATAAATAAGATACACAGCATTTTAAGTGAGTCTTATTATAAGTGACTTTATTATCATTAAAAGTAAGGGCTTTAAAAAAAAAAAAAGAAGTAAGGGCTTTGTTTTCAGAAAAATGGAAAACAATAAGTGCTGAAAAATTGGAGCCCTCACCATTGCTGGTGGGAATGTAAACACGGTGTAGCTATTTTGGAGAACAGTTTGGTGATTCCTCAAAAAGTTAAACATAGAATTACTACACCAAAAAAAACCCAAACCCATTGCCGTGGAGTCATTTCCAATGCATAGCAACCCTACAGGACAGAGCAGAACTGCCCCATAGAGTTTCCAAGGAGCATCTGGTGGATTCGAACTGCCAGCCTTTTGGTTAGCAGTCGTAGCACTTAACCACTGTGCTACCAGGGTTTCCAGAATTACTATGCCCCTGTACCCCGTGCTGTCGAGTCAACGACCCAGCAATTCCACTTCTGGCTCTGTACCCAAAGGAATTGAAAGCAGGGACTCAAGGAGAAGTAAGCCAGACACAAAAGGACAAATACTGCATGATCCCACTTTATGAAATATCTAGAATAGGCACATGCATACAGGCAGGAAGTAGATGAGTGGTTACCAGGGGCTGGGGAGGAGGACGGGGAGCTGCTGCTTAATGGGTAGAGAGTGTCTGTTTGGGGTAATGAAAAAGTTTTGGAAATAAATAGTGGTGATGGTTGCACATACACACAAAAGTAGGGCTTTGGATAAAAACAAAGCAGGTGTGATATGGGGAGGCAGGGTGGTGATCAAGGTGACATTTGCTTCAAGAGCCAAAAGAGACAAGGGAGTGGGCCTTGTGGATCCTCAGGGGAGAGCAGGCTAAGCAGAGGGAGAAGTCAGTGCAAAGGCCGTTTGTTCAAATTCACATTTCCTCCTCTGTGGACCCACATTTCTCATCCCTTTATCTTGACCCTTAACAGTTCAAGGGTGTTCAGGGGAGTGGTTCACACAGCCACTTCGGATGTACCAGGAGCTCCATGGGGCAGGGGCCCTGTAATGGTCAACATCATGGTCACCCCCACTCCACTCCAACATATCCCAGCATGCCCAGAACCACACATTACTCCCAGACATACACACCCAGACTAGAACACAGAGACACACACACACTATGGCCAGTAGAGAAGGCCTCAGCTATGTCTACTGAGATGACCTGGATGAAGAGTGGATAATAATTTGAGCCCAGCCCCATCTAGTTTACGAAGTCTTTTGGTGCCTACTCTTGGAGCTTCAGAACTGGGTAGTTATTAAAATGAGGCTTAAAGAGACCAAGGGGAGCCGGCTGGTAATTGATATTTATAACAACACCAGAACCCAGCTCCGCTGATTACCACCTAATGTATTGTCTTCTTTTTTTTTTTATTTTTTAAGTAGGTCAGATGTGAATATAGCACACAATTTAAAGTGTTCGTAGAGGCGAGGGCCCCTCTCTTCTTTCCCAGGCACCCAGCTCTCTCCCCAGAGTCTGAGCGCACTGACCAATTCATTTCCACTTGCTTTAAATAGAGCCTCTGGCTCCCCCCTCTTTGCGAAGAGCATCTATTTTGCAAATAAGTCCACAAGATAAAAGCAAGTCAGGGCCTACACTCTGGAAGCACCTTCTCTTTGCTGCTAGGTAGTCTAGGGCCAGGCTTTGCATCCACTTGATATTCACCAAAGCAGAAGCCTCTTGGGTCCATGGTGTGGTCACTGTAGGTCCCATATCTTAGTTCCTGGGAAAATTTACTCTGCATGGGGACCCATCATCCTCAGAGAGAGGAGGCTGAGGGAGAAGGGGGAAGGAACAGGAAGGGGCTTGGAGGAGGAAGCTGGGAACTGTACAGAAAACCAGACTTTGCTGGAGTTTCTGTAAAATGAGGACCATGTTGCTGCAAACAGTAATGTGCTCACCTGCTAACCAAATGGTTAGCTGTTCAAGTCCACCCAAAGGCACCTCGTGATCTACTTCCAAAAAAAGTAGAAAACCCTTCTAAAAACCCTGTGAGCACAGTTGTACTCTAACACACATGGGGTCACCATGGGTTGGAACTGACAACAACTGGTTAGTGGTTATATTCTTCCCCAGCAGTTTTAGAGCTCACAAACTATAAGCCCCCAAGGAAGAAACAGGATTTTTAAGTCACTGTGGATGACCACCCCTAGCACACTTCAGCGTGGTACCCCAGAGATAGTTAGCTACAACTGTGTAGTGTAGTGCATATCTTCCCTTCACCAGGAGCAGACAAAGATGAGTCAGCTGTGGGCCTACGCTAGGAGAAGACAGACACACAGACACAGACACACAGACACACCCAATTACAGACCAGTGGGACCAGGCTTGGGTTAGAGAAGACCAAAGGCTGGTGCTGTTCCTGGAAGGAGTAGAGGGGAGGGAAGGAGGAAGACACAGGACTCCAGCCAAAGGGGCCAACATATACAAAGAACAGGAGATGCTTAAGAAATGTTAAGGAGGACTTTGATCTCGGGTGGTAAACACCAAACAGGAAGGGCAAATGGGGGTCAGATGTGAAGGGTCTAGATGTCCAGGGGATGTGTTCGTAGGTGGGGGTTTTCAATCAGAGTTAAGGCAGGATCCTATTTGAATGTAGTCAAGATACATCGCAGCCTATGAGCAGCCTATGAGCAGTGGAGAGAATGGGCTGGAGCCAAGGAGATTCTAGAAGATAACAGCGATGACTAAAGTCAAGCAGAGAGAATGCATTTATAACGCTTTATCACTTAAATGCGGTTAATGTTATGTTTATGAGTTTATGTTACATCATATTTCTTTTTTATATATGTGAAAGTGTTCATAATGAAAAAAATTTAAGAAAGGAAGTGAGGTCAGTGAATATAAGCTTCAAGAGGGCAAAGACAATAATAATAATAATAATAATAATAATAATAATAATAATAATAATAATAATAATAATGGCTGATATTGAAGCTTATTATGCACCAGGCATTATTCCTAGGACTTTACAAGTATGTACTCATTTAGTCCTCATAACAATTCTATGAAACCAAAAACCAAACCCATTGCCATCGAGTTGATTCAGACTCAGCAACCCTATAGGACACAGTGGAACTGTCCCATAGGGTTCCAAGGAGTGGCTGGTGGATTGGAACTGCTGACCTTTTGGTTAGCAGCCTTAGCTCTTAATCACTAGACCACCAGGACTTCCATAATTCAAAAAAAAAAAAAAAATTTTTTTTTTTTTTTATGAGGTGGGTGTTTTACCCCCAAATTACAGATGAGAATAATGAAGTACTGAGAAGTTGAGTATCTTGCCCAAGTTCATGCAGTCAGGAGGAACAAGAGCTGGGATCTCACCCTAGGTCCAGAGACCACATACCTAACCAGGGGTTATACTGCCAGGTGGGTCCTGTTCACCCCACATCCCAAGCACCTGGCACACACCAGGTCCACAGTAAGACTTCACTGAAATGAATGCAGCCCAGAGAGATCAGTGGGTTCCCTTAAAGCCACACAGCCCTTCACAATGAGGCCCCAACGGGAGCCTGGTTGAGTGGCTCCTGGTCCAGTGCCCTTTCTTGAACCCGGTGGGCAGTCACTCTTGCCTGAGCCAGGCTGAGGGCACCTCCCAGTGGGGAGGCGGGGCCAGCAAAGAGGGCGAGGCTCTGCCGGGAGGGGCCGTTGGCAAGGGGGTGGGGTCTGAGAGAGCAGAGCCAGCAAAGGGGTAACGGCTCAGTGGAGAGGTGCTGTCTGGTTATTGCAGGTGGACAGTGTCAGGCCCAAAGGAGACCCAAGAAGTCACTTCCATTTCCCTGTCCTCCCTCTCTTTCTATACATCTTCATTCCCTGCTTCTTACCCTGCCTCCAGTTCAAGTCACATTGTGATACAAGCAACATGGGTTAGAATGAGCCAGCCCAGGAAACTATAATCAGTGGTGCACAAGGTCCTGAAAAGCTGGGCTCCAGTCTTGTCCTCTAACCTGTTGTATGGCCCTGATTTAGTCACGCCTGTCTCTGAGGCTCCGGGGCTAGGCGAGCAGAAAGCCAAGCAGTTCTGGAGGAAGGTGAGAGGCTCACACTGATTTACACAGGTAGGTCAGGTTGGAGGAGAGAGAAGCTGGGCTATGGAGATCCTTGAAAACGAAGCCATGGAGGTGGGAGTTGCTCTGGCAGGCAGTAGGGAGCCCGGGCGGGCTTCTGAGAAGTGGAAGGGGCCAACGAACACAAGTCTGGAAGATGCCTAGCCATGGAAGGGTGTCAGGAAGACACCTGGGTCCCTGTCTTCCTAACTTCATCCCTTGCCACAGTCACCTTGTTTACTCCTGACCTTGCCCTTCCTGGAACATGCCAAGCCCTTCCCACCTCGGGGCCTTTACCCTCGCCATTCTCTCTGCTAGAAAAGAAAAAGGAGAAGCAAATACTTCTAGCACTTACTAAGATGTCAGGCAGTGTCTAAGCACTGTCCATCTATCTATTAACTCATTTAATTCTCTCCACTACTCTATATAGACCCAGTGCCATCGAGTCTATATAGAGATGCTATGATTATACCTATTCTGCAGATGGGCAAACTGAGGCTTAGAGAGAAGTGACTTGCTCACCGGGAAAGCTGGGATTTGAATGCTCTTACCCAGCTTGAGTGGCTTGCCTCTCACTTCTTTACCGCCCACACCTCCCACCACTCCTTACCCTCGCTGTTTTTCATCATGGCATTTGTCTCCCCCCAACATTTGGCATTTCCTTGTTGGTCTCTGCTATCAGAGTTGCCCCCTAGATCATGAACTCCATGAGGGAAGGACTTTGTCTTGTCCGCAACTGCCCCTCTAGTCCCAAACACAGTGCCTGGCACACAGTAGGGACTCAATAGAATGACTGACTAAATGAACAGGAATGTGGGCATAAGATGGCAAGGCTGGCTGCATAGCTACTAGACACAGTGCAGACAGCCTGGGGTCAGAACCTGGGAGGCAGACCAGATCACCTCAGCCCTGAGTGGTTCTCATGGAACCAAGCACTCCTTTGCCAAGGCAAAGAGGGCCAGGCAGTCAGCTTGCTCCTGGACCCCAGGAGCCACTAAGAACCCCTCCTGCCCTTCCCCTCCCACACCCAGACAGCCACCAAGGTCTGTTGAGCCTCCCTCCTAATTTGTCCTGCTTTTAGTTGTTTCAGGAGACAGGGTTAATCCAGTTCTTGTTACTCCATCTTAGCTGAAAATGGAAGTATCAATCATTTGAAATGGAAAACAAAAACAGTCCATTTATAACAGCATAAAAATATCAAATACTTACAGATACATTTGATGGAAAAACATTGTGAGACCTGTACGTTGAAAACTTTCAAACACTGCTGAGAGGAGATCAAAACAGACGTAAATAAATGGAGAGATACAGCGTGTTCGTGTATCAGAAGACTCAATATTGTTAAGATGTCAATTCTGGCCAAGTTGATGTATAGATTCAACACAATCCCAACTGAAATCCCAGCAGGCATTTTTGTGGAAATTGACAAATGGATCCCAAAACCCATACGGAAATGCAAAGGTCCTAGGATAGCCAAAACAATTTTGAAAAAGAACAAAAATTGGGGGATTTACACTACCCACTTCCAGGCTTATTATAAAGCTACAGTGATCAAGACTGTGTGGTATCGCCCTCAAGACAGACAAACATGTCAATGAAACAGAATAGAGAGTTCAGAAATAGACCCACATTTACATGGTCACTTGATTTCTGACAAAGGTTGCAAGGTAATTCGATGGGGAAAGGATAGTCTTTTCAACAAATAGTGCTGGCATAACTGGATATCCATATGCAAAAAAAAAAAAGAGTTCACACCATATATAAAAATGAAATCAAAATGAATCACAGGCCTAAATTTAAAACCCAGCAATATAAAACTTTATACTACAAAATTTTAGAAGAAAATATAGTAGAAAACTTCTGTGACCTTGGCTTAGGCAAAGATTTCTTAGATACATACCGAAAGCACAATAATTAGAAGAAAAACATTGATAAATTGGTCTTCATCAACAGAACTTCTGCTCCTTAAAAGACACTGCCAAGAGAATAAGAAGACAAGCCACAGCCTGGGAGCAAATACCTGAAAATCATATCTTTGATAAAGGACTTGTACCTTGAATATATAGAGAACTCTCAAAACACAAACAACACTCACTCCCCCAAAAGGGCAAAAGCATCACCAAAGAAGGTATACAGGTGGCAAATAAACAAGTGAAAAGGTGCTCAACATCATTATTCTTTAAAAAAAACATTGCCATTGAGTTGATTCCGCCTCATAGCTACCCTATAGGACCGAGTAGAACCGCCCCATCGGGCTTCCAAGGCGTAGCTGGTGGATTTGAACTGCCGACCTTTTGGTTAGCAGCTGAGCTCTTAACCACTATTGTTGTTGTTGTTAGGTGCCATCGAGTCAGCTCCAACTCATAGCGACCCTATGCACAACAGAACGAAACACTGCCTGGTCCTGCGCCATCCTTACAATCGCTGTTATGCTTGAGCTCATCGTTGCAGCCACTGCGTCAATCCACCTCGTTGAGGGTCTTCCTCTTTTCCGCTGACCCTGTACTCTGCCAAGCATGATGTCCTTCTCCAGGGACTGATCCCTCCTGACAACATGTCCGAAGTATGTAAGACGCAGTCTCACTTCTAAGGAGCATTCTGGTTGTACTTCTTCTAAGACAGATTTGTTCATTCTTTTGGTAGTCCACGGTATAGTCAATGTTCTTCACCAACAGCACAATTCAAAGGCATCAATTCTTCTTTATTCATTGTCCAGCTTTCACGTGCATATGATGCGACTGAAAATACCATGCTTGGGTCAGGCGCACCTTAGTCTTCAAGGTGATATCTTTGCTCTTCAACACTTTAAAGAGGTCCTTTGCAGCAGGTTTATCCAATGCAATGCATCTCTTAGTTTCTTGACTGCCCTTATGAATAGCAGTGGAACATTGTCTTAACCACTGTGCCTATAAAAATCACAATAAGATACCACCATAAAGATACCACAATAAGATCCCACCATACACCTATTCAAAAGGTTAAAACTAGAAAGATGAATCACACCGAGTGTTGGTGACGATGTAAAACACTTGGGATTCTGTGCTGGTGGAAACAAAAATGGTGCGTTGGAAAACAGTTTGTCGATTCTTTTAAAAAGACACATCTACACAACCCAGCTTTCCATTCCTAGGTGTTTACCAAGGAGTAACGAAAGCTTACCCTCATACAAAGACTTGTACCTGGATGTTCATAGCAGCATTATTGGGAAGAGTCAAAAATGGAAATAATCCAAATGCCCATCAACAGATGAATGGATAAACGAATTGTGGAATCGCCATACGATGGAATATTATTTGGTAATAAAAAAGGAATGAACTATTGATACACATACAATATGGATGAATCTCAAAATAATTATCCTGAGTGAAAGAAGCCTTACACAGAAGAGTATGTACAACTCCACTTATATAAAATTCTTGAAAATGCAAACTAATGTACAGTAACCTAAAGCAGGTCAGTGGTTGCCTGGGGATGGAGCACTGGGGTTTTTCAGAGAGAAGGGTCCGGAGAGAAGGATTACCAAGGGGCATGAAGAAAATTTGGGCCGTCATGGATAAGTTCATGTTCATATCTCAAAACTTATCACGTGAAAATACTTTAAATATGTACAGTTTATTGTATGTCACGCATACCTCAATATACCAAACCCACTGCCATCAATTCGATTCCAACTCAAAGCAATCCTATAGGAGAGAGTAGAACTGCCCCATAGGGTTTTCAAGGCTGTAATCTTTATGGAAGCAGACAGCCACAACTTTCTCTCTCAGAGCGGCTGGTGGGTTCAAACCGCCAACCTTCTTAGCAGCCGAGCACTTAACCACTGTGCCACCAGCACTCCTTATACTTCCATATAGCTATTTTTTTTTAAGAAATGACAAACACAGAGATAAATCCAACCCAGACTCTACTTCCAGATCCCTCATGGAGGGGGAAGGGGTTGTGCGTGGTAACCTAATGAAAGCCTGAGCCTGGAGGGCTGATGCTGGGAGGCTGGAGTTTCGGCACAGAATGGCAGGAACTGAGCCCCTACTGGTTCCAGAAATCACCCTCCCATGTGAGTGGCTGGCTGTCAAGACACAAACTCTAAGGATCTCCTCTGTCCAACATTCTTTCATCCTAGGAAATTTCCAGCCAAAAAGGACTTCCTGAAATTGGGCAGGACAGCCTGAGGAGGCCAGCCTCTCTACACATATTATTGTGCTTAACCCTCCCATCAATCCAACTGTGAGGATGATGTAGGACCAGGGAGTGTTTGGTTCTGTTGCGCATAGGGTTGCTATGAGTTGGAACCAACTCAACAGCACCTAACAACAACAACCATCAACCCAATATGATTATAGTTATCATGGTCCTGTTTTACTAATAAAGAAACTGATGGGGGTGGGGATGAGAAGAAACTGAGCCTCAGAAAGGTGAAATGACTGACCCAAGATCACACAGTTCATAGAGCCCCCACCTCCACCACTGGGCTGTTCACGCACAGGCTGAAGGGCCAGCTGTTGGCAGGGCTGTATTAAGCCTTTCCTGGGCTCTGGGCACTTCTTACTTGGTAGATCCTGCCCCACTCCTTATCAGGCATATTAAACCCATAGATCCTAAAATGAGTATGATTTTTACCATGGTTATTAATTTGTACAGTTTTCTTTTGTTCTTAGAAGCCAGAAAGTTCTTTTTCCCAGTTTCAAAACATTATCTTAACTAAGTTTTATGGCAAAAATGACCCTGTTTGTTGGAGGCCTTTGGTGGTGGTGGGGCGGAGGGCATCCTGGCTTTGTGGGCAAAGATGTGAAGACAGAGTAAGAGGCCCTAGGTTCAGATATGAATGTGCGTAGTTACTGGAGACCTTGGGGCAGTGGTGACAGGAAGCAAGCTTGGCTTGGTGTGCACAAGCTCCGGAATCAGACTGGCCTGGGGCTCATCCTGGCTCCACTGCACATATATGTATGACCTCAGGCACATCCTCTCACCTCTCTGACCCTCAGCTTCTTTTTCTGTGAAATCAGGATCATAAAACCTACCTGACAGGGTCAATGACTATAACATGTTTGGTTTGGTGATGTTTAAGCTCTTTTGCTGTGAGGAAATACGTGAGGGCTCAAACCCTGACGCCTGAACAGGTGCCAGAAATCCCATCCTTTTGGCCATTTTGGCCCTCCTCTGGGCTCCAGCTATTTTCCTTTGGAGTCATCTTACCTTACCAAGTCACAAGTCCCTGAGTCATCACCAGCCTTGAGGCCAGCACCCCGGCTGTCCCCGTCGCACTTCCTGTGGCCCTCCTCAGCCCGCCCCATATTGTTCTCTGCCCCACCACATTCAGGGACATTTTGTCTCCCTGGGCCTGGCGACTGTGAGCCGCTGGGAACAGGAACTGCTTAGAGGCCCCTGGTCATTCCCCAGGAAGTCCACGTGAAATGGAAGGGGACGTGTCAAACAGCAGGCCCATCTGACCAGCCTGGACTCCGGCTTCCAGCCATGGCTAGAGGGCGGTAACGAGATCAGAGCAAGGGACGGCAGCCCGGCCTTTGGGGCCCCCGCCTCAGATCTTTTTTGTCACAGTGTTCACCCATTATAGCTTGAGCACTGGTGAGTCAGGAAGGGCACCAGCTGCTAGACTGGAGCACAGACCTGGAGCCCCCATTGTGCCAGGCATCACCTTTATGGTTTCTGAATTGTGGAGAGGTCCCAGGCCTGGGGTAAGGCCAGGCAGCCAGGGCACTGGAGAGGGGGAGGGGAGCACTGGGATCAGCTATTTACAACCAGTGAATAAGTACATCAGTATTCAGTATTTTCACCACTGGTTTGGCCGTCCCCACACCTGCCAGCTGGAGGTCAGTCCTGCAGATTCAGTCCCCTTTGCCTACTCAGGTGCCACCCCTTCCAGGAAGCCCCCTGGACTCCATCAGCCAGATTAGGGGCCCTTTCCAGTGGCTGTGCTTATCCCTGTATCAGCACCTGTCACACTGTGATTCCCAGTGCCTATTCACTTACCTGTCTGTCCCTTGGGCTCTCCCAGGGAAGAGGCTGCATCTGTTTGTTAAATGAGTAAGAGGCATCTTGGATGTTCAGAATCAGCTGGGTCCAAATCCCTGCTTTCCTTCTCATAGCTGTGTACTCTTCCGTACGTTTGTATACCTCCTTGTGACTCAGTTTCCTCAGCTGACAAATGGGGGTAGCAATGGCTGCCTAAAGCTTTAGTTGGAACCATTTAGGTAAACAGCTTTCCTCTCCCCATTCACTAACGGTCAGCTGAAGCTTGAGCTGTCACCTGCCATAGGCCCAGACAGACTCTCAGGGGGGTAGCTTTGGTTTTCTGATTGCAGGCTGACTGAAGAGTCTCCTGAGAGGGACTACAGCTTCCTCATGTGAACTTGGCTGCTGCCCAACCACCCCCTCCCACCCCTTTGCTGTGCTCAAGCAAGGTACACCCCTTCTTGTGAGCTGAACTTTAACTGGGCCATTGATGTACATGTCAAATATGAGAGGGTGTCACTGGGATTGTAGTAAAAACAGCTTACATTTACAAAGGGCTCTGGGACCAGAAGAACTAGATGGTGCCTGGCTACCACTACCAACCATTCTACTCAGGGCCACATTAGATGGACCCTGATAGAATGGGAGAAAAACGTGGAACAGAACCTCAAATTCCTAAAACAAACAAAGCCAGACCTACTGGACTGGTTGAGACTTGAGGACTCCTGGAGACTATTGCCCTGAGATATTCTTCAAACCTTGAACCGAAATTGACCCCTGAGGCCACCTTTTAGCTAAATAATAAATTGGCTCAAAAAATAATATCAACTGTAAGTAATGTGCTCCTTTAAAAAAATCACCTATATGAGACCAAATGGTCAACAATTGCTTTAAAACGAAGATGAGAATGTAAGGGGGCAGGGAAACTAGATTAATGGAAACAGAATAACCAGAACAGAAATAATGAGAATGTTCACACACTGTGAAGAATGTAACCAATGTCAGTGAACAACTTGTGTAGAGATTGTTGAATGGGAACCTAAACTGCTGTGTAAACCTTCACTGAAAACGCAATAAAATATTATTTACAAAAGGAGACCATGCTTTGAGAAGCACACACCTGATCTCAATTAGTCTCCACAACCACCCTGTAACATCAGTAAATGGAGCCTCCCGTTTTACAGATGAGAAGACTGGTGCTCTGAGAATTCCACAGTATGAAGTACGTATAAATGACGAAGAAGGGCTTAGAGATCCTGCCCACACACTTTTGCATTTTGACCTGGAGAAAAGCCCAAAGTAAACGAAATGATTCACTAACGAGAGGATTTCAGACAGTGGCCAATGGCAAACCAAAACCAAACCAAACCCGTGGCCGTGGAGTCAATTCCAACTCATGGGGTCCCCATGTGTTACAGATTGTAACTACTGCATACAGTTTTCTTGGCTGTAATCTTTACAGAAGCAGATCACCAGGCCTTTCTTCCTGGGTGCTGCTGGGTGAGTTGGAACCACCAACATTTAGGTAAACAGCCGATTGCAAACCAGGGACCTTATGGTCAATGGCAAGGAAAAGGAAATTGAGGGATGGCATGGGGGCTTTTTATGGGGGCTTCCCTCGGGCTTTTGAAGATGACCTGCCGGCCTCTCTACCTATCGCTAGACTGGGAAAAGGAAAACTCTGCACCCTTGTTGACTCCTTGGTCACAAGAAGACCCAGGGGAAGCTTGGCCCGGTGTCTGTACCGAGCTGGCTCTCCACCCCTTTTGCTTTTGTAAGTTCAGACAAGAGAAGAGGCCAGGAGAAAAATCTGCTACTAATAAGGAAATCAATTAGCTGGTGCGCATGTCACGAAATACTTCAATAAAGATCTGCCTTTGGAAGTTTTTCTTCCTCCTTTTTCCCCCCAAAGAGACCTGACTGGGGCCAGAATGTGTTTCCAGCATCCTCCCAGGCTCCCCATCAGAGGGAGGTGACACGGCAGCGTCTGGAGCTGGTTACCTGGAGGAATATGCTCTTCTGCCCTGCTGGCATCATGGGCGGCTGTAGGATCCCTTCCACTGCCTGGCCCGGCCACACCCACAGAGGGGCATCAAGGGAAAATTTCACAAGCGTATTCCCTCCCCCATCTTAACTGATCAGGCTGAGCAAAGGCTTCACGCCCCCGACACACACAATCACACACGCACAGCTGCCCACATATAATCACACACATACACTCACATGTCCACATACACACATATAATCACACACATACATGTCCACATACACACATATAATCACACATACATGTCCACATACACGCATATGATCACACACATCTGTCCACATACACACATATGACCACACACATACATGTCCACATACACACATATAATCACACACATACATGTCCACGTACACACATATAATCACACACACAAACCCACATATCACAATCACCCACATACAGTCACATACACAGAGCTATACACATACATCCACACCCAGCACACAGGTACACATTCACAATCACTCCCCCATACACACATATAATCACACACAGTCACACACACAGTAAACCCAAATCAAACATGCATACACAGTCACCTACGCATTCACCACACCAAATACACACATCCCACAGTCACTCACATAATCACGTACAATCTCACACCTAATTGCCTAAAATTACACACACACACAATCACACACATAGACTTGATGTGAGATTCTAAGAATCTTTAGTCTTCTTTAAAGACCCCTTCACATTACTGACGAGGATACTGAGGCCCAGAGAAACGGCACGACTTGCCCAAGTGGCACCTCTCTCCCCTTACCTCCCTGGCTAGAGATGTCTGGGGATGGGAAATATTGACCAGGGGACCCAGGCCTGAAAGAAGGCAAGAAAGAGGAACCCATCTGGAGCCCAGCCCCCAAAGAACTTAAGCCAAAATCTTCTAATAAGGAAATATAAAAATAACGATCAGGAAGGAATCCAAGGAGCCCCCAAATCCCCCTCAACCCCTGCCCAGCCATGAGAACAGCACAACTGAGTGCAAAGCTGTGGCCTTAGTGGGGAGACAGATCCAGGTGCCTGAAACTTGACTCTGTCATTCACTTGCTGGGTGACCTAGGGCAAGTTACTTCCCCTCTCTGAGCTTCAGTTTTCTCAACTATAAAATGGGAACAAAAATTGCTCTCGCAAGGTTGTAGGATTTCATTTTACTTGGATCCACAATCAACAGCCACGGAAGCAGCAGGCAAGAAATCAAAAGACACACTGCATTGGGTAAATTTGCTGCAAAAGGACCTCTTTAAAGTGTTAAATACCATGACCCAAGCCATGGTATCTTCAATCGCATCATATGCATGTGAAAGCTGGACAATGAATAAGGAAGACCGAAGAAGAGTTGACGCCTTTGAATTGTGGTGTTGGTGAAGGATATTGAATATACCATGGACTGCCAAAAGAACGAACAAATCTGTCTTAGAAGTACAGCCAGAATGCTCCGTGGAAGCAAGGATGGCGAGACTGCGTCTTACATACTTCGGACATGTTGTCAGGACGGATCAGTCCCTGGAGAAGGACATCATGCTTGGCAGAGTACAGGGTGAGCGGAAAAGAGGAAGACCCTCAACGAGGTGGATTGACACAGTGGCTGCAACAATGAGCTCAAGCATAACAACGACTGTAAGGATGGCGCAGGACCAGGCAGTGTTTCGTTCTATTGTGCATAGGGTCGCTATGAGTTGGAGCTGACTCGATGGCACCTAACGACAACAACAACAAGGTTGTAGGGGTTTATGAGCTAACGTTTCCAGAGCATCCAGCACTGTGCCTGACTCAACCCATCCTACTTTCCTTTGCCTTCAGTCCCTTTGGCAGGCTACAGTTTTGCCGTGTAATCTGGGTAAGTCCCTTCCCTCTCTGGGCTCTAAGACTAAATAGTCAGAGCTTCTTGGCTGAGAGCTGGTGAAGAGAGTGGGCCACAGTGGTAACCAAGGCAGTGGCCTGGAACTTGCCCCTCAGGCCCCGGGCTGGAGGAGAGCAGGACTATGGCCTCTCAAAGAGGAGGGTTTGAGGAGAGCCCAGCCTTTGTCAGCCCCCTCCTGGTGCTGCTGGTATTTGAAATATTCTTCTGAACCATTGAGAGACCTGGGAGGTCTTGAGTCAAGCTGAGAGGAGGGATGCGGTTGCCTAGGAAACCATGTGTTTTCACTTTCGCTGAGAGAGGGTGAGCCTGGAGAGGAAGGGCCTGGGGTCCTCGCAAGTGGAGGGGGATGTTGGGAATGTGTGCCCTTAGGGGGAGGCAAGCTGAGGGGGGAGGGAGGAAGCCAGGGAGAAGGGGCTCAGTGCAGGCTTGAGGAAAGTTTCTGGGCCCCAAATGCCTGAGGGCAAATGTCAGACCCAGAACTACAAAGATGTTTACCAAAAATACAGATTCTCCCCTCCTAACCTGGACCCACTAAGTGGGAGGGGAGAGATGGGGAGAAGGGTATGTTATTAAACAGCTCCTGGCCTGAAAATGTTGGGATGATGTTGTTGCTGGTGGTTGCCACATTGTGGAGCTCAGCTAGACACCAACACCCGGGCCCTGGGAAAGGAAAGCGTTTCCAGGCTCAGGAACAGGGATGACCCTAGTCTGAGGAGAGTGGGGAGTGGTTTGAGACTCTGTGGCTTTGTCTAGTGGTGCCCTTTCTGGGCCCTCGGTATCTCTTCTATAAAATGGGGAAGGGGCGATCTTCCAGAAAGCCCCCCCCCGCCCCGCCCCGCCGGCTCTGTTGGCCAGTTCCTCCCATATGAGCTGCCAAGGGGGGCGATTAGGGCCTCTCTGTGCCCCCTTTCTGCCCCGGCCCCTCCACCCCCCACCAGCCCCACCCCTCCCACCTTCCCTCTCTCACACCCGCCCCTCACCCCAGGCCCAAAGGGCTGGAGGCAGGCTTGGCCCACTCCCACCCCCGGCTTTGCCCTCAGGAGTCCGGAGGGACCAGCCCGCCAGCGCGGAGCCGGGAGCCGGAGCCGGTGGGGGGAGAGGCCGGCCTCCTGGGAGGCCCGGGCGGCGGGAGACAGCGCGGAGACAGGGCCCGATAAGGCGGCGGCTCCGCGGGCGGCCCCTCCCCGTCGGGGCTGATCACAAAAACCAAACTCAAACATCCGGCGGGGAGAGGGCGACCCTGCTACGTCCCACTCAGATGGCGTGGGAAGGGAGGGAGGGTGGGGGGTGCACGGACACCGCCCCTGACCTTGCCCCCGCCTCCAGGAGCCTGGGGGTCGGCCCGGCCGCACCCCACTCAGACGGTCTAGGGGGATAGGGCTCCCCTCCCTGGTCTCACCCCTGGGAGCTCCAGTATGCTGGGCAGTGAGGCGAGTGATGTGGGGCCCACGAACAGGGGTGGGCAGGGGTCGCAGGCAACTGGGAATGAAATGACCTGAAGCCAACAGGTCGGACAACCACCAGCCAGCTTTCCTCAGTACCCCACCTCCCCCTTCCCCGCCGCCAGAGCCCAGCTTTCAGCTGGTAGGGTTGCTGGGCTGGGCTGCGGTGTAGGTCCCGCCTTCTCTGGGGAAGTCACCATCCTGAAAAGATGGTGGGCAAGACCTAACCCTCAGCCCAGTAGGGAACTGCACTATAAGACTTCGGAGGTGGGGAAAGAGCCAGCTATCAGCATTTCCTGACCACATACTGTGTGCCCATAAGTTATTATTATCCTTTTAATACAGATGAGAAGACAGAGATGTACAGTGTGGCTGTGCTTAAGTCCCCTGCCCCGTACATTCTCACTCAAACTTCTCAGTAGTCTCCATTTGCTCTGTAAATAAAACCAAAAAACCAAACCCATTGCTGTCGTGTCGATTCTGACTCATAGTGACCCTATAGGACAGAGTAGAACTGCCCCATACAGTTTCCAAGGAGTGCCTGGTGGATTTGAACTGCCGAGCTTTTGGTTAGCAGCCATAGCTTTTAACCACTACGCCCCAGTGTTTCCACTTGCTCTGTTCACCTCCTTTAATTCTTCTGTATCCATGTTTTCATTCATTAATATTCATTCATTCACACTTCCTAGGCACTTACCACGCCAGGTACTGCCTCTGGTGTTGCAATTTATGGAGGACAGCAGTTTTGGCCTCTGCCCTTCATAGTACTTCACATTCTTATGAGGAAGACAGATGAGGAGAAACGGTTAAGAACGTATTTACAGCTGTGAGGAGCCCTTAGCAGGTGGGGTAGCCAACCAGCCAACCACTTGCTGTTGGGTTGGCTCCAACACATGGTGACTTCATGTGTGTCAGAGGAGAACTGTGCTCACAAGGTTTTCAGTGGCTGATTTTTCAGAAGTAGATTGCCTCTGGGTGGACACAAACCACCAACCTTTCAGTTAGCTGCCAAGGGACCAAGGGACTCCATGTGAGGAACAGTGTGCATCAAACAAGAGGACTTGGCCTACTTTTTGGGAGGAGGGGGTCAGGGGAGCTTCCTCTAGAAGGTATTATATGCCCAGAGATCTGAGGGCTGAGTAGGCCCAGGTGAAGTAGGTAAGGTTGTGGACTCTGAGCCATAGGGGTCTCCTGTGTGGAGGTGCTCAAGTTAGAGGGGGCCGTTACAGGTGAAGAAGCTGGAAGCAGACCCCTTGTTCAGAGCAGGGTACCAAAACACAAAAAAGGAGGGGGCAAAGGCCAAAAGATGTCAAGACTGACGGTCCAGGTTAAGGGTGTTGGTGGGAAGGCAGGGTAAGAAGACCAGAAACACTGTGACCTGGCTGTGCTTTTAAGAGGCCTCCAACCACTGTGTGGTGAATGGTCTGGACGGGAGAGGACAGAAGCAGGGAGACCAGATAGGGGGCTGTGGCGGGTGCCCATGAAAGGGGTGCTTGGGCCTGGCCTCAGTTCATCTAGCTCCTGCCCCATCTCCCACCATGGAAACCGCCTTGACAGGCTTATCGATAACCTCCATGCGGCCAAATCCACACAGCTCTCTGCACTTGGGCCCTGTTGGTGGTCTATGCCTGAACCTCCCTGTCTATGGTGTCCTGGAGCCCATGCCCTCCAGTTTCTCACCTCCTCCTCTGACTGCTTCCGCTCTGGCTTCTGAAGAGGATCCTGTTCATCCACCCCTGCTGCAAATGGTCAACCTGGCTTGGGGCTCGGCACCCTGTCCCCACTCCCTAGAGGCAACCTCACTCGTGCTTACAGCTTCAGCCACCACCTAGACACAAATGATTCTTAAATATCTTTCCCCCTTGCTCCAAACATCTTTGCCTGGCCGTATACTGGACCCGCCGCCAGGCTTTCCTTGGGCCCCTGTAAGCA
The DNA here is from genome assembly GCF_024166365.1 of Elephas maximus indicus. Taxonomy (NCBI): domain Eukaryota; kingdom Metazoa; phylum Chordata; class Mammalia; order Proboscidea; family Elephantidae; genus Elephas; species Elephas maximus. The sequence continues at coordinate 56,732,287 of NC_064831.1, read as the reverse complement.
GCCTGCCCCAAAGGATGGATTTAGATTCCTGTGCATTCCCTGTCTTTGTGATGTCCCCTAGCCAGAAACTTAGGGTCATCCTTGACCCCTCCCACTCTACCACCCCTCACCCCCATTCTACCAATTACCCTTTATACCTCAAGTTCATGCTCTCCTCTTCCTCCTCACAGCCACCACCTTTCTAAAACAGGCCTGTCCTTTTCACCCTGTCTATGCCAGCTCTCTGGTTCCCCGCCAGCCCAGAATCAGATCCTGGATTCCTGGCATGGCTTCCATGTCCCCCAGGCCCAGGGTTTTCAAGTCTCATCTGCCACCAGCGCTCCCTCCTCACGCTTACATTCGTTCTCTAGACACACTTTTGCACAGATTGTTTCTTCTATCTGGTCATCTGCACTCTGCTCAGAGACCTCCTCATCCAGGAAGTCTCCCCTGATTTGTGGCTCCACTTGCCCCCTGTATCTCCCCATTTTGGCATTGGTGGTGGATGGGGAGACAGGATTTCGCCTTTTTTCTATGGTTGGGCCACCTTTGGGAAGAAGTCTGGCTGAACAATGCACAGGCTGTGGCCTGGCTCCAGGGAGCCACAGACAGACTTAACACCAAGGACAGATATTAGCACCATTTAAAGATGACACATTCCCATTGCCCCAGAACCCTTCACACCACCTGGACTGGCCTATGTGGAGGCATTTGGGGAGGCCTAGGGTCACTATGAGTCAGAATTGACTTGACAGCAATGGGTTTGGTTTTTTTGGCTTTTAAGGAAGAAATCCCCTTAGCCTACCTACCGTCCTGAAAGTCCCCCCTTAGATCTCCACTGCTTTCTGATAAGCCTTGTCCTCCCCAGTCTTCCCTGTTAAACTGCAAATTCTCCCAGAAGGGAAATATGCATTCAACAGGAACTTCTCGCTAGATCCCCTTAGAGATCAACTCATGAGCTGTGGCATCCAAACCTGATAACAAGGTTGTAATGTGCAAGGTATTTATGTTTCAACACTACTTACCAAAGCCAGACTTTGACAACTCTGTATTCACAAACACGAATTGGAGGGATTACCTGAAGAGCTTACTACCCCCAGGTTGTGGGGTGGAGGTAGGGGGTGGAGGTGGGAGGGTAAATGCCTGCGTTGCTCTTCCAGTAGCTTGGTGGATAAAGTTATTGGAAATCCCTACCATCATAGAGCCAAGGGATAACCCAGATGACAGAACACTCTTCAGACAGGACTGTGAAGGCAGGAAGGTCCTCAGAGCTCACCTGTGCGCCCCTCACTGACAGATGGAGAAACTGAGGCCCAGGGCAACGGAGCAGGACAATAGGCCAGGCCCCAAAACCTCAGACTCCCAGTTCAGTGCTTCCCTTGTTGCCCTGGGGCCTGGGTGATGGAAACATTCTAAACTAAATGACGTTTGTGTTTTCAAAAAGGTCCCAGTTAAACTGTGGGGGGAGAAAGCCAAGGGGGTCTCTCATAATTTTTGGCAGGGGGCTGTTGCTTAAAGAATGGCACAGCTGGCTTCCATGTTGTTAGGGATTGAATTGTGTCCCCTAAAAATATGTGCTGTAAATCCTAAACCCTACTCCTTTGGATGCAATCTCATTTGGAAATAAGATTTTCTTTGCAATGTTAACAAGGCCGTATCAGTGTAGAGTGTTTTTTAAGCCAACTAGTTTTGAGATAGAAAAGAACAGATTGGGCACAGAAGGCGGCAGACACTGGGCGAGTCTGAAGACAGAGAAGGCTGGCCAGTCTGCAAGCCCGGGAACTCTAAGGATGGCCAGCTAGAGAAGCTGAGACAAGGATTTTCCCCCAGAGCGGCAGAGAGAGAGCCTTACTCTAGAGCCAATGCTCTGAATTCGGACTTCTGGCCTCCTAACTGTGAGACAATAAATCTCTGTTAAAACCACCCGCTTGTGGTATGTCAGTTACAGCAGCACAAGATAACCAACACACATGCATGAAGTTAAAATCTCTAAAATATGCACTTATACACACAAACTCATTTACACGACTGATTTTTTTCACTTAGGTGATTTTATTATACAAATATTCCATAAACATTGAAGAAAAATTAGAAAATCCAGATAAACAAAAATCAAACAATTTAATTCACCGACAAGCACACCTCCTGTGACAAAGAGACGTATTGCCAAGTGGTCAGGAGTACAAAACACACAAGCATCTCCTAGAACTTAGTTTCATCGTGGTTGCACTGCTTAGCAGCTGTGTGATCTCCAACAGGTTACTGAACTTCTCTGAATCAGAGTTTCCTCCTTTATAAAATGAACATTCTTCTAGAAGTGGAGCACTTAGCATCATGTCTGACATGGAACAACCATAAGAAAAAAGACTATTATGGTGGTACCCGAGATGCCTCCCAGAATGACTTCCATTTTCCAAGGCAAATGTAGAGAAAAGGAACTCATGGGATTGGACCAGAGTAACCTTTGAGCTCCTACCCCACTCAGGTTTTTATGATTCCAGCGCACTGATGGTAAGTTGCTTGGACAAATGCCTTCCTCTCTTTGGGCCTCAGTTTCCTTGTCTATACTCTGATCCCAGGGCTGGAGCAGCTGTTCTCAGGAGTCCTTTCAGCCTGCTGGCCAGGCCTGGTGGTCTCCAGCACCGGCTGGATGGTCTCTGTGCCCTGGTCCCTGGAGATGTGTCAGATGGCCAGGAAGCTGGCCCAAGTACCTGGGGACACAGGCAGCTGGGTGCAGCCAGCACCTCCAGACCATTGTGGGCCCTCCCCAGTCCACTTCCCCATGGCCCTTATGTAAGCATCTCCCAGATTGAGGCAGCGCTGTGTGCTGCTGCAGGCCAGCCAAGCCAAAGAAACAGGTGCTGCACATCTCCCAGCCTCCCAGCTAAGCCGCAAGATCAAATACCAACTTAGGGGCCAATTAGACCACAATGCTGAGACAGGGGCATTGGGAAGGCTGTGAGGACATGAAGGAGCTGGGGGAGGGAGGTGCCTAGAGTTTCATCCACACATTGACTCACTCATTCATTCGTTCATTCCACAATACTCATAGAGGACGCTCTAAAAGGAGATAGGATTGGTAAGTGAATCATTGAGTCAAAGTGACTCAATCATTGAACCCTAGAGAAAAGCCAAAGAGATCAACTTGACCAATCCCCTCATGTTACAGATGGGGAGACCGAGGCCTGGGCAGGGCCCAAGAGCAGTGTTGGCATTGAAAACTTTGCCACAGATGATATAAGTTGCCAGGATTATTCTGTCTAAAGGCCCAATGTTTAGGGGCAACAAAAGACAGGTGCCCTAGGCAAAGCTTGTCTCTTCCCAAGGGGCCTGCAAGGGGTCATTTGTGTTGTATTTTATGATTCACTTTTATTTGGTTAGTTAGCTATTTTTGCTAATGCAATAAGCACCCAGGAACCTGGAGCTCTTTTCTATTTCCTACTTTTAGGCAACACAGAGGGTCAGGGGAAAAATGCTTGAACTTCAGCAAGAGAGCTCTAGGGTAGATGTGAGGAAGGACTTCCTGAGAGTGGACCAAATCAGGCATAGAAACTAACACCCAAGAAGAGGTCCCCACAGGACCCAGATCTCTCCCTGCCCTGAGCTCTCAGCTGTCCCACAACCCTGAGGGATCTGTGTGTCTGTGTCTCCCACGAGCTGTGAGCACAGGGGGCTCTTCTGAGGCCCATAACCCAATCTATTGCCATCAAGGGACTCATAGTGACTCTACAGGACAGAGCAGACTCTGAGGCCCATACCCATTGCCAATGAGTTGATTCCGACTCATAGTGACATGGACCTGCTTGGGAGTCAAAGGAAGGGTGTCAACCCTGTCCCAGAAAAACACCTCACCATTCCAGATTTCACCTGCAATATTCAGCAGGTTCCTGAGGCCTGCCTGTGAACCCCAGTGTGGTGGGAGGAGGCTCAGAATCCTGGCAAGTTTGTGTTCCAATGTTGCCCCCACCACTTATTGGCTTCAGCCACTTGACCGCTCTGGGCCTCAGTTTCCCCACTGTGAAGAGAGGGAAAGAGCACCTCTCCCACAGAATATGGAAGAAAATTAAATAATGCCTGTAAAGCACTGAGTACAGTGGTGGGCACAGAGAGGCAGTGGGTACGTGTGGGCACCCTTCCCTCCCTCCCTCCTGGAGGGTCCATCAGAAATAGCATGAGACACAAAGAAAACAAGGAAGGAACTCCTTCAAAAATAACAGCCCACATTTAGGGAAGAATTGACACTAATACTGTTTAAATGCTTTCAAAAGACAGAGAAGTAAGGAACACTCCCTAATTTATTCTATGAAGCAAACATAACTCTGATACCCAAACCAGACAAAGACGCCACAAGAAAAGAAAATTATAGGCTACCATTACTAAACATTTTGATCAAAGATTCCATAGAAGAATCCTAGGCAAAAAGGGGGAAAATGCAGAATTTCAAATTCTCATGGACTATAGACTTTCTGGAGCCACAGAGAACAGAGGAACCCCTGAAATTATTGCCCTGAGAGAATCTTTAAAACTTAAACCCAAAATATCCCCTGAAGTCACCTTAAAACAGAATAATAGTTTAGCTTAGCTAGTGAAAAAGGTCTGTCTTGAGCATTATGCTCTTTTAAAAACGATGTGGGATCAAACTGACAACAGCAACTCAAAAGGTTAGACAGGAGCCCTAGTGGGCAGTGAGTTTATGTTAATGAGGGAGGGACAACTCAGAAAAGGAAGGTAAGAATGGTTACGCAACTGGAAGAATGGACATGCAAATTGTACATGTAGAAACTGTTGAATTGGCATGTTCTGCTGTATATAGTCTCAACAACAACAAAATAAATAACATTTAGAAAAAGAAAAAATACATGACAACGCAATTAAAAAATGGACAAAGATCTTAAACAGACATTTCTCCAAAGAAGATATGCAAATGGTAATAAGCATATGAAAAGGTGCTCAAGATTGTTAGTCATTGTTGTTGTTAGGTGCCATTGAGTCAGTGAACTGCCCTATAGTTTCCAAAGAGCAGCTGGTGGATTTGAACTACTGACATTTTGGTTAGCAGGCAAGTTCCTAACCACTGTGCCACCAGAGGAAACGCAAATCCAGCCCACAATTAGATACCACCTCACCCTCAGTAGTTTGACTATTCTCAGAGAAAAAGGAAAACTAACAAGTGTTGGTGAGGATATGGAGAAGTTGGGATCCTCTTTCATTGCTGGTGGGATTGTGAAATGGTGCAGCCACTTTGGAAAACAATCGGCAGTTCCTCAAAAAGTTACACATAGAATTGCCATCTGATAGCAATTCCTCTCCTAGGTCTGTAACCAAGAGTTTTGAAAGCAGGGACTCAACCAGCTATGGTACACTGATGTTCATTATAGTATTATTTATTCACAAGAGTCAAAAGGTGGAAACGCCCAAGTATTCATCAACAAATGAACGGATAAACAAAATGTGGTATGTCCATACAATGGAATATTATTCAACTGTAAAGAGAAATGAAGTTCTGATAAATGCTACAACATGGATGAACTTTGAAAGCATTATGCTAAGTGAAATAAGTCAGACACAAAAGGACAAATATTGTAGGATCCCACTTATATGAAGTATCTAGAAGGTAAAGTCATAAATACAAAACTGTACTAGTGGTTACTACGGGCTGGGGGGAAAGGAGCCCTGGTGGTACTATGGTTAACTGCTTGGCTACTAACCTAAAGGTCGGCGGTTCAAACCCACCAGCTGCTCTGTGGGAGAAAAAGCCTAGCGACCTGCTCCTGTAGAGATTACAGCCTAGGAAACCCTATGGGGCATTTCTACTCTGTCCTATAGGCTGGCTTTGAGTCAGAATCAACTCAGGCGCACAACAATAACCGGGGCTGGAGGAGGGGAAGGTGGGACATTATGGCCGAAGGGGTACTAAGCTTCTGCTTGAAGTGATAGAAAACATTTAGAAATGGATAGCAGTGATGGTGGCACAACACAGTGAACGTAATTAATGTCACTGAATTGTACACCTGAAAATGGTTAAAATGGCAAACTTGTTACATATACATTTACCATAATAAAAAAGAATTCCCTCTGAGGTGGAGGCTGAGACTACTGTTTGCTTCTGAAAGCTTTCAAACCTTTCAACAAAGAACACACATTATTTGTGTATAAAAAGGACAATAAAGGAAGAAATAGAACCAATAGTAACTACGGACAAGGCTGCCCTGTGAAGCCACACTAGATGAGGCGTCCCCTTCCCCACTCCCCACTATGGCTCCACTCACACTGCCTCAGACACACTTGTATCATTGCTCTTGCTGTTTCCTCTGCCTGACATTTCCTCTCTGCCCCTTTCCACAGAGAAGCTCCTAACCATCCATCAAAGCCCACTTCAAATGTCCCCTCTTCTCTGAGTTAGACAAACTTTGCCACCACCCTAGCCTGCCCACCGGGCTTTGGTCCCACCTCCAAGACAGGTTCATCCCATTGCCTGGCCATTGAGCCTGGCTATTTGTTGAGAGCTGGGACTAGGGCCATCATTGCCCAGCCTGTACCCTGTCCTGCTTTGTGACTTTCGGCAAACATCAAAAGGATGAGTGAACAAATGAGTTTTTTCAATGTGAAAACTTGGGTGATCCCACCACCCTTCCTTAGGAGTTTTAATAAGATGGGCAGAAGCTGACTCCTGATCTTACCGTGGGACCAGCCAGAGGGATGAGCTCACGGCCCTAACGCTAGAGCAATGCCTCTGAACTATTTTTTCATATCGCCATCCAAGGAGCGTGAATAGACAGTTTTTCCTAATCCATTGCTCCTATGAAAGCCTAATGCCACAGATATACTGCAACCTGTTTATGCACTGGATGTATATCTGTGCTTAAAGATTTTTTTGCTCCCCCACAACAAATCTTTGCCCCCTTGGGGGCAATATCACTCCCATTGAGAATGCCTGCTCTAGGGTAGGAAGTTCTCTACATTACCCACTTTAGCCTTCAAAACAGCCTGTGAGACAGGCACCATTATCCCCATTGTACAGATTTGAAAAGCGAGGACAAGATGTTAATGAACTTGCCCAGCTAGTGAGTGACAGGCCATAACGCACAGCCCAGACTTTCAGATCATACATCACTTAACTGGCCTGTTGACTTGGGAGACAAGGGAAAGCTGCCTGCTGACGGGGAAGGAGCACTGAGCTAGGAGTCAGCCACCTCCTGGCTTCAGTTTCCTCCCTACTAAAATGAGAAGACAAGGAGCCTTGGTGGCACAGTGGTTAAGCACTTGGCTGCTAACCTAGAGGTCAGCAGTTGAAACCCATCAGTTGCTCCGTGGGAGAAAGAGGTGGAAGTCTGCTTTCATAAAGATGACAGCCTTGGAAATTCTGTGGGGCAGTTCTTCCCTGTTCTATAGGGTTGCTATGGGTCGGAATTGACTCAACAGCAATGGGGTAAATGACGAGAGGGACTTTAGCGTGCCTGAAGGATCTCACAGGCTTCAGGTCTTAAAAGAAAGGTTTTGGGGTCCCAGAACAATGGGTGCCCCAGCACTCCTTCCCATGCGGGAGAGGGCCGAGTTCCTAAGGCCTGGCTACCAGGCTGGAGCTGCTTGGGTCAGGTGGCTGGGTGGGGGGTGGGGGTGGGGCTGGGCTGGCCCCAGAGACGTCTGCTCTCTGCTGGCGGCCTCCCAGGGGTGCCTGTCTGGGAGCCTGGCTGGCCCCAGCCTTCCCCAGGACCTGATAAACCAGAAAAAAGAAATCGCGCTGGGAAGGGAAGGAAGCACCAGCAGACAAAGGAGGGAAGGGCATGCTGATTCCATCGGCTCCAGGCCCTCGGCCACCCAGGCGGGGCTGGGCTGGGCAGGGCAGGCCGTACAGACGGCGGCCTGGGGAGCTGGCGGCAGGATGCTGGGAGCCCAGCTGCCTGGGGATCACTGTGCCACCCGCCCAGTACCCAGGCTGGCTGGGGTGGGGACTGGCACTGGGCCAGCGAGGACAGGCCTGGGGCACCTAGGCCCCAGTGGCAGGCCAGCTGGTGAGTGTGAGCACTTCTCATGTACCCCTGCCTGCAGCTAGACCTTCATACCAGCTCCGGCATGTCATGGAGCCTCCTCACAATTATCGCCAGAAACACATGGCTTCTTGGAGGCTCTGAGGGGGCCACAGTCCCATAGCCAGTCAATGCCAAAATCAGGTCAGGACCTGGTTCTTTGGTTCCAAAGCCTAGGCCCTCTCCCACCCTGTATTCACCCAAGTCTGCCAAAATCAGAATGCAGAAATAAAATAGACCCAGCTCCCAGATACCAGGCATTCTCTGTATGTCACCTGCCTTAGTCCTCACAAGGGCCCTATATGAGACTGGCTGTGTTATGTTATTGTTCCCACTTTGCAGATGAGGAAACTGAGGCACTTGCCTGAAATATTGGGATTGGAATCAGAGCTCATGCTCCTAAAGACTGAACTTCTGCAAGGCCCTCTATGCCAGCCAGCTTTCCCCTTGTCTAGGGATCCCCCGGGTGGTACAGGAAGCGCCAGGCCCCTGCCCCTGGGCAATAAGGGTCTGATCCCAGGGCTCACAGAGGAAGGGCTGAGAGATGGGCAAAAACAGTAGACTTTCTAAAATTCTTAATGGGGAAGTGTTCTAAGACCTGCAAACAGAAAAGAAAAGGAGTGGAGTAGGGTTTGGTCCTTCCTTGGGGGTCCCAGTGGAACTAATGAAGCCTTAGTGGATTGGTTTAGTGGATTGGGAACCCACAGGTGGGGTTCAGCACTTGGCTCTACAAGATAAGGCAATTAATCCCCACCTCCCTAGGCTATTGGGAGGGAAAGTGGTAATCTGGGCTTGGGCTCTCCATGGGCCCGGGCTCCACCAATGAGGTGCCCACCCTGCTCCACCAGCTCTAGCTGAGCTTTTCAAGCTGCCAGCTGCAGCTCACACACTTGCCCCTGATTTCAGGAGACCTTCCTCAAAGACTCTGGTCTCTCCCAGATGCCCCCCTAAAAACAGAAGGAAGGGACTGGCATGGGTGAAACAAGAAGAAGGAAAGCCGGTTAACACGTGTTAACAAGCTGGTCACCTCTGTGGGCAACTGGGCTCCTCCCTGCTGGGGCCCCTCCTGGGAGCTGTATGGGATACCACTCAGAATTGGTCCCCTGAGGGCTGAGGGAAGAACCTTTACCCACTAGCTGCCATCACCTGGGGCGGAAGGCAAGGGCTGTGCCTACAAAGTGCTGCCAGTTTACACCTCTGCACAGCTGGTTAGTTGCCTTATTGAGAGCTGGAGTGAAAAGGTGAGCCAGGAGGGTGCGAGCTGGGGCTCAAGAGGTACTCGCCACAATGTACCACTGATGCATCCCCATTATCAGTCAACAGTCCCTGCGCCAGGGTTACCCCAGCATGGGTCAGGCCCGGCACTTGCCCTCTGCAGGAGCTCACAGCCAGGTGTGGAGGCTTCACATATGTACTCCTGCCAGGAGATATTGATTCCCGGACCCACCATTCACAAAATACCTTCTGGGTGCTTAGCACCATGTTGTAACCAGACTGTTCCAGGCCTGCTCTGCATGGCCATAGAGACATGAAACGGGTGAAAGTGAATGAAGAAGCTTTATTTGGTTGGCCGAGCAAAGGAGCAAACGGGGACTTGCATCACCAAGATGGCTCCCAGAACCATAGCTGAAGGGGTTTATACGGGTGTAATAATTGGGTTTGAAGTCTTCGGGAATGCCTCGAGGTGGGGCCAGCTTGCTGATTGGTCTGGCCCAAAAGGGCATTCCCAGGGCAGTCTGGCCTTTCTGTGCTTGCTCAGTCTAAAAAAGAGGACTCCCTCAAACTGGCTCGGACCCCTTGCTTCTGAAAGCCCTCCCCCATCTTGGGCCGCTAAAGTTTGGTTCCGTCCAGTGGGAGAAGAGTTCCGGGGTCACCCAGAGGACAGGGTCAATGGTTCTGCACCTGTCAGGCAGGCCAGATCTAGTTCCTGCCAGTTGCAGCTGGTCTTGTGAACCCAGTCTCCTGTTTTCCTCAACGTGGCCGAAACAGGGAGCATACGTAAATACAGAGCTAGTTTTCTGGAGCTTAAAGTCCGGGAGTTAATTCCTATATCACAGAAGACAGCAGGCACAGCCCTTTGCCTACTCAAGATGGCAGGCAGGCTGCCAGTCACAATATCATCTCTCATCTTCCCAGCAGCCCTACAAGACAGATACCAGGATCTCCACCGGACAGAGGAGCACGCTGAGGGTCAGAGGGTTTAAGACTTTTCCCAAAGTGTCACTCACTCCAAGCCTCAGGCCTCCCCAACATTTCTACTTGGGGTGGGAAGTACTGGGGTTCCTTAGAGAAGTGACAGGGGAGGCTGCCTGGAGGAGGTAGAGCCAGGCTGAACCGTGGAGGCCAAGCACGCCTCCCCACCACCCCACCTATTCTCTGTGCCCTGTATCTCCCCACAATCATCCCACCTCAGGAAGACCTAAAATCACTGCTCTTCGAGCTGGAAGCCTCTAGCAGGCTTGCTGGCCCAATGCCTCAGCCACCCTCTCCCAGAGAAGGTCATGACCTGCCCAAGCCCACATTGCATGGGGTCAAGAGCCAAGATGGAAGCCCAGGTCTGCTGACTCCCAATTCAGTGCTCTTTCCCCTCAGGGAGCATGTGCTAGGGTCTTTAGGGCCCTGTCTCTACTTCCAGGAGTAGGGCCCACCAGGGTGGCTCACACTAGAAACTTTTTTAACTTGTGTGCAGCCATCCAAGATACAACAATTGGTCTCTCTTCACTTGGAACAGCAGAGGAAGAAGGAATGAACTGTAGGTCTAATTGCCTCCATGAACTACTACCTTTATTGCCATGAGACCAGAAGAACGGAATGGTGACCGGCTACCAATAGATGGGTCCTTGATCAAAAAGAGAAAAAAATGTGGAATAGAATTTAAAATTCTTATAGCAACCAGAATTACTGGACCCATTGAGATTGGGAAACCACTGAATCGATTACCCTGAGATAATCCTTAAGCCTTGAACCGAAACTATCCCATGAAGTCATCTTTAAACTATCGTTTAGCTCAACTAGTAAAGAACGTTCACCTTGAGCAGTGCGCTCTTTTGAAGAATTATCTACGCAAGATCAAACTGACAACAGCAACTCTAAAACACACGGAGAAATTTAGCAGACAGAGAGTCTAAGGTGAGAGTGGTGCAACAATATGAGTACAGATAGCAAAAATGATGACACAATGCAAAGAATGTAACCAGTGTCATTGAGCTACACGTGCAGAAAATGGTGGATGTATGTATGTTTTGTTATGTACAGCTTTACCAAAAATAAAATTAATTCAAAAAAAAAAAAACCGTTTTTCTTATTCTATGGCTAACTCTCTTTCCAGGGTAGGCTGGGCTAAAGCAGAGGCCTGCAGGGAGCCCAGAGACCCTCAGCTTGGGCTGGGGCTGGGGGAAGGAGCCAGGGTATAAAAAGGCAGGGCAGGGCAGGGCAGGGCTAGTGGACCGTGGATGTTACAGTCAGGGTAAAAGCCACAGGATCCTCCCTCCACCCCGGCCACCCAAAGATCCCAAGGGCCGTAGGCAGAGAAGCCCCCTCACTCACTCAGCTGCTGAGGCACTGAAAACGGGGTTGATGCCGAGCCTCAAAGACCTAAAGTGCCAGAGGTGGGGGTTGGGGGGGGACTCCAAAAAGCAAAACAAATACATAACCGCCCCCAAAGGAAAAGTCCAGAGTCTGAATTTTAAACAGGAAGAACTAGGCGTCAGGCTCAGAGGAAGATAACAGGACCCGGCTGAGCAAAGAAACAACAGAAAAGAGCTGAGGAAAGCTGATGGGGAGGGCGTTCCTGCCCCCAAGCCTGGGCCCTTCCGGGCCCTCCCTTGCCCTGGGGATGCTGGGGTCCAGCTTCCGCCTTCCACTCAATGGGGGGGCACAGGCGCACCCAGGACACTGTGGGAGGCCTTCTTGGAGTGGACCAGGGTGTTTGGGAAAGAGCATTGGTTTGGGATCAGGCAGACCGGGGGTAGGACCCCTGGGCAGGTGACTTTCTGAGTCACCATGTCCCCTCTGGAAAGGGTGATTAAGAATACCCACCTTGAATGTATAGAAAGGACTAAGGGTAACCAGGAATGTCCAGGGCTGGGCACATAGTAGGACTATTATGATCGACCACTCACCATGTGCTCAGCCCTGGTTTTTATCATCCCAGGGGCTCCCGGGTCCACAGTGGGCGCCGCACCAGCCCAGGCACCAGGGGCCCTAGAATCTGGACCCACCTGTCCTGGCTCTCGGTGTGACCCAGGAAGCCAGTCCTCCTCTCTGGACCTCAGTTTCCTCCTCTGTACAATGAGAGGGTGAAAGATGTGCTTCTGTGGTCCTTCCAGGACAAGCATTCACTGAGCGCCAGTACCCAGTTGCCGTAGGAGCCCTAGTGGCACAGGGGTTAAAAGCGCTTGGCTGCTAACCGAAAGGTCAGGGATTTGAACCCACCAGCTGCTCCACTGGAGAAATATGTGGCAGTCTGCTGCCGTAAAGGTTTATAGCCCTGGAAGCCCTAGGGGCAATTCCACTCTGTCCTACAGGGTTGCTATTAGCTGGAATGGACTCCACGGCAGTGGGTTTACCCAGCCGCACTGAGTCAGGTCTGATTTACGGCAACCTCACATGTGTCAGAGGAGAACTGTGCTCCGCAGGGTTCTCAGTGGCAGATTTTCTGGAAGAAGATCACCAGGGCTTTCTTCTGAGACACCTCTGGGTGGACTCGAACCATCAACCTTGGGGTTAGCAGCAACACTGCAGCGCTCAGCTCCTTGAAGCCTGCAGTGTGGATGCAGAGACCAGGCAGATCATTATCCAGGGTCTGGAAAAGGGCTCTGAGACCGCACGTGGAGGCACAGTGTGGCCTTAACGGTGGCTGACAGTACTTCACTTTTCTGAACCTCGGGTTTCCCCTATGTAAAATGGGGGGCCGGTTGAGAGGGCCCTGAAAGGCTGGTTTTTTAAAAACAACCACCACAAGAACAACAGTTTCTCCAGCTCTGTTTCTGGTCCGGGGGATGGAAAGCCAGAGGTAGCCAAGAATAACAGCGGGCTACGTGGGTACAGGGCTTTACAGACTATACCCTGGGTTCCCCGCAACCCAATTTGGGCACTGCCTCCCCAAACCTTGTTCAAGGGCGGGTGCTACTGGTGAACGAGATCCTGAAAGGGCAAGTGCCAGAGACAGAGGGCAGGGCCGTAGAGGAGCCCAGAGTGTCCGCCGCAGGCAGGCTTGGCCCCCGTGACCCTAGAGCTGCCCTGCTGGCTCCACAGACTGAGCGCCATGGCTGTGGAATTCTAACGGCAACATTAGTGACATCAAACACTTAATGAATCGTTCACCTTGTGCCAAGAATGGCAACTGCTTTATTTGAAGTAACTCATTCAGAGTTCAGGCAATCCTATAAGGGAGATTCTATTATTATTCCCCAGTTCGTAAATTTTTTTTAGTTTGTAAAGGAGGAAACTGAGGCACAGGGGGATCCATAACATGCAAGTGGCAGAGCTGGGATTTGAACCCAGGCAGCCTGAAGCCGGTGTCCACACTCTCTAACCACTGTTACACTGGTTCCTAGGAGGATATGTTAGATATATCATCATATGTTAGAAAATAGTTTTAGAAAGCATCTTAGGGTCAAAGCCAGGGCAGAACCCAGGTATGTGGGGGCTCCAACCCCTGAGCTCTTGGCCCTTTCCCATCACACCTCACTGGAGTAGCTGCTGTCTCTGTGAGGTGGCCAGGGTGGCCACTCCATCACGCTGAGGCTGGGTCTCCTCCCGGGGCAAAGCCAGCTTCTAACACCAAACCAAAGGCCAGCCATCCCTCTAGGCTGCTGTCCTTATACCCGGGCAAATACATCAGGCTATGTGTGCAGCATAATGTACAGTACTCCCTCTGAGAATACTGAGGCCATCAGCCCACCCCCAAAGCCTTAAACCTCACCATTAATGCTAAAAAAAAAAAAAATCCATTGCCATCGAGTCAATTCCAGTTCATAGCAACCCTACAGGACACAGCAGAACTGCCCCATAGGATTTCCAAGGTTGTAATCTTTTTTTTTTTTTTTTTTCTTAATCTTTATGGAGGAAACCATGGTGGCGTAGTGGTTAAGTGCTAAGGCTGCTAACCAGTGTTGGCAGTTCAAATCCGCCAGGCGCTCCTTGGAAACTCTATCGGGGGCAGTTCTACTCTGTCCTATAGGGTCGCTATGATTCGGAATATGACTCAACAGCACTGGGTTTGGTTTTTTTGGTTTAATCTTTACGGAAGCAGATAGCCACATCTTTCTCCTGTGTGTAATAAATAACAATAATAAATAATAACTGATGAAAGGACTATTGCGGTTGTGTGCTGTCAAATCACACAACGGCACCATGTGACGGAGTAGGACTGTCCCATAGACTTTCCTATGCTGTAATCTTTACGGGAGCAGATCGCCAGGTCTTTCTCCCTCAGAGCTGCTGGGTGGGTTCAAACTGATGACCTTTCTGTCAGCAGCACTTAACTGTTCCACCACTGGAGCTCTTGGACAAGTGACTACCAGAGGTTTTTCCCCATTGTTTATCTATGTACTAATTTTTTTTTTTTTTTTTTGCAACCATCATCACTATTTCCAAAACTTTTTCATGACCTCAAACAGAAACTCTACCATTAAGCAGTGGTTCCTCATTCCCCTTACCCCCAGGCCCCAAAACCAGAAAAACCCAAACCCATCAGCCCCTGGTGACCACTAATCTACTTTCTGTATGCATTTGCCTAGTCTAGCTGTTTCAGATAAGTAGCATCATACAGTATTTGTTTCTGGTGGCTGGCTTCTATCACTCAGCATAATTTTTTAAGGTTCATCCATGTTGTAGCATGTGTCAGAACTTCATTCATTTTTATAGCTAAATAATATTTCATTGTGTGTATATATTTCATTTGTTTATTCATTTTAGATACTAATATTTTGACAATGGCTTCGCATTGTTTTGCAATAAGATAATTCTTCAAATGATAAAATTACCCCAGGGCATAAAACTTTTTTTTCTTGGGCCAGGTTCTATGCTTAAAAACACTTCACACCCATTATAGTCTTCACAATACCCTTGCAAGAAAGGGACTATTGTCTCTCTCTCTTTTAGAGTCTAGGAAGCTAAGCGACTTGCCCCAGTTCATACAGCCTGGAAGTTTTAGGAACCTGCATCCAACTCAGGTCTGTCTGACCCCCACATCTGGGCTTGCTCGCTCACGGTACTCCTTTCTCCTGCCCCTCCACACCACATCATAGCCTCATTTTTCTGGGAGAAGGCCTTGCCCTTCCTCCTCCCTGCCCTCCTTTTGAATCTGGCCGTCTGCATCTTGGAGTCCCTTCGCTGGCCACCCTGGGAGGAACTGGTTAATGTTCCTCCCAGTTGGATCCCACCAAACGCACGGGTTGGGCGGTCTCATCCTTGCTGTAATCAAAGCCCATTTCCTCGACTTGCTGGTGCCTGCGCCAGGCGGACGGTTAGCATCACGCTCCTGTTGGCCTGCCAGGAATACCCACCGTGTAATTTCTGCCCTATGGACAAAAGGTCTTCTTTGTCCTTCCCAGACCACACAACAACCCCCCAGGGGGCAGGCCCAAGCCCAGGGTTCAGGATGAGCCTCTGGCCTAGTGAAAGGAAGAGCCCATGGGAAGGAGGCAAGGTCCCAGGAGCCCAGGGCTGGGCTCAGAACCTGGAACGCAGCAGACTGGAGCTGAGCAGGGCCCAGATCTCTCCATCTGGAAGTCAAGGAGGGGAGGGGGAGCCAAAGCCGTACACTCTTCAGGACCAGGTGGGGGGCCCAGCTTTCCTGACCCCCAGGCTGGGCCCTCTCCCGATCCCTCATGGGAAGGACAGATTCTCTTTCCCTTCCGTTTCTCAGACATTCCCTCAGCAACCCAAAGCCCCCTGCTTGCACTGGGCCTCTCTGCTATGCAAAGCTAGGTGCTGAGCACTCTCCGGGGGTCAGGGGTGTCTCACACTGGAGGATGAAGCCTCATCCATCAGTTCACCCTCATCCTCAAACAGGCCTGTGAGATGAGCTGTGTGGACCTGTTGTGTTGTTAGGTGCTGAGTCAGTTCTGACTCATGGCGACCCTATTTACAACAGAACGAAACACCTGCCCAGTCCTGTGCCATCCCCACAATTGTTAAGCTTGACTCTATTGTTGCAGCCACTGTGTCAATCCATCTCATTGAAGGTTTTCCTCTTTTTTGCTGACCCTCTACTTTGCCAAGTATGATGTCCTTCTCCAGGGACTGGTCCCTCCTGATTACATGTCCAAAGTACGAAAGATGAAGTCTTGCCATCCTTGCTTCTAAGCAACATTCTGGCTGTACTTCTTCCAGGGCGGATTTGTTCATTCCTCTGGCAGTCCATGGTATATTCAATACTCTTCATCAACACCGTAATTCAAAGGCATCAATTCTTCCTCAGTCTTCCTTATTCATTGTCCAGCTTTTGCATGCATATGAGGTGATTGAAAATACTATGGCTCGGGTCAGTCTCACTTTAGTCCTCAAGGTGACATCTTTGTTTTCAACACTTTGAAGAGGTCTTTTGCAGCAGATTTGCCCAGTGCAGTACTATGTCCTTTGATTTCTTGACTACTACTTCCATGGGCTTTGATTATGGATCCAAGTGAAAAGAAATCCTTGACAACGTCAATCTTTTCCTCATTTATTATGGTGTTGCTTATTGGTCCAGTTCTGAGGGTTTTTATTGTCTTTATGTTGAAGTATAATCCATACTGAAGGCTGTAGTCTTTGATCTTCATAAGTAAGTGCTTCAAGTCCTCTTCATTTTCAGCAAGCAAGGTTGTGTCATCTGCATATCACAGGTTGTTACTGAGTCTTCCTCCAATCCTGATGCTGCCTTCTCTTCATATAGCCTGGCTTCTCGGATTATGTGCTCAGCATACAGATTGATTAAGTATGGTGAAAGGATACAATCCTGATATATACTTTTCCTGATTTTAAACCACATAGTATCCCCTTGTTTTGTCCAAATGACTGCCTCTTGGTCTATGTACAGATTCCACATGAGCACAATTAAGTGTTCTGGAATTCCCATTCTATGCAATTTTATCCGTAAGTTGTTATGATCCCCATAGTTGAATGACTTTGCACAGTCAATAAAACACAGGTAAACATCTTTCTGATGTTCTCTGCTTTCAGCCAAGATCCATCTGACATCAGCAATGATATCCCTTGTTCTATGTCCTCTTCTGAATCTGGTTTGAATTTCCCTCAGTTCCCTGGTGATGTGCTGTTGCAACTGCTTTCCCCCGCCCCCAACCCACCACTGGTGAATTCTTTTTTTATTGTGCTTTGGGTGAAAGTTTACAGAGCAAATTAGTTTCTCATTAAATTGTTAATACACAAACTGTTTTTGAGACATTGGTTGCCAAACCCGGGATGTTTCAACACAGTCCCCTTCTCTACCCCGGGTTCCCTGTTCCATTCCTCCAGTATCCCTATCCTTTCCTGCCTTCTAGTCTTTGCTTTTGGGCTGGTGTGTCCATTTAGTCTCGTATATATGACTGAACTAAGCAGCACATTCCCCATGTGTGTTCTGTTTGTCCTAAATAGACCTGTCTAATCTTTGGCTGAAGGATGAACCTCAGGAGTGACATCAGTACTGAGTTAAAAGGGTATCAGGGGCCATACTCTTGGGGTTTCTCCAGTCTCTGTCAGACCAGCAAGTCTGGTCTTTTTGTGTGTGTGTGTATGAATCTGAATTGTGTTCTACATTTTTCTACTGCGCTGTCCTGGACCCTCTATTGTGATCCCTGTCAGAGCAGTCAGTGGTGGTAACCAGGCACCATCTAATTGTCCTGGGTTCAGTCTGGTGGAGGCTGTGGTCCATTAGTCCTTTGGACTAATCTTTCCCCTGTGTCTTTGGTTTTCTTCATTCTCCTTTCTTCCAGCCAGGATGGACCAGTAGATGTATCTTAGATGGCTGCTCGCAGGCTTTTAAGACCCCAGTTGCTACCCACCACAGTTGTAGGTAGAACATTTTCTTTATAGACCATGTTATGCCAATTGAGCCCTCAGCCCAGTAGCTCTGTCCCTCAGGGAGTTTGGATGTATCTGTGAAGCTTCTATGACTTTGCCCTGGTCAAGTCCTGCCAACTTCCCCAGTATTGTGTACTGTCTTACCTTTCACCAAAGTTACCACTTATCTATTATCTAGTTGGTATTTTTTCCTGCCCACCCTTCACTTCCTCATAACCATCAAAGAGTGCTTCTTTCTGTGTGGAAACTTTTTCCTTTGTTTTTATAACAGTAGTCTCATACAGTATTTGTCCTATTGTGACTGACTTATTTCGCTCAGCATAATGCCCTCCAGATCCATCCATGTTGTCAGGTGTTTCGCGGATTCATCACTGTTCTTTATTGTTGTGTAGTATTCCATTGCATGTATATACCATTTTTTGTGTAACCATAAATCTGTTGTTGGGCACTTAGGTTGTTTCCATCTTTTTGCAACCACTTTTGAATTATCTTCAGCAAAATTTTACTCGCTTGCTATATTAATGATATTGTTCGATAATTTCCACATTCTGTTGGGTCACCTTTCTTTGGAATGGGCACAAATATGGAAATCTTCCAGTTGGTTGGCCATATAGCTGTCTTCCAAATTTTTGGCATAGAGTAGCAAGTGCTTCCAGTGTGGCATCTGTTTGTTGAAACATCTCAATTGGTATTCCGTCAATTCCTTGGAGCTTTGTTTTTTCCCAGTGCCTTCAGTGCAGCTGGGACTTTATCCTTCAGCACCATCGGTTCTTGATCATATGCTACTTCCTGAAATGATTGAACATCGACCGATTCTTTTTGGTACAGTGACTCTGTGTATTCTTTCCATCTTTTTTGTTTGCTTGTTTCTAAATTTTATTTATTTTGTTGTTGTTGAGAATATACACACCAAAACATACACCAATTCAACAGTTTCCACACGTACAATTTAGTGACATTGATAACATTCTTCCTGTTGTTCAACCTCTCTCACCCTCCTTTCCTGAGTTGTTTCTCCCTCATTAACATAAACACACTGCCCCTTAAGTTCCTACCTAATCTTTCAAGTTGCTGTTGTCAATTTGATCCCATACACCTAGTTCTTAAAAGAGCATAATGCTCAAGGGTCTTCTCAAGCTGCCCTTTGAAACCTTCTGTTCAGCTCTTTTACTTCATTTCTTCTGTTCACTTGAGGTACTCTACGTTCAAAAGCAAGTTTCAGAGTTTCTTCTGACATCCATTTTGTTCTTTTCTTTCTTTCCTGTCTTTTTAATGATCTTTTGATTTCTTCATGTATGATGTCCTTGACGTCATCCCACAACTCGTCTGGTCGTCAGTCTTTAGTGTTCAGGGCATCGAATCTATTCTTGAGATGTTGTCTAAATTCAGGTGGGATATACTAAAAGTTGTACTTTGGCTCTCATAGACTTATTTTAATTTTCTTCAGCTTCAACTTGAACTTGCCTATGAGCAATTAATGGTCTGTTCTGCAGTCAGCCCCTGACCTTGTTCTGACTGATGATATTGAGTTTTTCCACCATCTCTTTCTACAGATGTAGTCGATTTCATTCCTGAGTATTCCATCTGGAGAGGTCCACGTGTATAGTCCCTATTTATGTTGTTGAAAAAAGTGTTTCCAATGAATAGGTCGTTGGTCTTACAAAATTCTGTCGTGTGATCTCTGGTGTCATTTCTATCATTAAGGTCATATTTTCCAACTACCAATTCTTCTTTGTGTCCAACTTTGGCATTTCAATCACCAGGAATTATCAGTGCATCCTGCAGGCCTAGCAGTCCCATTTTGCAGAGGAGGAAATAGAGGCCCAAGAAGGGGCTGAGGCTTCCTCAAGCTCCCACAGCTTCCTAGTGGCAGCAGAGCTGGAACTTGAAGTCAAGTGAGTTGGACTCTAAGTCCAGCACTCTTTGTACTGTGCCCCATGGCTTGGGCTTCAGTCCTGGTCTGCACTCCCCGCTATGGGTAACCTCAAGCAAGTTACTCATGTCTCCAAGCCTCAGGTTTCTTATCTGTAAAATGAGGGTTTTAGAATTGTGCTTAGCACATAGTAAGTGCTCAGTATGTTAGTTATCATTATCAGTGAGCTGCAGGGGAGAGAGAAGGCCTCCAGAGTAGCAACTGGGAAGACCCCCTGGAGAAGGCAGGAGCTTTGACAGGTGGGAAGGAACCAGACAGACTGAGGGCAATCAGTAAGCCATTTCCAATGGGAAAGAGCACTGGACTGGGAGCCAAAAAGTTAAGTCCTTGTCCCAGCAGTGCCACCAAGTTGCTGTATATCCTTAAGCAAGAAGGAGCCCTCGTGGTGCAATGGTTAAGTGCTTGGCCATTAACCGGAAAGTTGGCAGTTTGAACCCATTCAGCAGCTCCTTGGGAGAGAGACCTGGCAATCTACTCCTATAAAAATTATAGCCTAGAGAATTCCAATGGGACTGTTCTACTCTGTCACATGGGGTTGCTATGAGTGGAAAATTAACTCTACAGCACCTAATAATAACAACCCCCCACCCACCCACACACACATAGAATAAAACAAAGGGGCCGGCTCAGATGAATTCTCAGCCTGACCAGTTGGTTGTCTTGATTCTTCCTTCTTGAGCAAAGGTTTGGGGGAAGTTTAGGGTCAGGGAAGGGGCTGGGTGGCAAGGCCTGAGCAGGTCTGGGAGGGGAGATGCTGAATCGACAGAGTGGGGACAGGCCAAGGGAGACATTATAAGATGAAACTTTTCCATCTCAGGGCAGAGAGCTTTATTGGAAGAAAATCATAGGTCAAGTCCTTGGGCTGTAAGCAAACCCCAACAAAATGTTCATGGCAGCTCTTTGCTGGTGGGGGAACTACAAGTGGCTTTTTTTTTTTTTTTTTTGCTTTTCCTTATCTGTATATGCTAACATTTTGAAAATGACCTAACTGATTATATACTGCTTTATAGCTAAAATATAACAAAATAAGATGAATGGAATAGTCCCCGCCCTGGTGTATGCTCCAACAGGGTAGGGGGTTGACCAAGTAAGTGTGCTGGGATGGGTGGGGCAGCTCCATTCTTCCCAGGAGCCATTCCCCACCAAAGACAGCCTTGGTCCCCACACAAGTTCACAGTCTTTGGTATCCTCAGGGATCATAACCAACAAGACAAGCGCTTACTATGTTCCGGGCAATGCACTAACCACTTCCCAGGACTATCTTATTTAATCCCCTCTGAGGTGTCCAGAGGTGTCCAGATTAGTGAGTAAGCACAAGCAAACCTGTGCTTACCTTGGTTACTGGGCCATCTGCCCCTGTCAGGGATTATACATTTGAAAAGAGGCTTTGATTCTGTAGGAAGGTGCTGTGGGGTTGGGAGAGAGACAGACGGCATTCATACCTAGAAGCAGAATCTCTGAAGTGGTGAAAAAATATGAAGCTGTTCACTTCAGACGATGACGTAAGCACCATGCACTGCAAACCTTTGGAGCACAGTTTTACCCCAACAAACATGGGGCTCCAGGAGTTGGAGTCGACTCCCCAGCAACTGGCTGAGTGTGCGGGAGGCTGCAGAATAGAGGGAAACAGTGGGGAAGAATTAATAGCACAAGAAAGGCTGGGGCTAGAACTAGTTGGGGGGCACACAAGGAACAGCCCCAGTTGCTTTGTCTGCTGTTGTGTTTTGTTGGCTGTGAGTCAGGGAGTGGGGGAAGCCGAGACTGAAGCCAGAAGTTGGGGGGCTGTGGGGCCCGCCATGAAATGCAGAGAGTGTGGTGCAGTGGGAGGGTGCCAGCCAGGGAGGGCACTGTGGGACTGTTTGGGAACACCCTTGGAAAGATAATGATGCCACAGGGACAGGCTGTGTGTGCCAGGAGTGATCACCCTGCTAAGAGAGGGTGCTGCGGGGCTGGGCCTGCCCTGCGAGATGCTTTGGCTGGGAGTCTGCCGAGGCCGCCCCAGGACTGTGTCTCCCCCACCTGAATGATCCAGACCCGCACCACATAGGGAGCTTTCCAAAGAGGAAACCCCAGTGCCCCCCCACCTCCTAGCCCTCAGCGCCAGCTCCGTCCCCTTAAAGGCCATGCTAAGGAGCCTTGACAGCCCTCTAGGTGTGGGGAGCCACTGAGGGGTTTTGAAACAGGGGTGCCAGGTGGTCAGATTTGCATTTTGGAGCCAGAATTTGGAGAGCTTTGAGGGAGAGAAGCAGGAATGAGTGTTCGTGGTGGGGGGGGGTGTAGGGGTGTGTGTGAGAGTATGTGTGTGTGTGTACAAGTTTGTGTGTGTGTGCGTGTGTGTAGGGATGTATGTTTAGGGGTGTGTGTTTAAGGATGTGTGTGAGAGAGTGTGTGTATGCAGGGTGTGTATAAGGATGTGTGAGAGAGAGTGTGTGTATGCAGGGTGTGTGTATGTAGGGGTTGTGTGTAGCGTGTAGGTATGTGTGTATAGGGGCATATGTACAGGGGTATTTGGGTAAGGGTGTGTGTGAGAGAGTGTGTGTGTGTATGTGTGTGTATGCGTACATGGGTAGGGATGTGTGTATAGGGGTGTGTGTGTACAGATGTGTGAGAGAGTGTGTGTAGAGTGTGCATGTATGTGTGTACAGGAATATGTGCAAGAGACTACATGTAAGTGTGTGTAGGCTGCGTGTGTAGGGCTGTGTGTGGGGGGGGTGTGTGCGTGCATGTATATGTGTCTGTAGGGCTGTGTGCGTGTAGGGGGTGGCGCGCAAGGCTGGGGGCAGGGGAGGTCTGATGGGGAGCAGGGATCAGGGTCCTGATGAGCCCCTCAGGCAATGAAGAGCAGGCCCAGAATGGGGAGGTACCAGGCAGACAGGAGTAACAGGGCTTGGTTTTGCACTAGACCTGGTAAGTAAGGGGCCAGCAGGACACCCAGATTTCTAGTCTGGGCCCAGGTGGATGGCAGCCTCCCCAAGACCTATGGCAGGTGTGGGGAGACCTAGTGAGTCCTGTGTCAGAGGAGCTGAGTGGTGGGTGTCTGGAGTTGTGGAGCCCCAGCCCTTGTCTCAGCCCTGATGTCTCCCCTCCCCTTCAGTCTCCGTCCAAACAACCTCACAGCTATAGGGGGTTTTGAAGGCCTCTCCTCCTTCCCTCCCTCCCCTGCTCTGTGGGGCCCCTCACCCCCAGTGTTATGGGTTGGGCCCAGCCAGGCCAAAGTCTGGTCTCCCTGGGCAGGAAGCCAGGGGGTAGCTGGGAGGAGGCCAGGCCTGCTGGCTCTAGGGACCTAACCCAGTAGGGGCTAACAGGCATGTTGTGACAGGGCAGTGATTGGGTAGCAGTTTGCCTCTGGGATACAGGGAAGAGTTAACACAAGAAGAACCCCTATTCCATCTCCTTCTGCATATAGATTCAAAGAGTTTCTGGCCCTGAAGGGGAAGCAGGGCCAGAATTTCTGACCCCATTGCTCAGATGAAGATACTGAGGCCCAGAGAGGCCAGATGATCCTTGCCTGATCGAATCCCCCCTCTGGCCTCAGTTTCCCCACATCTAAATGAGGAGGTGCCTTGGGGTCCCTGGAAGAGATTGGGAAGTTGTTGAGGGATCAGCTCTGCTGCTGCCCTGCCCCCCGGTTGAGAGCAAGCCATCACCATCTGGGCCTCGGTTTCCTCATCTGTAAAATGGTCTCTACAGTGCCCACCTCCTCAGGGACCTGAGGATGCCATGAGGCATGTACATTACCAAGTACAGCCCAGGCCCCACACCCAGCAGGTCTGTTGTCTAAGGAGAACTTAGGCTCACAGAAGAGTTGCCTGATTGTTTTACAAGGAAAATGCATTTTTGTGGCACTTGTATAATTTTAAAGTAACATCAGAATTTAATTCTTTCAAGCCCAACAGCAAGTCTGCCGCAGAGCGACTCCTGGGCCCCAGGCCTAGCTCTACACACCCATTGGACCGCCCCCCACCCCGTCTGAATCCTGGGAAAACACCCCCACTGCCCCCACCCTGGGCCAGTGCTGTCCCCAGCAAAGGGCTGGGAGCCCCTTTCCCAGCAGCCGGGTGGGACGCAGTGGCGACAGCTGATAAGCCGGCCTGTTAGTTCAGTCTGCAGCAGGCCTGGGGGAGGCCTAGGCGGCAGACAGTGTGTCTATGGCCTCTTCCCCTTCCTGGGCCGGCCTGCTGCCCCCTGCCAGAGGGGCCCCCAGACCAACGTCTCCAGGCCCCTGGCTGGAGTAAGCTGGGGTGGGAGTGAACACAGGCCTACGTGGCTGTTACTTCAGATTGTTTTATCTTTTGGAGTAGGTATTACATTCACTGAGTTCAAAATGCTACATAGGGCTTCTATCCCTTATCTCCAGGGGCCCCAGGACCTCTCCCTGGAGGTGACCACTGTTACAAGAGGCAATTTGTGGCTCTACAGACATATACGTGTCTCTCTGCCCCACTGCCCTGCACGTCCAAGTCTCGGCACTCGCGTGGGGGCATCCCTGTGTGTGTGAGTCTGTCTCTGGACATGCCTGGGTCTGCATGACATATTCTCACTGGCCTCCAGCTCTGCCCACATGCCCTTCCTCTGCCTGGCACCCTCTCCTCCACTCCCCTCCCCCACACACAGCTCCTTTCCACCTTTGCTCAACTCCTTCTCTGTCACCCTTTAGGGTCTGAGCCGAAACGGCCCTCTCTATAGAGACGCTCTCTGATCCCCAGTGTTCATATACTCTTCCGTGACCCCAAGTTTCTTTTCACCATGACACTTAGGGCCACACCTTCTTGGGATAGCCTGGTTAATTGTCTGTGCCCCCACTAGACAGCAGGGTGGCCAGTTCAGCCTGGTGTGCCCAGGATTTTCCCAGTGTGGGTATTGAGAGGTCCATGTCCCAAGCGAACGAGAACGGTGTGCCACCCTACTAGACAGTGAGCCCCATGCGGGCGGGAAAGGGTCTGCCTGGTGGGTCCCAGTCTTCCCTGGCACCTGGTGCAGAGGGCTCCATAGGTATTTGTTGGATAATTAAAAATAACTGCCCCCACCTTTGTAGACACGGCTCTGGGCACCCAATACATGTGCACATACTGACTCTCACAACAACCCAAGGAAGCAGCTACTGACATTATCATTTCTTGTCTTCAGGTGAGCAAACTAAGGCTCCAGAAGGTTAAGACGCTTGCCGAAGGTCACACAGCTAGGGAGGGGGGAGGAGCCAGAATCCAAGGGTCATGTCCAGGGACACTCTGGGTGCATGGCTGCTCCTGAGCCTCCCAGGCTGAGGTACACTGGATCTGGTAGAGGAAGGGTGGCAGCAAGAAGCCCCAGCTCCCAGGGCCCTGCAGGGCCAGGCAGCTGGGCTGGGGACCCAGAGCTGGCCAGGGCCTGAGGAGAGACCCAGGGCGAACCCTGCACAACTAGGAACAGCACCTTCACGGGATGCCCCAGTGCTTTGCCGCTGAGCTGAGAATCCCCTCTGCTGACGGCAGAGGGGGCAGGCTCCAGAGGGAAGTTAGGAAGCAAGAGTCAATGTCCCCATCTTACAGATGCAGCTAGGAGAGGATTAAAGACTGGGCTCCTGAAAGCCAAGGTAGCTGCCCCTTTACCAAAGTGCCCCCTTCCCCTTAAAAATAAAAGTATTGAATAAAAATTTTAATAGGCCCCCCTATGCATACACACAGCTTCCAATATAGAGTTGCTGGGCTTCAGCACTGGCCCAGTCTCTTCTCACCCTAGCTGTGTGTCCTTGGGCAGGTTACTAACCTCTCTGAGCCTCACTTTCCTTACCTGTAAGTGGAATAGCAACAGTACCTACCTCAGAATTGTGAATTAGATGACCTTGTGCTTAGGACAGCTCTGGCACAGAGTAAATGCTCTGTAAGTGTTGGCCGACGTTATTATTTTCATTGTTACACTGTTCCATTTTCCTAGAATCCTCTTCCTCACAACGTGGTGAAGTCCAACACTCTTCCAGGCTTTCCTGCCCCTCAGACTCACACGGGGTTGTCACCCCCTCCTCTGTGTGTCTGAGTTTGAGGGACCCTCTGCACCTGAGAAGCTTCAACTTCATCTATCATTTTTAGTAGAAGGACGATGAGTAAGGCAATCAGACCATAACCTCATCAGTTGCAATAACACAGTTGCTGCTAACGCAATCATAACGTCTGTGCTGACCTGACTGAAAGGCTTCTATCAGAGGTTTGAAGGGCGGGGAGGCTGAGCAGAGCCTGAGGCAGTGTGTGGTGATTAGGAGAGAGTGGGGTTTGGATCTCAGCTCCTCCATCAGTCAACTCTGCTACCCTGGGCTTGGAGCTTTCCCTTCCTCATCTGTAAATGGGGAAACGACAAATCCCCCTCTAGTGCTGTCAGGAAGATGATTGGGATAATCCTCATTAGGCACCTGCCTAGGGTGCCGAAGGCGTATCAGCTATGACTGCTGTTTCAGAGAAGGGGAACTGGTCAGACCTGGCTCCATTCAAGCTCAGAAACACAGGCACTGTGTTATCTCAGGCAGGTGCTAGCCTGCTGAGCCTCAGTTTCCTCATCTGTAGATGAGGAAGTGGAGGTAATTAAACCTATCTCATACCGTTGTTTGTGGAAAACCTGGTGGCACAGTGGTTAAGTGCCATGGCTGCTAACCAAAAGGTCAGCAGTTCGAATCCAGCGGGTGCGCCTTGGAAACCTTATGAGGCCGTTCTACTTTGTCCTATAGGGTCACTAGGAGTTGGAATCGACTCGATGCCAACGGGTTCTATACTGTTGTTTAGAGCAAAGCATCCAGCTTGGAGCTTGGACCTGTGACTTCCTTTGCTCTCTTCCCTGAGGAGAGAGGCTAGGGGTCAGGAGGACTAGGTCTTTGTGTCATTCCTAAATTGCTTTAGGCAAGTCACTTAATTCAGCTGGGCTGGAAGAAGGGAAGGAAGAAGGAAAGGAGAAAAGGAAGAAAGGAAGAAGGCAGGGAGGGAAGGAAGAGATGAGGAAGGGAGAGAGGGAGGAAGGAAAGAAAAAAGGAGGGAAGAAAGAAAATGTCTCTAACCAAAAGGCTGGTGGTTCGAGTCCACTCAGAAGCTCAAGTCCACCCAGAGGCTCCTTGGAAGAAAGGCCCGGAGAACTGCTTCCGAAAAATCAGCCACTGAAAACCCTATGGAGCACAGCTCTACTCTGACACAAGTGGGGTTGCCATGAGTCAGAATCAACTGAACAGCAACTACTGAGTGTTTACTACACATCAGTCACAGACCCAAACACTGTTAACTCATTTTACCCTTACAATAACCCCACGGGTAGCTTCTATTATCTCTATTTTATTAATGAGAGAATACGTCTTGTCAAGATCACATAGCTAGTAAATATGGAGTGAAATTAGGGTTCTAATCTAAACCGGTGGCTTAGCGGTTAAGAGCTACAGCTGCTTACCAAAATGTCTGCAGTTCGAATCCACCAGGTGCTCCTTGGAAACTCTGGGGGGCAGTTCTGTTCGCTCCTATAGAGTCGCTATGAGTCGGAATCTATTCAACTGCAATGGGTTTTGTTCTGAATCCAACCCAAGTTAGTAGGACTCAAAAATCCCAGAGTCTTAATCACCATGTATACTTTCTCTAGTATTTATAAGCATAACCCGAAACATTCCACACTTTCATTTCTATAAGGGTGGAGTAAGAGAGAAAACAAACATGTCTTAAGTTCTTCCTGTACCCCAGAACCTGCACTTGATGCTTTTACAGGTTGTCTCCTGGAATCCTTGCAAAAGCCCTGGGGGCGGTGGGGTTATCTACTTTCCAAAATCAGAACTGGAAACTCAGTGGGGTTAAGCGCCTTAACCAAGGCTTGTAGGTGGCCATAGAGAGTTCAAATCCAGCTCCATGTGACTTGTGTATTCCAGTTTTTCATTTAGAAAAATATGCTCACTAGCTGTTACAAATAACACATTGATGAGCCCATAATTTTTATTTTCTTTTTGTTGCTGCTGAACTATTTCCTTGGGATGCGTTCCCAGAGTGAGATTACTGAGTCAAAGGGTATGAATACTTTTATGGCATTCCATCGATATTGCCAAATTGTTATTACAAAGGGCTGCACCCTCTTTCTCTGCCACCAGCACTACCGGGGAGCTCCAGGACTTACAGATTGAAGTGTTTTGGGGCTGCGGGAGGGAGCTGGAGTTCCAAGACAGTCACATTAACACATGAAGGCCCAAGCAGAAGCATTTTACAGAGATCTGGTGACAAGCACTCCAGATGCCCGGTGTCATTACTACAACTCTGGGCACTGACCTATAGTGCGTTTACGGTTTGGGTGCCTTTGATTTTTGTTTTGTTTTGCAGAACTTTGCCTGTCTTGTAAAATTCATTTAATTAAAAGGTGACTAAAATTTGATTAAGCATAGTTCGGCTTCTCTTTTAAGGAAAGGACAAATCTGACAAAAACCCCTTTTTGACGTGGTGCCCCTATGGGGAAGACGCTGCCAGCAGCTTGGCTTGGGCGGGGGCACCCCAGAGAGGGGTACCCCGGGGAAGGGCCACCGAGGACTAGGGCTGCGCCCCGACCAGGGGGAGAGCGCGGGGCCCGTCCCTCGCTGGCTCAAGGGGGCGGCCGATAAGGCGGGAGCGGCCCGTCCCCACGGCGGCCCCGGCCCGGTGGGAAGGGGCCCGGGCGGCAAGCGCAGATAACGCCCGGCTCTCGCTCTCTCGGCCGCGCCGAGACTCGGAGACGCCGCGGCCGCGGGAGACAGAGGCGCCCGGGCTGGGGCGCGGCTCCCAGGCGCCCGAGTCGGCGGGCACTGGGGTGGCGGCCACAGGGGGCGGGGGCAGCGGGCGCGCCCAGGGCCCCGAGGGTCCGGAGGGCGCTTACACCAGGGGCCGCCCCTCCACCTCAGCCGGGCGCAGCCGCCGCCCCCATCAGCTCAAGGACATTGGCCCAGGTCTGCCCTAGTGACCCCAGACAAACGCTCTCCTCTGGAATTCAATTCCTCATCTGTAAAATGAAGGGATGGAAAAATCGATAGCAACCTTACAGTATAGAGAGACCCTCTCTAGGGTGATGTTGTCCCCTTTTCAGAGATGGGGGCTGAAGCCCCAGGAGGATAAGGTACTTGTCCTGAGCACCTGGCCCCGGCATCAGAACCGGGACCAGAACCCAGACCTCCACACTCCACTTCTCTTCCCACTGCCCCACAAAGAGGGGCTTCCCCCTCCCCAGAGGCTGACAAGGAAATCAATAACAGTGGCATTTGCATTCTGCCTTTTTGAATTCCTCAAATTCCCCACATAAAATTCATTTGGCTGCCAGACAGCAAGGAAAGAGGAGGGCTGGGGAGAGGAAGGCGCAGGGCTGGGAGAGGCGGCTTAGGGGCAGCCAGGGGCCATAAACTGGCCCCCGCCTTCAGACAGAGAAACAGATATGGAGGTGGGTGGAATTCACTCACACACAGGGAAACTCCCTTTAATGGCCCCACTGCCCAAATCAGACATCCAAACAGCTCCCTGTCCTGACTTCTGGGCCTGGCATTCAAGGCCCTGCCTGTCCTGGCACTGACCCTCTCCTGTACCTACAGGCCTCCCTAGGACCCCTTGTAATGCACACAGTTCGCCTGCATCAACACCTTATCTCTTAGCTCCTGAGAATCCTAAAGTCTTACTCTTTCTCCCCAGTGGATGGCTCCCCCCACCTCCACCCACCATGACCAAGGATTAACTCTTTATGGCTCCCTCCTGAAGGATTTTCAAGGGGAATGTTTTGCATTAAGCTGCCTTTTAGAACTCTGCCCCAAGGGAGATTTGACTCCTCTGCAACCCGGCTACCACTGATTCTATGCTTACTGTGTGCCAAGCCCTTTCATACAGCATCTTATGCTGTCAACAACCCCATTTTCCAGATAAGGAAAGCTGAGTCTCAGAGAGGTTTGGTAACTTTTCCAGAGACACAGAGCTAGGAATCCAGACTCAGGTAGAATGTGAGCAAAAAGTAACTAAAGAGGAGACCTTGGTTCTTCTCCATGTTCTGCCACTCACTCAGTGTGGGCTCTTGGGCAACCCTGCCCTCTCTCCGGGCCTCAGTCTCCTGGGAGAGAAATTGGCGCAATAACAGAGCCTGTTAGGCAGTTGTTTGGCTCTGTAGAGGATTGGATGAGGCTGGACCCATAGGCCAGCCCCTTATCCTGGGGAAGTTCTGGATTACAGGATGCCCCTTCCCCCCTGGTTATAAGCACTGGCTGGTGGAAACTAAGTCGTCTGCCCCTGCAACCCAGGCCTCTCCTGGAAACAACCAGCAAATCCCCTGTTTCCTTCTGGGATGTGGGCAACACTATCTGTCTCTGGGGCTCAAGGTTTCCACTCCCTGTGCACACCTCTGACCCTCTGCCCTGGCCCCTACCAGGCCCTCAGGGCCCTGCTCCAGCTCTCCTCCCCAGTTCAAATCTTCTCAAGGAAAAGCCACTTCATCAGTCAGTTATATTTGAGTATGAACGAGTCCAAGTCACAAGCATATTCTTCACAAATATGCATGTGGTCAGCCTGGGATTCTGGACATTTACCAATTTGGGGTAATATACCCTGCTCTCTCTTCTCAGGCAGGAAGGCTGGTCCTGCCCGATGCATCTGGAATTTCAGATTTTATATTTTTATTGTTCTTTTCCCCCTTGCCCTTCACATCCTAAGCTGGGGAGAGAGGGTTTATATGAGCCCACTCACTAATTAACAGAGAACAGAAGCCTTTTTGTTTCATAAATAAAAGCACAGATACACCGATACACCACATGAATAGAAGTGCAAGAGGTCACCCCAGGGTCTGTGTAGGCGAGCCCTGAGGGGCTTTTCATGTGAGAACTGAGGGAGGTTTGGGCGCCTCTCAGAAGCAGCATGGTCTCCAATTTGCGGTGGCCCTCATGGGCCTGTTCCAGCCCAGCTACAGGAGTTCCCTACCTACCCGACACAGAATTCTTTGCTGGACCTCAGGGCAGAGGTAAGAAAACTGTGAATGACAGCTGTCCCCAAGGCTAATGGAGCCCAGCTCCGGTGGCTGGTGATCTGGGTTCTGATCTAGTCAGGTGGGGCTGTGAGACCTTTGGCAAATCACTGGCAGTCTTTGGACCTCACTTTTCTCCATCTGAGGAATGGAAAGTGTAGGTGAGATGAGCCTTTTCCTGCTCTACAGTCAGATGCTGGCTCTTCTGGGAGCAGAAGGCTGGCGCCGGGCTCACCTCTAGGGGGCGTATTTTGGCCTGCAAGCTTAATGCCTCAAATCACGTTTGCATGAGGAATGACTATGCATCTTCACCACAGCACAAACCAAAAAGCCAAGCCCATTGCCTTCACGTCTATCCCGACCCACAGTGAGCCTAGAGGACAGAGTAGAACTGCCCCAAACGGTTTCCACGGCTGTAATCTTTACAGAAGCAGACTGCCACATCTTTTTCCTGTGGAGCAGATGGTGGGTTCGAACCATCAACCTTTCGATTAGCAGCCAAGCACTTAACCACTGCACCACCAGGGCCCCTTACCACAGCGCAAGGCAGCCGTTATACCAGCTTCACAGTTGCAGAAACTGAGGCTCAGTGTTTGACCTGACACCCAGACTCCGTAAAGAAAGCTGGGCAGAAGGGACTTGCACCTTTCTACAAATGTGGAAACTGAGGCCTTAAGAAATCCAGCAAATTTGCCAAGCTCCTGGGGAGAGGCCAAGCAAGAATTTCATCGGGGCCTTGCTCAATCGCGTTAAAAAAAAAAAAAAAACCTCGGAAGCATAAGGTGCGGGCCAAGTGACCGTGGCGGGTCAATTTCCCTGGCGGTAACCCCAGGCTAGCGGCAGTGTGGACAAAAAGACCGCCTGCTCTGAGCCAACCTTTAACCTAGAACTCCACGGCCTCTTCCTGAGAGTGCAGCGGGCTGCGTAGGGCCATCTGGTGGCCAGACACCGTCACTGCAGGAGCCCCAAAGGCCGTGGGGCTGAGGGCCTTCTGGTCAGGTTTCCTGGAATTTCCAGAAACAACCTGCAAGAGAGTTTGGAGCCTGGATCATGAGGCGGCCAGAATAATTCTGAGGAAGCTGGCCTGGACGCTGGAGCAGCTTCCAATCTGGCCTGACACGGAAAGGGCTCCTTCCTACCCTGGTCTCCAGGGACCCAGAGTGCTGGCTGCTGCAGAAGCATCTGGCATCCCACCGCAAAGATCCCTGTGCCCACACTGTGGTGGGGAGACTAAGGGCCTAGGAAGCGAGCCCGTGACTGAAATCACACAGCAAATAAGGAAGAGGACAGGCCCGGGATTAATTCAGGGTTTACCATAGGCATCAAAGCATCCTGGCTCAGGCTGCTTGCTGTGCGACCTTATGCAAGTTACATACCATCTCTGAGCCTCTTCGTTAGAAAAGGAGGATGTTGTGTGGATCAAATGACAGAATGTGTGCAGAATGCTTCGCACATGATAATAACCTGTGCTTATCATTACTGTTATAGCATTATTACATTAATTATTGTTGTTAGTTGCTGTCAGGCAGCTCCAACACATGGTGACCCCATGTACAACAGGCTGAAACGCTGCCTGGTCCTGCACCATCTTCACAATCATTGATATGCTTGAGTCCATTGTTGCAGCCAATGTGTATCTGAGTGCCTTCCATCCTAGAGGGCTCATTTTCTAGTGCTATACTGGACAATATTCTGTTGTGATCCATAAAGTCTTCGCTGGCTAATTTTCAGAAGTAGGTTGCCAGGCCTTTCTTCCTACTCTGCCTTAGTCTGGAAGCTCAGCTGAAACCTGTCTACCATAGGTGACTCTGCTGGTATCTGAAATACCAGTGGCAGAGCTTCCAGTGTTACCACAACACACAAGCCATCAGAGTATGTATGACACACTGACAGACAGCGTTATTGTTACAACAGGTGCTTTCTACTGCTACCTCTCATCATCCTTACCAGCATGGGGGGTCTGCTTAGCCCTCACAGACAAGGACTTGTGTGTCCTTGAGGACCATGAACAGCTTGCGGTGGAAGGCTGGGTAAACGGCCAGTCAGGGCTTCACACATTTGGCTGTTTCAGGAAGTACATCCGGATGTTGTAAGGGGTATAGTTGTGATGTTTACAACCTACTTTCAGGTGGTTCAGAAAAAGAATATGAGAGGGAACAATAAAGCAGAACGGAACAAAATATAAACAGCTGACGAATCTACCTATACAGGAGTTTTCAGTTCTATTCTTGTGACTTTTCTACAGATTGAAAATTATATCAAAATATATATATATTTTTAAACCAGTTGTTTCAAAACTCTGCTTAGTTTCCTCTACCGCACTCCTGGGGAGCGGATGAAAACCCAAAGCCTCTTGGCGTTCTTTCCTCCAAACTGGCGGCTCGGCTCCTGAGTCCTCTGGTGGAAAACGTGACTGAAATCCCTCCACAGCAAACACCAGGGCTGCCCCTGCCCAGCAGCCAGCATCACCCACCATTTGAGGTGGAGAAAACCAGGGCTCCCACACCTCCTCAGGGCCTCTCTCTCCTCAGCCTCAAGCCACTTCCCCTCCCTCCTCTTCCCCCCCGCCCAGCCCCCCCGGGCTGTGGTTCGAGGCTGAGGTGGGGTTTATTTATAAGTTCCCGCTGATTATGAATCACTGGAGGAACTGCTCACAGACTGGAGACAAAAGTCTGGGGCCGCCTGGCCGAGAGGAAACGCTCTTTACATTCGACTTTCCCCTTGGCACCAGCTTCCCCACGCCCGGCTTGGCTGGGCTCTGCCAGCCCCTTCTGTTCTCAGAGGCAAAAGCGTGTTTGCCGCCAAGTTCTGTCAGCCTGTCCGCCTTGCTGTGTAAACAGGACCCGGGGCTGGCGGCCTGGCCCCACGCTGGAAATGAGCCTGCCTTCCGCAGCCCGGCCACTTCCTCTTCACGTCCGGAGACTCCTCAGAGTTCAGATGAGGTGGGTGGGAGGGAAGGACTAGTTGGAGCCTTGCTCTGCTGCGGACTTCATCAGCATTGATAGAGGATCAGTGGACAAATGGAAAAGCAGAGGACTCCTAGGCAGCCATCAAAGCCCAATATAAATGACCCCTCCTCTGGTAAACTGCCCCACTGTTCTAGGTCTGCCCCTCTGTTGTAGTTTATAGTTTGGTTACATTCAGTCAACAGGTACTGAGCACCCACTATGTACCAGGCTCTGTGCAAGGTACCTGTGAGGCAGGAGGACAGATGTCTTTATTCATACTGTCATTAATTCTTTTTGCTCAGCTGTGAGCTTCATAAGGGTAGAGTTAATGTCTGACTTATGATTCACCTGATCCTACAAAGTACCTAGCATGGTGTCTGACAGTTTCTGCTGCATTGACCTGGATGAAATGATGCAAGGTGAACTAGAGGGAGCCTAGGTTTCAACCACTCTTTTTTCTGGGCCTGTCTCCATCCTGCCCTGGCATTCTGGGTATCATATCCCTTCTAGGAACAACTTGATTTTCCTCAATGGATATATCTGGACCAGGGTTTTCATTAGAGTAACTAATGATGTAGGTGATTCGATTTTAGGGGGTCCTAGAAACCATTCCCCCAACCTCACCCTGAAATATCTTCCACTGTTCTGAGATGTCACTAACATCCAGACCTTCCTCTAGTTGAGCATTGCCCTCTCCACGGGGTCATCCACGTGATTGTGAATCTCCCCTCTGGTGGGGAGCCCCGTGTCTGAATGAAGGGAGCTGGCCCTTGGAGACTGGCATTATATCCCCATTTTACAGATGTGAAAACTGCGACTCAGAGGAGTGACTCACTTGATCAAGGTCACACAGCTGATACAAGAGGGAACCTGATTTTGAGCTCAGCTCTCTGCAGCTGATGCTGGGGATCTTCATACAGAATCAAATTGCCTTTCCTTTACCTGATGCCGCCTTTAAAAAAAAAAAGGGAGGAGAAAAAGGGGGCCAGCTAAGTCTCCTTAGAGGGAGGGCAGGCTGGAAGTAGAACTCCAAGAGCTTGCTGTGCCAGCCGTTCCAGGCTCCCATGGGGAAGGCTGTGCCCAGTGCAATCTTTGCATCATTCCATTTATCTATATCCCCATTTAACAGAGGGAAAAACCGAGGCTCGGAGAGATTGTGATGGACTCAAAGTCACCGAGCTAATGATGGCAGCCCAGATGGCTTAGACTGGACTCCACCTCTGTCTGGACAGCCTGGGATTTGGGGTCCCTAGGTTTGGTGCGGAAACCCTGGTGGCATAGTTGTTAAGTGCTATGGCTGCTAACCAAAGGGTCGGCAGTTTGAATCTGCCAGGTGCTCCTTGGAAACTCTACAGGGCAGTTCTACTCTGTCCTACAGGGTTGCTATGAGTCAGAATCAACTCGATGGTACTGGGTTTGGTTTTTTTTTTAGGTTTGGTGCAGAGGTTCCACGGAAAAGCCAGCCTGATGGCCAAGGCCACCTGGGCAGAATCGTAGAAGCCTCAAGGTTCTCAGCCCAGGTGAGGCCTCAGCCTGGCAGAGCCTGGATAAACATGTGGGTGTGCATGTGTGTACACAGAACATACACACGCAAATAAATGCACACACCAGAAATGCAACGGGAAGACAGCCTTTGGGGAACAAATACACTGGCTTCAATACAATGTCTTCAGGAATTTTAAAAATTCCAGTCCCCAGAGGAGAATCACTCCCTGGATAAATAGCTGTCTGTTGTGCAGAAATGGGCAGAAACTCATGGGGCTGGAAGACTCTGGTAGCTCTCAGGGGAGGCTATAGAGGCCATTGAGAATCTATCCGTCTGTCCAGGGAGTATCTACCGAAGACAAGATAAGGGAGAGATGTGAGAACTGCAGCCAGAGGGTTTTAGGGTAGACGTGAAGAGGAACTTTCTTACAATGGAAGTGGAGAAGACGGCAAATATCGGAAGGGTTTTGTATTCTGGTGGCTTCTATATGACCTGCCTCAGGGCTTTTGCAAGACTTCTAAACAGCTGTAAAAAGCAAGGTCTTCCTTTCTGTAATGGGAACCTGACCCCCTACAGCCCCAGAGGAGTGGGGGTCACCAACAGAGCTTAAGGCCCACCCACTGACCAGTGCAGGAGCCTCGGTCCAGCTTCTTCACCTGCTCGTCAGCAATTCGCAAAGCTGCTCTGGCAATTAGATGAGCTACCAGGCGCCGTGGAGACAGCTCTGCCTCATGGAGACCCCATGGGTGTCAGAGTAGAACTGTGCTCCACAGGATTTTCAATGACTGTTTTTTTAGAAGTAGATTGCCAGGCCTTTCTTCCGAGACACCTAGAGGGGGACTCAAACCTCCAACCTTTTAGTTAGCAGCTGAGCACATTAACAATTTGCACCACCCAAGGACTCCAAATGAACTAAGACACGAAATAAGTTAATAAAGTATGGCGTAAGCCAAGGGATGATCATTACGGTGGCTGCACTGGTCTCATTAGCTCACACAGGATGGTCCTTCACCCACCCCCAAGACCCTAATGTACCAGAGGGAGGACAGGAAGGGCTGGAGTGAAGGGACACGTCTTCTCCTCCTTCATTTGTTCCTTCCTCAGCTCTCTTTTCTCCCCATCTGTCCCTGCCCACAGGCCTAGCAGAGTAGGCAATCTATCAATTCCTGCTGACAACCTAGAGTGATTACACCTATTACGCCTGGAGGCAGGGTGATGGACTCAGTCCTGTCTTTCTAAGCCTTGTCTGGCCAGAGGATTCTGGGAGATGAAGCCAGGCCTAGTGAGGTCTCCTGAAGCTTCTTGCCACTGGGCAGAAATTTCTACATCCATTGTCTCACTTAACTTTGCAACAATTCTAGGAAGTAGACACTGCGCGCCCCATTTTACAGTTGAGAAAACTGAGGTTCAAGGGGCTAAGAGACTTGCCCAAGGCCACTAGACTAGAAAGTTGTGAGTCTGAATTCAAACCAAGGAGAGGAGCTTGGGTGTACTCCTTTTCGTATGCGAGGCCTTGGTGCCCAGAAAAGACCAGATTTGAAGCCTGGCCCAGACTATCACAAACTACGTGACCTGGAACAAGGGCATTCACCTCCTTGAAACTCAGTGTCACACCCTATTGGTTGCTGGAAAACATAAATGAGAAAAGGCATGCAGACCCCCAGTGCTGCACTTGGTGTGCCTGGGCCTGAATCATTGCTCAAGGGTCATCCCCTATAGGGGTTCACTCACTTTAGGGCTCCTTCCTCTTCAAGGATGACCTCAAGATCAAAACCAAAACTCCACACAAGGAGACTTGCACCATCTCCAGGTGCAGAAGGCTGGCTGGAAACGTAGTCCTGTTAGCGCGGAGCTCCAAGGGGGCTTTCTGTGCCCCGGTGGCCGGCACGGCGCAAGCGCAAAGTGGGTGCTCCATAAACATTGTTGAATGAATGGATGTTGTTTGGATGCCAAAAAGTTGATCATGCCGCCGTTTGTTGTTCCTTGGGACAATGGGACAGCCCATTTGGAATAGGGGGAAGGGCGGGCTGTCCCCGGAATGTCTGAGGGGTGAGGTCACTGGTTTTGTGCGCTGCCTACAGGAAGCGCGCTAGCTCAAGAGCGCCTGGTGCCAGCAGGCAGACATTTCCTGGCTGGCTGCAGGCTATGCCTCCTCCTTCTCCCCTCAGGCCCCAGGACTGGTCCCCCTGCTGGCTTCTCTCATGGCATCAGGCCACACCCTGGGATTGGAATGCCTGTGGGTCTGCCAGAGCATTCTCATCGCCCTCATCACCCCCTGAGGACTCAGCCCACCAAGGCCAAGGCAGAGGAGTTCACTGGAACCCCACTGGGAGGGGCTCCCCAATATGACTCCTTCCAAGTTAGCCTGGCCCTGCCTGAGCCCGGTCCTGGGGTCGGACCACCCTACATGGAAAGGGATAGAGTATCTCTACTCCAAGGATCACGCTCTGGCTCAGCAAGAGCCACCGGATCACCTCTGTGGACCCCTGGGCCGCCCCGTGAGACATGAGACATGGGACCACATCATACATACAAAGGATGTATCAGGCTTCAGAAGGAAAGCCCTCCCAGCAGCCTCCCCGTGTGACTGACAGAAGGAGAAACTGAGGCCTAGAGAGGTTGGAGCAGGTTCTCAGGATTGCAGGGGACTTCAGGCTGAGACTGTCACTGAGGAGCGGTCTCGGCTCCTGGTCCTGCCACCGTTTGGGGGCAAAACCCTCCTGTGGACAAGTGGGCAGGGAGGGTTGGTTGAGCCTTCTGCCCTTCCAGCCTCTGACCAGAAGCTCAGCCTCCCTGGGCAATACTCCTACCCCTCCCACCTCACCCCATTCAAGCAGGCCCTGCCCCCTCCTCACACAACTCCCCAAAGCTCCTCCCGCCTTCTCTCCTGTGGCCTCATTTTCTGCTTCAGTGACAGAGAGTTGGGCTGCAGCTCAGGAGTGTTAATTACCCTTCAATTCCATATACCAGTGCCGTTTTAAAAACCGCTCTCACATGCAATGTTTTACTTAATCTGCCCTATACACCCATTTTACAGATATGGACACTGAAATCCAGAGAGGCTGAATAACTTGCCCCTGTAGCTTGCCAGTGGCAAAGCTGGGATTTGAACTCATGTGTCTGGCTCATCCTCCCTGAGACCTTGGCCTGGCATAAATCAGCTGCCCAGGAAGCCCATGTGGGTATGCATTAGCCCTTCATGACGTGCCTATTTAAATGGGGGTCTTCTGGAGACGAGGCCCCTCCCGGGAATGAACTGGACATTTGTACCCACAGTGGACCAAATCAGGAGGGATTTCTGCCTTCCCTTGAGTCCTGGTGGTCACCAGAGCTGAGGAACAATTGCCTCAGTTTCCCCAACTGTAAGAGGGGAGTAACAACCTTGCCCATGTCTTAGAGATGGTTTTAGGATTAACAGGTACCAAGTGACCCTCCCT
Organism: Elephas maximus indicus; assembly: GCF_024166365.1. NCBI lineage: Eukaryota > Metazoa > Chordata > Mammalia > Proboscidea > Elephantidae > Elephas > Elephas maximus. The sequence continues at coordinate 56,693,525 of NC_064831.1, read as the reverse complement.
CCATCAGCCCAAGGCAGCAGGGGCCTCACACTGGGGTTGAGAGCAGGAGCTGGCCTGAGCCCCGCACCCCCAGCTGCAGCATCAGCGTACCTCAGTGACTCCCAGTCACATCGAAGCTGAGCCTTGTTCACCCGGCCTGCCAACCCGAACCTGACCAGCTGGAGGGGCTCCAGCGGAGAAGCAGGCTGGGCCAGCCAGAGCAGGTTTGCTGTCCAGCACTTAGAGATTGTGGGGTGATGGCCACAATGGCTGGAAAGTCAAAGAGGACTCCACAGAAGCCAAGTTTCCCTGACGAAAGGAGGGAGCTGGTTACCCACAGCCTGAACTTGCATTGGCTCTGGGCTGGGCACTGGCCTCATGTAACCCTATGGCTATCCTGTCAACATGGTTCAACCATTCCCATTGACCAGACAAGCAAACTGAGGAACAAGTTGATGAAATGACTCACCTAAGATCCCATAGCTAGTTGAGGGACAGGTCTGCCTGACTCCATTAAACAGCTTGAATCACCCCAGCAGTAAGACCTGGGCAAAATCTACCTGGTGGTAAGCTCCCAGCAAGGACTGGATTGAATTGACTGAGCACCTACTATGTGCCAGGCTAACTATTTTGCTTGAATATTACCTAATTTAAAACTGAATAACCTAGAGAAGGAGGCATCACTAACCCCATTGTACAGACAAGGAAGCTGAGGCTCATGCAAGCTCTACTCTGAATAGCCATAGGCCCGTCACACTTTAGTAAGTGAACTGGACCCCTTCATCACCTTCTTCTTTCCTTGATGGAAAGAGAGCAAAAGCACCCAACAACACTATCCTCTTAAATTCCCAAATTATGCCCGTGTATGTAGCCTATATCACAAAGTGCAAGGACATCAGGGCCTCTCATCCCTTTGGGGGTCTGAGATGACCTAGTCTGTCCCTTCTTCCTTGGCAATTCTTCATCAAGCTTTTTTTAATTGAAGTATAGCATGCCCACAGAAAAGGACACACATCGCAAGTATACAGTGTGATAAATTATCAAAAAGCAAGCACACCAGTGTAACCTCCAAAGCCCCACTTTCAAAAACGAGAGTATTCACCTGAGCAGCTCAGAAGCACCTGGAGAACTAGGTTATGAGATCAGGCTGGGCTGCTCTACCCAGTGAGAAACATTTTTAATTCTCCTGGAACCCAGATTTCTGGGGTCCACGGAATTGGGGTGACCCACCCAGGCCGTTGCTCTGAGATCTTCTTTTGAACCTTGAGCCTTGAGAACACTGGTTTCCTACTACACTGGGCTCAGTGATTCGAACCCACCAGCCACTCCGAAGAAGAAAGATGTGACAGTCTGCTTCTTTAAAGACATATAGTCTTGTAAATCCTATGGGACAGTTCTACTCTGTCCTGTAGGGTTGCTGGCCTGCAAGGGGTTAAAGTCAACTTTAAGTCAAACGACAGCCTAGTAAGTACCCTAGTGATGGCCCTTTTGCTTTGGGCATTGGGCTTTTTTGGAGAATTATCTATATGTGTCAGAAGCTCCAAGATTAGACTAAAAGCTGTGTTTTAGGGTAAATTGTTATTATGTAAATACTCTTCCAGCCCTGTTTCCAAGGCAATGTCCATACGATAGGGTATATGGATCTTTGGATATTCTCTCATCTTTGGAACAGTTCGACTCTCTAGTCACAAGTGTTGTCTAATTTGCAAATCATGTATTAAATAAAGTTTAAATCAATTTATATTATTAACTTAATATGATTTTTGTTTTAATACCAGGAAAGGGCCCCTGGGCAGCATTGACCGGCCAGCTTTGAGCACCTGAATGAGTCTTGTTGACAAGATGGATACACATGAACCACCTGGGGGTCTTGTTCAACAGCAGATGTTGATTTAGGGGGTCCAAGATGGGGCCTGTCTTAGTCAGGGTTCTCTAGAGAAACAGAACCATTGAGATATATATATAGAGAGAGAGAGAGGGAGATTTATTTCAAAGAATTGGCTCGCTGGATTGCAGGGGAGCTGGCAAGTCCAAAATCCATAGGTCAGGCAGTAGGCTGGAAGGCTTCTGAAGGCTTGCATCCCGAGATTTCTAGGTCAGATGACAGGAAAAGTACAGAGTGGAGAGTGAGTTCTGCCAAAATATCTATTTATACTCCAAAGGCAGGCCACGCCCTAAGGAACTCCCCTTTCAAATGGTTGATTGACTATGCTACATTAGATTACATTATGGGAAGTGATTACATTACATTGCATTAGATTACACTGTGAAACAGCAACTAGTCCAGTATTTGGCCAAACCACTGGGAACCATAGCCTAGCCAAGTTGACACATAAAATCAACTACCACAGGGCCTGAGAGTTTGCATTTCTAAGGAGACCAGGTGCCGCCCGTGCTGCAGCTTCACAACTCAAAGTGTGGTCCTGGACACATAGCATCAGCATCACCTGGGAGCTTGCTGGAATGCAGAATCTGGGCCCACCCCAGATACTGGTTCTAACCTTTGCTGACCATCAGAATCAGCTGGAAGCATTAAAAGCTATTAAGACTTCACCTGCAGAAGTTCCCCTTTAATTGTTCTGGGTTGGGGCATGGGTGTCGGGTTCTCCACTGCTCTCCACTAGCCTCTGATGCACAGTGAAGGTTGAGAAGCACAGCTGTGGAAAGGGCCCAACCTTTCAACTTGATTTGTCGTTGTTGGGTGCCATAGAGTTGATTTCAACTCATAGTGACCCATGTGAAAGAGTAGAACTGCTCCATAGGGTTTTCTAGGCTATAACCTGTTTTACCTCTTCCCTTTATGGAGGAAGAGAAATAGGCCTCAGAGGGGCAGCAACCTGTCTGAGGTCATACTATGTATGAATAGAGGCAGCAAACATTAAAACAGGAAGTGACCTTGGAGTTGACCTGATTTAACTCCCTCATTTTGCATTTAAAGAAATTGAGGCCAAGGAGGCTGTCAGGGGCGCTAAGGTCTAGGACCTCTCTCCATCACACCATGCTGCCTCTCAGCTGCCCTTTCTCCCTCCAGATCTCAAATTGCAGACCTGGTCAAGGACAGGCGCTCTGCATCCTCTGCCTTCATCCACAAAGAGCTAAACCTTTTCTCCCCGAAATCTCAATATGTGGCTTAAGAACCTTCATGGTCACTGGGTTGCAGAGTTAAAAATGCAACTATGCAAGAAATCAGAACTCCATAAAGGAAATAGCAATACTGTTGCTACATAAGATTTTAGAAATGAGTAAATAAAGTTAAAAAATTTTTAAGAAAATATTTTCCGGTAATGATGGCAAGCAAAAGATTAGTTTTATGACAACAGAGAACCCCTGAGGGAGCAGGAGAACAGTGGGATGCAGACCACAAATTCTCATAAAAAGACCAGACTGAATGGTCTGACCGAGACTGGAAGGACCCCAGTGGTCATGGCCTCCAGACCTTCTGTTGGCCCAGGACAGGAACCATTCCCGAAGCCAACTCTTCAGACAGTGATTGGACTAGACAGTGGGTTGGAGAGGGATGCTGGTGAGGAGTGAGCTTCTTGGATCAGGTGGACACTTGAGGCTATGTTGGCATCTCCTGCCTGGAGGGGAGATGAGAGGGTGGAGGGGGTTAGAAGCTGGCGAAATGGACATGAAAAGAGAGAGTGGAAGGAGGGAGCGGGCTGTCTCATTATGGGGAGAGTAATCTGGAGTATGTAGCAAGGTGTATATAAGTTTTTGTGTGAGAGACTGACCTGATTTGTAAACTTTCACTTAAAGCACAATAAAAATTATTAAAAAAAAAAAAAAAAGATTAGTTTTATGAAGTCCTTTCTATGTAAAGCACCTTTACAATCAATAAGAAACAGATCAGCAACCCAAGAGAAGAGTGGGCAATGGATATCAGGAAAAGTATAAAAGACCCATATGTGTAAAAGGAAATATTGAATTTCACTGACAGTTAAAGAAATGCAAATTAAAACCCTCACCTATCAGACTAACGAAGATTTTTTTAAAATGGCCTGGTCATACATAGCATGTGGAAATAGGCAATAGCACACACAGTTCATGGACATGTAAATGCACGGAAATTTTGAGTTCGGCAGTTTGGTGATATCTACCAACATTTTAAATATGCATATTCTTTGGCTGAATAATTCCACTTCTAGAAAGTTACCTTGCAGATAAACTCATGCACGCACACAAAGATTAGGTACAAAGTGTCATATTAGCACTGTTCGCAATACCGGAAAACTGGAAACCACCCAGCTGCCCATTAACACAGCCATTCCAAGGATGAGAGGACACACATGTGCAGACTTGGAAGGGCATATGTGTTGCAGAACGTTATGCAGATTATAATTTAATTTGTACAAAAAATGATATAAAGTACGTCTGAAGTTTATATAGGCATAGAAATGTCTGGAATGATATACTCCAAAACTGCTAACATTAGACAATGAGATAGAGAAGCAGAGAGAATTTCACTTTTCCTTTAACCTCATACATATGAGTCTGTAATGTTACGTTCACACAAAAGCACATACTACTTTCGTTGTAAGTAATTTTTAATGCAATTGGGTTGTAGTTAGGGCTATTTTAGTGGTTGTCAGAGACAGTGCTACTTTGGGGGGCCGGGGGACAGGCAACGCTCTAGAACTTTCTCAGAAGGACACAGGAAATCTCATTTTAACAGTCATTACCTACCAGGGCAACAAAATGCATGCTATATAGTGACGAAATCTATTGTTTCAGTTAAACAAGAAAAGATGTCTAATCATGTTCCCGGCTGTGTCTCTATATGAGGTTATAGAAGAAAAGTAATTGGCAGCTCACTCTCAGCTGTTTCCAGAAGAAATTCAGAGACAGAAGACAGAAGGGAAGTGATGGAAGGGTTAGTATTTAACAGTTCATGATATCACAGAGCTAAACGAAAGCATCGCTGCGTCAACCCCCCAATCTCCCCAGGGCCAGTTTCAACCCAGGCTCAAAGAGTGGGGCAGGGGTCCAGCCAAAGACCAACATCTTTTCCATAGAGCTTCAAGCAGCAGATCTGTTTAGACCCTAGAAGTCTTGGGTCATCTTACTCTGCCACTCGAGGAGTGTGTGCCTGCAGCTCCTCCTTCTGCTGAGCCAGGAAGAGTCCTGCAGGTGGGAAGGGCTGGGGACAGGAGGAGAAATGCTTGCTCCTACGGGTGGCAGCAGAAATTTGCCCACAGTCCCTGCTCCCCGGTCCAGGTCTGGGTCTGGTTTCACAGTAGAATGACTGCCCTCCTGCCACACCCCTACCTTGGCAGCCCCTCTGGCCCCCTGCTGGCCCCCTGGGCTGCTCCTGCCCACCCCTCCTCCTCCCTATCCAGTCCTACCCTCAGGACAGCTTGGGTTGGTCAAGCTTCCTATGAATGGACAGAATGTCAGAGTGGACAAGGCCTGGAGACCCCCGCTGGGCCAATTCTCTCTTTTTTTAGTTGTAGTAAAAATATATAAAGAGCCCTGGTGATGCAACAGTTAAGTGCTCAGTAGCTAAATGAAACGTTGGTTGTTCAAACCCATCCAGCCACTCCACTGGAGAAAGACCGGGTGATACCTGCTCCTGTACAGATTACTGCCTAGAAAGCTCTATGTCCCGGTTCTACTCTGTTGCATGGGGTCACTACGAGCCAAAATCAATTTGACGGCACCCAACGACAACAAAGATATCTGTAACAAAACATTTGCCAATTCAACAATTTTTGCACATATAATCCAGTGACATTGATTACATTCATCATGTCGTGCCATCATTGTCACTACCCTTTTGCAAATCATCCCACTACCATTATCAGTTACATTCCATCAGTGCCCCCTAAGCTATGGCTCCTCTTTCCCCTCCCGCCACCCCTGGTAACCACTAATAAGCTTCGGTCTCTGTACATTTCCCTATTTCATGTAAGTGGGATCATACAGGATTTATCTTTTTGTGACTGACTTATTGTACTCACCAATTCCTCCATTTTATAGATGGGGAAACTGAGGTCCAGAGAGGAGAAAGGACTTACCCAAGGTCATCCAGAAAGTTTGGCAGAAACACAATTTTCAGTGAGATAATGTCCTAGCCCGTCCCCAGCCATTCCTTACCCATGTCTGGACACCCCTTCCCCATTGCCTGTTGTTCAACAACTATTTATTGAGCACCTATATGTGCCAGGCACTGTCCTAAGCCTGGGGATACAGCAGTGAACACACAAAACCCCTGCCCTGTGGAGCTTCCATTCTAGCTCGGTTACACTTCCTACCAAGTACATGTTGTTGTTTTTGTTAGGTGCCGTCGAGTCGATTCCAACTCATGGTGACCCCCACGTGACAGAGTGGAGCTGCCCCACAGGGTTTTCATGGCTGTAATCTTTACAGGAGCAGATCGCCAGGTCTTTCTCCCGCAGAGCCAATGGGTGGGTTTGAACTACTGCCCTTTCTGTTAGCAGCTGAGGGTTTAATCACTCTGCCACCAGGGCTTCTTTGTTACATTTTCCAAAATCCAAATCCATTGCTGTTGAGTCATTTCCAACTCATAGCGACCCTATAGGACAGAGTAAAACTGCCCCATACGGTTTCCAAGGAGTGGTTGGTAGATTCGAACTGCCAAACTTTTGGTTAGCAGCCAAGCTCTTAACCGCTGTGCCACCAGGGCTCCTGCTACATTTTAGGGGGAGACAGACGCTGTCCCACTGCAGCAGGGAGGGCTTAGTCATGAAAATGCCTGCCTGTGTCCGCTCTGTAGGACAAGGAGTTTCAACCCTGGAGGAAAAGGAACGTCAGCCAACAATGGCTGGCAAGGGACACAGCCCCCCGGGAAGGCAGGGAATAGAACCCAGTACCCAGTTCTGTGAGTGTAACAGACTGCCTTCCCTGAGAATCATCTCCTGTGAGTCTCAGAACCACCCTACGAAGCAGTCACTCAGGTCCCCATTTTACAAGTGAGGAAACTGAGGCCCAGAGGGGAGATGACACCAGACAGGTAAGGGCAGAGCCAGGCTTTCTCCTTCCTGCCCTACACAGGGGTCCTGGATACTGTTCAGGCAGGGGCAGAGTGGGTGGCAGAAGGCAGATAGGGGGCATTTTCTAAGAGGTTCCTACTTTGGAGAGGAGCATGGGGTTCTCTGTTGGCCTTTTTCTCAGGGTGGTTAGAGAAGTTTGAGTTGTCCACCCTGCCTGGGGGACACCAAAGTGGCCGGGCAGCCATGGTGCAAGAGACAGCTCCCTGTTCTGGGACTGGACTGGAGTAGGTTCCCAACCATGAGGGACTCCCAGCCCCTCTGTGATAACTAATGATAGCAGTGTGGACCCTGTCCCTGAAATGACCTCTTTGTCTTCCACAAACCATTTTGCACACAAATTCCTTGAAGTCTTCCTTGGACCACTCTGGGCAGGGGCAGACCCGCCAGGCAGCCTCTCATAATAGGGTTGGGGAATCAGCCTATGGAGTTGAAAGCACCCCCTCTCCAGGAGGGTGTCTCCTGCTCCCTGGCCGGAACCATACTGCCTGATGGGCCATGAGTGCCCCCTGGGGGTGGCTCACTCAAGTGTCCCAGGAAACCACCCTGCCTGGAGTTTAATCTGACACCAAGATTTAGATGGGAAAAGTGAAGTCACTTAACCAACTGTGTTTTTAGTTTTTTTGTTTGTTATAAAAATATATATAACACTCACTACATTGACCAATTCAACATTTTAGGTGTACGATTTAGTGACTTCAGTTATGTTAATTATGTGCAGCCACCACCCATGATCCTTGCCAGATTTCCCATAATGCACTGCGTTTTGATTGAAACTTCACAAATGGGTGTTACAGTGCAGCTCTGCCCCAGATTTTTCAGAGCAAAACCTTTAAAGTGATTTTAGTCTTGTGGGAATAGAAACTTGTTCTCCTCCATCTTTTGCTCAGTGACCACGCACTTAGGTTTCCTCATCTGTAAAATGGTCATAATAATACCTCCTTCCCCGACAAGGCTGTTATGAGGGTTAAATGCATGTAAAGCACTCAGAACAGTGCCTGAAACAGCAGAAGCTCTCAATAAATGGGGCCACTCCTGGTGTACAAACAGTTAATGTTCTTGGCTGCTAACCAAAAGGTTAGAGGTTGAGGGCCACACAAAGGTACCTTGGAAGAAAGGCCTGGTGATCTACTTCTAAAATATCAGCCATTGAAAGCCCTATGGGGCACAGGAGTTGACTCAACGGCAGCTGTTTTTTCTTGCTACTATTACTACACTAAAAGTGTTTAGTGTTAAAGTCTGAGAAGGCCTGCCTGGAGCCAAGACCCTGCCAAACAAAAAGACCCAGATTCAAACCCCACACTCTGCTGGGCACCAGCCCACAGCTCTTCCAGCAGCTCAGAGCGGGGTTTCAGCCTCTCATGCCCCCTGCCTGTGAAGTCCTGCCAGCTCTATCTGTCAGACCTGAGCAAGGGGAATATGCTGGGCGGGGGGGACTCCTTGGGAAGAGTACTCGACAATATTGGAGGTCCTGAGCAGGGTGGAGATAGCACTGGGGGAGGAGCCAGGAGACCAGGCATCTAATGTCAGCCCAGCCACCCACTTGCTGTGTTACCTTAGCCAAGCCACTTTCCCTCTCTGGGCCTCAGTTTGCTCTGGCAGAGAGAATTGGACTGGCTGGATGATCTCTAAGGCCCTGTTTTCTGCGATCCCATGTCCTGGGCTGCCTGGCTCCAGCAGCTGCCCTCTTGCTCCACGGCTGATTTCTCTTCTCTGTCCAGACCCTGGAGCAGCGTCTCCCTGGCCTGACTTTTCGGAAGTCCAACAGCTCAAGCCTCTGGCCTCCTCCCAGGCCTGTGAAGGGCCAAATACAGGGGGCAAAGTTAGGGTTCTCGTCTGTGTGGGCTCAAACAATAGTTCTGAGAGCTTGAGGGGACTTGGCAGACCCTCTAAATCTAACCTCCAGGCCACAGCTGAGGAGGCTGGGGCAAAAGGGGAGCGACTGCCCAAAGAGGGCCGGGGGTGGACACTAAGCAGAATGATAAAAAAATAAAGCTCTGTTTCTTGCTCACCTGAGACACCTACGATATTGCCTGTTTTGCTTCCTGAAATCCTCCCTCTCTGCCCTCACATCCTGTCACACAAAGACCTGAAGGAAGGAGAGAAGCTGAGGGAGCAGTGAACTCCCCTCAGGAGGCACATCTGTAGGGCCCAGTGAGGAAGGCTGGGGCTGGAATACCAGCTCTGCCACTTGCCAGTCACAAGCCTCTTCCAAGCTCATAAAGCCTCTGAACCTTGATTTTCTCATCTGTAAAATGGGCTAATGAGCACCACCTCAGAGAGTCGTATGAAGCGAAATAAGCTAAATCACATACAGCATCCAGCACCTGTTGACCCTGAATCAGTCCTCATTTCCTCTTCCCACCAAGGGAGGAGCTGGGCCAGCTGGTTGCCCAGGACCCCTGTGGCCCTGTGGTCAGTTGGCCCAGACTGGCTTTCTGTTGCCCACGTGGGGTCCCAATATGAAACAGCTAGCTCTCCCAGAGCACAGCCTGAGCGTTCTGGAGGGAGGGGCGCACCTCAGCCCTGATTAAATCCTGCTGAAAGCTGTGGCTGGCCCTGGCCGGGCCCAGCACCCCAACACACCTGTCAGGAATGAATGACCCTTTATGCCAGGCCTGCCCTGGAGACCCCAGCCATCATCCCTGTGCCCCAGACAGCCTCCTGCATCACCCCCAGCCTGGAAGTCCCTCTTCACACACCCATACACATTCTATGAGTGACTCTGAGTGGAAGGAGCTAGCATTTGAAGCCACAGACAGGCAGGTCATGCTGCCTGCCCCAGTCACAATGGACAGATTGGGGGGGCACCTGTAGGTGAGGTCAGGCCTCCAGGTGGACAGAAGCCAGCATCTGCTAGCCCCTTCTTCTAGGACGGACCTCTGGAGCCAGACTGAGCCTGGGCATTCCAAAGAGAATGGGAAGATGCAGGCTTTTTCACCTGGGCCACTCACCTCATGACTTCTGGGGCAGTGAAATGAAGGGGGCATGAGAGAAGAAAGGTTGCAAGGAAGGGCTGAGAGAAAGAAGGAGGACACCTGGCCTAGAAACCTTCCCTGCTCATAACAGACTGGCCGCCCTGAATCAGAAAGGGGACTCCAACCACGGGCCATCCATCTAGGCCCACAGGGCCTTTCCAAAGCCTGATCTGGACGGGAGCCCACTCCCCTGTTCTCCTGGGGCATGGAGCTTCCCACAGCAGCCAACCCTGCTCCTGAGCACAGCCACCTGAACTGTCTTCTGGGGACCCACGTGCAAACCACCTTGGTTGTCTCCCACAGGGCCCAGGACTCTGAGATGCACATGAAGCTTTCAACAGGCATAATCTACCTTTGCAAAGGTGCGCCTTACATCTTTCCTAAGAAACTGAAGCAAAAAGAAAGCTAAAGCCCTCAAGTTTAATCTCCAACAGGACTTTCTATGATACTTACCTTATCCTCCCTCATTCAGTTTTTAGGGTGGAGGGTTGGGGGTCAGCGTGAGGTGAGACCTGAGCTGGGCAGCACAGTGGCCACCTGCCATGTGTGGATCTTGAGCACCTGAAATGTGGTCACAGTCTGAACTGAGAGGCACTGTAGTAAAATGTACAATGGAGCTTGAAGATTTAGAGTGAGAAAAGGAAGTGAAGTGTCTCAATAATTTCTTATACTGATCATACGTTGAAATGATTTTGGATATAATGGATTAAGCAAAATATATTATTAAAATGAATTATACCTATTATTAGGAGCCCTGGTCACACAGTGGTTAAGAGTTCGGCTACTAACCAAAAGGTCAGCAGTTCAAATCCACCAGCCACTCCTTGGAAACCCTATGGGGCAGTTCTACTCTGTCCTATAGGGTCACTATGAGCCAGAATCGACTTGACAGCAGTGGGTTTGGTTTTTTTTTTTTTTTTTTAATACCTATTATTGCCCTGAGATAATCTTTAAACCTTAAACCAAACATATCTCCTGAGGTCTTCTTAAAACCAAGCAATAGTTTAGCTTAACTAGTAAAGAATGTCTTGAGCATTAAGCTCTTTTAAGAACTATCTATATGAGATCAAAGTGACAGCAGAGACTGGAAAGATTAGATAGGAACCTTAGGGGGCAGTGAGTTCATGTGAATGGGGAAGGACAGACTCAGAAAAGAAGGCTGAGAATGGCTACACAGCCCGAGGAGTGCAATCAATGTCACTAAGCGTACCTGCAGAAAAGGTAGAATTGGTGTGTGTTTTGCTGTGTATATTCCCAACAACACCAAATTTAATTCTAAAAAAGGGGAAAAAAATCTAAGTATAACTGTTTCCTTTTTAATGTAGCTACTAAAAAAATGGAAACTGCGTTTGAGGCTCTCATTATATTTCATTGGGCAGCACTGGGTTAGGCTATCCCCCCGCCCCCCTGACTAGGCTGTAAGTTCAATGAGAACAGAAAGTGGCAGCTAGAGTGGAGACAAAGCGTGAGGCAGATCACAAAAGGCCTTGAATGCCTGGCTGAGGGGTCTGGAGTTGCCTTCTGAGAAGTGGTCCCTAGAAGGCCAGCTCCATATTCCCACCAGAGTCCCTGGGTGGTACAAACAGTTAACATGCTTGGCTGCTAACAAAAAGGTTAGAGGTTTGAGTCCACCCAGAGGTACCTCGGAAGAAACGCCTGGTGATCTACTTCCAAAACCCTATGGAGCACAGTTCTACCCTGATACACATGGGGTTGCCATGAGTTACAGTCAGCTTGACAACAACTGGTGTTATATGTCCATCACCCAGAAAGATACGCTCCCAGACCAAATGCCCGGTCCCCAGCTCACTAAAGAGAGGATGAGTTGAATCCGGTGACAGTATCTTTCCAGGGAGAAAAGGGAGACAGGAGCTCCTGGCAGACGGAGCTGCCTGAGTAAAGGTTGGGAGGCAGCAGAGGCACTCTGTGTTGGCAGGGGACCAGAGAGGTCAAGAGGAAGTAAAGAGGGCTGGGAAGAGGAGAGCAGCCAAAAATAGAGAACAGAGAAGAGATAAGAGCAGCTATCTTTGAAGAATGTTTCTTTGAAGAAGGTAGGCCGGACAAGCCTCCTCATTTGAGCCCCCCACACTCTGAGGCAGGCTTTCAAAGAAAATCTCCAACCCCCTTCCTCTCAGAAGACACCATAGCCTCCCCCAGTCTCCCTATCCTGACCAGATCCGTCCCTCCCCCTTCTTGAGCCTCAGTGCTCCCTGCCCTGGGCCTCAGCTTACCTGAGCTGGCCCCATCCAGAGTGCCCAGGGCCAGGCATGGGCCTGGTGTAACGCAGGGCAGGAGAAAGGCCAGACTTGGGGGCCAACCTTTGCCCCCCTGCTTCCTGCCCCGAGATTGACCCCAGTTCCTTGGGAGAGTCAGGCCCTTGAGAAGGCCTGTTTCTCATTTAGAAGGAGCCAGATCTTCAAAGAGCCTGGACTTCTGGGGGGAAAGTGCCCAGGCTCCGCCCCTTCCTCCTCTAATCTGGAAGCTAGCATCACCCCTTGAGGGGCAGGTATTAGCATCACAGCCTAACGGCAAAAATCAACCCTGAAGAAGGCACTGGTGGCAGTGGTGGCTTTTCTGATGGTCACAGTGTGTGTGTGGGGGCGGGGGAGGGGGGTAAGAGGGGGCAGGGCAAACCACGGCTCATGGGCCACATAGCCCATGAGCTAACAACAGTTTTACTTTTTTAAGAGGTTGAAAAAAATCCGAAGAGAATAATATTTTGTGACACATGAAAGTTATATCAAATTCAAATTTCAGGGCCCAACAATAAAGTTTTATTGGCTCATAGGCATGCTCATTTGTTACATGTGGTCTCCGTCTGCCTTCACACTACAACTGGCCCACAAACCCTAAAATATTTACTATCTGGCCTTTCACAGAAAACCTCTGCTAACCCCCAAATTGCTGACATTGAGAACCTGCTTTAAATTTGAATCCTGGATTCTGGTTTGGAATCCCAGCCCACCATTTCCTAACCTAGTCATTTTGGAGATAGGGTCTACTTCAAAGGCTGCTGAGAGGTTTAAACGAGATGATGCATGGACGTCCTCAATAAATGTTAGCAGTTATTACTGTAATGATTATCCCTTTTAAGTGGAGGAGTCTGAAGACTCTCAAATCTCTATCACCAACACGGACATCTTAATCCATCAGAAATGCCACACTCAACCTGACCAGACCTGGCCTCACACTCTGCACCCCCAAACCTGTTCCCCCCCCTGGGCTCCCCATCTCGGCTGCTGATGTCAGGGAGTTGTGGGGACAGTGGTCAAGTGTCCCTCACCCCAATGCCCAAACACCAGCAAATCTGGGTGGGCAGCACCCATACGTGAGTGGTGAGCCAGGAAAGGCTTAGCAGCCCGGATGATGAAGAAAAGATGAGATGGAAGGAAGGTGTGTGGCAATGCCCTTTTGCCAGGCAGCTCTGATTATCCTTACCAGGCCGATGGTATTATCACTGTTTTTCAAAAACATACTCTGAGGCTCAGGGAGGCCCAGTGACTTGCTCAAAGTCACACAGCTACAAAATGGCAGAAAAGAGTACAGTGAAAAAGCCTGCCTGCCAACGCTGCCTCCCAGTCACCTGGTTCTCCTTCCTGAAAGCAACTGGGCTTGTGTGTCATTTCAAAGATATTCTATGAGTATGCAAACAAATATGCACACACACATGCACAGAAACACACACACACACAGTTAGATCCAAACCAAGCCAAACCCAGTGCCGTCGAGTCGATTCCGACTCATAGCGACCCTATAGGACAGAGTAGAACTGCCCCATAGAGTTTCCAAGGAGCGCCTGGTGGATTTGGTTTGCAGCTGTAGCGCTTAACCACTATGCCACCAGGGTTTCCCACAGTTAGACAGATAACCAGATATAGATAGATAGCCTCCCCTCCTCTTTTTTTCTGTACCTAAAAGGTAGTAAACTGTATGCTATTGTTGTTGTTAGTTGCTATCGAATCAATTCCAACTCATGACAACACCATGTGTGCAGAATAGACTTCTTCACAGTATTTTCAAGGCTGTGACCTTTTGGAAGCAGACTGCCAGGCCTGTCTTCTGAGGTGCCTCTGGGTGGGTTTGAACGCTCAACTTTTTGGCTAGTACTTGAGCACTTAACCATCTGTGCCACCCAGGGACTCATACCGTGTATAAACTAATCTATCTATACGTTGTGTTTTTCACTTAGAATATATCTTGGAGATTTTTCCATATTAGTACATACTATTTTTTTCACATAGTGTTCAATTGCATGAATATATCCTAATGTATTTAACCAGTCTCATACTGATGGACAGTTGGGTTGTTTCCAACCTTTTGCAATTACAAAACTAATGCAGCAATGAATCTTGCCTTGTACATTTGATGCTCCACACATGTGTGAGTACGTCTGTAGGCTGAATTCCTGGAAGTGGACTAGCTAGCTTAGGGGGTGTGTGTGTTTATAGTTCTGATAGGTAATGCCAAGTAGTCTACCATAGAGGCTGATCGAACTTACAATCCCAGAAGCAATGCATGAGAACAGAAGCAGTGTTCGAATTCAAGTCCATCTGGTTCCAAAACCGCACTCGTTCTGCTGCTCCAGTGTGGTCACTGGTGGTTCCTGGTAACATATGCCACCTCCAGGCCTTGGGTCCTGCTGCTTACCCACCTGGAATGCCTGCCTCCATTTCTAGGGCTGTTCCAGCCAGTCTAATGTCCCGCGCCTGAAGGTAAATTCTGCTTCCCCTGAAATCCTGTCCACCCACAGTTGGTCCTAACTGGTTTCCAAGCATCTGGCTGCTCTTCCTTTGTTGCCTGCAAGGACAGAGAGTGTGCCGCTCACCTCCAATAGGGCCAAGGCATGGTGCCTGGCGTATGGGATCAACTCAGTAAGGGTTTGCTGAATAATACAGCTAATCTTCATGCCAGATACATAAGTTGTCCCTGATTTCCTCCAAGTCCTTCACTCTCAATGTTTAACTAATCACCAAATCCTGTTGATCCTAGGAGCCCTGGTGGTGCAGTGGTTAAGCATTCAGCTGCTAACTGAAAGTTTGGTGGTTTGAACCCACCTGCTGCTCTGCGGGGGAAAAAAATGTGAGTCTGCTCCGGTAAAGATTCCTGCTGCCGTGGAGTCAATTCTGACCCATAGCGACCTTGGAAACCCCATGGGGCAGTTCTACTCTGTCCTGTAGGTTTGCTATAAGGCAGAATTGACTCGATGGCAATGGGTGCCAAAACTGTTGATCTTACCCCCTAAGTGTTTCTGGGATCTTGTCTCATCCCAGCTGCTACCTCCTATCCAGGCGCCACAATTCTCACCTGGAATACTACGATGGTCTCTTACCTGGTCTCCCTGCCTCCATGCTCACCTTTTCCCAAACCACTCTCCACATCTCGGGCTTTATGGGCAAAACTTCTAACTGTTCTTGATTATCTGTTCTTTCCTTCTTCCTTTAATAATACAGCCCCTATGTCTTGGCTAAGCACGTGGCCACCCAGCTAAATATCACTTTTCCTGGCATCCATGTAGCTAGGTGGGGCCACTTCACTTGGGTGTGATCGACTGTGATGTGTGCAACTTCCAGTTTGTACTCTTAAAGGGGAAGGGCATGCCTTCCTCTCCCCCTCTACCCTTTCCACGGGCTAGGACAAGAGGAACAGCCAACTTAAACCTAGAGATGGAAGCTGGGCCTGGAGGATGGCAGGGCAGCAACATAGAAGGAGCCACAGGAGGCCTCTGGGCAAAGGGAAGGGCAGCTGGCAGGACACTCCAAGCAGACCCTGGCCTGAGAGTGTCATTGGCCACCCTATCTCAGCACCTGAAATCCAGCCAGCCAGCCGGCAAGTCGTTCCTGAGGGCGCCAGGAATACAGCTGGAAGCAAGCCCCAAGTGACTTTTAATGTAAAAATGTCATCTTGGAGCTCAGCCATTTAAATGTCATTCTCCAGGGTTCCTGCCACACACACGCACACGCGCACGCGCGCGCACACACACACACACACACACACAGGGCAACTACCTGGTAGGAAAGAATGCAGCATTTCCCCTCCATCCATCATCAGCTTGCTTGCAGACAGGCTGCATTCCTGCTCCCTGACGTCAGCAGCCTCCTGGCTCCTGGTGTTCAGCTAGGACCTTCACAGACTCAGCCATCCACTCTAATGCACCAGCTCTCTGCTGTCTGCCAGAAGAATAGCAGCACAGACAACCCACAAAAAGATGCTCAGCACGCACATAACACAGTGAAAACTGTGAGAGCTGGAACTCGAGGGGACTGCCTTATTTTTCCAGGTCTCTAAAGTTTTCTGCCTTTGACTGTGTGCAGTCTTACGACTTTTCTATCGCTCCTTTCAGTGGAAAACTAGAATTTTCCTACTCTGACAGGTTTCCATCTTACACAGGTTCCAGCCTTCACAGGCTTTACTGTACATACGCAGATATCTCTCCTTTCTTCTGTAACTGCTGCGCGTCCACCGTGGGTTAGGTGCTTGGTTAGGTGCTTCGTTAGGTGCTTATGGGCCCACCAACAGGGTAGAAGCAGCCCACGCTGTCAGCATTGGTGACATCGGTGACATTGTGTCATTCAGAGCTTAGATCTGTGCATAATCCTGATTATACACAGGCTGTGACCACCTGCCAAGGCCACCTACATGGCTCCCTGAAAATTCCCCCAAGTATTTTTAGCAGTCCCCAAAAGATATTTCATGTGAATTCACAGGAAAGAACAGCTCATAAACATGAGTTTTCTGCCTTTTTTTTCCTTCTCTCATGACCCACTTCGGCTGGAATCAAGCAGCCCCTCTCCCGGTGACACTTAAGGACCCCAGCTGTGCCCAGATGACCCCTCCAGTCTGGGCCAGTCCTTCAGTCTGACTCTCTTCCTAAGGGTGACTCCTGCCCAGGAGACTTCTCTGACCCCCAGCAGCCCTCCCCACCTCTCTGTGCTCCAACATGTCTGGATCACGAGATGCCTAGGCTCACATTAGGCCCCCATGACAGTGAACATACCTGTCCCATTTTACCCCCCAGGAAACTTAGGCTCAGAGCATGTGACTCAGTCAAGCCCAGGCAGCCAGGAGTGCAAACGCCAGGGTTCCAGCCCCACCCCTTCCCACAGTGCTCATCAACAACACCCACTATGCACCCATCAGACACCTATGGGGTGGTGGGGAGGGAGGATTTGTTAGGGGAAATGTAGAGGCTGGGAGTGTCGGTGACAGTAGGCAGTGGACTAGGACCGGAGCTCAAGATTCAGAAAAGGGTCCGAGGGGAGGGTGGCAGATGTGGATAATGGAGTCATTTAAGTTGGAAGAACAGGGAGAGAAATGTAAGGGCCTTGGCCTTAGAACAGCAAAGGCAAAGCAGAAGCTTCTATTTTGGCCTCTATTTTTTTCAAGTAAAATTTTCAGGACCTCAAATAGTTGCCTTCTTGGGTAACTTTCCCTAACAGCTCTCCCAGCCAGAAGCAGGGATGGAGGCATGATATGGACCCTCAGTGGGGTGGGGTGGGGTGTGGGAACAAAGTGCTGCAAGAGAGGAGCAGGCTGGGGCTGTGGGGCCCCAGGGACTATGCCCTGCTGAGGGCAATCTGGGAAGGCTCCCTGAAGGGAGTGGACCTGCACACAGCAGGTGGTCAATAATATCTGCTGAATCAATACCTGCTCAGTCTTAATTGCTTTAAATATCCCAAGAGACACCTATGGGCAAACATTCTCAATCCCTGGATGGGGCCAAAGGTGGAGGCACTGATGTTGGCATCACTTGCATGCCCTAAGCTCAGGAGCCCTGGTGGCATAACAGTTAAGTGTTCTGCTGCTAACTGAAAGGTTGGAGGTTCAAACCCACTAGTGGTTCCACAGGAGAAAGAGCTGGTAGTCCGTTCCCGTAAAGATTACAGCCTAGGAAACTCTATGGGGCAGTTCTGCTCTGTCCCATGGGGTCACTATGAGCCGGAATCGACTCTACGGCACCAGCAACCACAAGCTCTGGAGAGGTGGCCATGCTCTCCCAGTGACCAGGGAGCTGGGGACCCGCTCCTGGGCCTGCGGGAAGGTCCACTCCCGGGCCTTAGATGTCTGCCCGAAGCCAGTGTCTGTGTGTGCTCACCCCACACAGGCTGCATGTCAGTGTTCTGCTGGGACCCTTCTTGCAGGTGTCTGCTGTTTTGTTTGCCTGCAGCCCCAGTGCCCGGAGCTGTACGTGGCATAGAGCAGGTGTTCAACACATGATTGCTGAATATAAGAATTAATGAATTCAATCCTCACAATATCCTTGTATGATATGATTACCCCCACTTTAAAGAGGAGAAAACTGAGGATTGAAAGACTAATAGCTCTTGCATTCCTAGGCAGAACTTAGCACAGGACCTTGACCTAACTGGCCCAGCCACAGCCAGGGCACCGAACCTCGCCAAGGACTCAGGACACCTGGGAAAGGCCAAAGCCAAGGCCACTGGCTTCCAATGGCCAGTGATAGAAGGGACAAGTTCAGATCTTTAGACTCCCAATCCAGTGCTCTGTCTACCCCTTAGTCATTCAACAATATTTCTGAGTCCCTCCCCTCACCTTTAGGGAAAATGACTACCTAGACAGGAAGACCTCCTTGTCTTGGGGAATGTCCAGACGTTCCCCTACAGCCATCCCCAGGGAGGGTTCTGAAACTTACCAACCACCTGCCATGTGCCACATCCTGTGATTCATCCATCCATCCATCTGTCTGTCCACCCACCCCCCCCACCCATCCATCCCTCCATCCATCCATCCATCCATCCGTTCATTCAAGAAATATGTATTAAATGCCTACTGTGTGTCAGGCACTAATCTAAGCACTGGAATGCACTGGTGAACAAAACACCTAAGAACAGAGAGACAGGAAACAACTGAATAGACAGGAATTTCAGGTGCTGAGGACTTCGAGGAAGAGAAGAAAAAAGTGGTAGAGAGAAAGTGTGTGTGGTGGGGGCTACTTTAGATGCAGTAACCAGGGGAGCCCCCTGGGAGGAGACATTTTGGAGCTGAAGACCGGACAGTGGCCTGGACAATGAGATAGAGGTGGCCACGCACAGCCCTGGGAGGAGGAGGAGGATGGCAGTCAGCCAGAGTGACCTTCACCTCCTCCCAGTCTCAGACTATTAAAGTCCTACCTGTCCTTCAAGATGGCCCAACCCCACCTCCTCTAGAGGGCCCTCCCAGATGGCCCCAGCAGGAATGACCCCTCTTCCTCATGCTCCCTTTCAGGACTTTGGTCACATGATCCACCAACACTGCCCAATGTTGCCTGTGTACCAAGATGAGCTCTTGGAGAAACAGACTCGGAGATGGAGTTTTGAGAAGAAGACGTTTACTAAGGAAGCCGTTGGGATCAACACCGTTGGGGTCAAGAGGGGAGGGAAGCAGGAAGGGGCAGAGGGAGAAGTGGAGCTGCAACCCAGGCCCAGTGACACCTCAGCCAACCCCATGAGGAGCTCTCGGCACACATGGCCCTTCAGAGGTGTCCTGAGTGGGCTGAGGTGGCCAGGCCTTGGTATTCCTGCCTCAATCAGCTCACCATGGGGCCACCCTGGAAAGGGGTGACTTGAGAGATGTGACTCTAGAGCCAAGACCATCCTTGAAGGGGCCAACCGCACTTCCAACAGCCAGGGCAGCTGTTGGAAATCCTTCTAGACAAGAGATCTCCATCACAATTTGACAAATGGCTGTCACCTCCCCATCCTGCTCCAGACAGACAGGCCCTGGAGGGGAGGGAAGTGAGGGGCACAGTCAATCCTGCCTCTTTTCTCCTGCCCCAAACAGCTCACAGGCCGCCATCTTTGGCACAAACTGTAGGCACTGGCAGATTTCAGAGGAGGACGCCTGTAAGCTGGGGGTGGAGTGGCCCCAGGCTGCAGTGCTGGGGCCAAGCCGGAAGCCAGGAACTCCGATTTGCCTGTGTGGCCTCCTGGTGCTGGTCCTCCGAGAGTGGCTGCTGCCCCTAGGGCCTGTTTTATAAAATTATAGATATGAGTTTTGGTTGTCACCATGGTGGGGCGGGGGGGGGGGCGGCACCGTTGGTGGTAGGGCAATGGTGGGTCCTGCAACAAAGAATTGTCATGTCTTCCATATCAGTGAGAAACCTGTTTATAATTCTCCAAGTCTAGGCACTAACTCGGAGTCCTGGTGGTGCAGTGGTTAAGAGCTTGACCACAAACCAAAAGGCTGGCAGTTCGAATCCACTAGCTGCTCCTTGGAAACCCTATAGGACCCGACGGCAATGGTTTTGTTTTTGTTTTTTGGGGGGGCTTTAGGCCCTCTGTTTTACATATAAAACCCACTGCCATGGAGTCGATTTTGACTCACAGCGACCATATAGGGTTTCCAAGTCTGTAAATCTTTATGGAAGCAGACTGCCACATCTTTCTCCAAAGGAGCCCCTGGTAGTTTCAAACCACCAACCTTTTGGTTAGCAGTTGATGGCTTTACATATAAGCACAATGTATTTCATTGTGTGGTTTAACAGACACTGAATTACTTAGGACTGCAACTACTAGGGATGTCGAGAAAGCTGTGTACTTTGTTTAGCTTGGGACCTTACCAAGAAATACTCGTCTTTCAGAAATTCACGTCAGGCATTTGAGTCACCAGGACAGCACCCCTGTATGCACCTGCGTTGGTATCTGTCACATTCCAGGTGCTTCTATTTATAGCTGAGTGTTGTGGTGCGCAGACATTTGCAGGCTAAAATACGTTTTGTTTTATTATCAATTGCCTTCTTTTTATTCTACTTTATATCACCATAAAGGCAGTATTTTTTTTTTTTTAATTACGTCTTTGGACTGGTTGTAATATCTGGATTTCATTTCAGGATAGAAAGGAAGCAAGGAGCCCTGTTGGCACAATGGTAAAGTATTCGGCTGCTAAATGAAAGATTGACGGTTCCAACCTACCCAGCGGCTCCAAGAGAGAGAGACCTGGCAACATGCTTCTGTAAAGATTACAGCCAAGAAAACACTCTGAGGCTGTTCTACTCTGTCACACGGGGTCAGCTATGAATAGGAATTGACTCAACAGCACCCAACAACAAAGACAGTATCCACAGTATTTTACATAAGAAGGGGGTAGTGGGTTCAACAGGTTGAGAACCTCTGACCTGAGCGCCTTCCTCTCAGGCCTGACCTGTCTCTAAACCTCACGCCCTCACACACACCACCTCCACCTTCACCACCAGCACCAGCACCAGCACCACCACCAGCGAGGTATGCCCTGGGACCTGTGAGGGGAGGGCGCCCTCTGCAGGCCGTCAACCCCTCTCCCCGGAAAACGGGCCTAAAGTAGCCCCTGGGTTTGGGGATTTGGGCCTTGGATAGAGCTATCTGGCAGGGCTCTCATCTGGCCGAGTCTGTTTCCAGGACCTCCAGCTTCACCATCACTGATCCTGAGCCCTCCCACCATCTAGGGGGCTGCTGTCTTCCCAGGAACAAGCATTTCACCCCAGAGACCTGGACAGAGGCCATTGGGTGGTGATGGAGCTTGCCCACCCAGAGTGGGAGCCTAACAGAGGTTGGGGCCCAGAAGCGGGCTTCTCTCCCCCGGTCCCCTTTCTGGGAACACCTTCCAGGCTTGACTGCCACCACGCTCATGCAAAATGTTTTCCCTGGATACATCAGCCAGTGTGCTGGGCTCAGACGTGGGGAATCTCCTGGGGCAGAAACCGAGGCCGAGGCTGCCTAACAGAGCTTGGAGTATCAGGGTGTATCTACAAGAGGCACGAGTGTGTCTGAACAACCAGGAAGATGTCTTGGGAGCAGGGAGTAAGGTTATCGGATAAAATACAGGATGCCCAGTTAAATCTGAATTTCAGATAAACAGTGAATAATACTTTTAGTACAAGTATATCCCATGCAATCTCCAGAACATACCAAAAACCAAACCAAACCCAGCGCCGTCAAGTCAATTCCGACTCATAGTGACCCTATAGGATAGAGTAGAACTGCCCTACAGAGTTTCCTAGGAGCACCTGGTGGATTCGAACTGCCGACCTTTTGGTCAGCAGCTGTAGCACTTAACCACTACACCACCAGGGTTTCCCTCCAGAACATACTTATGCTAAAATACATATTATGTAATGTATGTTGTTCATCTGAAATCCACATTTAACTGAGTGCCCTGTATTTTTATTTGCTAAAGTTGGAAACCCTACTTGGCAGGCAAGGCCACGTGTTCGCATGTAGCCCCAACACTGTCAGTGTAACTGTGTGGGTGTGGGGATGATGGTCTGAGTGAGGGTGCATGTCTGCATGAGTGTGTGTGTTTGTGTCTATGTATACACACATGTGTGTAGGGGGTGGGGGTACTGTGTACACACCCCAGTAGGAGGACGGCATGGAGACACGTGGAGCTGTGGGAACGCAGGCCCTGGGGAGTGATCCTACAACGGACATCAGGCCTCTGTGGCGAACCTGTCAATGAAAGGGTTGTGGGTCAGGAACAACCCCTATAGATCCAGCCTCCAGTCCCAGGCCCTGTAACCCATGATTCTCAACCTTGGTGGGGTTCCAGGGCACCCTGGGATTCAGGTTCCCAGAACCACCCCTCCACACACACATACACTAAGCCCCAGATCCTGGTTCACTATGCTGGGAGCCTGGCCCTAGTCCTCATGCATCTCATGGGGTGGCCAGTTTGGTCATCAGTGCAAGTTAAGACCCAGATCTGGACCTCAAGGAGGTGGGGAGAGGGAAGGGCATTTCCTTAAAGGTGGGCGGGCTCAGACTCTCAGCGGCTGCAGTGGGGGGAGCCTGGCTTACCTTCTCAGGTCAGTGGTCCAGCCTCCTGGAGACGGGCCTCCCTCCCTGTCCTCCTTGTAGTCCCCTGCCTCACTGCAGTGAAGAAGGTTCTAGTATGAAGACACTATTCAGATGAGAAAGCTGAGGTCTGAGCTATGGCTGGGACTGGAGCCCAGCCTTCTGGGTCCAAGCTGATGGCAGGACCAGGCTCCAGTGTGTCCCTACCAGCCCCAGCCCTGGTCTCCTCATACCCACCAAGGATGCTCAGGCATAGAAACCATTCATTCTGTTTTTCTGGCGTGGCCAGGCCCGGCCCATTGTCAAACAGTCTGTCCTGCTGTCCTGGGACTTGTCAGCCCAGTAATTGTTAGGTGGGGACATCTTCTACATTCCAAGCCTTCCTGAGCAGCCCCTCCAGCCCACCCTCAGGCCTTGACCTGGAAGGATGTTCTACACCAGTGGCTGCCACTGCTCCTACAGCAGGTCATGGTATCTGTGTCTCTCACTACATATGAGCTCCTTGAGGTGGAGACCCAGTCTCACTGAGACCCTTAGCCGAGCTCAACATGGGCTGAAGGAGGTTTGAAGAATGAATGGAAGGGAGGGTCTCATAAACTGGCTGTCCTAGTCACCTAGTGCTACTGTGACAGAAATACCACATGTGGGTGGCTTTGAAGAACAGAAATTTGTTTTCTCACAGTGCTGGTGGCTAGAAGTTCAAGTCAAGGTCTTGGCCATGTTGATTCCTTCCTCGTTGTCAGCCCCAGGCATTCTTTGGCTTCTTGGCTTGTAGACAGTCCTCACAGGGCATCTGCCTTCTCCTGTGTGTGTGTGTGTGTTGTATGCGTGTGTGTGAGCATTCTGCTCTTTTTATAACTCAGAAGGGATTAGATTTAGAATTCACCCTATTTGGGTATTGTCTTAGTCATTTAGTGCTGCTATAACAGAAATACCACAAGTGGATGGCTTTAACAAAGAGAAATTTATTTCTTCACAGTAAAGTAGGCTAAAAGTCCAAATTTAGCATGTCAGCTCCAGGGGAAGGCTTTCTCTCTCTGTCAGCCTTCTCATCTATCTTCCCCTGGACTAGGAGCTTCTCTGCTCAGGGAACCCAGGTCCAAAGGATGACTCTGCTCCCTGCGCTGCTTTCTTGGTGGTATGAGGTCCCCAACTCTCTGCTTGCTTTCCTTTCCTTTTATCTCTTGTAAGATAAAAGGTGGTGCAGGCCACACCCCAGGGAAACTCCCTTCACATTGGATCAGGGTTGTGACCTTAGTAAGGGTGTTACAACCACACACTAATCCTCTTTAACATAAAATTACACTCACAAAATGGAGGACAACCACACAATTCTGGGAATCACGGCACAGCCAAATTGATATACATAATTTTTTAAAAAATTTAGGGGGACATAATTCAATCTACTCTGTCCTATAGGGTCACTATGAGTCGGAATCGACTCAACGACAGTGGGTTAATTCAATCCATGACAGGTATAATTTCATTGACATAACAAAGAAACCTCTATTTTCAATAGGATTACATCCATAGTCACAGGAGTTAGGATTTCAGTACATATTTGAGGGGGGCACAATTCAGTCCATAATAGTGTCTGACAGAACTGACTTCTGCACCTGTCCTCTGGGACCTGACCATTAAGAAGCCCAGAAGCTGAAGACACCACCTTCTAACAACTTAGAGCTTTCAGCTGCTGAATGTGAACACCCTGTTACTGGTATTGAACCAAAACAATCGCCCACTGGTAAATACTTACATAGCCACACAAGGCAAGGAACGGTGAGGAACATGACTGGATGTCTTCAGTGGCGTGTGCTGGGCGAACAGAACTCCATAGACTACCTAGAGCTTCCGTTTATTCAGTAATCGTATTGTTCTAGTCATCTAAAATCCTTTAAGTTAAATGAAATGGATATTTATGTACCTTAAGATGCCATCAAATTCAGAGGTGTTAGGATTAGATAAAAAAATGTATTTATCCTCGAGAAGGGGAGAGCATTGACACATCGTGGGGTTGGCAACCAATGTCACAAAACAATATGTGTATTGATTGTTTAATGAGAAACTAATTTGTTCTGTAAACCTTCATCTAAAGCATGATTAAAAAAAAAAGTATCCAATAAAAAAAGAAAAATGTATTCATCTAGTGTTGTCATTTCCTATCTAAGCTGTAACAAGTTATCACAAATTTAGTGGCTTAAAATGATACAAATTTGTTCTCTCACAGTTCTGGAGATCAGAAGTCCAAAATCGGTCTCACTGTGCTAAGATCTAGTTGTCAGCAGGGCCAAATTCCGTCTGAAGGCTCGAAAGGAGAATGTCTTTCCCTGCCTTTTCCAGTGTCTAGAGGCTGCTCCCATTTCCTGGCTTGTGGCCCCGTCCAGCCAGCAGTCATATCACTTCTGGCCTCGTGTCTCCTCTGACTCTTCTGCTACCTCTCTACCTGATAAGGACCCTGTGATTACATTGGGCCCACCTGGGTAAGCTGGGATAATCTTTCCATTTTAAGGTTCTGAATTTAATCACATCTGCAAAGTTCCATTTGCCACATAACATATTCACAGGCTTCAGGGATTAGGATGCAGATATATTTGGTCGGTCGTTATTCTGCCTCTCAGCTACTAACCTAAAGGTAGGCAGTTTGAATTCACCCAGTGGTGCTGCAGGAAAAAGTCCTGGTGATCTGCTTCCATAAAGATGACGGCACTACTACGGAAAGACTTACAGAGCGGTTCTGCTCTATAACGTGTGGGGTTGCCGTGAGTCAGGATGGACTCCATGGCAATGGGTTTGGGTTGTTTTTTAAAACTATATATATACCTAGTTTAAAAGAGCGGAAACCCTGGGGGTGCAGTGGTTAAGTGTTGGACTGCTAACAAAAGGTCAGCAGTTCAAATCCACCAGGCACTCCTTGGAAACCCTTTGGGGCAGTTCTACTCTGCCTTAGGGTCGCTATGAGTCGGAATCAACTCGATAGCAACGGGTTTGATTTTTTTTTTTTTTTTTTTTGGTTAGTTTAAGAGTAAAATGTAAAATCCAATCAGGTTATCATCCTGAGAGGGAGTAGACAAAAAATGGGAAACTGTGTGTATAACTCTGATCCCAGAATGTGGGCTACTTGACCCTGAAATTAATACTTTTGTGTTAAGAGGAAATTAAGAGGTAGTATTTGCATTTCTATAGTGCTTATATGAGATAACTTGGTCTATTAGAATGGACAGCCTTTAATTGATAGTATATAATTGAATAATTTAGGCTGAGAGTTTTAAGTGAAAGCTTACTGAGTTTATGCACAGTATTAGAATATCATAAGAGAACTTTTGGAGCCCTGGTGGTGCAGTGGTTAAGAGCTCCGCTGCTAACCAAGAGGTTGGCAGTTTGAACCCACCAGCTGCTCCTTGGAAAGCCTATGGGGCAGTTCCACTCTGTCCTATAGGGTCACTATGAGCAGGAATCGACTCAACAGCATTGGGTTTTCGGGTAAGAGAACTTTAAATTCACCATATTTTTATTATTATTCTTGTATTTAGATTTTTTTTTTTGTAAGTTTAACTTACTGGTTTTTTAAAGATTATTTAATACCCAGGAAGGAAGGCTTTGTTGGTTAAGTCAGAAATTGAAATAGGATGGCTAATTCATAAATGAAGTTCAAAGTATTTTAAGATTTTGATTAACTTAGTTTATGAACTGGATCAAACAGTAGTCAAAGACCCCTCAAAGGGGATTGTTAAAATTTGCTTTAGGTAAACTGAACAATAAGATTCGCGAACAGAATTTAAAAGTGTAGAAGGGAATCCCTAGTTTTCACCTCCCCAGGTAGCTTTAAAGAAGTCTGGTGGCACGACAGTTAAGTGCTCGGCTGCTCACCCCGCTGCTCCACGGGAGAAAGACCTGGCGACCTGCACTTCTAAAGATTACAGCCTAGGAAGCCCTATGGGGCAGTTCTACTCTGTCATACAGGGTTGCTGAGTCGAAAATTGGCTCTGATGGCACCCAACAACAACAACAACAATGGGTGGCATTAGCCTAGAGGGGAAAGGTGTGGCCCTGAGAGAAAACCACAGTGAGGTCCTCAAGAACCGTGCACACCTGGGGAAAATAACGTCAGGGCTGCACTCTGCTGGACAGGTGCCCTGATGCATTTTCTCTTGCTCATACTGGTATTGTTGTTTGGTCCTCTTTTATTCTCAGAAAAATCAAATAAGTATTTCTATTTTATTAGAAATCAATATTTTCGATTTAAATGAAAAAAGAAGTATAATTAAAGGATCAAAAATTAAGAAGGAACACTGAAATATTAGAACCAATTTGAAGAGGATGTCTGCTCCTGGTGGTGGCTGCTAACTGAAAGACTGGCAGTTAGAATACACCCAAACACGCTTCAGAAGAAAGCCCTGGCAATCTACTGCCAAAAAACCAGCCATTGAAAACCCCATGGAGCACAGCGCTATTGTGACACACATGGGGTCACCATAAGTCGGAGTCGACTGACCAGCAATTAGTTTCTCCTTTCGGTACAATCAGATTTAGATGATTCCAGCCAACCTTCCTACTGAAGGCAACTGAAACACCGGCCACAATATTTAAACTGGTCTTAATAGCAGCAAAGAGCTAACAAGTATGAAGAGATTACCTGGTCAGTGAGCTTAGCTTTGAGAGCCGCTTGGGCTGCAACAGGCTTTGCCAATCAGGGAGTGGTGGCTGAGAAGCTGAGCAGAACCTCTGGGAACCTACAGGGGGTCAAGGAGCAGAATTTAGTGGGAAGAACCCGCAACTACGCTGCACTTGGGACTGGGAAACCCAGAGGGCTGCCCTCCACGAGTAAGGGTGAACCAGGAGCAAACTGTTGCTGTTGTGTGCCATCTAGTCGATTTCAAATGATAGGGCCCTTATGCGACAGAGTACAACTGCCCCATAGGGTTTTCTAGGCTATAATCTTTACAGGAGCTGATTAAGGTGTTTTTCTCTCACAGAGCGGCTGGTGGCTTCAAACTGCCAACCTTTTGGTTAGCAGCCAAGTGCTTAACCATTGTACCACCAGGGCTCCTTAGAAGCAAAGTAGCCCTCACCAGTATTGTCCTCTGGCTTTGAATCATCTGGGTAAGCCAGAAAGACTTAATTCTTAAAACTGGACTAAGGGGATCCAGGCTTGTTAGTGTCCCAGATACCTGGCAGATGCAAACCAACATGTTAGCTGAAGAAAGATGACATTTAGGTCTCAATCGCCCCTAAAGGTAATGTTTCAAACCAATGTCCATCAGACAAAGATAACCAGGCAGACAAAGTGACAAGACCACCTGAGCAAGTGCCAGCTGAAATAATAGATATAAAAATCAGAGCTCTAAGGACTCCAGATAGGAAGCTACCAGGTTCCACTGTGGAACAAATACACTTGCTGTGTTTCGTAACTGGAGTCCTACAGCATGGGCGCCCGTGCCCACTTCAGGGAGAGGGGCTGGAAGAGAGTGCTAGCCTCTGGACAGTGGCCTCCTGCCTGTCCCATCCCCTCCAGTCCCTGGTGACCCTGGGAAGTCTTGACAGCACTTTCCTGCTTCTGTGCCTACTGGAGCCCGCTGGGGTTGATCTTACTGTGCCATTTCCTACAGGAAGCCAACCCTGCTCACTCCAGCACAAATGCAGCTCTTTCTCCCTTTTTATTTTCATCTCTGAGAACCCTTTCCACTCCACATGTATTTTGAGCCCTTGTGTTCCTGTCTTTCTCCCTACTGGACCGAGGGTTCTTTGGGGGCTAGGCCTGGGGCGTGACACCTGCTGGTTCCACCTTGCATTTCCTTTGCTCAGTCCCTGGGTGATGCAAATGGTTAACACACTTGGCAGCTAAAAAAAATTGGAGGTTAGAGTCTACCCAGAGGTACCTTGGAAGAAAGGTCTGGGGATCTATGTCCCCTCTTCCCACCCCGCAAAATATCAGCTATTATAAACCCTAGGGAGCACAGTTCTACTCTGACACACATGGGGCAACTGCTCAGTGTTGGATGTTTGGAGGATGACCACTAGGGGGCAGTAGATGGGTTCTCTCATGTTCACCAGCACACCAGTCAATGTCTCCCTTCTTTAACCTTAATCTGGGTTCTAAAGGTTGAGGCACACTGGGGGTGCCCCACTTCTATCCAAGCAAACCCTCCCTCCCACAGGTGGACATGTGAAGATTTATTAAACTAGTGTTTACACTTCAGCGTGCCTGAACACACTCAGGATCGCAACTGTTTCTCAGCAACTGTGGACAGCAGGCATCATAGCCTCCTTTGACAGGTAAGAAGCTGAGTCTTAGGGAAGTGACTGACTAGGCCAGTGGTTCTCAAGCCTGACTGCACTTTGCAATCACCTGGGGAGCTCACAAA
The DNA here is from genome assembly GCF_024166365.1 of Elephas maximus indicus. NCBI lineage: Eukaryota > Metazoa > Chordata > Mammalia > Proboscidea > Elephantidae > Elephas > Elephas maximus. The sequence goes on along the minus strand of NC_064831.1, from coordinate 56,664,432 downwards.
AATTAAAGCCGAGTCTCTGGGGTTGGACCCAGGCATCAATGTTTTCTAAAGCTTCCCAGGTGATTGTAATGTACATGCAGGACTGAGAACCACTGGACAAGCCTAGGGTCCCAGGCAATGAGGAGCAGGGCCCACTCTAGAATTTCAAACCTTAAGGCATGGCTCTTTCTCCTGCCCCAAACAGAACTAGGGGGAGGTTCCTGGAACCACTGGCTCTTTGGGGTCCCACAAGACAGCCCTGGACTCTGGGAGGCCAACCTCTTCCCTCCTTGTCCTTCTCTGACTCCAGAGCTGGGGCCCAGACAGCCAAAACCCAGGGGGCCAATGGGTGACTCAGAGCTTCCTGTTTTCTTGGCCACGATGACAGGGGATGGAAACAGCCTGGACTGGGGCTCATGGCCTAAGAGAGGGGCCTAGAGAGAGGAGGAGGCTGGAGCTGTGGGGCCGGCCTGCTCTGAGAAGCAAGAGAGTTGAAAGATCTGGGTGAAGCCACGCAGGGCAGTTTACTGGCTTCAGTGGATGGAGATAAGGATGGTTTGTTGGCTGGCAACTCAGCAAAGGGAGGGAAGGTTTGGGACCAGCTTTTCTTGAAGAGTAAGGATTTCAAGAGCTCGGCCGCTAAACAAAAGTTTGGCAGTTCGAATCTACCAGCTGCTCCTTACAAACCCTATGCGGCAGATCTACTCTGTCCTACAGGGTCACTATGAGTTGAAATTGACTTCACAGCAACGGGTTTGGGTTTTGGGTTTTCGGGGGTTGAGGCAGAGGTCTGAGGTTCAGCTGGTATGTCTGGTTCAGACAAAGCAGGCAAGCTGGCAGGCTGCATGGGTCTGAGGGAGGAACTGCATGTTGGGGTGCTAAGGACCTTGGTTATTTTGTCCCAGCTTGGCCATGAATAACAATGTACTGGATTGAATTGTGTCCCCCAAAAAGATATGTTTAAGACCTAACCTCCAGTACCTGTGAATGTGACCTTATTTGGAATAGGGTCTTTGCATGTAAAATCAACTTAAGATGAGGTCATACCGAATTATAGCAGGTCCTGAATCCAACAATTGGTGTCTTTATAAGAGAGGTGCTGGTTGGATATAGAGATGTAGAGACATCCACAGGGAAGAACACTGTAATGACAGAAGCAGAGATTGCAGTGATGTGGCTACAAGGCAAAGAATGCCACCAATTGTTGGCAGCCACCAAGGAGAGGACTTTCCCCTAGGGACCTCAAGAGGAGCATGGCCCCTTGGTTTTGGACCTCTGGCCTCCAGAACTGTGAGAAGATAGGTTTCTGTTTCAATCACCCGGTTTGCAGTACTTTGTTACAGCACCTCTAGGAATCTAATGTGCCATGTGCCCCTGGGTAAGCCCCTGGTCCCCTCTGGGCCCCCACTTCTGTTCCTGTGAAATGGGAAGGGGCTGGGCTGAGCCGAGCTCTGAGAAGTCCCGGAATTCTAAGGAAAGTCATAATCTCTCCCAGCTTTAAACAGCACCACGCAGCTTCTAGTCAGCTTACGGGATCTTGATTTCAAGTCTGACAAAAGCCCTGAAACACAGCAAAGCAAATATTATTACCACCTTACTGCTATTGAAGGCAAAGGAGGCCTTGTGGCGCAGTGGTTAAGCGCTCTGATGCTAACTTCATGGGAGAAAGACCTGGTGATCTACTCCCACAGATTACAGCCTGGAAAACCCCGTGGGGCAGTCCCACTCTGTCCCACTCTGTCCTATGGCAGGGCAGTTCCGCTCTGTCCTGCGGTGGGGCAGTCCCACTCTGTCCGCTCTGTCCTACGGCGGGGCAGTCCCACTCTGTCCGCTCTGTCCTACGGCGGGGCAGTCCCACTCTGTCCGCTCTGTCCCGGAGCGGGGCAGTCCTACTCTGTCCCACAGCGGGGCAGTCCCACTCTGTCGCACTCTGTCCTACGGTGGGGCAGTCCCACTCTGTCCGCTCTGTCCTACGGCGGGGCAGTCCCACTCTGTCCGCTCTGTCCCGGAGCGGGGCAGTCCTACTCTGTCCCACAGCGGGGCAGTCCCACTCTGTCCCACTCTGTCCTACGGCGGGGCAGTCCCACTCTGTCCGCTCTGTCCTACGGAGGGGCAGTCCCACTCTGTCCGCTCTGTCCTACGGCGGGGCAGTCCCACTCTGTCCGCTCTGTCCCGCGGCGGGGCAGTCCCGCTCTGTCCCGCGGCGGGGCAGTCCCGCTCTGTCCCGCGGTGGGGCAGTTCCGCTCTGTCCTACGGTGTTGCTGTGACTCAGAATTGACAGCACGCGACAACACCGAAGGCACTGAAGATCAGAGAGGATAAGAAAGGTGCTGGCCAGGAGTGTGTGGAAATGGGCACCCGGACACTCCTGGTGGCCCAGCTTGGTCAAATCCCCTTCCTTGGAGGACAGCAACCCAGCGGTGCCTCAGAAGAAAGGCCTGCTGATCTAAGTCTGAAAAATCAGTCATTGGAAACCTTAAAAAATGATTTGTTACATATATATTTACCACAATAAAAAAAAGAAAGAAAAGAAAACCAAACCCTAGGGAGCAGCTCTACTCCATCACACATGAGGTCACCATGAGTTGAGCATTGACTCAACGGCAACTGATTTGGTTTGTTTTTTTATGGAGAATCACACGTGTTAAAATCTTAGCCTCAATCATCTCCGTGCTGGAGTCACCCTCAGAAATGATCCTAGATTCAGAAAAGGCTTGTTGGGCAGGAGGATGCGCCCTAAAGTGAATTTTGTATTGAGAGGAGTTAACACAGCCCAAAAATCCAGCAATAGGAAAACGTCGATCATATAGTATGTGTTAGCTACCTATTGCCGAGGAACAGATTAACCTAAAAGTCAGCATTTTAAAACAACAAACATTTATTTTCTCGGTTTCTATGGGTCGGGAATTTGGGCACAGCTTAGTGGGTGCCTCTGGGTCAGGGTCTCTAATAAGCTAAGATCAAGGTGTCGGCTGGGACTGCAATAATCCAATTGATTCCCTCAGAGAGGATCTGCTTCCCATCACACACGTGATTGTTGGCAGATCTCAGGCCCTCACTGCCTGTCTCCTGGAAACATCAGTTTCTCCACATGTGGGCTCCTCCACGGGGCAGCTCACAACGTGGCGGCTGGCTTCCCTCAGAAGGAGCCGGTGAGAGAGAGCGAAAGGGCAAGTGCAGGGAATTCACATGGTCTTCTTGTAATCTAAGCTTGGAAGTGACATCCCATCTCTTTTGCTGTATTCTATTCATTAGAAATGTGTCAGTAGGTACAGTCCACACTCAGGGAGAGGATAACTCAAGGGTGTTAATACCAGGCAGTGGGGATCTTTGGGAGACATCTTAGAGTCTGCCTACCATATAGTATATGTGAACTGTTATGATCCTAAGTTAAATGAAGACAATGGGATGCGAAATTGCATACACAGGATGATCACATCTGTGTAAAAAGAATACATAGGGGAAAAAGATGGGAAGAAATTCATGAAAAACTCATGTACATCATCCATTGCTGGAGGGGATGCAAAATGTTACAGCCGCTGTGGAAAACAGTTTGCCAGTTTCTCAAAAAGGTAAACACAGAGCTACCATATGATCCAGCAATTCCACTCCTAGGTATATACCCAAAAGAACTGAAAACAAGAACTCAGAGAGATATGTGTACATCAATGTTCACTGCAGCACTATACACAATAGGCAAAAAGTGGAAACAACCGAAACATCCATCAACAGATGAATGGATAAACAAAATGTGGCACCTACATACAATGTGATATTACTCAGCCATAAAGAGAAACGAAGTCCTGAAGCATGCTACAACATTGACGAACCTTGAAAACATTATGCTGAGTGAAATAAGTCAGCCACAGAAGGACAAATACTGTATGATTTCACTTACATGAATAGACAAGTATACAAAGACCAAAGCCTATTAGTGGTTACCAGGGGTGGGGGAGGGGGAAAGAGGGAATCATTGCTTAGGGGGCACTGAGTTCCCGCTAATGGTGGTGGAATAATGTGGAAAAGGATGGCGGTGATGTTTGCACAACGTGATGAATGTAATCAATATCACTGACTGGTTCATGTAAAAACTGTTGAATTGGCATATGTTTTGCTATATGTATTTTTATCATAATTAAAAAAAAGAGAGAGAGGAAAAAATATATATACAGACCTAAAAGATCAAAATGGGAACTGGGTGAGATAACGTACTTTGTAAATTAGGTCTCTTACTTCTCCATACTTGTATCCATTCATGCACCCTTTGTTCAATTACTCACGCTCCAAACTGAGGTAGCTAATTTTCTGGCCCTGAGGCCAAGGGGCTGGGTAGGAAGGAGTCTAGCCCCTGCCTTCCATCCTTCAAACCTGTTCAAGCAATAAGAAGCTGTAACTTCGTATGATGGGACAGCCTCAGGAATCTAATCTCACTACATACTCCTGGGTTCATCGGAGCCTGTGGAGTTGGCTTCCGGAATGATCCTGAGGGTGGAATTGCTGGGCGAGGATGTGGTGCTGATCGGGTGGCAAGGAGTGGGGAGACAGGCAAATGACCCACAGAGAAAGAGGAAAGAAGCTGGTACAGTGACAAACACCTGAGAATGGGGTCTCAGACCCTGGGCCTGGCAGTCACCTGAGTGAGTGCCTGGTTCAAGCCTTGGTTTCCTCATCCACAAAATGGCAATAAAGTAATACCAGCCCTTCCTAATTCAATAGGACAAAGGGGATTGATTATGCACATAGATATACTTTGTAAATGATAAAGTCCTGGACCAATGACAGTTTTTATCAGGGATCTACTGGAGCAAATATACCTCCCTCTGGCCACTGAACTCCAGCAGGAGTAAAGCCCTCCTCAACAACCAGGGGAAGTCCTGTTTGCCTCCTACAATACTGAGCCCCAATTCCGTTCTCACCTCTGTCTAGTTACATTGGTTAAGTGTCGAGGAGTTGAATATGCTTTGGTTAAAAAGAATGAGCAATAGTTAAGCACTTGGTTGCTAACCAAAAGGGTGGCGATTTGAACCCACCAGTAGCTCTGGGTGGTCTGCTTCCATAAAGATAAGAGCCTAGAAAACCCTATGGGCCAGTTCTACTCTGTCACATAGGGCTGCTATGAGTTGAAATTGACTGAGGGCACCTAACCAAGACGATCTCTATAAAGGGCAATTTGGCAACGCTCATTAAAATCACAGCTGACCCAGCAATTCCACGGTTAGGAATACGTATACATACAATGGTATGAAATTAGATGTACAGGGTATCCATTGCCACATTCTTCACCACAGGAAAGCATTGCACAGAAAACGATGCCCATCTATAAGGGGCTGGGGAGATGGATCATGGAAAAGCCACACACTGGAAGGCTGGGAAGCCATTAAAGAGAATGACGGAGCACTGATCCAGAAAGATCTCCAAAATACATTATAAGATGGAAAAAAAGCAAGTCACCAAACAATGTCACGGTGTATGTCTCCAGGAACGTAGACAGGCAAACAAAATCATCTGTCCGTGCAGGTACCTAATCTGTATGTAGCTGCAGAGGAAACTCAGGCAGGAACACAGCCAGCTGTCAGCAGTGGCCACCTGGGGGAGGGAAGGTGGCGGAAGGGGGAAGGAGAGGGGACCTTATCCTTTTTATTCTAGAATGGTTGCCATTGCTTTGTGATGTGAATATATGCATATATTTTCTGTGTAATTTTAAAAACTTAAATTGTTTTAAACATAGTTTTGATGCTACTTTTCCTTGAGGAATGGATTCTAGTCCTGAGTCAGGTGAAGGCCTTCACATTTTCTGGGCCTCCATTTCCCTCTTTGCCCAGGAACTTCTCTAGCTGTCCTCCCCTTGGATGATACGACCACTCGTCTACCCTTTGCGTTCTTCTTCAGGTCTCCCTCCATCCACCCCTTCCTCCAGGCCATGCTGGGCTCTGGCAGGAATGATAAGCCCCTCAGGACTCTCCTTCCTCTCCTGCCCCAAACACAGCACACAGTTTACTCTGTTAGGAGATTTTACTGATAACTGCTCAAGAGAACAGGCTTCAGAGGTAAATGAACACTGAGAATCTATACAATTAGAATCTTTCTCAGCCTTTAAAACTTTGGGTCTCTGGATATTGTTTTAGAAATCTTCTGAGATCATCACTGGGCCCCGGAGGGCACTTAGGATGGAGTCACCAACACCATTCCTTGAGACCCTCTGTATATGAGGATACAGGGCCTCTTCTTCCAAGATGGTGCCTCTTCCCAGGTGAGGTGCTTTCCAGGACCCCCAGACTCTACCCTAGGTGTGGTCCCTGCCCAGAGATGACCCCTTGAGCTGGTTCTCAAAGTCTCAATGCAAAGATGAAGGCAAAAGCCCCCTTCATTCATTCATTCCTTAAACAAATAGTTTTGTCTTGGTCAAAGCCACAGGGATTCAATGTTGAATAAAAACAGAACAGATTAGGTCTGGTGAGGAGAAAGACTGTAATCAAACAGTCTCCTAAAGAAATGTGAAGGGCTGTGACAGATGCTCCAGAAGGTGCACTCCAGTGTACGTCCTGAGGAGAGAAAAGTTGAGGAGGCTTTTATCCCTGTATTAGTTATCTAGTGCTGCATAACAGGACTACAACAGTGGGTGGCTTTAACGAACAGAAATTTATTTTCTCACATTTCAGGAGGCTAGAACTCTGAATTCAGGGCACCAGCTCTAGAGGAAGGCTCTCCCTGTCTATACTGGGGGAAGGTCCTCGTCTCTTTTCAGCTTCTATTTCTATCTAGGTTCCTTGACAATCACTTGGCATGTATCTTCCCCTCCATCTGTGCTTGCTTACTTAATCTGTTCTTTTATATATCTCAGAAGAGACTGACTTAAAACATACCCTACACTAATACTGCCTCACTAACATAACAAAGAAAACCCACTTTCAAACGGGATTATAACCACAGGTATACATACCCATTGCCATCAAGAGGGCTCTCTTAGTCACCCTATGGAACAGGGTAGAACTGCCCCATAGGTTTTCCAAGGAGTGGCTGGTGGATTCAAACTGCCAACCTTTTGGTTAGCAGTCAAGCTCTTAACCACCGGGCCACCAGGGCTCCAACAATAGGTATAGGGGTTAGGATTTATAAAACTTCTTTGGGGGGACACAATTCAATCCATAACAACCTCGTTTTCACTGAGACTCTCCCTCAGGCCAGGCGAAGAAAAGTCATTTTCTCCAGCCCTGGGGGCCAGCCAGGACCGGGGGGCAGCCAGTGGGAGACTTTCCACCAGTGGCTGAGCCTGAGAGTGAAGGAGGAGGGAGTGAAGCCAGGCACGACCTAGGAAATGGCTAGGAGATGGGCTCAGGCCAAAAAGCCCTGGCAGGGAAGGGCTGACCAGGCTGGTTCCAGAACTGTCACTGTCACCTTCACAGGCGCAGGCCTCCAGCCATCCATCCCAGCCCCGCCCTTGCCCCACCCCACAGGGGCCCTGGGCAGTAAGGTGCAACCTGGGCTGAGCACAATCTTTCAGTTCAGAACTGAGGGCTTCGCTGCCAGTGCTGGTATTTGGACTAAGACGGGAATTCTTCATGGGTGTGTGTGTGTGTGTACACACGCATACTGTATCTACAGGTCTGTACTCTGTGGACAGGGTGCCAATTTATTACAGATTCACTGGAACAGCCTCAATTTCACATATTGGGACATCATAAACCATTGAAACGTCCTGAAAAATCCTATATGATTATTTCTTTGTGCAGCACTCCTTCAGTCTTGTTCCAAAAAGAAAAGGCGGGGTGGGCGCGTTGAGAACCCGCTCGTAAAGATGTGTGTACTTCAGCAGGTCTTGAAGATAACAGACAAGGAAACCAGGGAGAGAGGAGAGTAAGATGACACACAGAAATGCACAACTAAAGTCCTGCATTCATCCTGGAGGCGGGCCACCAAGGAGTCTCAGAATCTCCAAGTAGCCAGAGCTAAAAGGGAAACAAGACGACCTTCTTGAAACTTTCAGAAATTTCCAACCAAGGTTTCCCAGAAAAGAGATGCCAGTGACACAGGGTTAGAAAGGAAACATGAAACCAGTTTGCTGTCTAGTCAGTTCCAATTCACGGTGACCCCATGTGTCAGAGTACAGCTGCTCTCCACAGGGTTTTCAATGGCAGATTTTTCAGTAGATTGCCAGGCTTTCTTCCGAGGCACCTCTGGGTGAACTCAAACCTCCCACCCTTCAGTTAGCAGCCGAGCGTGGTAGCCTTTGTACCAGCCAGGGATTGGAAGTCCTATTCTATGTCTGAACAGTGGTTTTGGTTACACAAGTGAATACGTCTGTCTAAACTCATGGAAGAGTACCCTTGACATCTGAGCATCTCTCTCTAAGCAGATTATACCTCAAAAAGAACCACAAATACAGTTAATGATATGCATCCTGAAGCGTTTAGGGGTGAAGCGAATGTCTCAGCTGACTTTGAAAGGCATCCAATAGTAATAATGATAATAAGATGAATTGCCGGATGGCTGGAGGGACAGAGCAACAGGTGTTAAAGCAAGTATAGTGAAATGTTGAAGTTTGGCTCTTGGGGGGTGGGTATACCTGTTTACCATATAATTCTTTCAACTTTTCTCTATGTTTGAACAGTTCTAAAATAAATGTGGGGGGCTCTGAGGAATGAAGTGGGCTTTGGGTGTTACCCTTAACAATCAGGAGGCAAAAAGCTGTGGGTTTTTCCCCAGGGCAGCTTATATATAGCAGCCTTCAAAATCAGCTAGACCTCCAGGCACATTTTCATGCAAGTGGTGTCCCCACAGACATTGACTGGGGCTCAAGAGTGTTGAGTTCTGGCTTCAGCGGGGTCAGAGGCCTGGCTGCCTGCAGAGCCCTTAGCATCCCGGGAAGTTGGCATCTTCCAGCCAAAGCTCTCAGATCATGGAAATCCTTTGTTCCAGGCTGCAGGCGGCTAAAACTTCAGGCGTCGGGGAACATCTACCCTCTGGGGTGCTGTCTCTCTCCCACCACACCCTTGTAAGTGGCAGAGCTGGATTTGAACCTTGACAATATGGTAGCAGTGATGATGGGGGCCATTTACTGGGGCGTTTTCTCTCTGCCAGGCACTGGGTGAAGCATCTACGCCTACTGTGTCATTTAATGTTCAACAAGTCCCTCTGAAACCCAACCCAAACCCACCACCACTGAGTCGATTCCAACTCATAGCGACCCTATAAGACAAAGTAGGGTTTCTGTGGCTGTAAATCTTTGTGGAAGCAGACTGCCACATCTTTCTCCTGAGGTGGGTTCAAACGGCCGACCTTTTTGGTTGGTGGCCAAGAGTTATAACCACTGCGCTATCAGGGCTCTTCTGTGCCCTTGTGAAGCAGGTATTATTGTCACCGTCATTCATACACGGAAAAACAGGGCTCAGAGAAGTCCAGAAACCTGTGTGTGGTCACACAGCCAGTAAAATGCTGAGCTGGGATTCAAACTTGTGTTTGGCTGCCGAGGATTCGACCTTAACCACCACGCTCTTCTACTCCACGTGTGCTTCTTGTCACTTTCCAGCTTCTTCCCTCCCCCTCCCACCTGTCCCCCAAACGCCTGTCCCAGACTCCGCCTCTCTGTCAATCCTCAGAAGAAATCTCAGTAGGAATGCTGAGCTTGGGCTAACAGACCAGGCATCTGTCCCTGCCCCTGGACTGTCGGCTCCCAGGGCCAGCGCTGCACCCTGGGGCCGATCCTTTGCCCGCCCTCTGCAGCTGTACACCTGAGACCTGCTCAGGGGCAGAGCCAGCCCCACTCTCACCCCCACCTCCATCCCAGCATCTTCCGCCCCATCAGCTTCCTTGCCTACCAAAAACCAAAACCAAGTCAACCTGAAAACAGCCCACCACCTCTTTAATAGAAAAGATTTGACAGCTGGGAGTCAGCCTCCTGATTTTACTCAGAGGAGCAAATGAAGGCCCAGAGAGGGCCAATGGTCACACAGCAAGTCAGGGCTAAACTTTGTCTCCTGCTCTGATTCTAACCTGGGGCTTGTCCCTCAGCTCAGGGCTGGGCGGAGCTGAGCAGGGTTGTAGGACTTTGGGTGCAGAGTGGGTGGGTGGGTTCTAGAGACCCCCCTGGAGAAAGGGTGACCAGCTCCTAAGGCCAGGGAAGAGCACTGCTAGGCCCCACAGCATAAGTCAGAAGGATCCTGAAGGAGCAGCTGTCCAATGCTCTTCTTTTATAGGTGAGGAGCCAGTTCCTGGCAAGATGGCGGCAGGACTTGGTTCTCCTAAATCCCAGGTGTCCTCCCCCTGCCACCCCTCCATTTATTCCTCATGATCCTGAGGCACAGAGAGGACGGGGACAGGAGACGGCCCATGGGGTCCTGAGCTGCCCCTCTCTGCGTCCACACCCCCGTGCCCTGTGCCTGGGAATCCATCTGTGCGTCCCGGGACTGAAGACCAGATCCTTGGCTTTTACCAAGCGTGTTCCTGAACGTCACAGAGCTTAGACTGCAGCCTGGGCCCTGTGGGGGTTCTGGCAGAGGGGTTGCAGGCAGGGAAGAGGAAGAAGCCACAGGGACCCAAGATCAACCCCCTGCCCACACATCTTGCTCCCCAGAAGGGCCCAACTCTCAAGAACTGCAGACCCACTGTACCAGGGAGGAGTCAGGCCTAGCCCCCAAGGACTGCAGACCCACTGTCCTAGGGAGGAACCGGGCCTGGCCCTCAGGGACTGCAGACCCACTGTCACATGGAGGAGCCAGGCCCAACCCCAGGCACTGAGAGCTCCGACTTCAGACAGGGCCTACACAGGCCCTGGGGTGTGTGTGTGTGGGAGAGGGGCCTCATAGCAGAGTCTTCCAGCTGTGAGGCTAATCCTTCCCGCCAGAGCCAGGCTGAGAGCCCAGGGGAGGAGACAGGGCAGCAGAATGCAGAGACTGGTCCACAGACAAACCCACTGCCTGCACCCCTGCCATGCCAGGCTTACCAGCCCCTCCAGCACAAACTCTGGGCCCTGGCTTGGCAGGTAGGGGGCATTTTTCAGGGATGACATCAGCTCCTAGAGTTTTATATTTCCCGCCTACCTCAGCCCAAGAACAGAGTTCCCTGAGACCACCGGCCTGGTGAAATAGGCAGTGGACTCTGTGGGGTCACCCCCAGTTTCCTTAGACACTCCCAGCAGTTCCACCCACCAGAGAGATGGTGTGGGTGGCTGTCCGCTAGCCTGCTCATTCCCAAGAACACAGCCTTGCCTGGGTACTGCAGGGCAGACCAAGAGGAGAGAAGATACCAAGTTTCCAGCTTCCCAAATGCACCTCTGGGCTTTGCTCACGCTGTCCCGTTTCCTGGATGGCTTCCCTGCTTTGCACCATCTAACAAACGCCTACGCATCCGTCAGGGATCACGTCCAATGTGCCCTCACCTGTGAAGCCGGGCCTTTCTGCCTCCGCCTCCCTGAGCCTCCATGGTGTCTGTTCATCCTTCCCTACAAGCCCTGATCACACCGCACTGCACCAGGCTTAGAACCATCTGCCTATCCCCCCGCCTTAGGCTCCAAGCTTCTGGAAGGCACAGGCCAAGCCACCTTTCACTCTGGTCCCCAGGGCCTCTTGTAGCAGTTGGTGGGGACTCAAGAATTGTTTGTGGAGGAAAGGATTGAGGGAGACAGGTAGGCAGTCTGGTGGGGAAGTCATCCGTTCCCCCATCTACTCACCACACGTTTGCTAAAGGACCTAGCCCTGGCATCCACTTGGAGAAACACTTTCTGCCCCCTGGCGGTGCCTGGGGAAGCTCAGAGCTGGGGGAGGAAGCCTTAGTCACCCACCACAGGCCTTGCCAGTAGAAGCCGAGGGGGGCTAACCCTAGGGGCAGCTGGAGGTGAAAACAGCCCACTGCCTGGAGCCAGTCACCTTCCCTTTAGACCAGTAAACCAGCTGCCCCGGAGCCGATTCTGACTCAGGGCAACCCCACAGGTATCAGAATAGCACTGCTCCGTAGGGTTCTCAAAGGCTGACTTTTCAGAAGTAGATCACCAGGCCTTTCTTCTAAGGTGCCTCCGTGTGGACTCGTACCTCCAACCTTTGAGTTAGCAGCCAAGCGTCTAGGGACTCCACCCTCCCCCTGGCCTCAGCAAAGCTCTGGACAATTGCCAGGGTGGTGAGGCCTGGGGAGACTTAGTGGTGGTGGGGTAGCATGGCGGGGAGGGGGGGAAGCAGTGGAGGAGCTGTCGTTTCCTGGACTGAAATGGGTCCAGCAATAACACACACCTCAGAGCAGGGCTCCTGCCAGGCTGGTGGTCAGGTCCAGAGGGGGCCGGCTTATATGCCACACAGTAATACAACCATGCCCTTGCTGGAGGCCCCGAAATTCACCCCCACCCCCCACATTCTCAAGGCTGAAGCTGCTTCGGCCACCCTGCCTTGGGTGCTGTTGGGAGAATTAAATCAGCCACTACATGAAGACTTTGGGGTACATGAAGACACCTGGACCGTAGGAAGCACTAATAACAGTAGCCATTTCTGAAATAATTATTGTGGTTATTATTTAGATTCAACTCACCTTACTGAGTGCCAAGTATGTGCTAAGCAATGAACCAGCCTCTGGGGATGCTGGGTAAGGTAGGCATGTCCCTGCTTCCCAGGAGCCTGCAAGCCAGCAGGGGTGACAGATGCCTGAACAGTTGACATGGAGGTGCAGGGCCAGAGGGGTAAACTTGGCCTATGGGTGAGTGGACCTGGGAATGTTTCCTGGAGGAGGCGCTGCCCATCGAAGGCTGAAGGATTGTTGTTGTTGTGGCCGTTGAGTCAATTCTGAGTCATAGTGACCCTATGGGGCAGACTAGAATTGCTCCATAGGGTTTCCTAGGCCATAATCTTTATGGGGAGCCCTGGTGGTGCATTAGTTAAGAGCTTTGCAGCTAACCAAGAGGTCAGTGGTTCAAATCCACCAAACTGCTCCCTGGAAACCCTCTGGGGCAATTCTACTCTGCCTTGTAGGATTGCTACGAGTTGGAATCGATGCAAGGGTTTGGTTTTTTGGTTTAATCTTGATGGGAATAGATCGAAGGATCTTTTCTCCTTTTGGTTAGCAACCAAGTGCTTAACCACTGCCCCACCAGGGCTCCTTACTGAGGGATTAGAAAGCATTTATTCAGAGGAAGGCAGAGAGGCTGGAGGTGGAGGCAGGGAAAGGCCTCTCTGTTGGGGAGGTTGGCTAAGATGGGGTGCAGTGGGGGCTGAAGTGAAGGACCCCCTTTCCATCAGGGAGGCTGGCTAAGATGGGGTGGAGTGGGAGCTGCAGTGAGGGACCCACAGCAGGGGAGGGACCTGAGCAGACAGGATAGGGAGCAAGAGGTGCTGAGATTCTGGGACGGGGCCTAGCAGGCAGTGGTGACTGAATAAATGAGTGAATGAATGAATTAGGGGTCCAAAGAGAGGAGGGTGAGTTGGAAAAACCAATTTTACCTCTACAGTGAATTTCCTTTGCCAGCAGGAAGGGGTGGACAGACAGATGCCAACATATAGCCTGTGCCTCTGAGCAGTCCCCATCCTGCCACGTCCACCTCGATCTTCAAAGTTCGAAGGATGAAGACCTGCTGGAGGCGAAGCATCAGTCCCAGAAGGAGGGAGGACTGGTCTCCCACCTTCTCAGCTGTGCCTCTGCCCTGGTAAGGGACGGACTGGATGTCCCTAGGGCCCAGGGCCAAGATCCCAGGCTGCTGACTCAGGACCCGAGGGCCAGCTCAGCATTCTGGTCTGGGCCCCACTGAATGGGGCTATTCAAACTCTTTGTAGGGGGTTACGCCACAGACCACGCCCCCAACCAGAGCCTTCTCTAGGGTGTGGGTTCTGTACTGGGGGCCAGTCAGAGAGCGCTCTGGTCCCCACCTTGGTCTGGGACCAAGGACAACCCTGGGTAAGCTGGCTAGACTGGCCTCAGAGAAGGGATCCCAGTGGGAACGGGGAGCGTCCCTGACCCTCAGGGCTGGAGGCCCTGGAGTGGGCATCCCTGGCTCAGGCATGGGCCTTCTTGGAGGGTGGCCTATCCCTCTGCACATGCCACAGTTTGTAGGTGTGGTTGCTGCAAAGGCTCTGGGTGTTGCCCCACCTCCCCCATCAGACTGGAGCATCCCTAAGGCAGAGGGATACTAGACTGGGAGCTAGGATGGGAAGAGGTTGGTGTGGAGCTCCCCAAGCCAAGCCTTTGTCCCCACTCAAGGCTTCACCCCAGGAGTCACAGCTGGGCCCAGCCTCAGCCTCTGGGTTCCAGGAGAACCGTGACACCCTGCTCCCAGCAGATAATACCTGCCTCCCACCCTCCTCTCCTGCTGGCTTTTGCCCCAGAGCCCAGGGGTCTGCAGCTGTCAGGTGTGCTTTTTTCAGGTCTGGGGGGAGGGACGGGACGCCATGAAGCCACTTCCGGTTGTCACCCTTTGGTGGGTGCTACTGCTGGTGCCCAGGCTGGGGGCCACCAGGAAGGGGTCCCCAGAAGAGGCCTCCTTCTACTACGGAACGTTCCCACCCGGTATGTCCAGCCTCTGTTGGTCTGTCCATCTGTCTGTCAGCTTGCCCACCTTGGCTGGCTTGCCAAGGAGTTTGGTGCTTTAGACTCCTGACTGGTAGAATGGGGAAAAATTGGAAACACAGCTCCATGTAGTTGCTCTAAAATAGAAGTTCCTAACAGATTTTTCAAAAACTTACTAAAAGCTATATAGACAGTAAGTGCTAATCAGAGATAAAATTATGCAAAAGAACGTTCCCCATCCTGGCCCTGCATGCTCCCACCCCTGGGAGACGAGGCCCAAGGAAGACATGGCAGAGTGGTGGGGAAGGGGCCTGCCCTGCGGCCCTGGAGGCACAGCCCAGAGTCCCAGCTTTGGGTCTCTACCTGCAGGCTTTTCCTGGGGCGTGGGCAGTTCTGCCTATCAGACAGAGGGCGGCTGGGACCAGGACGGAAAAGGACCCAGCATCTGGGACACCTTCACACACAGCAGGAAGGGGAAGGTACTTGGGGACGAGACAGCAGATGTGGCCTGCGATGGTTACTACAAGGTCCAGGTGAGTGATGGGGTCTAGCTGAGAGGTATCGGGGGAGCCCAGGTGACAGTGCCATCCTGGTGCTCTGCCCAACGCCCTGTACCCCAACACAGTCAGGAAACCAAGGCCTGGGGCAAGAACACAGGGGACTTCTGATCAAATGTGGCTCCACTGGGGTCAGGGGAGTGAATGGGGGCTGGAGGGTGGGGGTGCCAGGATGTAGGAGGAAAGAACAGCAAGGGCCCACGTGAGTCAGGACCTTAGCCTGAGTGACAGGTAGCTGAAGGGCAGAAGGCATAGCCCCAGGGCCTACAGGCCACAGCAGCCTGAACCCCTGGTCCAATTGTGAATTGCCACCCCCTAAAAAAAGAAAAAAAAATTTTTTTTTTTTTTTCATGCTGAGCCCCTCTGCCCAGTCCCCACTTTCCTCTCTGGATGGACGTCTTGGGGGATTCATCACCCACATTCATCAGGAAGCTCCCATCTGGTGGACTTCTCAAAGTGTCCCCATACCCTACATTTTATTTGACTCTTGGCGTGTCCCCAGCATGAAGTGGGGACAGGTGGTATGGGACCTTTGGCCCTCTAGGGGCCAAAGACAACAGTGAGCCTGGGGCCTGGGGTCCTGAAAGTCCCCTCTCCAGTCCCCCTCCCTAGGGCCCTGGGTGACCCTGCCCTGCCCCCCACCATCTCCTGCAGGAGGACATTGCCTTGCTGAGGGAGCTGCACGTGAGCCACTACCAGCTTTCCCTGTCTTGGCCTCGACTCCTGCCCACGGGTGTTCGAGGTGAGCTAGGGTGGCTCGTCCCAAGCCCAAGTGTTGTCCCTTTGGGCTACAGCTGGTTTTGTGGGGATGCCAGAGTTCTGGGGAGGGAGACTAGCTGTGAACATGGCTGCAACCAGCAGCAGCTCTCCCAGATTCTGCAGGTAACTGGGGCTTCCGGGAGTAGCTGTACCACCCCTGAGACCACAGATGCTAGCAGCCGAGGGTGCCTTCAGGTGTGCAAAAGGCCACGGGACCAGGAATGTGGCACTGCAGAAGGCCAAGGTCAAGGTCTTTCCGTGTCAAGTCCTCTTTTATTTTACCTACAGGTGACCAGGTGAATGCGAAGGGAGTCAAATTCTACAACGACATCATTGATGCCCTTCTGAAGAGCAACATCACCCCCATGGTGACATTACACTACTGGGATCTCCCGCAGGTGAGGCCTGGGGCGGGTCAGAGGCCAAGGGGAGCTCGGCTCAGCATGAGGAAGCCTGGGTGGGGGGTCTGGGACAGCAAAACCAGACCAAGCCAAGCCTGTTGCTGTGGGGGCAGCACAAGGAAGGACAACAGATGTGGACTCTGGCTTGAGACCGTCCAGCGTGAAGGGGTGAAGAAGAAACATCTCCGGCTCACCATGCCAGGGAGGCCAGGCTGCTTTAACTGATGTTTATAATTTCAGGTGGTAAGTGTGGATTTTTATGTTTCCTAACACATTTGGGATAAAAACAGCAAGCAAAAAACTTACGAAGAAACATCTTTTGACTAAGAGCTGATGACGTGGCGTAATCTATAAATTTGCTTACACTTTCTTCCCCATTCTTGAGCCAGCATCACATGCACTCTGTATGAGACCTCCGGCGAAGTCTGTGACGCTTCAGCACCCTTGAAAGCATTACCGCTGAATGTCTGTATTCAAGTAATTTCTTCACGCGCTCCACAAGACCCCGTGGAGGTCACAGCCTGGCAGGGAGAGGAGCTGGGTAGATAACTCTCAGGGACGCAGGGCAGATAAGGCAGAAAAGGGGTCTCGGGTGGGGGTCGGAGGATGGAGAGTGGCTTCAGAAGGTATTGGAGAGAAGGCCAGTGCGATCAGTGCTTTGAAGGGTTTTGGTGTTAGGGGGGTAGCATGGCAAAGAGGCCAGGAGGGGACGGGCAGATGATGTGGTTAAGAGTTTGGGGAGCAGGCAGGAGAGAGGCAGGTTGGAAGAGTAGCCTGGGGCCAGACCTGGAAAGCCTCAGATCCTGAGCTAAGGCGACAAGTTACTCTGTGCAAAGGACAGTGGAAGCCTCTAAGCCGGGCTGGGGAGGTAGAGGCGGCGTTAGGGAGGTGAATCAGAAACCACTTTTCAGCTTCTTCCTTGGTTAATTGCTTTCACTAACCTGCCCCTTTAGCATCTCCTCAAACCCACCAAGGAAAGCGCACAGCGCCTCAACACCCTAGCCAGACCTTTCATGCCCAATATCGTGTCTCATTTCTTCAGAACTTATACTCAAGATTCTTTTCCCACTATCAGGCCTCTATTCTCTGGCAAATTTTCTTAAACATTCAACCCATCAATCTGTTCTAAGAATGACAGTCTCAAACTTCATCTCCCTCCTGTTTTTATGAAGTATGTTACACAGTTTATCTCCATGTCTAAACTGCTTTGATTCATCACAGCTACCGTCTTCAGGACTTCATGCCCAAGACCCTTCGTCATTACTCCCCTTTCTTTCAGACTTAGCCTCTCTAGACATCCTCCATAGCCGTAACCACACATGCTTCTTCCACAGACTTGACCAACTGGCTCCAAAAGTCTTTTCTACAGATGGACCCTCAGGGCACCTGCTTCTCTCCCCACTTCTCTGTTTGCAGCTGCTCCAGGTCAAATATGGCGGGTGGCAGAACATGAGTCTGATCAACTACTTCAATGATTACGCCAATCTGTGCTTTGAGGCCTTTGGGGATCGGGTGAAGCACTGGATCACTTTCAGTGATCCTCGGGTAAGCCAGGCCTGTCTCCATTTGGTAAAACCCACTTTCCTGACCAGAGTGCTCCCTGCCACTTCTCACGGGTCCTGTGGTCCCTGTAGGCAATGGTGGAAAAAGGCTATGAGACGGGCCATCATGCACCAGGTCTGAAGCTACATGGCACGGGTCTGTATAAGGCAGCACATCACATCATTAAGGTAAGACGGGCTAGTGGGTCCTTCTGAGAAAGCTGACCTCCAGTGTCAGCTAAGCCTGCCCCAGCGATCTACCTCCGAGCTCAGTCTTTGCTGCTCCACCTCAAAATCAGCATATTCCATACCACCTTCTTCCTGTTCACCTTCCCTCCCATGAAGATTTATGGAGTGTTCTGTCACCCAACCCTCTGTCAGACACTGTGACCGACAGGATAAAGTGACTGCCCTCTCAGAGCTTAGAGTCTTGCCAAGGGGATACACAAGAGAAAACTGCTCACCTGTAGATTCAACTGCCTTGTGAGCTATGTTGACAGGAGGGGGACAGGGAAGGCAGTGCGCTGGGGCCTAAAATCATCAATGACTGAGCAGCAGTGACTGGAGGTTGGTGAATGGCAGCAGTAAGGGGTAAGGAACAACAGTCTGATGAATGGACTTCAAAGGGCCTGAGGTTTTGAAGGAGAAGCAGTTGGGAAGCAGCAATAAAGAACAAGGCAGACACTACCCTACTTCCAAGTCCTAAGGTATGTGGGGTGTGAGAGAAAAGTGGTGTCTGCTTGAAAGAGGTACAATGGAGCTGGTCTGCAGGGAGAGTCACGTGTGAGGGCAGGAAGGCAAAGCAGACCAGGGGTTCCAAGGCTACAGGAAAGGTATGAAAGTGGAGAGGGGATGGGTCACGTTAAGTGACACAAAGGACAACATGGGGATAAGTATGATGACTGAGGGGAGCAGTAATGGAAGGCATGATGGGACTAGCCCTGATGGACTCTTAGTGGAAGGTGAGTGACCACTGGAGGACATACCAGGCTCTCAGATACAGGTCCCAGAACCCAGTGCCGTTGAACAGGTAGGGGAGAGGAATTTCTCATTCTCTCTTCATTTGGCTTATGCTTTCTTAAACTATGAACATTTAAAGGGCAGATGTCTTTAATAATGAACAGGGAAGTCACTTTTTAGCCCTTTTAATCTTCAAAAGGAAAACCTGGTGGCGTAGTGGTTAAGTGCTACGGCTGCTAACCAAGAGGTCAGCAGTTCAAATCCCCCAGGTGCTCCTTGGAACTCTATGGTGCAGTTCTACTCTGTCCTATAGGGTCACTATGAGTCGGAATCGATTTAACAGCAGGGGGTTTGGTTTTTAATCTTCAAAAGACAATAAATTGAATAGATATGATTTTGCTATTGTTTTTGAGATATTCTTCTTCATTAGCCAATTTCATGATACGTTCAAAAATTCATTACATTTTTTCTGCCTGGAAAAACTATAAGGAGAGAAGACTGATAAATGAGCATGCTCTATAATTAACAGACCAAAGCCCCCCAATTTTATAATCTGAAGATACTCAGTTCTTCTAAATCAGTGCTTCTCAAACTCCAGTTTGCATGAGAATCCCTCGGAGGTCTTGTTAACCTGGATTGCCGGGCCTTCCTCCCAGTTTCTGATTCAGTAGGTCTGTGCCAAGGCTCAAGAATTTCTATCAAGTTCCCAGAGGATGCTGAAACTCTTGGATGGGGGATGGTACTTTGATTACCGTCTATCTCTCTTAGATGCTGAACTAGCCTTTGAAACAGCCTCATAGGCAGGTCAGTGGGTAGCTGGTAGAGATTCTGGAGAGAGGCAGACTGGCCCATTTTAGATTCCATTTCTCAAGACTATTCAAGATGTTTGGCATTTTCCTTATTTACAGAGCACCTACAGAAAAAATACCACCTAGTTGCTATGGAAGACAAAGGGCAACAAAACAAGGACTTTAGCATAAATCTGAGAAACAACAAATAACATGAAGTGGTTCACGCTAGGTTTAGGTCAAGTTTCCACTATAGTACAAAGAAAATAAGTGTCTCTGGAGGTCAGAGAGGGAGATCATGGATGGGGATAATCAAGGTTGGACTCATGAAAATGGCAGGTCTCACAGTGGATCTCTAGAGTTGGGAAGGAGAGAAAAGCCATGCCAGGTTGAAAGGGAGGAGAAACAGGGACAAGTCAAGCACTTGCAGTGAGTTCCTGCTCTCCTTCCAGGCCCATGCTCGAGCCTGGCATTCTTATAACACCACGTGGCGCAGGAGGCAGCAAGGTGAGCCTTACTGCCACAAATGTGTGGGAACAGACGTGTGCCAAGAGGAGCGGAAGCATTCCCACTCACCTACCCTCTCCTTCTTCCTTTTCTTATAAGGCTTGGTGGGGATTTCGTTAAACTGTGATTGGGGGGAGCCTTTGGACATCAGAAACCCCGAGGACATAGAGGCTGCAGAGAGATACCTACAATTCTGCCTGGGCTGGTTTGCCAACCCCATTTATGCTGGTGACTATCCTCAAGTCATGAAGGACCGTATAGGTAAGCCATGATTCTAAACTCCAGACACCATAACAGTTACTGAGCTCAAGTGAAGGGGGATGGAAGAACATACAGGGGCTTAGGTGAGGCACTCAAAGGATAACCCAGTCCCCAGAGAATTGAGGACTGGCTATTTGAATTGGGCATGCGGTGAGGAGAGGAACAGATCCCTGGGTCTGCAAATTGAGAATCTCAGAAACCAAGGGTAAAAAAATTAGCAATTCTTTGGGCTTCCCTCTTTTGTGTTCTGCTGACCTGTTTGCTCCCCATTCCACTCCATTTTAACTGCAGTGAAATACAAGCGGGAAGTCAAAGTCACAGTCGTTGGCAGGTGCGGAAGCTACTGTAGGCTCTTTCTGTCACTTGAGAAATACTTCCCAAGCCCTCATTTCCAGTGTCAGAGAAGAGAATAGACAGGCAGCGTTCACAGGGCTGTATCAGTTTGGATGCTTCTGATGGCCACGTAACAAGAAACTCCAACTAAAATGGCTTGAAAAATAGGGAATTTGTTATCTCACCTGAGTCCAGGAAAAGGTGATACAGGGCTAGTTAATCTAGCCCTCAGTGATGTCTTTGAGGACTCATGCTCATTCCATATTTCCACTCTGGCACCTTTAAGTAGCCTATCAACCACTCCCCATCACCACAAGAGACTGCAACGGCTCCAGGCATTACATGAATACCCAGAGGCAGAAAAAAGGAATAGCTCTGCCTATCTTAAGAACTAGGAAAATCTTCCCAGGAAACAGACCCAACTCTAGTTGACTTCCCTTGGTGCCTTAATGGTGTCACATGCCCCAGAAATGACCACCATAAGAAGGTGGCTGGGGGAGGGACCAGGACAGTCTCATAAAAGATACGGCCCCTTGTAAGAGGATGAGCAAAAGATCACGGTCCCATTGGCAAGGAAGAAGACAAGACAGGACAGCAGGGTGAGGACTACTGGGTAGGCCACGAGCAGTGCGTGGCCACAGGAACCTAAACGTATCACTGTGTGACTTAGAGGCACCACACCCGTCCCCCCAACAAGAGACAACATCGAAATGGGTCGCAATCTTACACAACAAGGCTATTTTAGATGTGTGACTAAGAACTAACTGTCAACATCTCAAAAACTTTCTAATTCACCAAGCTCTAATTCCAATTCTGCCACTAACCAGTGAGTGACTTGGACAAGGTGCTTCACCTCTTTGGGACTCAATCTTATCATTTGAAAATGAAGGGATTTGACAAGATAATCTCTAACATCTCTTGGCAATAACCAATTCTGTGGCATGTCTATACACAGACATTCAAGGTCTTGAGAAGTTTCAAGATGCACAAGGAAAAGGTCCTCATGACATGTGACAGAGCCTGTGTCCCTGCAGACACCCTGTCACACACATGGGTACATGGGCTCTCAGGACCCTCAGAGACCACTGTGGTGACACAATGGGACTGTCTAAAAAGCCTGATTATTTGTCATACAGCAGTCCTTGTGCTCAAGGCCAACAATCCCAGACCCCACTAACTCCAACTCTGTGATGATTCAAGTGGGAACTAGGCTGCAATTTTCCTTTCAGAATGTGGAAAAGATCCCCTAAGCAGTGAATACGTTCTTTAGTAGGAAAAACATTCTGCCTGAAATCTTGTTCACAAATTACTTCCAGGCATCTTAGAAAAAAAAAAAAAAATTAGAAGCACCCTTTTATTCACAATAAACATATGAACAAAATTTATTCTAGACTAGTGCTGGTCAGTAGAACAAGGATGGAAATGTTCTCTAACTGTGCTGTCCAGTATGGCGGCTGCTAGCCACATGGGTCTATTTAAACTGAATTAAACTCCAACAAAATAAAAAATTCAGTTCCTGTCATACCAGCCATATTTCAAGCACTCAACAGACACACACAGTTAGTGGCTACTGTAGTGGACAGCACAGCGACAATACCTGTGGTTTTTCAAGTTTCCAAATGTAACCCAAAAGTAATAATATGCTAGTATTTTAAAGGTATTCCATAATACAAATTTTCACTAATTTAATCTAAACCAATATCCTCTTTGGAGATTTTTTTTAATGGTTATATTTTAGATCAAATCATGAAAATGTTTTCTCTCTTTTTTTTTTTTTTGCATAGCATAGCATGCAATACTTTTTTTTTTTTTTTTAACAAGGGTATGTTTCAAAATCTTTAATGTACAAAAAGTACAAAGTAAAAACTCAAGCCTCCCTCCTTCCCCTGCTTCTACCACTCCCCCAGCCCAGGGAAACGTACTTGTGAATTGTACATGTGTGAGCACAAACATTGCTGCTGGGTGTGTGTTTACAACACTTGGTACCTTTTTTCACTGAAGCGTCTGTCTGGGCAATCTTCCCATGTTGGTACATAAAGTGCTGCCCCATTCGTTCTGCTGGCTGCACAGTGTTGTACTGATGGCTAGTCCATCATTGATTTAACCAGTGCCTGCTCACGGGCATTTGCTTCCAGTCATTTGCTACTCCATCTACAATGAAGACTCTAGCGCATGCATCCTCTAACACACATAAGTAAAGTGCAAGATAAGCAGACTTGGAATCACTCAAAGAATATACTTTTATGATTTGGAAAGACAGGATGAAATTGTCTAACACGGGTTGTGCCAGCCTATACCACCACAACGTACAAATGCTGTACCAGCTTACACGAAAACAGTGTACAAATGTTGTACCAGCTTACACCACAACGTACAAATGTTGTACCAGCTTACACCACAACGTACAAATGTTGTACCAGCTTACCCCACCACAACGTACAAATGTTGTACCAGCCTACACCACAATGTACAAATGTTGTACCAGCTCACATCACAACGTACAAATGTTGTACCAGCTTACATCACAATGTACAAATGTTGTATCGCCTTACACCACAACGTACAAATGTTGTACCAGCTTAGACTACAATGTACAAATGTTGTATCACCTTACACCACAACCTACAAATGTTGTACCAGCTTACACCACAACATACAAATGTTGTATCACCTTACACCACAATGTACAAATGTTGTACCAGCTTACACCACAACCTACAAATGTTGTACCAGATTACACCACAATGTAATGTTGTACCAGCCTACATAATGTACAAATGTTGTACCAGCTCACATCACAACGTACAAATGTTGTATCACCTTACACCACAATGTACAAATGTTGTACCAGCTTACACCACAATGTAATGTTGTACCAGCCTATACCACAATGTACAAATGTTGTACCAGGTTACAGCACAACGTACAAATGTTGTACCAGCTTACACTACAACAACGTACAAATATTGTACCAGCTTACACTACAACAACGTACAAATGTGCCCTTGCTCCCTCACCACCCAGCTGGCCAGCTCCCTTCTCAGAGGCAACCCAAATGACCAACTTTCGGTATAAGGGATAATATAGGAATCCAACACTAGTTTTGTCCAGATGGCTACCCAGTTGTCCACTTACGAAGCTGTTGTGACCCTATGTACAACAGAATGAAACACTGCCTGGTCCTGTGTCATCCTCACAATCCTTGCTATGCTTTAGCCCAACACTGCAGCCACTGAGTAATCTGTGAAAATACTACTTTTAAGCAATACCAACTTTTTTTTTTAACAGTATCCAAATGTCAAAATTTCAGCTTCAAAGACTGAGGTTGTATTTTCCATGAAGATGACTATTAACGCCCAGGATCTGGATAGCAGCTTTTATGTGTACATACCAGTATCATTATGGGATGGATCAAAAACAAAATGACTATGAGAAGATAAACTGAGTTAAATTCTGCTTCTCTCTCCTGACAGGAAGGAAGAGCACAGAGCAAGGCCTGGAGATGTCAAGGCTACCAGTGTTCTCAGTCCAGGAAAAGAGCTACATCAAGGGCACATCAGATTTCCTGGGATTAGGTCATTTTACTACGCGGTACATCACAGAAAGGAATTACTCCTCCCGCCAGGGGCCCAGCTACCAGAACGATCGTGATATAATGGAACTTGTTGACCCAAACTGGCCAGATCTGGGGTCTAAATGGCTATATTCTGTGCCCTGGGGATTTAGGAGGCTCCTCAATTTTGCTCAGGTGATTGTCACATTTATGCTAAGGACATTTTTTACCTTCTTAATTCATGTTTTTATAACTTAAGCTCAGGTGCCTATATTTTAAAGTTAATAGTTAAAAAGAGAATAAACTTGGTTACTCACACTTCAGAGGCTACTAAACACAGACCTTACAGACTAACACCTACTATGAGTAACCATCTTTATGCATATAACGTCAGAAAAAATTCTTATTTCACATTTAATTATTTTGCTGTCCTTCTTCTCTGAAGTGGAACATGTAGGAAACAAGACCTGAAGTACATTTTCTCTCCAACAATGCTGACGTATTCTTTCGTATGAACTAGCCTCCTGGCTACATTCATCTCCAAACAAACATGCTTACCGGCAATTACCGAATGCTAAATGCACTTGACTAGAATGGGGTGGGCTTGGATGTGTGTTCCTATATGTGCCTCTGGCTCAGAAACCCACCCTCAAGTCAAAATTTTTAAAGATATTCTTTACTATGACTCACTTTCAGACTCAGTATGTCAATCCTCCCATGTATGTGACGGAAAACGGAGCTTCTCAAAAATCAGACTGTACTCAGCTCTGTGATCCGTGGAGAATACAGTACCTTAAAGGATACATAAATGAAATGCTAAAAGGTGAGTTACAGGCCAACACTGTTTTCACATATTTTTCAGTTTAACTTAGACCTCTTTTGACTGTTCTGACTTAGAGTGAATGACCCTATATAGGACAGAGTTGGAAACCATAGGGTTTCCAGGGCTGTAATCTTTACGGAAGCAGACTGCCACACCTTTCTCCAGTGCAGCGGCTGGTGGGTTCCAACTGCCAACCTCTCGGTTAGCAGCCGAGCACTTAACCACTGGGCCACCAAGGCTCCTTCTTAACTAGACAAAACTTGGTAACGTGTATGTTTGGTTAAAACTTGTTTCTAAATCTCACAAATGAACCATTTGAATTACACATAAATGTCTCTGCAGCCATCAAAGACGGCGCTAACATAAAAGGGTATACCTCCTGGTCCCTGCTGGATAAGTTTGAATGGGAGAATGGATACTCAGAGAGATACGGATTCTACTACGTCGACTTCAAGAGCAGACATAAACCTCGCTATCCAAAGGCTTCTGGGCAATATTACAAGAGGATTATCATTGCCAATGGGTTTCCAAATCCAAGAGAGGTAGGCTAGTTACTGATGTTACTTGTTCTGGACTTCAGATGAGCTAGGCAGCGGGGGTGCACAAAGACTGTGGCAAGCACCTCTCCTCTTTCTCTGCAAAAGAAGACAGGGGTATGCAGAAAGCATGGTCCTTTTCTCTTCCTATGATTCTCCCCATCTCTGTGCTCATTCACTTGTGATAGAGCAAGCATGCCTTCAACTCAGGTGCTAACACGCACAGCATGAAGGCACTAGCAGGGGTTATGAAGGGTCCTGAGTGCTTCAAGTCATGAGGGGACAAGGTGAAGAGGCTTTGAGTTAAATGTTATTCGTAACCTTGTGTCTTAATATAAACACATGACTACCTACTCTTCAACATATATAAGAACACTTAAAAAAAATCAAATGTATAATGACCATACAATTTTCACCTTGTCCCATTGAATGGTAAGGCCATACAAATACACTGGCTCCAAATGGAGATTAAAAATAATCAAACGTAATAACCCTATAAAGCCTACTGAATATTTTCAATGATCTACCACATTTTTCCACCGGCTCCCTATTTTCTACCTATGTTGCTGAAATGAATGGCAGGAAAATATAAATTGAAATTCAGAGTATAAAAAAAAAAAAAAAAATTTTTTTTTTTTTTTTTTTAGAGTATAGTGTCTTATTAAACATAATGTTCTAAAGTAAATCTTACTGATTTACCAGAATTCTTCCAGGTTGGCCTCAGTTGGGCTACAAACGGAAGTGGTGGCTCATGGCTGCCAATT
This sequence comes from Elephas maximus indicus, assembly GCF_024166365.1. Classification (NCBI taxonomy): domain Eukaryota; kingdom Metazoa; phylum Chordata; class Mammalia; order Proboscidea; family Elephantidae; genus Elephas; species Elephas maximus. Next base: position 56,638,195 of record NC_064831.1, on the reverse strand, counting down.
CGCTAGTTCTATACTATCAGAAAAGCACTGGAATGCAAGCTCCTCAATGCCCTCTCATTCAGCATACAAGTGTTCAGAAAATACCTGCTACTTTAAATGACAGGCAGATAGTTAGGAATATTTATTTTTATCTCATATTATTCCAAAATTGATTCCAAACAGCAAAAAATGAGCCTAAGACAACATTACTTACTGAGTGGGTTTTTGTTAGGTGGCAAGTTGGCACCTCGAAGCTTTGGAAACTTGCTCTATCAACAACCACATGCTTGCTACAGGTGAGCTATTTTAATTCCTTCCTTGGGTAGTTAAACTACACAATTATATATATGATGATATTACCAAAACCTTAAAATGTGGATATACCTGAAGTTAACCTTCTAAAACCAGTTATGATTGGTAACGGATTTTTTTCCTTGACTTTGAAGCAATATCAAATTTCTATTTACAAGCATCTTAGGTGATATTAAAAAAATTTACCATGAAAGAGAAATACTTTATCCACTCTAATTTTATTCTTTCTGAAAAGTAATTTTTTACTTTGAAAAAAATTTGTAAGTGTACTATTTTTGTTATAGTGGGCTTTGTGGATGGAAAGGAGAGTTCAACTATTATACTAAATGCAACGCAGAAAAGTCAGAAAACACCCGAGATATTCACCCATTCAACAAGTAATTTTTACCACTCACTATTTGCTAGGGAACTTTTTAAGCCCTGTGGATATACAATGAGCAAAACAAGTCCAGCCCCCACAGAAGGCATCATTTCTCAGGCAAGGGTGTCCAAAAGGGTCATGGATATGTAATAACCAAGAGGCAACTATGCATCAGATTCGCCCCTCAGCCATAGACGGGCCCATAAAAGAAAACGAGACTAAATGGGCACACCAGCCCAGGGACAAGGACAAGAAGGCAGAAGGAGACAGGATAGCTGGTTACCGGGAACCCAAGGTCGAGAAGGGGAGAGTGTTGACATGTTGTGGGGTTAGCAACCAATGTCACAATATGTGTATGAATTGTTTAATGAGAAACTAATTTGCTCTGTAAACCTTCATCTAAAGTAAAAAAAAAAAAAAAAAGGCAACTATGCATCATGAAAGGCTCACACATATCATTTGTTCTTTGACTTCTATATTTAACTTTCTATAAGGACACACTTCCTATTTTAACTAGTCTTTAATGCGGTATCACAGGTGGAAAGTGCTAGACCAAATCCTACCAATTCAGCTATTTTTACAGTCAATGTACTGCCTACACCCAACCTAAATAGCTAGGCAATGTTAAGGATACGTATTCCACTAAACAAAATTAAACTTAGAAATGTACTGCAGAATTTACTGTTGAGCCTATAAACTCCTGTGGCTTATTTCTCTGGGTAATCAGGGTGCTTGTCATAAAACCTAACAGTGGGTATTACATAAATGTCCACTATATCAATGCACACAAAAATTGCCTTTCATTTAACTCCTGAAGATTATTATTGAACTGTACAAAAATTGCCATAAAAAAATCCCAACAGAGATATTCCTATACCTCTGAAGATACATAATAACATCTTCGGAAGGCTGGAAATTTTTCCCAGGGATTTTTCTTTCACAATTACTCTGGATGAAAATTACAGGAAGATAAGGTGGGGAAACTAGAGCAGCAGAAACCCAACAACCAGAACACAATTAAAGAGAATGCTGACAAAATGTGAAAAATGTAACTAATGTCACTGAATAATCTGTACAGAAATTGTCAAATGGGAATGTAATTTGCTGTGTAAACTTTCACTGAAAATACCTTATTAAGAAAAAAAGAAAATTATCAAAACAATGGAATATGGCTATTAACACTAATTCATGATAAGCTCAGCGAGGCTCTCCGAGCACTGATACACATTTAGCTCTTATTACAGTCCCTGTGGAAGGACCAAATTTAGGCATTCTTCATCCTATATTTTCTGAAATATTTTACAATGCCCTCACATAATTTTTTATAACATTTAATTAACCAGGTTCTCTTTTATAACAAATAAGCATAAGAAAATTTGATGACTCCATTTTCCAAGTTTTTCCAATATGGTTAAAGCTTTCAGGATGAAGTTCTATTCGCTAAAACGTTCTCTTTACATTCCAGAGCCCTTGTTAAATCACATGCAGATGGTTACGGAGGCTGTGGTACCCACGGTCTGCGCCCTCTGCATACTAATTGCTGCAGTTCTGCTGATGCTCCTTCTTCGGAGGCAGAGTTGAGACGGGCTTACCAATTCTGTAGCTTCATCTGCAGAGAGAATCTTCAGGGTCTTCCTTTCTTCTGCTTTGAAGGCTGACACATTTCTGGTTTCAGGTTCTCTGATAACTACCATCCCCTCCCCTTTTTCTTTTTTTTTTTTTGGTGGCTTATGCTGGGACTTAAGAATTAGAAAATAACATTAAGTATTAATAAAAATAACTTGTAACATCATCCCTCCCCAAGTCAATGTTAAATATTTTGCTGCATACTATCCACCTATTTTATAAAAATTGGATCACAGTATAAAACTGTTTCATGACTTGTTTTCATTTTTAACATCTGTCCAGAAATATGACTTTAATGTACAAGTGACTGCCATCTCAGCACTGTCCTACACATGATAGAGAGAGTCAATCACCTACAGGTACCAGTTCTTTCAGGTTGTAAATCCCATTATCTCTCCCACCAGGGCAAAGCAGCAGGCGGACACTGAGTAAGTCAGTGCACATGCTATTCTGAAATAAATTTTTGTTGCACTAAATTCAACTCAGTTTACTCAGTGAAATACCTCAAAGAAGTATTTTATGACTATTTAAGGTGATGTATTAGTTTATATATCCCCTCTGTAGCTAGACTTAAAATATATAAGACCCTTTTATCTTTAACTGGGTAAAATACTAAAATGAACTAATCCCCATTTGGGGACAAAACCCAGCTAAACAAAGAATGATAATATCAAGCACATTACTCTTTATCTGATTTCCTTCAATGTTATTTCTGAAACACAAAAACAGTAAGATAACAGTAAGTGCTATTCCATTCATCCTTTTGGTTAATATTCTCTCAAATCAAAACATTTTAAAAAGGGTATTTACATTGGTGGTCTTGCTTCTACGACTGGCCTGGGTTAAAATTGTTTTTAACAAAACTTTTCTTTCAATGTCAAATCAGTATACCCATTCAGGGTTTTTTCTTTCATCAGTGTTTTTAAAATCAAACGCTCTTTCTACTGTACTGACAGATTTAAAGTACAAACACATTACCACTCAAAAAAATTTTTTTTTTCATTTCTCTGGTTTTAGGATTAAATTGACTTATTAAGTTGACTACAAAAGATAGAAAGGAAATTAAAGACTTGCACTGCTCAGTCACATCTGGTAAGCCTTTTCTGTGATTCCTGATAAACAACCCATATTCTTAATGTATTAAACCGGCATTTATCTCCTAGGGAGAACTAAAACATAAAGTACTTAATACATTACAAAGCATTTGGAGAAAACAAAAAGTGAACACACATACCGTAGAGAGGACCCCGTCAGTACACTTTACTTGAAGTGCACCTGGCTGCAGGTAACCATCGTAGTAAAGTGCATCTTTTCTTCCAGGCTACCATTTAGTGTTAATTCAGAAAAATCTGTAACCAGAAAGATCGTGAGATCAGAACTGCTTAACACCTGCTGGTTCTTCTATTCTGTATGATGCTGAATTTTATAACAGCTACAATAATTAATAAGTGGCCTGAATGGCAAGTGTCTTCTACTTTGAGAGAACATTTTAGACAAAACTCGACGAGGACAATTCCTTTAAGTACTAAACCTTCTTGATGCATTTAAAAAAGGATTAAACAAACTAGAGTGTAAAGAACATTTTTAAAAATTGTATATTTTAAATTTGAGAACCTACTGCTTTATTTTTCTGGGTCCCATCGACTAGGATTCAACAACTGTCTTTTTTCCTCTCTTACCATATATATTTCAGAAAAGAATTTCAACTTAGGATTTGTAGCCTTAGGACTAGACACATATCCACTTTTTTTTTCTCCAAAGACTGACTGTTATGTTTCAAAAATAAATGGTCCAATTAACATTTAGATGGGATTATGTCCACTTCCTCGTGGGTCAACATTTTGGTTTCCATATTTTCACCATTACCAACAATCATTTACGGGGCACCCACTGGGTGAGCAGCCTTCTAGTGGACACTGTTTTTCTCCCCCATTACCTCCAAATCATTATTCTCTCTTCCCACGGCAGCTAAAAGTGCACTTTTCTCTCTTAAGTCTTCCTGCTTTGGATGTTAACTGTTTTACCCAAGAGCATCATTCTATTAGATACCTTGGTAGGCTAGAATTTGATGTAAATGCTCAATCCAATGAAACAGAAAGTCTAACTTCTTAAATTCATGTGATCTCTGGCAAAAATAAATCATTACTGGGCTTTAGATATTTACAATTGGGGCTCCGTTAGAATAGCCCATGATGCTTCTGAATGAGGTCCTCCTTCCAGAGTGAATCTTCCTTTGGGCCAAAGGTCACTAACTAATTTCTAGACAACATATCAAGGCTATATAATGGGTAAAAGAGGTTATAAAGTTCAAGCCAAAATGGAATTTGAGTGCATTTCTAAGCACGTAAACATACAATTTCATAAAACTCCTTATTTTCATAAAAGGAGTCACTGGACCAATGCCTTAGCAAATTGTTTTTTATTTATTATGTTATGCTTATTCTAACATCCAAAATAACTTTCACTCTTTTTTGTAGCAGCCTGCATCAGAAAGACTCCAAAAAACATATGCTCAGTTAATACTTGTTTATTCAGCATCACTGGAAAAAGGTCCTTCATCTGGCACGAATTTCCTCATAACAGACTCTTAACCTCTACGTAATAAAATTTATTCTAAAACTTTCTTTAAATTAGCATTTTCCAAAGATGTATCACACATATTCATGTCCTTAAAAGTTTCTTTTTAATCATAAAAGTCATACATGTCTTTTTTAACTGAAACAACAAGACATAGGTAAAATAAAATGTTTAAGTTGGTGGTTTTTAACCTTAGTTACACATCGGAATCACCCACGCTCTGCACCTTCAGAGGTTTTGATTTACTAAGTCTGGGCATTCGGATTCCCAGATGGTTCTAATGTTTAAGGCTAAGAACCAGTCTTACTTTCTGCATCCCACTCCTCAGGGTTAAATTTGGTTGTATCCTTCCAGACCTTTTGCTATGTCCCAGTCTCAGTTTTTCTCAGTCTTTCGCTACTAAAAACAAACCTGCAATAACCTTGTTCGTCTGTCTATTCCAATAACTATTAACAGAACTGCTGGGCTAGAGAATGCATTCATATTAAATTTTAGTAATATGGCCCTCCATAGATGCTGTACCACTTCACACTCCAATCAGCAATATGAGACGACTGCTAGTCCTTCGTGTCCTTGCCAGCAACGTGACACCAAACTTTTTGATCTTTGCTGATCCGACAGGTGAAAGATGGTTACCTATAAAATGTCAGTGTGCAGACAGGGCTGAGCACCTTTTATGTTTAAGATGCCATGTGAATCTCCCTTTTGGTAAACTGGTTCATATGACTTGCCCATTTTTCTACGGAGTTATTAAGATTTTTCTTACTGACATGAAAGATGTTTATATCCTAGGGAACGTAGGCCCTTTTCTGAACATGAGCTGTACATTTCTTCTCTAGTTTATTATTTGTCTGTTGCTTTGTCTGTTTTTTTTTGCCAGGCAGAAATTTTTCTATTTTTGTACAGTCAATTTTCAATCTTTTTTAGCTTCCAGGTTTTATATCACACTTGGAAATGATATAGCTCTCAGGAAAATTCCTTCAGTTTCTTTAGGATTTTTGTACTTCAGCCAAATGAACAGAGCCTCTAATTGAGAGAAGTTTCCATTATGCCTGAATCAAAATATATTTTGGGGAAAGAATAAACATCTTCTGGAAATAATTTTGTAAGGTATCAATCAGTAAAATAATTTGTATTCCTAGCAGCAGTTCATTATAGGTCATGGAAATCTTCTTGGATTCTGTCTGAAAAAGGTCAAGTTTCTTTTTGGATAACCTTTGCAATAACTGAATGTAGCCATTTAGGACCTATGTGAATAAGAGATGACAGCATCATCCAATCCACACACATAAAGGTAACAGTTTTATAAGGGCTCAGTGAAAGAGGAATCATCTTTAATACAGTAATAGAAATCTCGACACTTATTCTGGCCACAGAGAAGACACGAGGACAGAAATAGCATCATCACTGTTTTAAACGGTGCACAAAGGATAAAGGATGAGCTGGCATTTAATCTTATAACCAATTTTTACTTCTTTGTCCCTATCATTTGACTTCTTTCAATAAAAGTTCCTCTATTCAGGACAATGAGAAAAAACACTCTTTCATGATCATTACACACTGATTTTTTCTTGGCATTAAACTAGTACAAAACTTATGATAAAATAAATATATTCTACACTTACCAACAAACAAACAATCATTGCCGCCAAGTCAATTCTAACTCATAGCAACCCTGTAGGACATAGTACAACTGCCCCACAGGGTTTCCAAGGAGTGACTGGTGGATTCGAGCTGTCAGCCTTTTGGTTAACAGCTGAGTTCTTAAACACTGTACCACCAAGTCTTCGTTCTACACTTAAGGAAAATTGCTTAAAACTGGGGACAGCCTGCGGGCTTTTCTACCATGTATGATGCTAAATTTTATAACAGCTCTGATGATGACCTCTACTGGTAAGATTTAGTGTATTTTCTATTGGAATAATTTATCTGAATAGAATACAAACCATCATTACCATGTTTTTGAAAATTCAGATGTTCTACAGGTTGGCTATCATTCAGTTGCCAAACTGTTTTAACCTTCTTTTGGCCACTATTTATCTCCACTCTCCACTTCTGTGGCTTCTCGCTAAGGAAAGAAAAAGTATCAAAGGGAAAGCAGTTATTTCCTTCCTTCCTTCTGCAGCCATTTGATGATAAGCACTGAAGAAGAGATCCACAGGTCACAATTCCCATCCTCAAGACACACGGTCAAGAGAGGGAGAGAAATGAGACTACAGATGACAACATTTCAATGAAGAAAAAGAGAAAAGCTACAACAGAGATACTTAGGATGCGTTAGGGGGCAAGAGAAGAGGGGTTCTAACTTAGACCGGGGGTTCTAGAGTTAGAAAAAACTCCTTAGATTGTGGCATTTGAGCTGTGCCTGAAATGACAAGGAGGAGTTAGCTAAGCAGATGAGGTAGGGAAGGGTGGCTCCGGATGAAGGAATGACATGTGCATCAGCACTGAGGGGTAAGAAAGAGTGGCGTGCCTGAGGAAATGCAGTAACACAGAAGGAGAGAGGGAAACTTGGTAGCTCCTGGGGCCAGAAAGGCAGCAGAGCACAGGCCAGAAGGCCTCACAGACCAAGTGGAAGGACACTAAAGGCAACAGGCGCTACTGAAGGGCTTTAAACAGACTGATGTCATGGTGGGATTTGAATTTTAGGAAGATCACGTTGGCAGTGACATAAAAAAGGAAGATAACGGAGGGGCAGAAAAGTCAGGAGAAAGGATTTTACCACAGTCCAGGTACGAAATGATGTGGTTGTCAAGTAAAGCAATGACGACGTGAAGATGCGGAAAAGGCAACGGATTTGGGAGCTATCAAGAGGGTCAGGGTGTGGTAACCACTTAAAGGAGGGAGTGAAGAACCACAAAGACAGCAGATAAGTCCTAGGTTTCCATTTTGGGAATCAGGTGGAGAGTAATGATGGTCATTTGAGAGAGAAAATATGGGAGAAGAAAAAAGTGTTAGGAAGGAGATATGGGATTCGGTTTTAGAGTTTAAACTGTCTGCAGGTCACTGAAGTTGGAGATTCACATTTAGAAACATTGGTCTGAAGCTCAGAAGACAGGAGAAGCTGAAGATATGGGTTTTGAATCATTAGCACAGAGGAACTGAAGCCCTGAGTATAAATGCAATTACCTGGATAGGATAGAAAGTAAGAAGAAAAGAGGGCAGAGTTCATGTGAAAACTCACGTAGGAAGCAGGCAAAGGAAGAACTTAAAAAGAGAACTATTCTTAGTCTTGGAGGTAGGCTGGAGAGGTAGAATTAAAATTGAGACACAGAATCTAAGGAAGGAAACAGATTAAAAAAGACAATAGTGCTAAAGGATTAAAGTTAAGCAAGAGAAGAACTGAAGTGTCCACTGGATTTGGCAATTAGAAGGCCACTGGTGACCTTTGCCAGAGCAGTTTCAGGGTTTGGCTAACCAAAAAAAACCAAACCTGTTGTCGAGTCTATTCCGACTCATAGCGATCTTATAGGACAGAGTAGAACTGGCCCATAGAGTTTCCAAAGAGCACCTGGTAGATTCAAACTGCTGACCTTTTGGTTAGCAGCTGTAATACTACACTTCTAGTGTTTCCAGGGTTTGGCTAAAAGGGAACTAAAGAGAGGGAAGGTAGAAATAGAGCGGCTTTAGTGTGAGATCAATGTCCAGTATATTTACATGCTGAGGGAAGAATCAGGGGAGACTATCATCAGAGGCGGTCTCAGGGTCTCTCTGGATGACCAACCTGTCACCTCAGCCTCACAGTTCATACCTCCCACACCCCGATCCCTTCATTCACTCCCCAGGCCATACTCTTGACCTTGGAGTCATGACCCTGATCATTTTTTCCCCTCAATGTGTCCTTTCCCTTCCGGTTACCTATTCAGCTAGCAGGAATTACCAATTGAGAAAAAGGTGAAAGGCTAGAGGCCCAATCAATGGTCTAAAATAGGGCAGACAAAGGTCTGGGACGTGGAAGGGAGAGAATTATCTGTTGACTGTGGTTGGGGAGCAGGATACAGATGAATGAGGTTTCAGAGTTGAAGCAGCTCTCAGTCATGAGGTCCCGAGATTGCCCAGAACATGGCTAGACTTAAAGTGTAACTTAATTATTAAATTGCTTACCTTTGATATAAGTTTTTCATAGCAATTGGTCTGACTGGCAGCTGAAAAATGTGTTGCTCATTAAGAGGATTCTGTTTATAATATTTTATACAGGATCTAAAAAAGCAAAAAAAAAAAAAAAAATCTCTTGGAAAAAAGTGTCATTTGGAGATAAAGCCTCTCTGGAGTCTAAAGTTCATCAGGAAAACATTTCACTGAGAACCATTAACAACATCGAGATTATTTCAGGACCACAAAAGTTAAAAAAATAAAACCCACCAAACTTAGGTTATTTTTTTCTTTTCCCTTGGAAAGAAAACTCATTCACTTAAAAAAAAATTAATAGTAGACACAGTTCTCATAAACATAAAATATATATAAGTTGAGCCTAAATAGAGGCTTAAGTGGGGAGAAAGAGGTATTAGAAAGGGAAAAACAAAACGTGCCGAGAGAGAAAAAGACACTGCCTCCATTTTTTCAGAGTCTGGGGGTAACTCATTTACTACTACCAATCTTCAATGAAAAAATAATCATATAGATTCTGTAAGCAATTGCAATTTCAAAATGTTCCCTTCACAACTGAGGTAAATCCTAATTTTGGAAAACAAGCAAGGGTACGTTTCCTCCCACAGGGAAAAAGAAACCAGTCCTCCCACTAGACGATTCACTGATTTCCAGTTTGAGGCCCCGAATACACGTAAGACTTCAGCAGTCCATACACGAAGATTATTCCAAACTGTTTTCAGTCAAACTGATCGGGAGGATTTCTAAAATCACAGCAATGCTGGTGACAGAGATCTGGTAATAATATTTCATTCCATTCGGTTACCATATAGATGCCTGGCAGTGATGAGCTGGGCCCAGACTCACAGCAATGGCAAGAATGGATAAGAGAACTAACGTTTATTAAGCACTTATTAAAAAAAAAAAAAATTTTTTTTTTCATTAAGTGCCAGGTACTTTATACACCTTACACCATTTAACCCTCACTACAAACACGTGAGGTTATTAGATCCTTTTTACAGACGAGGAGACAAGACTTAATGAAAGGAAACTTGCTAAAGGAAGTTGGGAAGCACTAAGGTCAAGTGTTGAATCTGAGCCTTTCTGAATGCAAAGCCTTTCCTTCCCATGATGTTGACTTATGGCAATTCTGCTCCTGCGAAGGCAAGGTGCACAGGCTCTATCCCAACGAATAAAGAAACTACACACATTCTGGCTGCAAACTTCAAAAAAGAATACATTTTTTATGGAAGTAAACAACAGGGAAATACTTACTGCGTTAACGAGAAGAGAAGCTCGTGCTGTGGTTTAATGAAAAGCATGCAACTGACTAATATTTCTAGAATATGGTGGAGTTTTTGAACACGATAAACCTGTTCTTGTGTATCTATTGATGGAGAAATGAAGTATTCCTGGAAGGAGAAATGTGTTAGCAAAATAAGAGTTAAAGGACAAGAGGAATCTTTGGAAAGAATATGGCTACACCTGCTAAACCTAAGATGCTTATAATGGGGGGAGGGGAGAGACAGGTGGCAACTAGATAGAATTTACCCCATTCAATACTATTATTCAAACTAAACTCTAAGGAAAATCTTGCCTGCAAACGTCTGGAGCAAACCATTACACATATTCCCTGGCAAAGGGAGGTCACAGAACGGCTTCACTGAAGAGGCCAAAGTGGTTAATTTATATCGCCCCACCAAAGTCTCCAGAAGGAATAAATGGAAAATTCACAAGACAATTCTTAACTTTAATACGCTTGCTTGGTTGATGGAAGTGTCCATCTCTAAAAACAGATAGTAAACCGGAAGTACCAAGAAATTAAGCAAGTATATTCATAAGCGTCCAGTCACACACCTTACTGCTAAAGTGTGGCAGCCCTTTGGAAAAATAATTTGGCAATGCATGTCAAGCATCATAAAAATGCTCAAACCTTCTAACCCTATTTCTGAGAATCCATCCTAAAGAAACAATCCATGGTAAGTAAGGTAGGTGGAATCTGAAGATGGAGTACACGCCTTGTATAATCCACTCCTACTGAGTGAGGCCAGAACCTGTGACTACAGTGGATATCACTCCCATGATTAGGTTACTAATCAACTGAGTGTGAGTTAATCAAAACAGACATTATCCTGGGTAGGCCTGGCTAATCAGGTGAGTCTTTTACAAGAAGGTAAAGCGTTAGAGATGTTCTCCTGCTGGCTTTGAGGAAACAAACTGCCATGTTGTGGAGAGGGCCACATGGCAAGGACCTGAGAGAGACCTCCAGGAGCTGAGATTGATCTGGGCTGGTAGCAAGAAAACTGGGACCTAAGTTATAGGGTCACGACGAAACGAACTCTGCCAACGACAAATGAGGGAGCATGGAAGTGGATCTTTTCCTTGCCAAGCCTCCAGATGAGGGGGTAGCCAGCCAGTCCTTACTTAAGCCTTATGAAACCTGAGCCCAGGACCCACCTACAACGTGCCAAACTCCTGACTCCTGGAAATCATGAAATAATAAATTTGTGTTCTTTGAAGCCATTAAGTTTATGATGATTTGTTATGCACCAACAAAAAACTAATACAGTAAGAGAAAAGCTATGGTCCACTCTTTATTAACTGGGGGTAGTGGCAGTGGGTAGGAGAGATTCACAAGTAATCATAAATCATAGTTTTAAAGAAGCAAGGCAAAATGTGATAAAAATTTATTTTAATGCAAACTCATTTATAATTAAATCCAAACAATGGGGACACATTTATCGTCTTATAAAGGTGTTGTTTTAAGGCACTAAAAAAAAATAAAAAAAAGGCACTAGGCATATGTTAATTTGTTATGACAGTGATAGACTAATATACCTGTAAACCACCTGCAAAAGAAGTTACCTGGAGTAAAAGCCGGCTCATTAAAAAAGACATATTGAACCACTGGGGGCCAGGAACTTGCGTTTTAACAAACCTCCTAGATGATTCTCAAAGTTTAAGAAAGACTACTAAGTACTTGGAGTCAATCCGTAGGAAAAACAAACAGGCGTATGAAATGACTTGAGGGGAATTCATACAAATGAGAATACAGCACTCATTTGGGTGATGAGATTATGGGTGTGTTTAGTCTACATTTTAACTTTTTTTTTGTAATGGCTATAATCTTTCGGAAGTAGAGCCAAAGGCCTTTCTTCCAAGATGCCTCTGCCCACACGGTAGATGCAAACGCCAACCTTTCAGTTAGCAGCCAAGTGCTTAATCATTTGCATCACCCAGGAACCCGTTATATTCCAATTTTTGAAAATGTTATTAATTTCCTAAGTTTTAAAAACACCAAAGTCAATGTAATCCTCATCAAAATTCCAACAGCCTTCTTTGCAGAAATGGAAAAGTCAATCCTCAAACTTATACGGAAAGGCAAGGAACTCCAAATAGCTAAAATAATCTTGAAGAATAAGGTGAAAGGACTCACACTTTGTTATTTCAAAACATGCTACAAAGCCACAGTAATTAAAACGGCCTGGTACTGGAATAATAACAGATATATAGACCAATGGAACAGAATTGCGGGTCCAGAAATAAACCCATACACCTACAGTCAATTGATTTTTGACAAGGATGGGAAGTCCATCCAATGGGAAAGGAAGATTTTCTCGCATAAATGGTGCTGGGAAAACTGGACTTCCACATACAGAAGAATGAATCAGGATCCAAGCCTCATACCATACACAAAAACCAATTCAAAACGGGTCAAGCACCTAAATGTGAAAACTAAAACTGTAAAGTTCTTAAAAGAAAATGTAGGGGTGAAGCTGTGGGAACTAGTTTTTGGCAATGGGCTATCAGATAGGACAACAGAGACACAAGCAGCAAGAGATAAAACAGATAAATGGGACCTCATAAAAATCAAATGCTTTTGTTCATCTGAGGATTTTATCGGCAAAGTTAAAACACAACACACAAATTGGGAGAAAATTTTTGGGAACTATATATCCAGTAAAGGCCTATTATCCAAAGCATGGAAACCCTGGTGGTGTAGTAGTTAAGTGCTACGGCTCCTAACCAGAAGGTCAACAGTTCAAATCCAGCAGGTGCTCCTTGGAAATCCTATGGGGCAGTTCTACTCTGTCCTATGGGACACTATTAGTCAGAATCACCTCGACAGGAATGGGTGTTTTTTTTTTAAACACAAAATATATAAAACACTTCTACAACGTAAAAACAAGAAGACAAACAATCCAATCAAAAACTGGGGAAAGGACTTGAACAGACATTTCCCCAAAGAGAATATTCAAGTGACCAATAAGCAGATGAAAAGATGCTCAGCGTCATTAGCCATTTGTTGCCGTTGTTAAGTGCAGTCCAGTAAATTCCGACTCATAGCAACCCTAGGTACAAGAGAGCTAAACGATGCCCTGTCCTGCAACATCCTCACAATTGGTGCTGATGCAAATCAAAACATAGCAAACACCAAATGGTGAATGACTCCAGCGCTGCAGGAGAGCCCAGACACCCTGGGGGCACTGGGATGGGAGGCCCACTGAGGCTTCTTCAGAGGCTTTGGCAGGGCCTCTAGGGTCAGGATCTCAGCCATGGTCTGGGCAGGAGCCAAGGCCCCAGAGCTCCCGGAGGCAAGGGGTGGCTCCTCATCAGCAAGCTGAGCCACCTGGTCAAGGGCATGATCAAGCCCCTGGAGGAGATCTGTCTCTTCTCCCTGCCCATCAAGGAGTCTGAGATCTCTGACTTTTTCCTCGAGTCAGTCCTCAAGGATACCAGAAAAAAAAACCCAGTGCCGTCGAGTCAACTCCGACTCATTGCGACCCTATAGGACAGAGTGGAATTACCCCAGAGTTTCCAAGGAGCGCCTGGCAGATTCGAACTGCCGATCTTTTGGTTAGCAGCCGTAGCACTTAACCACTATGCCACCAGGATGAGGTTTTGAAAATTATGCTCAGTGAAATAAGTTAGTCACAAAAGGACAAATACTATAGGATCTCATTTATATGAAATAAGCAAACATATAAAAAAAAAATTTTTTTTCTTTTCTTTTTTTTATATATAAAAAAAACTATTTTTTTTTTATTATTAGTGGTTACTAGGAGTAGGAAGGAGGAAGGACGAGAGAGTTTTTGCTTGGGGAACAGTAAGTTTACGTTAATAACGGTAGAATCATCTGGAAACAGTGAGAATGGCTGCACAACTTGAAGGATGGAATCAATGCCAGTGAGGTATACATGCAGAAATAACTGAGTTGGGGTTATGTTTTGTTGCGTACTTTCACCACAATAAAAAAAACTAAAAACAAAACAAAGTACTTATCATCTGTGGGCCCTCCAACATAATATTTTTCCTAGCTGGAGTATGTTTCCCCTAAAAATACATCTTGAATAAAATGTTTAAAATTTGAATAACAAAAATTAAACCTCAGAAGAATTCAGTTGTGTCTTACTTTACATTTAACAGACATCGCTAGAGGTTTTCTAGCTCATATTTTTATGAGACAAATGACAAGTTGATACTACAGATACATTTTGTAAAGGACCTTCTAATCAATATCGAGAATTAGTACAGAAGTTGTTCAATCTCCTAAACTTTCTAAACCAACAAGACCAGGAAAATATAACAAAGCTTATAATGCTGACCCAAAAACCCAGAAGAATCCTTTGAATCAATATTAAAAAACATCATAAATTCTCTGGAAAGTAATCCTGTAAGTATAATATAGCTGGATCAAGAGAATATAAAGCAAATCTTTCCTTATAGGGTCTAGCAAAGAAAGGCACTCAAATACTAGGCTTTGATTCCCCCCCATCTTAGATAAACGAGAGGTGTGGTAGCACATTGGCTTGAACAGGGCACAGCTGTGTGTTCACTGTAGTAGTATCATAAACTCAGACAATGAGAAATGACCCTGAATGGACTGCTTTTTGGTTAACTTTAGACTGTATCTTTAGACGGCAACTAATTAAGGGCATGGACTATCTTGATTCCTAGGACTTAGCACAGAGGCTGGCACACAACAAGCACTTAATAACCACATGCAGAATGACTGAATAAAAGTAAAACCCACTTTAGAATAAAAAAACAAACTCACCAAATGATTCAAAGATGCAAGTTCCTGACCTGTTAAGAAAAAAACATATGCAAATAAGCATAAACTATTGCCTATTACATGTTAAGAGACCTAAGTAAAAATTTTCATAGTTGATATATGAAAGACATGCTCAAGCTAAACGGTTCCTCGGAAAAGGCCAAAGTTTTGGCAGATTATAGCATAAATATATGCTATTACTTACTCTAAAAGTTATCATAGCTAGCCCCTAATAAAAACAATGAAGTGTTTGGCATTAAAACTGCATCTCATGAAGGGGTTTTTAACCTACTACATTAACCATATAGAATCTCAAAATGTTTGAACTAAAAAAAAAAAAAAAGCTACAATAACTAAAGTTATCTTCAATATCTTTACAGAAGAGGAAACCAAGGCCCAAAGAGTGGAAGTATTTGTCTTACAGTGAACCAGTGGCAAGGCCAGGACTACAAATGAATAAGGACAAGTAAAAAGGTAAAAATCTGAGACTATCTGTGGCTGACAACCGTGACTTACCTATGAAAAAACTGATATAATCTTTCTTTAGTTTGTCCAAACCAATTTCCAAAAGCATTTGAACTGGAATAGTCCCGGTGAGACAAACTGTGTCCATGGTTCCATGATAAGACTGATGGATCAGCTTACTCAATAAACTGCTACTCCCACTGTGGAGCTAAAAATCAGGAAGATTTTATAAAACCAAAAATAAAATTATAAATAAATCCAATAGGAAAAACAGAATTAAATTACATTAGCTACAAGCTAAAAATCCTAAGCTTGCATTCTTCATCTCCTGACTCTATAAATGGTTTGAACAAAAGCCCCCAAGTTACAAACATGTCAGTTTCTAAAATGCCATTCCTAACCCTGTTTGTTTAAGCCCAAAGCAACTAAGAATTTACATCAATACCCCCAGGTTGAGTGGCACAAACAGATAAGCCCTTGACTACTGGCTGAAAGGTGGGCAGTTCGAACCCGCCCAGAGGTGCCTCAGAAGAGAGGCCTGGTGATCTGCTTCCAAAAAGTGACAGTCTTGAAGACCCTGTAGAACAGTTCTACTCTGTACACACGGGAACTGGCCACGGTTGGGTGTCACTGAGCCAGTTCTGACTCACAGCAACCCCTCGCGACAGGACAGAATTGACCCATACAGTTTTCGTGGCTGTAATCTTCATGGAAGCCCGCCAGGCCTTTCTGCTGCACAGCCTCTGAGTGGATTTGAACCGCCAACCTTTCGGTTAGCAGCCAAGCGTTTAACCACTGAGTGGCTGGGACTCCTTTTACAACAAGATACAACAGTCAGAGTTGGTCCTTTAAGCTTTACAACTGGGAATTTTCTTCTCTCTTTGCTGATTTAGGGGCTACTGGGCATCTTTTCCCAAACTGAACACCTTCACCAACAGTGAAAATCTACCGCCACAGGAAGTCTCTCCTTCTATGCATGTGTCATAAGGAGCCGCTTTTTTGCTACAATATCCAAGACGCTAACCTGATAATTCGCAAACCAATCATGAATTCATAGATCTGACACGTGTTCTAAACATTAAATAATTCATTTAAACATACATAAAATATTTGTCACGTTCTCATTACTATTATTCTCTACTTTTCACCAAAATCTTTTGCATTTTCTTTTCTTTCCTTCCTTTTATTGTTTTCACTTCTTTTGTACTCAGTGTACATGGTAGGGTTTTACCCGTAAACATCACAAACACAGCAGACTCTCTAGAGAAAAATTCAATAGCCAAGACTTAAAACACCCAATTAAGGTTCACATGCCTTTGCTCTGCAGTGTATCTTTGTTCACACCTATGAGAGTTCCTAAGTTTTATAGTCATGAATTGGTAGCGCCATTATTTAAAGTAATTCCTATCAAATGAGGACTCTGTTTCTAGCTTTTTACTTAGCTTTCCCTTGATTATAAAAGTCCTATAAATTCATAGTGGAAAAATCTATTAAGTACAGAAATATATGATGCAGTTGAAAAAAGTCATTTATAAATTGAAGAAAACGGACTACAGGTCTGATTGTGTCTCCTTTACCATAAGGCCAAACGAAACAGACGGTGCCCGACTACCACCATGGAACATTTTACTCTAGGACCCAATAGATGGATCCTCATCAAAAGGAAGATATTGTGGAATAGACTTTCTATCACTCTCTATTAGTAGAAAATATTTGCGTTTTCCTTCTCTGACAGGTTTCCTCCTTACACAGGTTCTGGCTTTTGCAGGTTTTACTGTATTTCTGTTTATGTGCTTAGGATGGATTGCAGCAAGACTCACTGGACCAAAGGGCATGGTACATTTTAAGGATCTCAATACTTTAGAAAAATTGCTTTTTAGAAAAAAGTCTATCAATTTGTACTCTCATCAGTCACATACGAGAATAACCATGGTGAGAGTAACGATGATGATATTAGTAGTTTACACGTGCTGAGCACTTAATTACGAGCTAGGTACTAAGCACTTTACATGGATAAATTATTTAATCCTCAAAACAGTACTATGAGGTTGGTACTATTCTTACCCTACTTTACAGATGAGGACGCTGAGGCACAGAAAGGTAAGGGAATCTAATGAAAGTCTGCACAGCTGGAATTCAAACTCGGGCAGTCTGTCCCGGAACCTGTCCTTAACCGCCACACCATGCTGCTGAGAAAACATTCTCACATGCGCTCCTAAACCTACCCATGGCTGAATGTCACCACGCTGTAGGCTCTGGAGGATCAATGTAAAACACTTCACCAAGTCCTGATATGAAATTACGCCTTGGAAAACAAGTCAATTTAACAATATTTTCATGATATTTCTGCAAGAAGACAAGTATCTGTACTTTATGAATGGGGAGAAGAAGAAGTTAAAGAAGGCCAAAAAGAAAAAAGATTTAATACATTTTTAAAGAAAGAAATCAAACTCAGATTGCCACAAAAGAACACAATTAGTAAAACATTAAGGGATACCTTTTCCTTTTTCTAACAATTCGAATTTCACTAAGGTATATGCTTTGGTTCATGTAAGTATAACATAATAACCACCTAAGTCTCATACTCAAAAGGAGGAGAAAAGAACAGCTTCTATACATTGCCTTGTCTTGGTACAATTCTTAAGCAGAAAGTGTCAATGCAGAAATGAATTTGATACAATAAGAACCATAATTCCACAGAAGATCAGTAGTACAAAAGACTTAAAAATAAACCTAAGAAAGAGCAGGAAAATTCTATCTCACAATCCGAACAGACACCTACTGCTGCTCATTTTGCACCACAGCTGCTCAGCGAAATCGAGGTCGCCCCGTGCTGTGAAAACACTCTCAATGGAGTGCTCAACTGCCGCGCTGTCCTGCTTCACCATCTGAAAAAGCAGCAAAAAAAGTCAAATCATTCAAGGCCAACAAACTTTCAAATGCTACTCTGAGAAAATGTGGGTTTATGAACACACACAGAGAAATATATGAACGCGTTTTCTGCAATGTCATTCACTAATGAATAGACAGTGAAAAACTGGACTCTTTAAAGTTGTTTTAAAACTTGGTGCCTAAAAGCAAGCATTCAACTTTCCTTCCATGTAAAAATATGTATCAAATTACTTTTGCCTCCATTTTCCTATTCATCAAGTAAGAAGACCATATCTAGCTTAATGTAATACCATCTTGTGGCATATCAGCATACAATCTTATAGTACGTTAATACACTAAAGGAACGATATAATAATATAGTATACTAACATATTCATTTCTGCTTCCCTGCAATCAAGGAACTTATAATTCACATGTATTATCTTAAAAAATATTTATTAGTTCATTAAAAAAAAGGCACCAGTGTTGACATTAAAGGCCAACCAAAAAACTACCCCTAAAAAGCTGCCTTGGCTGTACCAAATCCATCTGAGATAGCAGAGCATGAAAGATAATGGTACAACTTTTAAAGCTATTTCAGTTTACACTTCTAACTTTTAACAATAACTTACCTCTGAGTCTTTTTTTGTAGAATCGCCAAATCCACCCAGCTTATTCAAGTCTAGAAAGTGGCAAAAACTTATTAACTCTTGATTTTATTTTTCTGATTTCCAAGTTATTTCCACCCTAATTCTATTTTCAAATGGCAAATGGAGATAGTGTAACTGAGGATTTTAAGCAAATTACTCAGCTTTCCAAAGGAGGTAATAATAGCTACCCATCAGGCAGGGGTGTGGGATGAACTGAGGTGATGTGAAAGCCCCTGGAATGCAGTGTTGGGCATGCGGTGGGTCCTCAGAGGTTACTGTTCCCACCCTCTTCTGCTATAATCTCAAATATGGTTCTGTCACATAAAACTTATGTCTCATTAATTTTTAAAATCACTTGACAGCGCTTCAGAACCAAGGCTGTCCTTTCCTTCCCCATGACAAACCTCATAAGCTTTATCTATAACCCACCAAAAAGAACACCAAGCCTAAAAAGACAATTTATATTTAAACAAAGCAAGTATAAATTCTCAGTAAAAGCAAGCAAACAAACAATACACAAGGGTGAGTTAGGAAAACAAACACCATTTAGAAATTCCTGCACGAGCTCAACAGCGGATTTCACTTCCAGAGGCTCAGGCCACTCAGTTACACCAGTCCTCAAACCATCAGCCAAGACCTATTGGATATTAAAAAACCCAATAGCTGGTTAGCAGAAAACAAAGTTGAATCAATAAGGGTATATTCAATAATGTTAACTGCAGTAATATTTCTTGAGTGTTTATCACATGCTAGGAACTGCACCAAGTGCTTCGTATGTAGTATGTTATTTAATCCTCCCAACACCTATGAGGCTGAGAGAGGCTAAGTCACTTGTCCAAGGCCACACTTTAGTAACTGGGGGTGCCAGGTATATACCCAGCTGTCTGATTCTGAAGATGATGCCATGTGTGCACAGTTGCTACACAGGAGCCAAAGCTGATGACTCCAGGCCCAGCAGGAAGAAGCCTGTCATTTTGGCTAAAGGCAGATCATACAGATGAAATAATTTGGGAACAAACGTGACATTCCATGGCACATTATGTAAAAATAATATGCATACATATATAATATCTAATTAAAAGTAGAGAAAAGGGAGCAAGACAGGCTGGGGAACTTCAGCAGCAACTTAAATGTGGGAAAGACTGGCTATAGAGTGGGTAAGGAGCACAGAATAGATGAAGAGGGTGGCATGATCCCAACCAGCTGGAGCAAAAAATCTAGGAAAGATGTTACGAATTGAATTGTGTAACCTCCTCCCTCCCCCACCCACCCCTAAGTGTTTAAATCCTAACCTCTGTGCCTGTAAAGGAAACCCTGGTGGCATGGTGGTTAAGAGCTATGGCTCCTAACCGAAAAAAAAGAAAGTCAGCAGTTCAAATCGGCTAGGTGCTCCCTGGAAACCCTATGGGGCAGTTCTACTTTGTCCTATAGGGTCACCATGAGTCGGAATTGACTCAGCGGCAATGGGCTTGGTTTTGTGTTTTTGGTGCCTGTAAATATGACCCTGTTTGGAAACAGGGTTTTCTTCTGTCATACTAATAAGGTCAGGCCAGTATAAGGTAGACCCTAAACCTACTTATTTCTGAACAATGGAAACAGCAGAGCAGACGCAGATACTCATACAAGGGAAGACGAAGGCCAAGGAACCCCCAGGGCTGCCAACAAGGACGGACCCGCCCCTAAGGCCGACGCACTCATTTGGATTTCTAGCCTCTAAAATTGTGAGGAAATAGATTTCTGTTCCTTTATAGCCATCCACTTGTATCGCATTTTGTTATGGCAGCACTAGCTAGCTAAGACAAATGGAAATAGGGTTAGAAGGAAAGTGACTAGATCATTAAGGGATCTGAACACTGAAAAAGGGTTTTTGGTTTCACATGGAGACAACAATCCCTGTGGATTTTCTGGCAGAAAAAGGACATTATAAAGTAGTTAAGAATTCCTCTGTCAGAGGTCCCCAGGATGAATTCCAAGGAAGAGAAAGTACACATTTCTCAACAGGAAATGACACTGCTCCCCGCTCCCAGGAGATCTTCGGAAAAGTGTGGAGATAATTTTTGGTTTTACAATCACTGGAGTGAGGGAGTACTCTGGGAATTTAGTTCTGTGGAGGCCAGAGATACTAAATATCTTGCAGTATGTATGATGGCCCCAAACCACAAAAAATGGTCCCGCTGCAAATGCCAACAGTGTCCCTGTTGACAATGAATGATTATCAGTGGTGGTGATGCAGTGACTTACTTAATACAAAATGATTGGGTAGGGCTATGCAAATAAGGTGCTTGTGGCCCACCAAGGGGATTGAACAACTTGTTAATAATGCAAATAAGGTGCATGGTGCCCTTGTAGAGGTGGGACCATGCCAGTAAGATATATGGGACCCTGACAAGGGGATCTGTCAGTTTTGCCATCCCACTAGGCTTAAAAAGAAAGCCAATCCCAGAGCCAGGAGGGAATCGTATCACCATCAAGAAGAAAAAGAGTCAGGAGTAGAGAGCATCCTTTAAACCCAGGGTCCCTGAGCTGAGAACCTCCTAGATGTAGGAGACAGACAGAGCTGTAACAGCAGAGATGGCGAGCAGTGGCAAGCACAGCAAAGAAATGGTAGCACAGAACCAGGAGACCAGCAGGAGACAATGTGGTGGGCTCCCAAGCGCACACAGCAAGGCGGCTTCAGTGGGCGTGCTGACCCACAGAGGGAGGGAGCTGAGTGTCTTAGGGCAGGAAGCTTCCTGGTGGAGTAGGGTACCTATGGGCACTTATTGGCAGGGCTAAAAGAACAGGGCAAAGGCCAGGCTGAGGGCCAAGGACTGAAAGAGAAAGCCTGTCCTGCGGGGGCCGAGAAGAGCCTGTCCTCTGGAGGGTGAGTGGGAGGGTCCAGGCCCAAGTAAGGCCTGGTAGCAGGGGCCTGCCTGTGGGGATGGCCAGAGAAGAAGCTGTCCTGATGGAAGAACTGTACTCTGAGTTGTTCTTGATCCTAAATTGTAACCTGTTACTTCTCTAATAAACTCCGTAACTGTGAGTATGGTCTGTGAGTTCTGTGTGGTCATCACAATGAATTATCAAACCCAGCAGAGAAGTAGTGTGTGTCGTGGGGAGGATGGCTGGTGTCAGAACTGGTAAAAAAAGAAAAAAAAAAGGCTGGAGAGACGAGGTATGGCTGATGTCTGCCTCACAGAAGTCAGCACTGGGCTGTGCTACTGATGGTGATTCTCCCCGCCTTGTGAAGTTAGACAAGGAGGTCAGATGCTGCCATTCCATTTTTACAGTGGTCCAGGAGGGAGGTGGTAAAGGCTTAACAAAGACGGGCACAGTGAGAGAGGCTGCAAAGGGAAAAAACCACTGTATATTCCATATAGCATAGAGGAGAAGGGGTGGGTATATGCGTGTGTGTGTGTCTGCACGCGCACGTGCAAGCGCATGTGTAGTACATGTGGAATAAAAGAAAAGAAAAAATCCCGCCCATTTACACAGGCGATTGAACTCAGAGAGACCAGAGCCAGGTGCACATCTAAGATTTTGTGAATTTCTGAGGGAGACTATAAGAGAGCATGGACTTTTGAGTCAGGCAGACAGACATACATTTGAATCCCAGCTCTTCCAGGTGCTAGTTGTTGTCAACCACAAGATACCACTTCACCCCACCAGAATGACTATCATCAAAAAGACAGATAATATCAAGTAAGGGGAAGAATGGAGAAGAACTGGAGTCCTCATACATTGCTGATGGGAATGTAGAGCGGCACAGCCACTTTGGAAAACAGTCTGATGGTTCTTCAAAAATTTGAACATAGAGTTACCACATGACCCAGCAATTCCACTCTTAGGTATATACCCAAGAAATGTAAAAAGATATGTCCACACAAAAACTTGTATATAAATGTTCATAGCAGTACTATCCTCAATAGCCAAAAGATAGAAACAAACAATCCCAGTGTCCATCAGCTAAAGAATGGATAAACACACGTGGTATATTCATACAACGGAATATTATTCAGCGATAAAAAGGAATGAAGTTCTGATACATGCTCCAACACGGATGAACCTTGAAAACATTATGCTGAGTGAAAGAAGCTAGTGACAAAAGACCACATATTATATGACTTAATTTATATGAAATGTCCAGAATAGACAAAAAGTAGATTAGTGGTTGTCAGGGGCTGAGGGGTGGGCGGGGCAGAACGACTGCTAATGGGTAACAGCATTTCTGTCTGGAGTGATGAAAATGCTCTAAAATTCATTGTGGTGATAGTTGTACAATTTTGTAAATACACTAAAAACCATTAAATTGCAGATTTAAAGCAGATGAATTTTATGGGATATAATTTATATCTCAATAGAGCTGTTTAAAAAAAAAAAAAAGAAAGAAAGAAGTAGAGCACTAGCTGGGTCATAACTGGCTTGGTATGCCAGGCTAAAGCATTTGGAATTTCTAAATGAGGCACCCTCTTGAGATTCAATTTGTAGAGTGGAGCTAAAATTACTGAAACATAAAATCTTGAAAAACATGCTCACTAATCTTTAGTTTCAATCAAAATCCCAGTTATTAACAGGCAGGCTGCATATATATTTGGGAATAAATTGGCAGCTGACCCATCTAGAAAGAGAGGAATCTCTTATACGAATAAAAACCAAACACTACAGCAGAAAAGTTAGATTAACTCTCTAACTAAGGTTGCTTTTAACAAGGTTGCTTTTAATTGTAGGACAACTACCACATATTAAAATCAAAGTACCCAAATTGCCAAGAGTATCATTAGAACAAATTCTGAAGAACACAAAACTAAATAAAAATTATATCTGCAAACATTTTTATGAAAACATGAAATTTAATGGAAACTAAAAATTCCAGAAGGATACTCACGAGGAGAAATTTCAGTTGTCTGTGAAGATTATTCAAAGGACTTCTTGACTCTCCAGATTCCACTTTAATATTCTAAAAAGTTCCCAAAGTATGTCAGTTCCCACCGGTAATCCCATGATGATTACAATTACTTATCACACATTAAAAATATATTCTATAAGGTGACAATGAATTGAAAAATTAAGGCAGTACCTCATTTAGAACATCTTTCCAGAGTTTCTGTAGATCCTGCCCCATCCTGCTACAGTAACCTACATTCAGGCCACCATCCCCCTTCCCCACACCACAAAACAATTGTACCTACACAGACCAAATGCTCTTCTCACAGGCACTCCTGTCCTTTACCACTGAAGTCCCAGAGGACATGGTAGAAGAAACATAAATAATCTCAAGACTCTACGATAAATTCAGCATTATCACACACCAAAAATAAAATCGCCCACATAATTCTATTTATCAGACTCCTCCTTTCCGCTATACCAATGGTGTGTGGTGCTAGCCAGAGATCCAAGTTTTAGAAACCTAAGATCTTAAAGAAAAAAAAAAAGGAATAAATGCCAACGTTATGTAAACTCCAATTACAGGGGAGAAAACAGCAAAAAGAATATACTTATCCATAATCCCACCACCCTGAGGGAACCACTGTTAACAGTAGCATGTTTCTACCCAGGCTTCTTTCTATACATTTTTTAAAAATATAGTTGAGATCCTACTGTATATGCAATTTTAGTTTTTTTTTTTTTGCTTAATAATAAGCATTTCCTATTACTACTTAAGACACCTTAAAACATGATTTTTAAAGACTCTATAAAATTTCAACACATGAAAATCTATCTAACCACTTCCCTAATATTGAACATTCAGGTTTAATTTTAATACTTTTGAATCATAGCCATATCACTGTACTGAACATCTTTGTACATAAATTTTTGTTGGCAATTCTGATGTATTTCTTAAGACAGATTCCTAGGAATGTAAATATAAGGTGGAAGGGCATAAAATATTATTAAGATCTTTGATGCACTGCCAATATCTGCACTCTTTTAAGAATAGCAGAGATGGTAAATCACTTGGACGTTTCCACTTGATTCCCCATTTGAGAGACTTTACTAATCACTGGAAGACTTTTAAGTTACAGAATTACAGGGCTGTGGGCAACTGATAGTTCAGATCACCCAACAAAACCTCCCCCGGCTGCCTTGATGAGACTTCAGAGGCAAACCAAGCCGTTCCGGCTGCCCAGCATTACGCCCGGGGAATATGGGGCTGGAAACGTGCAGCACCAAGCTACAAGCAAGAGGATGGTCAGTTAGTAGCTCATTAACCCAACGAAGAAACAGGCTCTGCTCCTACCAGAGTTGCAGTTGAGGAGAGTGGAG
The DNA here is from genome assembly GCF_024166365.1 of Elephas maximus indicus. Lineage (NCBI taxonomy): Eukaryota > Metazoa > Chordata > Mammalia > Proboscidea > Elephantidae > Elephas > Elephas maximus. The sequence goes on along the minus strand of NC_064831.1, from coordinate 56,612,970 downwards.
GGATTTCAAGAATTTCATCCACAGGACTCCAAGAAATATCCAAAGAGATTGTTGTTTGCGATGTGGAGGCTGTGTCGTCCAAGGCAGTAGACTTAAAGAGCTCATACTGGGCAAAACCCCTGGTTGTTACCTGAAAAGTGCATCCGGCAGACGGTTCAGAGATGCTTTCCTGCAGTCAAAACTCCTTATCAAAAACGACTTTGTTTTTGTCCCAGAAGAAGACAAAGCACCATACTTATATGGGAAAATAAGACAGACACTTTTAACCACAAAGATTAATTAGCTAAAAGGCAAGAAAGTGTACGTTTTAATTTTAGTCATGATCTGATATAAACATTTTGATACAGAAAAATATCTAGTTATATTAAAAACTAGGAGTGAAAAATCCCTTAAACTAGAAGGGCAGGTCAATACTCACAGCAGACAAATGATGTCTTTTCTTGTGTGAATTTTTTAGGTTTTCAAGATGTACAGAATAATGTTTATCAGCTATAGGGCATAAAAAAAAGAAAGAAAACAAAAGGTACGATTCAAAGTTATGCTGTTAGAGGGAGCTAAAAAATTCCAATCCCTCAAATTCTGAGAGTACTGTAACTCAGCACTAATGAAGTGTTGAAATTAAATTTTAAATGACAGATTAATGAAATGTTTATAAAAGAATGAAAGTGGAACACAGGTCAATAGTACAACTAAAAATGTCATTAAATGTCCATGAGACAGAACTGTGTTATCATTATATTCAGTTTTTATCCTCCAATGAGAATTAAAAAAAAATACACACGTACGAATCAAATGAAACCCACACAAAACAGGCATAAACTCCTTCCCAGACGTGCGGAGATCTGTTTCTGGTGTTTGTGGAATACCTCCTACATGCTACAAGTTACAAACCGGAGTAGATTCATGGTTTACGCACATTCCACTGTTTGCACTTCCCTCTTAACGATACCAATTTTCAGTAAAAATCATCAAACAATAACTATCTCAAAAAAGTATACATATACAAAAGTAAGAGTGAGAGCTCACCTTTACAGCTGACCACATATAAGACAATGCCTGTAATGCTGTCATTTGTAGTGATGAGCTCAGCTCCTAGCCAACAGGTACCTTCAGGATCTGAACTGTCACATCTTATCCAAAGGGGAGGAAGGGCAGTAATTGGACGATTAATCTTCAAATGGGTCATATTAGGATTGTGAGCCATGGTGTAAAGTCCAATTAACTGCCTTGAAAACATGAAGAAAAAGAATAAATTATACATAGAGATCACTATTAAGCAATTATATACAATTAATCAAGAGTTTCCTTTTCCAAACATATCATGAAGGGTCCCACGAAAACAGAAATCTGGGAATTAAGTGGCAACATGCATATAAATATTTCACCCAGCAAAGAGGTGGAAGCAGGGCACACCAGGCCGAAGACACACACAGCAGAAGTGACAGTGTGACAGGCTCTGAGCTACCACAAGCCAGTAGTTCAACATGGCAAGGATAAGAGTAGGGTGCAAAGGAGGGAAGGAGAGAAGAAGTGGAAGGAAGGGGAAGAGAGAGAGAGAAAGATCTGGATTAGATAGATATTCTTTCCAATGTTTATAAGAATGCTTCAGTGTAAATCCCACTCTCAACCCTTACCCTTGTGCTAAGAAAAAACTTACCTTGCTCTCCCCACTGGTAAAGGAAGCGGTCCAACATTCTCGCCAGTAGAGAAATCAGAAATGGCAGTTTCTTCAGACTGTATTTCTTCAACGTAATTGGTTTCTTCCTTTTCTAAAGGCTTTGAAAATGTTTTGGAATTATTTAACCAGATAAGGACCACTTAAGATAGGTACCAATTCTTTGCTATGCTACGGGATAACTAAAAATACATTATGTACTGATTTCGAGTCCCTTAATCACAAAAATGTATTGGGTTATAGCTAGAAATCACAGCCACATGCTAGTTTGATACCAATAAATCTTGCCACCAGAAGTATTTCCACTGTCGATGAAAAGACACTTATCTAGGTTACTGGTAAAAAAAAGAAAAAAGGCCTCTAATATCATTAGAAAAGGAAGCACTCCAACACACACAAAGCACCAAGCTAAAGATAAAATACCAAAAGAAGCCCATAGATTTTGCGAGATTTTCACTCCCAAAACGTGAAGATCTTCTTTCTGGGCTAGGACCTTAGGTCCACGGCCCTTACTCCTTCTATCTGCTCCTCTTAGCAATGGGCTATCAACCCCATGGTATACCAGGTCTCATTTGTATTACAGGATTGCTATATCTACATGTTTACAAAATAAATAGCTCACCCTTGCCAATAATAAAAATCACTGCAAGAGTTAACATTTCCTGAGCATTACCATGTACTATGCACTGTTCTAAGTTCTCATTTATTCCTCATAAAAACCCTGAGAGAGATACTATTATTATCCTTGTTGTACAGATGGAAAAACTCGTAGCACACAGCTAAATAACAAAACCACAGAGTTGTCAAGTGGCAAAGCCAACACGTGAACCTAGTTTGATTTTAAAACTCAAGTTCTTATTCAGTGAGCTGTTCTCGAAGCAAACTACTCTGCCAACTTAATAAATATCATACCTAAACATTTCTTCAACTGTGACTTTTTTTTTGACCAAATTGTAGATTTCACCCCTTTCCAGGCCTGGCTTTCCAAACAGTTCCCAGAATTAGGGTTACTGAAGAAATGTTCTATTTTTTCCCACTATTTTACTTTTTAATATCCCATCTACCTAAAACTCACGCTTTAAACTCTATTGACCTAAATAAATAAGAGGCCATTTTAACTGTTCCCCCTACAAAACTGCCATGGCTTCACTTCATTCCAGGTGATCCTCACAGCTCCATGCTGTAGACTCCCCAGTCCCCTAACTCAGGTTTTCACAAACTCCCTCTGCTCATCTTTATCTTTTTCTAGATAACCCACCTTCATCTGACCACCTTAATTTTTCCAGCTTTTGCTCTATATACATTTCCCCTTCTCCCCATAACAAAGCCTGAATTCAACTACAAAGTTTGTCTATAATTTGCCAACATCTGTCCACTACGGGTAAGCAGTAACAACGCTCCTTCATAAACACAGAAGATGAGTAACATTGCTCCTCTCCTCAGACGAAGTTTTCATGTGAGTATGTGTGTGTATATTTCAAATAGAGTTATCTGTCCATTCATCACAGCGCTCATACAGGCAGCATGAGGACTCTAAGGCAGCCGGGTTTCTTCCCAAGGGACCACCCCACTTTCTCACATCAGAGCCTCTCCCTATCTACTCCAGGACAAAAAGTAACAAAGGAATGAGTCCTGGCCCCAAACAGCCCAGTAAAAATCACCACCACTGCTATGCCAAAACAGTTATCATAATTAAAACAAAAAAGGTAAGGTTATAATTATAAAATAAGGTACAAAAATAAGATGTTACCTACAAGAAAAAGTAAAATATCAGTAGTTATAGCTACTTATGCTGTGCTATCCGATACGATAGCCACTAGCCACATGTGGCTGTTGAGCACTTGAAACTGGCTAGTCCAAAGTGAGATGTAAGTGTAAAATACACACTGGATTTTGAAGACAGAGGATGAAAAATGAATTTAAAATATCTCATTAATAATTTTCATAGTAATTACATGTTGAGATGATAATCTTAGGTATACAGAATTAAATTAAAAAACATTATTAAGATTAATAATACTGCAAATAATACCCCAAATTATGTTTGGGTGTGATACATCCTTAAAATGGACTAAAAACCCAAAACCACATCCACTGCCATCCAGTCAATTCTGATTCATAGCAACCCTATAGGACAGAGTAAAACTACCCTATAGGGTTTCCAAGGAGCTGCCGGTGGATTCAAACTGCTGACCTTTTGGTTAGCAGCTGAGCTCTTAACCACTGTGTCACCAGGGCTCCATACCACGGAATACTGCTCAACAACAAAAAGAACACTGACATCTGCAACAACCTAGATGAATCTCAAAGACATCATGCTGAATGAAAAAATCCAGTCTCAAAAAGTTATACACTGTGTGATTCCATTTATAGGGCATTTTTTTTTTTTATTGTGCTTTAAGTGAAAGTTTACAAATCAAGTCAGTCTCTCATAGAAAAATTTATACACACCTTGCTATATACTCCTAATTGCTCTCCCCCTAATGAGACAGAATTCTCCTTCCCTCCACTCTCTCTTTCTGTGTCCATTTGGCCAGCTTCTCATCCCCTCTGCCCTCTCATCTTCCCTCCAGACAGCAGATGCCAACACAGTCTCATGTGTTATATGACATCCTTGATAAGAAAAAAACTACAACACAGAAGAGATCGGCAGTTGCGGCAAAGTATGATTATAGGGACAGCACAAGAGAATTTTGGGGGGTAATGGAACTGTTCTGAATCCTGATTGTGGTGGTGGTTACCAGACTCTATATATGTGTTAAAACACATAAAACCAGACAGCAAACTTTTAAAATCAATTTTAAATTAAAAAAAAAAAAAAAGTGTATTTCTTCTTATATTCTTTAAAGAGGCTACTAAAAAAATTTGAAATTCCATATGTGGTTCATATTATATTTGTATGACAGTGCTTTATTTATTCCTAACACCACTGTCTAATACAAATATAATGTGAACCACATATGGAATTTTATCCACTTTTCACTGAAATGCTAATTAAAAAAAAAATTGGGTACATTTAAGATTATTCCCAAGGAATCAAATTTGGTCACCCAGGAGTAAACAACCACGAAAGCTGAAGTACTCCTTACCACTTTTTCCATGATGAATGCTGTGTCATTTTCATTTAAAATATTCTTCAGAGGGTCTGGCTGACCTTTGCTGATCAACTGCACTTGAACATCAGCCTGTTAAAGATCATGTCGAGCAATGTTATACATACATGTACATGACTGTACAAATGTTATACAAACACATACATATCTGTACAAATGTTTAAACATAGAAAGGCCAGCTCTACACAGTTGACTGCAAAAGAGAATTCGAGTGAGACATAATGTTTTATCCTTTGCCCATGCTGTTCCTCCTGTTTAGAAGATCTCGCTTTTATATCTATACTCCATCCATGTTTCAAGGCCCACCTGAAGTGCAGCCTGCCTTGTGAAGGCTTCCTTTGATCCAAATCACACCGACATAACCGTTTCTCTAATCACACTGCGTTTAGCACAAATTTAGCACTATACTAAACACCAGCCTTTCTTCTGCTTATATTATGAAAGTTAGAACTTTAAATATACCAGTTTATAGAAATTGTATATATTTCTTCCATTACAGTTACAATACACATTCATTGTAGAAGAATTTGGAAGTAAAGGTAATGAAAATAGATTTTAAAAAAATCCCCTGTAATTCTACTACCCAAGGACAATCACTATTGCTATTAGCCTGGTTGGTGCATATTCTTCCAGGCCTTTTTCAGGCATGTAAATAAACCCACCTAAACAGAAATATACCTATTACTTAGATATCTGCTAGTTAGGGTTTTTATAGCAACAGGATATTCTAATAGCCTGCTACCATGAACCTCTTTCCATGTCATCATCCTTTGGCTAATACCATGGCTCTACCATCACATGACGAATTACATATAAGGACAAAAAAACAGATTTGTGGTTGCTAGGGACTGGGAGTGAAAGACAGCTAACTACAAAGTCCACAAGGACATTTCTGGAAGTAACAGAAATGTGCTGTATCTTATTGTGGAGGTGGTTACACGACTGAATGCAGACGTGCAAACTCACAGAACTGTACCCTAAAAGGGTAAATTTACAGTATGTAAATTAACCTCAGTAAGCCTGACTTTTAAAAATCCACAATTTTAGGATTATTGAGTTTTGCTTAAAAATCAAATAAATTGCTTATACCTCATAAACAAATGGGTCTTTGCAGATTCCTTTCTTTTCTTCATCAAATCCCCTGAAATGCAAAACCACATGTGAAAAATAGAGCTACAATATCTGTTCCATTATTGAAATTCAAGAATAAGGCATCACTTTATCTCTGGTAACACCAGAGGGAAAAGCAAAACAAAGTATTCTGGTACTAATGGCGGCCCTAAGGCATAGCTGGAGAGAGGGAAAAAACAGAATGAGTATTAGGAGAATACACAGGAAATTAAAAGAAGAGAAAGAGATACCTATAGTAGAGATTAATAACCTGCTGCCTGCAACTGGGTACAACTGCTTTTCAGAGGCATCGAGAAATTATGTAGGTTGTCTGCTTCTGCTCTTGTTTCTTTTCACATACATCACCAGTTAATATTAAAATGTAATTTACCTGAGACCAGAAGAACTACATAGTGCCCTGCTACTACTGACTGTTCTGACCAGGGACACAGTAGGAGGTCTCAGGTAGAATGGGAGAAAAATGTAGAACAAAATTCAAATTCCTAAAAAAGGCCAGACTTACTGGACCAATAGAGACTAGAGGAACCCCCAAGACTATCACCCTAAGATACCCTTTGAACTTGGAACTGACGCCTTTCCTGGAGGTCACTTTTTAGCCAAATAGTAGACTGGCTTATTAAATAAATATCACCTGTGAGTAATGTGCTCCCTTAAATAATCAACTATATGAGACCAAACAGTCAACATCTACCCAAAAGTGGAGATGAGAAAGAAGGCAAGAAGGGGAAGGGAATCTAGATCAATGGAAACAGAACAAAATGAAAATAATGAGAATGCTGACACATTGTGAAAAATGTAACCAATGTCTCCGAACAATTCATATAAAAATTGTTAAAGGGGAAACTAATTTGCTGTGTAAACTTTCACCCCAAAACACATTTTTTTTTAAATGTAATTTACCATATCACTTCTGGAAAGTAAAAATGATTGGAATCTGATCTGCCACTGAATTAACAGGTAACCAGAGCCAAGTATTTAAGGGTTCTAGGCCCTTCATTTCTAGGCTAACATAGAGGTGTCATTCCTCCCTCTATTTTTATGAGCTGTTCCTAAAAAATTAGCAATCAGATTATGTGGAACAAGCAATTCCCTTTCAAAAACATGAACACAAACTAGAATATCATTTGGTAGTTATCATTTAATTTAAGACAGTTTTTAAACAGTGATCCCAAAGCACATAAACTACAAACTGTTAATATACCAAAATGCACATCGGCCTGGTCTATGCTTTCAGAGAGAAAAGAATCTTTAGAGTCCTGAAGGAACCCGATGGAACTATTTCAGGATACCATCTCTATCTATCTGATCTAATAAATGACCTACGGAAATAGAAGACAGGAGAGCTAGGCCTGTGACTGATTCACTTTTGCCATACTGAGCAAACGTGTGACTTATTCTTAAAGATGTTTGCCTTTTACGGATAACTTAGCGATGTTATTCATGCAGTCATTCAACAACCGCTTCTCAAGCGTGTGTATTATAGGCCAGGCACTCTCCCCAGATACTGGGGATATACAACAAAAGCACAGCCCCTGGTTTACAGTCTTGACTGGAGTCCCACAAGCAAACCAACAATTAGGATGCAGGGTGATGAGTACTTCAACAGAGATCAGCAGGCTGTCATGGTGGCAAGTCAGAAGAAGAGATTTAACTATAGGGCTTGAACTTTATCCTGAAAGCCAAGATTTTAAATGGGAAAGATCTCAACGACAGGAATGCAGAAGGTATAAACCTGGAAGCCAGGGAATTAGTTGTGAATAATTTGTAGTACTCCAGAGAAGTGATAATGGCCCAATCAAAAACAGTAGGGAGGGAGGGTGAACAAATGGACTTGGTGACTGACTAGATGACATAAAAAAAAAAAAAAAAAAAAACTAGTGTAAAAGAGGAAGAAGTGAGTCTTGGGTTTGGAACTCACACCTCAGAGAGGGAATTTGGGAGTAGTATGTCAGGTGGAAATCAGGGGGAGAATTAGTTCTGTACATACTAAGTTTGATGCCATATAAAAATATGCAATAAGCAACTGGATACTCAAGCACTGTGGAGGATGCAAGAGAAGACAGAGGCTTTTGGTGCTTACAAGTGGGAAGGAAGACTAATACCCATGTAATAACTGAGAAATACAAGAGTCTTTATAAATTAAGTTATACGGTAGCATCAATAGGGGACTGATTAAGTAAAACAGCCATTAAATGAAATATAGCCATTAAAAACAATGAGCTATGTGTTTAGTGCTTCTGATCTACCTACTAGTTTGTTGTGTAGTGCCTGGGATCTTAAAAGCTTCTAAGTAGCCATCCAGGGCAGGACAATTGGGTCTCTATTCACCAGGAGCAACAGGTGAGCAAAGAGTCAGGAACAGGAGGAGGATATGGAATGTGTGGCTAATTGCCTCCACGAACAACTGCCTTTCTGATGAGACCAGAAGAACAGGATGGTGCCTGGATACCATTACTAAACACTCTGATCAAAGATTCTATAGAAGAATCCTGATCAAAAGGGGGAAAATGCAGAAAAATTTCATATTCTGATCAACTCCAGATGTTCTGGAGCCATCGGGGATGGATGAACTACTGCCCTGAGATAATCTTTAAAGCTTAAACCAAAAATATCCCCCTGAAGTCTTATTAAAACCGAACAGTAGTTTAGCTTAACTAGTTAAAAATGTCTGCCTTGAGCACTATGCTCTTTTAAGAACTATGTATATGGGATCAATGTAACAATAGCAACTGGAAAGATTAGATAGGAATCTTAGGGGGTAGTGAGTTTATGTTAATGGGAGAGAAACAACTCAGAACAGTGAGAGTGGTTGCACAACCCGAAGAATGTAATCAATGTCACTGAACTGCACCTGTAGAAACTGCCGAATTGGTGTATGTCTTGCCTCGTATATTCTCACCGAAAACAACAACAAAATGATATTTATAAGCTCTCATACTGAAAGATATCCAAGACGTTGTTTAAAAAAAAAAAAGTGCTATCTCTATAATATTCAACAGTTTTACAACATTATTGCTTTTGAGAGCAAACAAAGCAATAAAGGTAAACAATGACAAAGTACAGCATTTAGAAATGCATTAAATCAGTAGTTCTCAGTGTGGTCTCAGGAAGCAGCAATCAGTTTCACCCGAATTTGTTAGAAAGGCAAATTCTTTGCTCCCCCAGCCCCCGCTCCCCCCCGCCCCAAAGAAAAACAAACCCGTTGCGGTGAAGTCAATTTCCACTCACAGCCACCCTAGAGGACAGATTAGAGCTCCTTCCTAGGTTTCCAAGGAGCGGCTGGTGGATTGGAACTGCTGATCTTTTGGCTAGCAGCCGAGCTGTTAACCCTGCCACCAGGGTTCCAGCCTACTAAATCAGAAACCTTGGAGAAGGGGCCCAGCAATCTGTGTTCTGACAAGCCCTCCAGGTGATTCTGAGACATCTCAAATTTGAGAACCACTGGATTAAAGTATTTTTACGTAGCATATAGAACTTGCTTCACTCTAAGAATAAATTTTGAAGCACAGTGAAGTAAAGGCGCTTTTTTAAAGCCCACACACCACCGCGTTAACTTTACAATTGTAGTTCATCTGGTAACTATCTTGAATAGGCTACATAGCCCTACGTTTAAACAGGTGAAGGATCTAGTTTTCCATCTCCCGGGGCGTTCCTCTACTTTATCACAAGTTGTGCGCATCCTCAAAATGAATAAACCCCTCTTAGAAAACCTGTCGTCTTCCACCTCGTTTGAAAACGTAAATTTTCTCCTAAACGAGATGGCAAACAAGCCCCTAAGGATCAACCCGACATTAGAGCTCCTGACAGGACCGGAGCCTAAGGCCGGCCTCTCCCCATCTCCCGGACCCCAGGAAAGCTGACTGAGTTCACAACATACGCGCCGCGAGAACTGGCAAAGCTCTCACTCCCAAGCCTGTGGCAAAAGGTTTGAGGAGAAACCCAGTTGCCCAGGAGGAGAAGTGCCGTTCTCAACACTGGCCAAGAGCAGGGGCTACGACTCACTTCAGGAGGCGAGCGTACAACTCCTCAGCCGCTTGGTTTAGCCCGGACCACATCCTTCCCGGCTCTCAGCGCGGGTACCAGAGCGACCAACTGAAGTGCGCGCCCAAGCCGCCAACATCCGGGGTCGTGACACCGCCCCGCCGGGACTACTTTCCCCCTCCAACAAGTTCGGTTTGCCCACAGAGTTGGATTTTTGTTTTGGTACGTACAGTGATTTTCCCTATTCCAATAATCAGTCATTCTTGTCAGAAAAAAAAAATTAAATAAGTGTAGTAGTTGCGGGGAAAGACACTTCGCCTAGCGAGATTTGGCCACGCCCCCTTATGGATTAGTCCGCGAAAAGGAGTCCCTCCTTTCTAAGCACTATTGTGGGCTTCAGAAGACAATAGTAACATAACTTAGCGCATATAAAAAAATGATACGCTGTTTAAAATTTATTTAGAGTGCTGGAGATATATTTGTCTTTCTGATTTGGTGCTGAGGCGGAGCAGGGTGGGGGACAAGATGAAGGTTACATATAGAGAGGGAGTGGTAAGCACTTCCTTTTCCTGTGGGAGCCGCCGGGTCGAGAGGAGCGTGGCCTTCTCTCCGCGCCATGGTAAGTGGCCCTCCTCTTGGCTGGCCTTACCTCTGGTCCGGGGGCCCAACAGGGAGGGACTGGGTATTCAGTGTACAAAATCCGCAGGAGGGAAAGCGAGGAGGGGAAGGAGGTGATAAACGAAAGCGTCTACTTCTGGTATGGGCCGTACGGCGATACGGCAGCCATCTTAGAGGCAACGTGGGCACAGAACACGCCTGGAAGCAACACTGGAGGACAGCCGATCGTTCTGAAATGCAGAGGGGCGGCTGGCATTCTGGCTTTCCTCGGGTCGTAGAAAACCTGGGTTGTGTTGGAAACTTTAATACGTTTAAAAGCTGTTGGAGCCTAAGACCGAATCGGGACATGGATCTTTAGGGAAGAGAGACTTGCATTTCCGTTTGCCTTGTCCTCGTACGTTTTCTTTCTGGCATAGTTGCCTTAGTCCAGTTTAAGAATCACTTCGTATGTGTGTTGTGTGCTGGGGAGTTCAGTGAACAAAATAGACAAAAACGACCTTCCTTAGGATGCCTGGGTTGCAATTGAATTGGAAAAAACAGTAATAAGTGCTCCGGACATAGGGAATCGGAAAGGAGGCAGTGGTTCGGTTGTAAACAGTAGTCAGGGAGCTTCGAGAAGGTGGCCTGAAGGAGGTGAAAAATGCCAAGGGGATCCGTAGGGTGAAGGCTTGCTACCTCTGAAGCTGGAGGGTAATGGGCCTGATGGTACAGACAAAAGTATCTGGAAGACTGTAAGAGATGGTATCAGGTCTGTAGGCCAGCCTAAGGACCCTTCCAATCCGAGGGTGGGAATCCTTTAGAGGGTGTTGAGAGCACAGTTAACATGACTGGTGTTTTTATTAGTAAGCTCTAGAAGATGTGTTTAGAAGGGAAGTGTGGAAGCAGAGATGGAAGTTTGGATGAGTAAAGCCCTGGTAGACAAGATTTGCTGACACATTTGTAGGGGGGAGAGATTAGGTGGCAGTATTAAATAGCATTTTCAAATTTTACAGTGTGGCTTAGATTCAGCATTGTTCTTTATAAGGCCTGCTTTGGAAACTTGATGATAAACCATTCTCTGAAAATTTTGTGGCAAGACATCAAATTAAGCTGTCATGTGGAATGTAGCAGATTGTACGTCATTTACTCATATTAATAGAGTTTGGAAACAGACATGTCCAAAATATAAATGTATCCCTGTTAAATACTGCTCTAGACAGATTAGTAACTTGGAAGATGTTTATGTCGTGAGTTTATTCTTAAAGGGCACAGGGCAGTTCTTAACATTAGAAAGTTTTGCTTGCAATGATGTCGTAATTTGCGTCTTACGCTGTTCTCAGTGACAGATGCCTGCTGTCATTAAGCTGGTACAGAAGGTTGACGAAAATTTCTACTGAGCAAGACATTACCTTTTTTTAATTCCTAGAACATGAGAAATGGTGTTCTTAACTAGTAGAAGTGCCCCTGAAGTATGGGCGAATTTTTTGAAGTTAAACCTGTTCTGGGTGTGTTGGTAGCTTAGCCTTGCTTGTCATGGTGTTTGTTGCCTGTTTCAGCTCAGCTCTATAGCTGAGATGAGTATGCCTCCAGCGATGATGCTCACCAGCATAGGTTAACCTTTTCCTTTTTCCCCAAGGCGTGTGCTCGTCCACTGATATCGGTGTACTCCGAAAAGGGAGAATCATCTGGCAAAAATGTTACTTTGCCTGCTGTGTTCACAGCGCCCATTCGACCAGATATCGTGAACTTTGTCCACACCAACTTACGCAAAAACAACAGGCAGCCCTATGCTGTCAGTGAATTGGCAGGTATGGATTTAGACCTCACACAGGTTGGTATCTTACGGTTGCTTTACAGTAGTGATGAGATTACACTTAATTGGTCCGTGTTTCTGAACCACATGATTTTCCTGGGTGTTCTGATGCTGTTTGCTACCATGTGTAATGGCCACACATGGGTGTGATTGAGTAGCTAAAGCGTGCGTTTCTTTCCAATTTTAGGTCATCAGACCAGTGCTGAGTCCTGGGGTACTGGCAGAGCTGTGGCTCGAATTCCCAGAGTTAGAGGTGGTGGGACACACCGCTCCGGCCAAGGTGCTTTTGGAAATGTATCCTTTTTGGTTTTACTGCCTGGACATAGTCACCTGTCATGCAGGATTTAGCAAACTGAACCTGATGTGTTCATATTAATAATTCAGTTTGGACATAGGCATGTCCAAAATACTCGCTGTATCCCTGTTAAATACTGCTCTAGACAGATTGAGAATCTGGAAGGTACTTATTTCTGTGGCAGTTCTGAAGTTAGAAAGTTTTGCTTGCAATGATGTCGTAATTTGCGTCTTACTCTGTTCTAAGCGACAGTTGCCTGCTGTCATTAAGCTGGTACAGAAGGTTGACGAAAATTCTTACTGAGCAAGGCATAACCTTTTTTTAATTCCTAAATCTTGAGAAATGTGATTCTTAACTGGGAGTATAGATGTGTCGTGGAGGCCGCATGTTTGCACCAACCAAAACCTGGCGCCGTTGGCACCGTCGAGTGAACACCACTCAGAAGCGCTATGCCATCTGCTCTGCCCTGGCTGCCTCAGCCTTGCCAGCGCTGGTCATGTCTAAAGGTTTGTGATACCACATTTCGTAGGAGCGAGGCAAAACTTGTACTTCGCCTGAATATTTTTGTTCCTGTTACACATGCCTGTAAATTCCACTCATCCCAGAGTGCCTGGTAAGTGACAGGCACTGTTTTAGGCACCGTGGGTACTTGTTCCTAACCTTTTTTTAATAGGTGCAAGTAACTAAGTCTTGCCTTTACTCATTATTTATGATAGCCTCAATTGAACAAGTCAGTCATCAGTAACGTACTACTAATAGAAACTAATTACTCAAATACAGTGGTTTGGTCTGTTGTTGGAAAACTTTCTACTTAAAACTGTCAGGTTTCCCACCCCATTTTTATTTAACTGCCAAAATGATGAGATTCCACTTCATTGGTCCGTGTTTCTGAAACACATGATATTTGTGGAAATTCTGATTTGGCAAATCGTATACCATTGTGTTTTTTGTAAGTTATATAAAATAGCTCGTGTATAAGTGGTTTCTTAATTTTTCAAAAGGTTCAGGGTAACCAGTGTTGAATTGGCTTTGCCAGGTCACCGCATTGAGGAAGTTCCTGAGCTTCCTTTAGTGGTCGAAGATAAAGTTGAAAGCTACAAGAAGACCAAGGAGGCTGTTTTGCTTCTTAAGAAACTCAAGGCCTGGAATGATATCAAAAAGGTAGGCTTAAAGAACACATACAATTTTGGTAATCTTTGATCCACATGAATTTGTTTTCACGCGTTTAACTTCAAAAAATAAGTATGAAGGACAGTATGGCTAAGACCTAGTGGCTAAGAGTGAGAACATTGGAGACAAATTGCTTGGGTTCAAATCCTGACTGCCATTTACGGCTGTGTGTATAACCTTGGCGAGTAATTTGTATGTTTCATCATGTGTAAATTGGAGTTTGTTAACTATAAAGATATACTAGAAGGGTTGTATATCTTAATCAGAATACTAAATATCTCAATTTGTTAGGTCTATGCCTCCCAGCGAATGAGAGCTGGCAAGGGCAAAATGAGAAACCGACGTCGTATCCAGCGCAGGGGACCATGCATTATCTATAATGAGGACAATGGTGTCATCAAGGCCTTCAGAAACATCCCTGGTAATTCTTACACTGTTTCCATTTTTTATTATTCATACTGTACAGTCTTGGTCAGCTTTTTTTTGTGATGAGATTCCACTTTATGGTCCGTGTTTCTGAAACACATGATAATTGTGGAAATTCTGATTCTTGGCTGAGTGAGTGCACCATTGATGGTTGAAGCATCTTACAGTTAATGAAGTAAGTTTAATCAGGGTTTCACTGCTAATTGGATAGTTCTCAAGTACCTACATAGCACGTAAGCCATGAAGATGGTTGACGTTTTTTCTTTTGAAATAATCTAATTCTCTTTTCCTTTTAAAAGGAATCACTCTGCTTAATGTAAGCAAACTGAACATTTTGAAACTTGCTCCTGGTGGGCATGTGGGACGTTTCTGCATTTGGACTGAAAGTGCTTTTCGCAAGTTAGATGAGCTGTACGGCACTTGGCGTAAAGCTGCCTCCCTCAAGAGTAACTACAAGTGAGTGTTTTTCATGCTGATGTCCTGCACACAGCTGTTGATACCATGGATATTTACATCCAGATTATGGTTTGCATGTTTACTAAGTACAAAATAGTGTAGAGGAAACACTGAATTCTAGAAGCTTAAATGAACTTTGAACAGAAGAGATTTTGTTCTTTAGTCGATTACGTGAGAAATAGGAATTTGTTCGTCCATTGTGATCCTTTTCCCTCAGTCTTCCCATGCACAAGATGATGAACACAGACCTCAGCAGAATCTTGAAAAGCCCTGAGATCCAAAGAGCCCTCCGAGCACCACGGTAAAACTGTTTTCTTTACAGTATAACCCTTGCCCCAACCTACACTGAGTTCTTTTTGTAAATGTGGATGATTGGCAGGATTTGGAATCTACATTCCTAGAGCAGTGCAGGTCAAATGTTAACCCATTGTCTGCTGGTTTACAGCAAGAAGATTCATCGCAGAGTCCTGAAGAAGAACCCACTGAAAAACCTGAGAATCATGTTGAAGCTAAACCCATATGCAAAGACCATGCGCCGAAACACAATTCTTCGCCAGGCCAGGAATGTAGGTGACAATTTATTTTATTATTGGTATGTCAGATTTTTAGAAAGACTTGATTCATACATTTTCTAATTTTTTTACAGCACAAGCTCAGGGTGGATAAAGCAGCAGCAGCACTAGCGGCCAAATCAGATGAGAAGGGGGTTCCAGGCAAGAAGCCTGTGGTAGGGAAGAAAGGAGGAAAGAAAGCTGTTGCTGTGAAGAAACCAAAGAAGCCGGTGGTGGGAAAGAAGGCAGCAGCTACCAAGAAACCAGCAGCTGAGAAGAAGAAGCCGGCAGAAAAGAAACCTACCACAGAAGAAAAGAAGCCTGCTGCATAAACTATTAAATTTGTTTATTCCATACAAGTCAGAGCATTTTGGACAGCTTATTTTGAATAAAGACCTGATCAAAGAGGCAGTGAGAAATAGGCGTTTGGGTGTGTTGTGTGAATCTTAGTTTTTTTTTTTAATCATGTTTGCTTCTTAGTAATTCCAGCCCTTTGTCATCTTTTGTTTTTTAACATCAAGTGGAGCCTTGGTTTTATGCTAAATCGATGTAGTTGTATGGGAAGCAGTGATTGTCTTAAATCCATTTTGTAAGTGTCAAATGTTTCAAAATACAGTTGATTAAAACACTTCCTCTGAAAAGAGAGGCTATATAGAAGCTGTTGTGGGGGTAAAAAAAAAAAAAAAAAAAAAAACCCACTGCCATGGAGCAGATTCTGACTCATAGCGACCCTATAGGACAGAGTAGAACTGCCCCATAGAGTTTCCAAGGAGTGCCTGGCAGATTTGAACTGCTGACCTCTTGGTTAGGAACCGTAGCACTTAAACCCTGAACCACTACACCACCAGGGTTTCCGTGGTGGGGGTAAAAAAGGGTAAAATTCCATGAAGAGTTGACATTTTAGGTAACGACAAGGGTAGAACTGCAGAATAAATTTGAGGGTACTGTAGCGATGCTTCCCTTCAGGTTCTTGTTAAAAAAAAAAACGTGCGCGCTTGGTGAGAGAAATGCTGCCACCTCCTACCCCATGACTTTTTATTTTTACCCTGGGTATGAGAGACTATGCCAGAAGCTTTTTTTTTTTGTAAACTCTTGACAGTTTCAGATGGGGATAAACTCAGTGGCCAGGTATAGCAGTGAGAAGAGATTTAGTATTATCTGGAAGCTATAAACGTCATTGCACTTCTTACCACTCCAGAATTAAGCTCCCTTCCCTGCTTTTGTCCAGTCAGGCTCGTTTTGCTTCTAGATTTAACTTCTCACTGGCCATCTCGTTAAATTCCACCGCCAGGATGACTATCCCATCTGCAGGGTCATCTTAGCTCCTTAGCAGATAAAGGTACCTTTTCCCGCTACATTTTGTTAGCAACGCTTTTTCATGCTCTTCAGACACATGACGATTTAGAAATCCTTCCATGCAAAACCCGCTTTTAAACGCGGCTCATGTGCCATGCCTTTGTACTAGGTGCTGCTGGTTTCGTTCCCTCCCTCCCTTCAAACACCTGCAGGTTCGTGAGTGCTTCGTGGCCGCTTGTTGGAACAACACGTTGGCAGCGCGAGACACCAAGTGTTTGTTGAACCATTTGGAACTTGACGTTTGACCGTTTTCTACTAATGTGAGGAAACGGGCTACCAGGTTAAGGAATTTGCTCAAACTCAAGATTCATCCCCAGGTTCTTTACAGCTCCAACGCCCTGAACACTATTCTTGAGTGTACTTCAGCTTGAAACACGCTCACCACTTGGAGAGGAATCCGGGCACATTCAGGCACAGCTGCGAAGGTGAGAGCGGAACCGGAAACGCTCTCACTGCTCTTCTCCAACATGGCCGCTGCCTGGTTTCCGGGAAGGCAGAGGGGATGGCGTCATCACGGAGCGCCCGGTCGACTGGGTTGGGCAGAGGACGGTTAACGTGAGGAGGGACGATGCTGAGCCGGCTTCAGGAGCTACGCAAGGAGGAAGAGACGCTGCTTCGGCTGAAGGCGGCACTGCACGACCAGCTGAACCGGCTCAAGGTGACTGCGCGGCTCTCACCCGTCCCTGCATTCCTCCCGCGCGACCATGTCTCCAACGCCCCCAGAGTCCGGCCCCCGCCGCTCCCCAACCCGGGCCGCCTGGCTGTACTAGAACGCCGACCCTTTGCGGCGCCCACCAGGATTTCCCATCCAAGCCCATGGGTGGGCATCGGCTGCTGCTGCCCGTCCCCTCCCTCGTCTGTCCGTCGTGGTGCTAGTCTAATGGGTTATAAAGTTGAGTATCCGAGGCACGTAGGGATCTTGTTGGGAGACTGTTGGGCCCCACCTCTCTCAGAGTCTTGATCCTGCAGGTCTGAGATGAGGCCCTGGAATGAACCTGTTTGGCAAGTGTACTCCGACCCCACCCCCCCGTAAATGAAGGTGGCCCACAGACCACACTGAGCAAGTGTGAGTTCCCCGAGGCTTGCCTAGACCTTCCCTTCCCACCAACCTTTCCCTCCCGAGCCCCTACAGCATTTACTGCTTGTATTGGCGCTTACAAAGCTAGAAGGGACTCTCAGGTCCCCCTCCCCACCTACACACACACACACTTTGTGCTAAGGAAGACACGGAGGCTCCGGGAGAAGAGACTTGTCCCACAGCCTGGTCGCTTTTCCACCTGGAGCTGTTGCAGACTTGCATGGCCTTTACAAGGAGTCAGGATTGTAGTTTCACACAGACCATTTCCCAGGCCTGGGCTTCTGCGTAATTCAGCCACCTGCAGCCCTATGAGGTGATCATAAGCCCTGCCCAGCACCCTTATTCAAATCTTTAAATCCACTTGATAGGAAAGCCGTTTGTAAACTGAAAAGTGCTATACAACTTTGAGGTATCAAAGGAATAAGAGCTTTCCTTCAGAGAGGTTGTGATGGCTCAGCTTACGCCCTCGTATGTCACCACAGTACCGGTAAAAGTACGGGATGTGTGCACTGATGATGACCTCCAGATGCCCTGTCCTCCAGGAATGCCTTGGATTGGAAGCCTTGGCTCAGCAGGACCCAAGAGGACAGGCTGAAGGCTAGCTTTACCCATTTCCTTTAAAGGAAGGGAAAGCCTAAGAGCCCTACCCTTCCCTCCAGAGCAGCACAGATGTTACAGCTGTTTTCACTTCCTCTCGTGTTGCCATCGTTTTGCAGCCTGCTCAGTAATTTTTTCCCACTTCACTAGCCCAGTAAAAGAATAAGGAAAGTGCCCTCAAGTCTTCTCTTCTAGGTTGAAGAGCTGGCCCTTCAATCAATGATTAATTCTAGAGGAGGGGATGAAATGCTGTCTTCTCAGTCTGCACCTGAACAGCCCCAAGATGTAAGCTTAAGTGTGGGTCTAGGGAGAGAATGCAGAGTCCACTCTGCTCTCATGTTGCTGGGGGGGTCAAATATTGTTGTAAATCGGTGGGTCCCTAGGCCTCTGGGAAATGCTGATAGGAATTAATTTCCCAGTTTAATAAGCCATCTGTTCTACATTACTCTTAGGCATGAACCAGCCCACCTTCCTATAAGTCAGTTATACTTTATTAATTAATTACTAACCTGTTGCCTCCACCCTCCTGGTCATCCATCCTTTGTAGCTGCTCCGATGAACCAGGAAGAGTGTGGAGATCTTTGTAGAGAGATGTCAGAACCCTTGCTGGCTTGTAAATGATGAGTAACTTTGGGGCTAGAAAATAGCGTGGCTTCAACTATAAGGTGAATGCTAAAAAATGAGTTCTTATCTTCATCGTATTCCTCTCTTATCAAATGCCCTCAAGTAAGTCAGTAAAATCAGATTCTTTCTAAATACATCATATTTGAGTAATTCTCCCAGATGTTGTTTATTGGTTAAAGCATTTAGAGCCATTTGAAAGCAGCACATGTAAGTCAGTACAGTTCTTATGCTGGCACTTTCTACAAGACCGCCTTTGTAAATCAGGTGACGTTCTGTCAAATGTGGGGCAGGTACACTCCCCGCATTTTGGCAGCAGGCCAGAGGGGATGTGGAGAAATTTATAAATATTACAGTTGGAGATGCAATTTAGATTTGATTTTAAAATGCCTTTTTTAAGAATTTACTGTTTTGAGGCCAGTGTCTTTCCTACTAATCCCTGATGTCCTTGGCTGAAGCAGATGTTGGTGCATGTAGACAATGAAGCGTCCATCAACCAAACAGCACTGGAGTTGAGCACAAGGAGCCATGCCCTGGAAGAAGAGGAGGAGGAGGAAGAAGAAGAAGAATCAGATTCCTGAAGGGGGAAAGAACCAGGGTTAGTTAGTTATACAAAGTAAATATCTAAAGCTCCAGAACTTTCTAAAGAAATTTTTCTGGCATGGGCCCTGTAGCCTGCTTGAAAGGGAAGCAGGAACTGTAGAAGGATGTGCTGTTGAAAAAAAGTCTCCATCAATAACCTCAAGCTTCAGGATATTTTAACAAAACTTGGTGAAATGTAGAAAATCAGAGATGCAGTGTCTTAGCATTAGGTAATTAATGTGGGTGGCGCTGTGTCAGTAATTAGATTCAGGAATTGTGTTCAAAACAGACAAAACTTCCTCTGAAATGCCACTGCAAAAGCCTGGCATATGCAAAAAGGGCAGAGTTTAAATATAAGCCAGCCTTTCCAATCAACAAGGGCTCTTTTA
The DNA here is from genome assembly GCF_024166365.1 of Elephas maximus indicus. Classification (NCBI taxonomy): domain Eukaryota; kingdom Metazoa; phylum Chordata; class Mammalia; order Proboscidea; family Elephantidae; genus Elephas; species Elephas maximus. Next base: position 56,593,139 of record NC_064831.1, on the reverse strand, counting down.
AGAGAGCCAATTAAAGGCTGTTATCATGCTGCTGAGCCCTGTGAGCACAGCAAGGCCACTGTCTCAGCGAGAGAAGATGGCAAGGTGCCCACTGTAGACGGCTTTTTGTGTGGTTGTCATCACATCCAGCTTTGAGACCTCACAGTGTGGTGAAATGTGCTTAAAAATTATAGCTAGCTGCTTGCCAGACACCAACAGAAAAGGATTAGTTCCTCCTTCAGTGAAAACAGTATAGCGGATGGTTTAAAACCTGCTTCTGGCCTTAAGAGGAAGTGTGCCGTTGAAGAAGAAATCACTGTACTTGGGAGGTTTTCTTTTTATAATAAAGAGATGAGAGCTACAGAATAAGAGTTGTTGGAACTTAGTATTTGAAGTGGAGATTCATTTCTACATACTGTCCCTTTTTCTACTGAATATGCCATTAAATTAGTCACTCAAATGTATGAAATTGGTTTGCCCTGCCCAGTGACAGAAGAGCCAAACAAAACACAAAAGACATCAAGCAGAACTTTTATGTAACTGTTCCAGAAGAGAATATGGACCCATTTTCTAATTGTGGTTTCATTAAAGTTATTTTGAGCTACTCTTACAGGAAATAGCGAGAAGTGTATGATGAGCATGTTTCTTGGAAAACAGTGTGAAATGTATTTGGAATAGAAAGCATCAAAGTACATACTTTTGGGGTCTAATTTAAAGTACGAGCATGAGTTTTTTTTTTTTTTTTTTAAGAGCTGGAAAACCCGGCTTTGAATTCCAGCTCTACCATTAACTAGTCACTTGCCCTTTCACCTCTGCAACTCTCACTTGCCCGTCTCTACAGAGAGGATAGTCACATCTGCTCTAGAAGTTTCCAGGGTTGTTGTGAGGTACTAATGAGATACTTAAGGAGCCCTGGTAGTGCAGGGAAACCCTGGTAGCATAGTGGTTAAGTGCTATAGCTGCTAACCAAAAGGTTGGCAGTTGGGACCTACCAAGCGCTCCTTGGAAACTCTATGGGGCAGTTCTACTTTGTCCTGCAGGTTCACTATGAGCCAGAATTGACTTGATGGCAATGGGTTTTTGGGTTCTGGTGGTGCAAACAGTTAAGTGCTTGTCTGCTAACTGGAAGGCTGGCAGTTTGAACCCACCCAGACTCCACTGAAGATCTGGCAATCTGCTCCCATAAAAGATTACAGGCTAGAAAACCCTATGGGACGGTTCTCCTGTCACGTGGGGTCGCTTTAAGTCACAGTGGACTAGACAGCACCCAACAACAGTGAGATGTTTCAAAATCCAGCTGTTATTGGTGTCTCAGGAAGGGGAGTTTGAGGAAGGAGTCTGGCACAGGGAATATCATTATTGAGAACAAGATTCTTCTTGGTAAAAGTGGCTGGGAAAAAAAAGTTCTTCGACTACAAATGCAATACCTTAGAGTGTTAATAGAGAATTTAAAACACCCCTCAAATGGCACCAAACATGAAAGCATTCGGATCCAGGTGTTAGACAGCAGGTTACCCCATTCTTCTTCCTCTGGATACAGTTTGCTCATTTTAATGAGACATATCCTCAGTAGTGGGGTCATTCCCTCTGTTATCAAGACACAGGGTGGGAGGAGGGTGTGGGTCTTAAACCTCGGCCTGAGTGTTTGCTGAAAACACGTAAGTCAAACTGCTGACTTAGAACAGCCGTTAGCCTCATAGTGAGAAAAAACCATTGACTAGCTTCAGTAGCCATGTTTACGACACTGGTTTTTAAAATCCTGGCTTCATCCCAAGCTCTGGTAGACCCAGAGTGGAACTGCCTCCTCAGGAGATTATTTCTTCAAGTTGTTTTTAATCTAAAAATGTATCGAAAACAAGGGGAGAGTTACTGACTAGGCCACCTCGCAAGCACCTCAAGTTCCAGAAGTCACTTCGAAGAAGGAAAGGGCATACGTGGCCAGTTGGGACATGGCTTTGTTTTCTGTGACTTCACTGCCACCTCACAGGTGTGACGAAGCCCATGCCAGGAAGGTGTGGTTAAGTGTAAGTGGGAAAAGGGCAAGACGATTGCTCAGCATAGCCAGACGGCATGTGACTGACTAGGGCAGTGGCTCCAGCTGCCAGCTCACCGGCAAAGGCACCCCTGTGAGCTGTGGTCCTGGAGCCGGGCAGCCCAGGCCCCTAGGGCGCCTCTGTACGGAAAGTGAAAAATATGGCGATTTTCTTCAGATTTGCTCCCATCCCCACCCCAGGCTGCTGCTGTTCACTTTTATAAACAGGTGGAAGGAAGGTGCTGGAAGATGAACAGAGGGGGGTGTTCTGTGAGAAGAGCTGAACAAAATTTCAATCATTCTGTGATTTGAAGATGAATCACAGGAAGCCCCATCAGCCCAAAGCACTGAACTTGTCTTAGTGTCATGTTTCTGCCTTCTGGTCCCCTTCCTGTCCTTACCTTTCCGCGCTATAATACTTGGCTAAAGTGTATGATTTCTTCAGTCCTAGAGAAACTGAAAATCTCCCCACAAAAGCAGAAAAAACTTTTGCCCTTTTTTTTTTCTTAACTTGATAGTATATTTATTAGAATAAGAGATTAGAGTTGTTAAACATCTGGATTAAAACGGTTAACAGGATTTTCATACAATTTTTAGGCACTATACACACTTGTTTTATAATAGCATCAGTACTTGGATTCAGGGAAAGATTAATCTGACACGTTTTAATGCCTTGATCCATTTGTGACATTCAAAATAACTTGACTGTTTTAGAAACACTAATCCAAACTTAGAGAGACACACGCCACTAAATAACCCCACCTAGTATATTTAAAAATAAATATAGAAATACAACCAGAAGTCTACAAATCATCCCAGTAGACAGACTGGTGAAGCCCTGGCTATCATGGCAGTGAAGGGCCCTGGCAAGATTTTGATGGAAAATGCTGAATTCTACATCAAAAGCAAATTACTACTACTAAAAACATGACGTACACTTTGTGACGCTCATTTTCATAGCAGCAAAGCATGCCTCACACACACTGCCTGTGAAGGGTGTCCCAGGCTTCCCCACTGGAGTGGAGAGCAGGTGCGCCGGCAAGAACGCAGTGCTGCGAGGTGGATGTATCAGAGAGCCCTGAAAATACATGCGGCCAGCCAGTCACAGTGAGGGAACAGCAGTGCAAGTTTCAGGAAGAATGACTACCCACAGTCACCAGAGGTTCACTGTAATTCAGCGTTGCTCATGTTTTAATCATCAGCACACAGATGCCCCAAGCACACAGCCAATCCACTTAGGGGACTAACAATAGAAGAATAAGACAGTAATAGTAAAAATAAGTAGAATTTTGGCACATGCTGTATCTTCATCCTTTATCACAGGTGAAATGGACGTCTGAATGGAGCCAGGCATGGGAACGAGGCCCGAAAGCAACATGGCATGCCACTGGGCAGGGGACTCTGCTGCTTCATTAACGCTTAGACGCCAGCTGCGTGCGTTGGTGTGCTGGGCTGGTTAAGGCCGATGGTGGAGCAGAGCCAACCGGCAAAATCCACTTCTTCAGCATCAGATCTCTTGATAAACGTGTGAACCTGGATGTGAGGAAACAGGAAAAGGAAGTAGTATTAAAACACGACCCAGAAGGAAAATCCAGGTGTCTCGGGGCCAGGGCTTGTGCAGCACTTGGAAGGAGCTCCTGGGGGCTGCCCTGGAGCAGCAGTGGGGGCCAGGAAAGCAGGGCCAACTGCAGGCCAAACAGCCAGCTCAGCCTGGTGCTGCCAGTCTCGCTGGCTGTGAGGTGTTGGGGAATTCACTTGCCTCTCTGAGCTAGAAATGGGGGTAATAGCTCTGCCTTATACACCTCACAGGGTTGTCACAGGGAATGAAGGAAATGGTGGACTTGAAAGTGCATGTTTACACTGTACAGGTGATAAGACATACAAGATATTTACAGTATTACCCCACCCACCCAGCTACCACACGAGGAGGCCAGTAGAGAAAGACCCAGGGAGGGTGCTGGCAGTGGTAGTGTGAGGAGAACCTGTCAGTATTAGAATAAGGCCCAGTTCCCGTGAAGACGGTGAGTTGGCCCTTTCTTTCCCTCAGCTGCCACAGACCAGTCCTCCCACACACTCACCCAGGCTGGGAGTTATCCCAGCTTTTCTTTTAAACTGATGGGAAGACAGGAGAGATTGGCACTTGGTATGTTGCGGCCCCAGCGCCAGCTGACTTCAGTAGTCAGGGCAGAGCAGCGAATGGGGCTCAGAAAGTACTGGATGGATGGACAGACAGATGATTGAGAGAAAAGGAGAACAGCAAATAAACAGGTACTGTAAGAATCTGCAATAAGTGGACTTACCATGAGTTGCTTCAAATCTGCTCTCTCTGCAGGGTTTTTGATTAGGCTTAAAGGAAGAGAGAGAATGTGAGAGCTATTGCCTGGCACGGGCCCTCATCATAATTACTTAGTCCGCATGCCTGTCCCCCGATGCTGCAGGCTCTGTGAGGAGTGCCTGAGCCTTATCCATCTTCCTGGCCTCAGCACCTCGTCACGCCCGTAGGTTAATGAGTGCCTGCTGAATTAAAGGCTCAAAAGGCAGCATGCCGATCTCCGTGGAGCATGTGCCAAAAGCAGCCACTGGTTTATCCACCACTGTACATACACCAGGAGTGTCACATTAAGTCCTAGCGCTCCGGAAGTAGGGCCGAGGGCAGCAACTGAGGGGAGGGAAGAGGGCAACACCACACCCAGCAGAAGCAAAGCTGGAGCTCCTGAGGTGGGCTGGGAGCCTAATGAAGCCACCCTGCCCTTCCAGAGAACAAGAAGCCGCTTACCATTTATTCACAAAATCTTGGAATTCCAGACTGAATACTCCACTGGGAAGTTTTGGAGGAGGCTGCAAACACATGTCAAGACATGAGAAACGCCTGGCTCCCCGCTCCAGCCACCTTCTCTCCCCTCCCCACCCCCACCTTAGGGCAGGGCTGCCCTTATCCAGTCAAGGAAAGATGGGGCAGGAGGCCATCGACAGCCTGCTGAGTCACCCTGTTGGAAGCACTGGTCTTGCATGCCAGTTAGAACTGGGTTCAGGTCACTGTTCTACCACTCACTTGTTGAGGGACATTGAGTAAGTCACTGTTCCTCTCTAAGCCTCAGTTTACTCTTCAATGAAACGAGGGAGTTGGACCAAATAATCTCTGGGACCCCTTCCACCACTGACTCTACAGTTCTAACTCTTGGGAGGGTGGCACAGAAACATAACCAGAAAGTAGGAGCAGCAGGAGCTATGGGATACGTAAACCACCAGGCAGCTGCAGAAGTCACAGAAGGCCCAACACAGTCATCTTTCCTGAGCCCTGGAGGGGCAGCGAAGGTTGGTGAAACCCTAACTGGCAGAGGGCTGGGTCTGGAGGAATGCTGTCCGCACACTCTGGGAATGAGGCCATTTTTGGGCAACAAACCAAGAGCACTGACAACAGCTCTCGTTTCCGATGGTAGGGACCACAGAGGGCTACACAGTACAAGGTCCCAGACCACCAGGCTCACGGGCCACATGCAGCCCCAGGAACTGTGAGCCCGCTTTACAGGCCTTGCACTGGGGCTGCATGTAGCTTCCTTGTGAGAAGCTGACTTAACCACAGTGCCCAGGACGTCACTGCTCTGATGTGTAGGCCAGAAGCAACAGGCGATTCGTGAGGTCAAAAATAAAACACTGGGCCTTGCCCCCTACCAGAAAGCCCCGCCTAGCCCTCTCCCCCTGAACGCTTCCTCAGAACAGTGGGTGAATGAGCCTGAACTGAGGCCAAGGACCCCTCTTAGGAACAAGGACCCACAGCAAGCCTCACTCTGCAGACTGTCCCTGCTGCTGAGGGGCGTGGAGGGGATGTCCAGAGAGAGGGCACTGGCAGCTTGGCCTCCAGAGGCCAGTCCATTCCTCCTAAGAGAGAAGGGGCCAGGCAAGTGTGGCAGCAGAGCAAGAGGTAACCCAGCACCCCTGAGCACAGCCTCCTGAAGGGGGGGGTGGGCGGAGAGGTGGCAGGAGGAAAGAGCACCAGAGGGAAGGACCTCAGCCTTTCATCTGGGAGCCTCAGTGTCCTCACCTGCATGAGGAGGACGACAAAACCAGTCTGGTCCACCTCAGCAGTGCCGGGAGAGCTAAGCAGGAACATGAGGGTGAAGATACAGAAGGAGACGGGCAGCTGTATATTTAACCTCTGGCCTTCCCGTCCCTTAACGCGGCTCCCAGCCAGCACTGCCCAGCCGGTCCCGAGTACAGGATGGCTTCCTGACTGCCACAAATGCAACCCGCTCTGCCTTCCTGAAATCCTTAAGCAGCAACGGTCAGATCTTGACCTTCTTTTCCATGCCCCATGGAATATGGGATGAAGCTGTGCAGAGAGCAACTAGAGGTAAATTAACCTCCCCAGCAGACACAGTGAACCAATGACAGTGATTTAATTAACTGCTGGGGTTAGCCAGGATTTTCCTGTTGAGTTTGTAATGGAAAAAGAAAAAAAGACCTTTCTGAGCCTTTTGAGGTCTGTTTTCTGAGAATACTAAGAAGTGGGAGACATCATTCCACTGGCCTTTTGAGAAGAAAAGAACTGGACAATAATCTTTACACCCCCTCCAGCTGCTTCCCAAACATGCCAATTGGTCCTCTTCTCTTCCTCTGCCCACGCTGCCCCTGGGCCGGCAGTGCTGGCCTGGCTGTCTCCTCAGTCTGGAGCCCATCTTGCCCTGGCCCAGCTCCTCCACCCCTGCCAACCAGGGAGGAGGCTGCCCTCCTCTGAGCAACCCTTGTGCTTGTCCACAGTTTCCCTCTCCCCAAACCCAAACCTGATGAATGAATGTCAGCATATTCCTTCCTTGATCCTTTTTTTCATTTAAACATACGAGTATATTTGTTTCACAAATAATCTTTGTTCTTTGTATTAAAGTCAGCCAATACCAATAACCAAAAGAAAATCTTAAGTACCTGAAATTCCATCACTCAGCAATAACTATATTTTGTTACTTTCCAGACTTTTTATATGCACATATATGCATACACAGATTTTTTTTAGGAATTGGTGATACCATTATATAACTATTCTGTAATCCTCTTGTCACACAACAGTTCATAGTGAATGTTCCTGTCTATTTCTATGCTGCCATTTTTATGTTCATAGCTTTTTAATGGCACTTAAGAGAGAGAACCCTATATTCGAGTTATGTATGCATTGCCTTGCCTCCTCTACACAATCTTTAAGACTTTTCTTTTCCACCTTGGGATTTCCACCCCATTCCTACCCAACCCCACAGTACTTAACAAACAGGAAAATGCACAAGAAATGCTTGGTGAGTGAAAGAACAAGAAGTAAGTGGGCAACAGAGAACCCCTGAGGGAGCAGGAGAGCGGTGGGATGCAGACCCCAAATTCTCATAAAAAGATCAGACTTAATGGTCCAACTGGGACTAGAAGGACCCTGGAGCCCATGGTCCACAGACCTTCTGTTAGCCCAAGACGGGAACCATTCCCAAAGCCAACTCTTCAGAAAGGGATAGAACTGGAATATGGGATGGAAAATGATAATGGCGAAGAACAAGCTTCTTGGATTGAGTAGATACATGAGGCTATGTTAGCATCTCCTGTCTGGAGGGGAGATGAGAGGGCAGAGGGGGCCAGAAGCTGCCCAAATGCACATGAGGAGAGAGAGTGGAGGGAAGGAATGTGCTGTATCATTAGGGGGAAAGCAATTAGGAGTATATAGCAAGGTGTATGTAAACTTATGTATGAGAGACTGACCTCATTTGTAAGCTTTCACTTAAAGCACAATAAAAAGTAATAATAAATAAAGTACTCTATTAAAGAGAGAAAAAAAAGGAAGTAAGTAGGCAAGGTGGAGCTCCTGAATCTAGGAAAGGAGGAGAGACTCAGAGCTACCTGAAGGCATCTCCTTGGGAAGGAACCCCTGAGGTCTCTAAACCAGCCCCTCAATTCCAAGAGTATGATACACAGACCAGAACAAGCGAATCCTGGGCTAGGCGGCCCACACTGGGGGACAACTCGCGGGTTTCCTAGTTAACTCAGTTGTTGGGTTTTTTTCTTAAGAGGACCAAATAATTCCAAGGTCAAGGAAGCCGGGTGGTACTTACCTCGTTAACTATGTAATCCAACAACTCAAAAATCGCCATGGGAGGTCGGCTGTCCATTCCATAAGCTAGAATTCATTAAAAAAAAAAAGGAAGAAAACACTTCTCAGAAACAGATAAGATGAGGATAGGGGTTGGGCATGGATCCCAGGAACCAGAACAAGGTCATGGATGATATTAGACAAGACAGCCACATTAAGGCCTAAACACAGGGGGCACCAGCAAAGGCCATGGAGTCACCAGCTGGGGTACCTGTCTGTGCTCTGCCACGCCCTAGGCTTGTGACCTTGGGCAAATCAGTTGACCACCGAGCCTCAGTTTTGAGTTTTGTAAAGTGGGATTGGATAATAAAATTATATCTGCCCTTCCTCCCCCTTCCTTGTCATTCAAAGAAGAGCAAATGAGATACAAGCAGTCCCCAGGTTACGAACGTCCAACTTATGTACAACCTGTAGTTACAAACGTACCCCTGTAAAGCCTATTAAAAATTCAAGGTACATACAATGGTTCATAACAAATGGGCACTACTTTGTGACACACATCAAAACATTATTATTATTACTGTATTATTATGTTAAAGATGTTTTAGTGTATCTGGCAGTGTTTAATGTTTTTATGCACAGAAGGGTACACTATATACTAAGACAAACATTGACGTTAGATACGAAGTGTACCTAACTATTCTGACTTATGTGCAATTTTGACTTAAAGACAGACTTAGGAACAGAACTCAAGCGTAATCTGAGGACTGCCTATAATGTCAAAGGACTCAGCTTCTTCCTTGTCCCTGAACTTGGTTTTTTTTTTTATACCTGTCTTTTTTTGTCTTAGTGATGTAGAGCTGTTATAACAGAAATGCCACAAGTGGGTGGATTTCACAAACAGAAATTAATTTTCTCACAGTTTAAGGGGCTCGAAGTCCGAGTTCAAGCTGCTGTCTCTAGGGGAAGGCTTTCTCTCTCTGTTGCTTTGGAAGAAGGTCCTTCTCTCTTCTGAGCTTCTGCTCCTGGGTGGTCTTCATATGGCTTGGCATCTCTCTTCCCCATCTCTGCTTCTCATATGCTTGTTTAATCTCTTCTGTATCTCAAAGGGATTGACTCAAGACACACCCTGCACTAATCCTGTCTCATTAACAACCCATTCCCAGATGGAATAATAACCACAGGTGTAGAGGTTAGGATTTACAACATATTCTGGGGGGACATAATTCAATCCATAATATTCCACCCCTTGACCCCCCAAAATTCATGTGCTTGCTACATGCAAAACACATTCACCCCATCACATCATCCCCAAAGTCTTAAATCAACTCCAAGTCCGAAATCTCATCTTCTGAATCATCTAAATCAAATCTGGGTGAGACTTGAGGTGTATTCCATCCCGGGGCAAAACTCCTCTTCATCTGCGAACCTGTGATATCTACAAATTACCTGCTTTCAAACAAATTGCAATGGTAGAACAGGCACAAGGTAGACATTTCCTTTACAAACGGGAGAAACTGGAGTGAAAGAAGGGGTAACAGGTACCAAGTCCAAAATTCAGCAGAATAATTTACATCAGCTCTCAAGGCTTGAAAATAATCCTCTGTTCTCTGAGACTATCTGGGCAGCGGCCCTGCCCCCAGACCCTAGCTGTTGGCCATGCCCTTTGCATTTGGGTAGAGGCCCCTGGCCCTGGGCTTCAGCTCCGCCTTCCAGGGCCACGAGGACCACAACTCTGCTCCATTAACTTTGGGCAGTCCCATTCTCCTAGTCCATCTGAGTGGTGAACCTACCTCTTGACCCCAGGAGGCCCAGTTCTTCTGGCCCTTGGGCATGGCAGTCCAGTCCCTCAGCTCTGAGAAGTGGTCCCACCCCCCTGGCATTCGTGAACAGCAGCCCCACACTTTGGAACACAAGTTGGTGAAGATCTGTCTCTTTGAAACCCAGCAGGCCCGTGGTTCCACCCTTTGACATCGAGGCAGCCCTGCTTCCTGTGCTCTCTCCAACAGTTCCGCTGATCTCTCAGTTTCTCCAGGCACAGTCATTTTCTTGGAGGACAGCAGATGTAGCTCCTTTGACCTGTTTCCTGCCTGGAGAATTCTAAGAGGCAGATGGCATTCTTTCCTTTAGTTCTTTCTCTTCAGTATAAGCTGATGGGTTTCTGCTGTGGTAGGTAGCTGGTTAGCTCCGTCAGACACTGGCTTCATCTCTTTAACAAAGATTGTGTAGCCAAATCCTCGATAAAAATTCAAGACACACGCGTCCTTAGTTTGTACAACAGAATTTTCCAAATCTTTAAGTTTTGTTTTTATTTTGCACAGTTCATTTTTAAGTCTCTTTCCTCTCACATTTTACTATAAGCAAGAAGAAACCATGTGGCCCCTTTAAGATCTTGCTTAGAAATCTCATCAGCCAGACAGACTGAATCAGAATCTGCATTTTAACAAGATCCCCCAGGTGATTCTTACCTATAACTTCCTGGGAACTGGTTAGAAATGCAAATTTGCAGCAGGGGTTCAAACCAGAATGAACTGGTTCGGAGCCCTGTTTTAAAGCCTCACCAAAAGCACAGTTAACATCCAAATGTCTAGCAACATTCTGTTGCTGACACCACATGTATTCTCTAAGACAATAGAAACAGAAACATTCTCTATAGCTCTCCTCACTTCCTTTTGAGCCCTTCAGAATTGCCTCTGATGTCAATAACTCTACCAACAGTCTCTTCAAGGCAATGTAGGCTTTTACTATTTACTATTAGGCACCTTAAAACTCTTCTGGCCGCTACCCATTACCTAATTCCAAAACTGCTCCCACATTTTAGGTATCTGTTAGAGCAGCACCCTACTTTCTCAGTACCAAATTCTTAGTTATCTAGTGCTACTATAACAGAAATACCACAAGTGAGTGCCTTTAACAAACAAATTAATTTTTTCACAGTTTTAGGAGGCTAGAGGTCCAAGTTCTAGGGGAAAGCGCTCTCTCTGTCAGCTCTGGAGGAAGGTCCTTGTCTCTTCTGAACTTCTGCTCCTGGGCAATCTTCATGTGGCTTGGCATCTCCCTTCCCCATCTCTGCTTCTTTCCCTTGCTTGTTTTAATCTCTTTTATATCGCAAAAGAGACTGACTCAAGACACACCCTACACTAATCCTGCGTCATTAATATAATAAAAACAACCCATTCCCAAATGGGATTGTAACCACAGGCATGGAGGTCAGGATTTACAACACATATTTTTGGGAGACACAATTCAATCCATAACAATACCTCAGAGTCATAGACCAGCCTCAGGGACCAGAGCCACCAGCTCTTCCAATGATCTGCCAACCTCCTCCCAGTCCCCTCTTTGTCTCCCTTTATACACACTCTCTCCCACATGGGGAAACCCTGGTGGCACAGTGGTTAAGAGCTTCGGCTGCTAACCACCGGGCACCCCTTGGAAGCCCTATGCGGCAGGTCCACTCAGAATCAACTGGACAGCAATGGGTTTGGTTTCTGTTTTCTCCCATATGGGCCTCATGGATCAGATCTCCCTGGTCAGACAGGAGCTTCCTGATAGAAACTACATATGAAAATGATGGCTGGGCCAGAATCTTCACTAAGGATCAGGTTTACTTCACAATATTCGCGTTCAGAGAGGCCAGTGGTCGTGCATAGTGTTTATCATCTTGGGAGTCAGACTTGGCCACTTACAAGCTTATGTGACCTTGGCATGCTAACTGCTCTGTGCCTCAGTTTCCTCATCTATAAAACAGAGATTATAACAGTGCTCCCATACAGGGTCGTTACTAAAAATAAGTAATGCGAGGCAAATCGAGAGAGGTAGAAAGTAGATTAGCGGTTGCCAGGGGCTGGGGGCGGGGGCGGTAGGAGTGACTGCTAATTGGTAAGATGGAAATGTTCTACAATTAGATAATGGTGATGGCTGCACAATACTGTGACTATACTAAAAACCAGTGGATTTTATACATTAAAACGGTGAATTTTATAAAATTAAAAAAATGACCAAAATAAAAAAATAAGAAGAAAATGCCATGACCAAAAAAAAAAAAAAAAAACGATACTGAACAGAAAGAGCTAAGCACAGTGCCTGGAACATAGTAGGCACCCAACAAATAGTAGGAAGTTGGTGGTAATAACGTGGAGACCCATGCCCTATTTCCCCTTTGCCCCCAGCCTGCCACAGGGCCAGGGGTCAGTCTGGGGCTTATGTACAGATAATCAGCCCTCCAGAAACCCCAGACAGGCACTCACAGCTGAGCGGCCTCCCAGGGGTCCTTGGCCTGGGCGGTGTCTCAGCTGCATCTCCCTCCACATGGCACCCAAACATCAGCTCCAGCTCCTTGGCATCTGGAGGAGGGATGGGGTACCTCCCAACTGCCATCTCCACCAGAGAGAGCCCCATGCTCCAGATGTCCGACTGCACAGAATAGTGGGTCCCCTGGAGTCTTTCTGGCTGCAGGAGAGATGGACACACAATTATAATCACCTAACTCGGCCCAAGCAGAAGAGGTGGGTGGATGAGTCCCCAGGGATGCTCAGAGAGGTCTCCAGGTTGGCCTGGGCTTCCTGCCCCTTGAGGGGTTTGTTCTGCAGGACAGTGGGCTGCTTTGCTCAGTCCTGGCCCTGGTCTGCCAATGCATTTTATCTTCTTCTGTCCCTTCATCTTGAGAGCTGACATCCCGGTTCAGAACCTCCTGAATCTGGCCTCCTGCCTGCCCCCAAATACTGTGTTTACCTACTCAAGGTGGCTCCTGCGGCTCTGACCCCTCCTCCAGCCTCTATCTCCCGTGAACTGAGTGCATCCACCACAGCCTGTGGGTCCAGGTTTGCCCAGCCTGACCACAGTTTTGCATGTGCAGCAGCCTGTCCGAGGCCAAGCTAAGAGACTCATCTTGTCATGCGAGTCAGAGACATGAAGTCTCTGGAACATGGGTCACCGTGAGTGATGCAGTCAGTAGAAAGGACACTGGCCTGAGTCTGGAACGCTGAGTTCTAAGATCCACTCTGCCACTGACTCAAAGTCTATCCTTGGACAACATGGAATGGTAGAAAAGGCAAAGGATTTGTGTCAGGAGATCTAAGTTCCTACAGGCTACGTGATCCTGAGCCTCGATTTCCTCATCTATAAAATGGGACTGATGATGATGTCATTAACAGTAACAATGCCTGCCCTGGTGGCACAATGGTTAAGCACCTGGCTTCTAACCGAGAGGTTGGTGGTTCAAATCCACCCAGCTGCTCTGTGGGAGAAAGACCTGGCAATCTGTTCCCATAAAGGTTACAGCCTAGAAAATCCTATGGGGCAGTTCTACGCTGTCACATGGGGTGACTATGAGTTGAAATCAACTCAACAGCCCCTAACAACAACAATTTAATGCACAGGGTTATTAAGAAGGTCAAATCAAATGAAAATGTATGTTAGATGTTGTAAAATGCTATAAAATATGAGTTGTTATTGGTGAAAAGAGTAAAAAAAGTGCTATACAAAGGCATCATTTTTACTGAGCATTATTTTAAATATCACATGTATTTCAAAAGCCCTACATAAAAAACTTTAGCTATTCTGACTATCATATATTTATTTAGACATCAAATTATTTTTCACTAACTCCAACACTAGACTGTTTTGGAACTGACCACATAACCACAAAAACCACGCCACTAAACCCTGGATCAATAAGTCCCAGGGCCCGTTCATTGATTTTGAACTTGAGAGTTGGCAGCTGAGTGCCCTGGGGTGTCGGCTGCTCAGTTATTAGCATTTAGAGAAGAGGCAGTGAGGGGAGGGCTGGGGAAGGGGGTCGGGTTCTGAAGGACCTGTGGGTTTGGATGTTTCTTAAAGGCTGTGAGTCACTATAGTGGCCGGGTTGGGATGTGGGTCAGCACCCGGGTGAGTGATGTTGACATTAGCTGGAGTCTCAGTGGGGGCGGGGGCCAGCAGGAAGGAATGTGGCCATGAACTTCCACACCAAGAGGCCAGGGTCTGCTATCAAAATCCTACCAAGAGGCAAGTGAGGGTGTGCTGTGGAAGGACTGTTGAACTGCCAAGGAGGAGATTAGCTTTCGATCCTGGCTCTGCAAGGTTAGGTGGGCAAGGTGCTCAACTGCCCTCAGTCTATACTTCCTCATCTCTAAAATGAGAACAATCATCTTTACCTGATGGCATAATTACAGGACTCCAGTGAGATCATTCACTCGTGTGAAAGTGTTTTGAAAGAGAGCACAAAGAGCGCTCTCCACGCACTAAGCATCCTAAGCCTCTGAGCTGTCCCCTACCTCCAGAAAGGTTCCCACTCACTCGAACACTCCTTTACCCTGTGCCTCTTCAGCACACGTGCACATTCTCACCATTCCAAATTGTTCTCAGGCATGCGTCCTCCACTCACTCACCGAACATGCACCCCACTGGCCAAGCATTTCCTGAGCACCTGCCACGTGCCAGGCCCCGCACCTGGCCCTGAGGACAACAGGGATGCCTACGGCCTCGTCTCTACGAGGGAAGAGAAGATGCTGATGCAGCCACGGATGTGGGGACAGCCACACAGCACTCTGGTGGCAGCGCGGGCCAGGTTTTCTGGGCTGAGACGGGGGAGGTGACTGGGAGACATGCAGCGAGAAGGGAAAGAAGAGGCTGGACTAGAAAACAATTGTGAACAGAGTTAGGGGCCACTGGATGCTGAAGGATGGGGAGCTGGAAGGGAACTTAAAAGCTGTGATCACGTTTCTACCTTGGGACACCAGGAAACAGTGATGCCATTTACTGCTAACGGTTTGGGGTGGGCTCATGTTTGGGACTTTAGGGTTTGAGCATCTGATGACAATCAGGTAGGAATACCCAGAGGTAGCTGGAACTCACCACCTCTTCAGAATGGAAGCCAAGATCTGGGAAACATCTAAAGCTACAGGCATGCCCTCTTCTAGTGAGCCAATGTGCCAATACACCAATTATGCTCCAAGGCCAAGGCCAGGATCATCTCCCCATTAGACTGCGATCTCCATGGTGCCCTCATCCCTCTGCCCCCCAGTCTCACCACCCAACGCAAGGCCCTGGATCCACAGGAGAATGCACCCATTTGGCCCCATTCCTGCTGGAAGAGAAGCTTAAAAATGGAGCCCACTGCTCATACCGACATGTAGGACCTGGTGCCCACGAAGGAGTTAGCCATGGAGTCGATGAGCTGCCCACTGACCCCAAAGTCACATAGCTTGATCTCCCCACGGGAGTTCACCAGGATGTTGGAGGGCTTGACATCTGCAAGGACAAGAAAACAGAAAAGCAGGGAGTTACCACAGATAGGTCGGGGAGGAGAAGGGTCTGTGCCCACAGACAGATCAGCCTTGACCACCGGTCCCAGGACAGCCCCGATCTCAGAGCCAGACCTCGGCTGACACACACTGGACACTTAAGTCCCTTATTCCTCCTCGTTCTGAGTTCAAGGAAGGACTATCAGGAGATGAGATGACAAGCTGCCGCAGAGGCAGGACAGGAAGACAGCAGATGTCCACAGATGGCCCATGGTAGGGATCCATTATCATGAATAGTCAAGATTTCAAAGTCTGTTGCTTCAACCACCCCTGCTGGTGAAATACCATATTTGTGGTTGGATCGAAAGGGATAGGGAAAAAAAAAAAAAAAAAACACAATATGGCCTGTACGCTTGCTGAGGCTACAGACCACAGACTCAGAGGGGATGGAGTAGGACAGGATTTCCTGCTCTTGACACATGTACCATGCGCAGAGTTTATGGGTTGTATGTGTGGCAGGGGCTAGGAGCTGCCTTAAGATGCTTTTTCACTGAAGTCACCCCTAACAGCCTGCACATCTACCCTGTTAATGAAAACTGCCCCTCAGGGTCGATGTCATGCCCTCAGCACCAGACCCTGATAGCAGGCCTCCCCTACACAACCACCAACTCCTGCTGTCAGCACTCCCTTTGTGAGAGAGATTGACAATTCCAAATGTCTTCTCTCCCACCTGATTCACATAACTGCCTGTAAAGTGGGCAGCAAGTGCCGCTTATGCTCATTTACGGGTGGGCAAACTGAGGCTCGACCTTGGTGCAGGTCCCCAGGCCAGGGCTTTTCAGGCAGATGTTGGCAAACAAGGAAGGCCCACTCAAGAGCAGGGACAAAACCATAAACTCTGACAGGGAGTCTCTGATAGATGTGATAAAACACAACATTGACCATGTAGAAAATTGGTAAAAAAACAAAACAAAAAACCATCCATAATTCCAACTTACCAGAACTATTATTAGTATTTTATTATTTTTCCCTTCAACGCTCTTTCACATGGATACATTTATTTATTCTTAAAGACATTCCAATAGGTCCATTTAAGTAGTCTTCCAAGGGTAAAATGAGCGGGGGGATTACCCTCTAATATTCCAGTATGTCCTTCACCTATGCACCCCCACCTAGGCCTCATCACCTCCTGCCCAGGTTGTGACCACAGTCCCCTGGCAGCTTCACCCTCTCTACCCAACCCTCGGCATCATGAGGGCAGGGACGTTGTCTGTGTTACCACTATAACCTGGGAGCCAGAACAATTCCTGCTTGTTGAAAGAATGGATGTAAACTCAACACGTACACTCACAGAAGCTTCTCAAATGGATGAATGTAAACCCAATGTGTACACTGACATGTTAGCATACGTGTGTGTACACACACATGTATACATACATGCACACAGAGCAATCACACAGTCTTTCTAAGACCCAGAATGTCACCTCCTCGGCCAACTGGTTCCAGGTCAGGCTCTTCAGTAAGGAGCACAGGATACGAGACCCAGGTGACTTTTCCAAGCCCCATTGTTGTTGTAATTGGTGTTAGCCGCCACCAAGTTGGCTCCTGACTCATGGTGACCCATGTGTTACAGAGTAGAACTGCTCCATAGGGTTTTCTTGGCTTTAATTTCTACAGAAGCAGTTTGCCAGGCCCTTCTTCCATGGAGTCATTGGATGGGTTCAAACCATCAACTTTTAGGTTAGCAGCTGATTGCCAATCACTTGTGCCACTGTGGTGCAATGGATCACTTTTGCGTGGCCTTTCTTGCCATGGTCTTGTAACTTCCACCCAGGTGATTGGGTGAGACTGTGCAGATGGGGTAATTGTGGCCCACCAAAGGGACTGGTCAGTTTTGCCATCCTGCTGGGCTTGAAATGAGCCATCCCAGATACGGGAAGGAGAGGATTTCACCACCATCAAGGCAGGAGAGACTGGCAGGAGGCACCACAATGGGCTTCTCAGCCCACAGAGTGACAAAGGCAGAGGCTGAGGGGCCAAAGAGAGAGGCATGCCTGCAGCACAGCTGGGAAGAGGCTGTTCTGGTGGAAGAATTGCACCCTGAGCATTCCCGAACCTGAACTATACCGTATAACTTCCCTAATAAACCCCATAATCATGAGTATTGTCTTTGAGTTCTCTCTGGCCATTGCAATGAACTATTGAACCCAAAAGGGAAGGAGAGAGTGCCGTGGGAGGGACGGTTTGTGTCAGAACTGGTAAAGACGAGAGAGAGAGGAGGAATGTCTGACCTCTGCCTCACAGGACTCAGCCTTGGGCTGTTGATCTTGATTCTCCTTTCCCTTGTGACGTTAGAGGAGGTCAGATGTCGTACCCACGGTGTTTTTACAGCCATTCAGGCTCCTTCCAAATTCTCCCACAGACCCCTTTTGTCTCCTGTACAAGCATTTTCAGAATATGGGCACCAGAAGTAGCCTCAGAGGGCATCTGGTTCCTCCCGTTTGTGGTGGGGACGAGGAGTTTAAGGCCCAAAGGGGTCCAGGGACTAGTCCGAGGTCACACAGCAAAAACGGTGAAGGTGGAACCAGAGTGCAGCCCTTCTGATGCCTAGACTTGCCCTCTTCCCCGCCACCCTCCAGCCATATTATTCCACAGTTTCACTCATCTGTCCAATGTCCACTGAGCACTTACTATGTGCAGGCACCATGCAGCTCCCAGAGAGACAGCAGTGAACAAATGGACCAAATCCCCACTGCTGTGACGCTTAAATGTCAGTGTGAGGAGACAGACAGTAAACAAACAGATGTGTAACGCCAGGTGGTTACAGTACCATGAAGAAAAATAAAACAACACAAGAGCTTAGAAAGTGAGGGGGTGCTGTTTTGATGAGGTGATGAGGGAATGCTTCCGTGAGGAGGTAACACTTGGGCAACCACCTGGGTGAAGTGAGGGAGTGAGACGTGTGGCCTACTGGAGATTCCATGCACATGGGGAGATTACCAAAGGGACTAACTCTTTTGTTTCTTCTCACGCCTCGAGTTAGAGCAGGCCAGACAAAGAGACTGAAGCCTGACATGGAGCGCACACAGGAAGAGTCTCAGATACAAGCCCCTCTCTTCCCCTAATACCTGGCCTTTCAATCCCTGTGGCTAGACTACTTGGCCTGAGCGTCCTCCTGTTCCGGATGGTCGTTGTGGCATATTCAGGTGTTACTGTAAGGCCTTTTTTTGGGTCTCTTTGTTTTTTGCTTTTGGGGGAAGCTTTATGTGGTAAAAATATACTTAACAAAATGTTTTATCAATTCAACAATTTTTACAAATGCGATTCTGTGACACTGATGACATTCATCATGTTGTGTAACCAACCCTCCAGTAACCAGCTGCCACCAAGTCCACGCCAACTCGTGGCGACCCCAACTCATGGAGACCTCATGTGTGTCAGAGTACAACTGTGTTCCATAGGGTTTTCAATGGCTGATTTGGGGGAAGTAGGTCACCAGGCCTTTCTTCTGAGGCACCTCTAGGCAAACTCAAACCTCTAACCTTTCAGTTAGCAGCTAAGTGCATTAACCATATGCCCCACCCAGGGACTCCATGCAGCCCTCACCACTATCCTTTTCCAAATCATTCCACTAACAGAAACTCAGTGTCCCCTCAGTATAACTCCCCTTCCCTCCTCCCTCCCATCTTGGTAATCACTAATAGACTTTGATGTCTGGGTATTTGCCTAGTTCATATAAATGAGATCACACAATATTTGTCCTTTTGTGGCTGACTCATTTCACTCAGCATAATGTTTTCAAGGTTCATCCATGTCATAGCACGTACCAGGACCTCATTTCTCTTTATGGCTGAGTACAGGCCCTGTTTTAAAGCAACAGAGTTGCACTGGCTAAAAAGAACAAACCGAAAAAACCAAGCCAGTTGCTGTCAAGTCGATTCCGACTCATAGGGACCTTATAGGACAGAGTAGAACTGCCCTATAGGGTTTCCAAGGAGCAGCTGGTGGATCTGCACTGCTGACCTTTTGATAAGTAACCAAGCCCTTAACCACTGCACCATCAGGGCTCCAGCTAAGGAGCCAGGAGGCCTGTATGCAAGTCCTGACCCTGCCACCTGCTCTAATGCAGCCTTACCCAAGTCACTTCACTGCTCTGGGCCTTGGTCTGCCCATTGGTAACCAAAAACCAAACCCATTGCCGTCAAGTTGATTCTGACTCATAGCGACTCTATAGAACAAAGTAGAACTGCCCCATATGGTTTCCAAGGAGTGGTTGGTGGATTCGAACTGCCGACTTTTGGTTAGCAGCTCAACCCTTAACCACTGCAGCACCAGGACCCCAGGCAGGGATAATAATCACAGCTATCACAACCTCACAAGATGGCGGCCAGGGATGGTCTGCCAGACTATGGGCATTTCAATACCTCACAGTGTTAGAGGATTACGAGGATTGATCGTTACACAGGCTGGCCTCAAAGATTAGCAGTTCATAGAGCCAGACACCCCTCACTACCCAGCAGAGAGCGCCGCCCTCCCCAGGCCCCAGGGAAACTCCTTCTCTGTGCCTTAGACACTGCCTTTCTGAGCTCCAGGTGCTGCTCAGCTAGTATCTGCACTGCTACTGCTGCTGTGGCTGTCCTTTCATCTGATGTCCACTCACATGGAAAGCAAGCCTCTTTTTTTTTTCAAGCTTATGTAACATTTCTGGCTGTCAGCGTTGGCTCCCCCAACGCCCTAGGGATCAACACTGCAGAGCTCAGTGGGGTCTGAGAAGAAGACAGGGAGCTCTGAGCTGGTCCCCCTGCCTGCACCACATGGGTCCTAGGAGCCAGATACACTGCACACTGCCCATCCTGGGTGACCCCGAAGGCCTGACAGGGAAAAGCTCCTTGGAAATCTGGGCCTGCTATACCCACAGTGTGCCACTGTACACACCAGGCTGGGTGTGCTCCTCCAAGGCCACCCCCATGAACCCCAGCTCTTCTCTGGGGCAGAAAGGAGGCATAAGATGTTACATAAGGCCAGGGAGATTGTTTCCTGATCTCTGGGCTTGTGGCACCTGTTTTCTTCCCAAAACAGCCACCCCCTGCTGGCCCCCGTTTTTCCTGTCCCCAGTGTTATGTATTAAATTGTGCCCCCCAAAATATGTGCTGAGAATCCTAACCCCTCTACCTGTGTCAGAGTAGAACTGTGTTCCATAGGGTTTTCAATGGCTCATTTTGGGAAAGGAGATCACCAGGCCCTTCTTCTGGGGAACTCTGGGTAAACTCGAACCTCTAACCTTTCAGTTAGCAGCTAAGTGCGTTAACCATTTGCCCTACCCAGGAGCAGTGAAGTGACTTGCTCAAGGCTGCATTAGAGCAGGTGGCAGGGTCAGGACTTGCATACAGGCCTCCTGGCTCCTTAGCCGGAGCCCTGATGGTGCAGTGGTTAAGGGCTTGGTTACTTATCAAAAGGTCAGCAGTGCAGATCCACCAGCTGCTCCTTGGAAACCCTATAGGGCAGTTCTACTCTGTCCTATAAGGTCCCTATGAGTTGGAATCGACTTGACGGCAACCGGCTTGGTTTTTTCGGTTTGTTCTTTTTAGCCAGTGCAACTCTGTTGCTTTAAAACAGGGCCTGTACTCAGTCATAAAGAGAAATGAGGTCCTGGTACGTGCTATGACATGGATGAACCTTGAAAACATTATGCTGAGTGAAATGAGTCAGCCACAAAAGGACAAATATTGTGTGATCTCATTTATATGAACTAGGCAAATACCTAGAGACCAAAGTCTATTAGTGATTACCAAGATGGGAGGGAGGAGGGAAGGGGAATTATACTGAGGGGGCACTGAGTTTCTGTTAGTGATTTGGAAAAGGGTAGTGGTGGGAATAGGGTTTCCTTGTTGTCAGTGGGGCCATATCACTGTAGATGTGTCTTAAACCTAACTACTTTTGAGACATAAAAAGAGCAGATGAGACACAGAAGGCAAGCACAAATGGGGTAAAGACAGAGGCCACGTGCAGATCTCCAAGGAAGGTTGAGAAGAACGCTAGAGAAGCTGAGACAAGGATCTTCCCCCGGACAGCGAAAGCCTTCCCTTAGAGCAGGCACCCTGAATTCGGACTTCTAGTCTCCTAAACTGAGAAAATAAGCTTCTATACATTAAAGCCACCTACCTGTGGTACTTGTTACAGCAGCACTAGGTAGCTAAGATACCAGTTACCTTCCGCCTCTACCCCATACTGCACAGTAACACCCACACAAATAGGGTGTTGCTCCACTGCAATGGCTCCCTTCTGCCCAAGAGCCTGGCCTTCCACCATTTTCTCCTTACCACTCCAACTTCATGCCCCAACACATCCCTGCCTCCACCTTCTCCTGGTTCAGGATGGCCTCCCTCTAACTGCCCTGTGTTTAAGAGTCTAGCCTCTGAGCCTTTTCTTGTGCTGGTTTCCGCTTCTAGAACATCCTCCTTCCCCACTCACCCTCTCATCTCCACTTCTGGGTGCCTAGTTCTTCCGAGTCCCCTTCCCTACTTGGGGATATGGCGCCGCTCCTGGAGTCCTGGGAGATTTAACTGGCTTCCTTCCCACTCTCCTCCAGGAGAGCCCTCAAATGTTGTTCAAATCATGAGCCCCCCTCTACAACAGACCCCATGTTCTCTTTCTGACCCTTCAATAATAAGAGGGTGATGCTTGAATTAAGCTGTTCAGCGGGTTGTCTATTCTGTTAACACTTCAGGAGCGCCTGCTGCGTGCCTACGCTGTGCTAGGAGTACAAAGGACACAGTACCTGTTCACAGAGCCATCTCCAGACCCAAAACAACAAGAACACATTCACACAGGATTAAGGGCAGAGACACAGATGGGCACTGTGCGCTTGGAGAGTCTACAATCTTCTAACCAGCCCCACCTTCCGAGGGCAGCCTGGGCAGCTGATGAGGCCCCATCAGGCAGGTGTACCAAGACTAAGGTCAGCCCTCATTTTTTCCCTCCATGTTTGAGTATTTGCGTTTTGTTTGGCCTAGGCTAGTATTAACAGAAGCTGCATTCCTCCAGACTTTCTGGAGCCATGGAGGCTGGATGAAGACCAGAAACTATTGCCCTGAGATAATTTTAAAACTTTAAAACAAAAATATCCCCTGAAGTCTTCTTAAAATCAAATAATAGTTTAGCTTAACTAGTAACAAATGTTTCCCTTGAGAATTGCGCTCTTTTAAGATCTATCTATATGGGATCGACTGACAACAGCAACTCAAAAGATTTGATAGGAAACTCAGGGGACAGTGAGTTTACGTTAATGGAAGAGGAACAACTCATCAAAGGAGGGTGAGAATGGCTGCACAACTTGAAGAACATAACCAGTGTCACTGAATTGTATGTGTAGACATTGTTGGATCAGCGTATGTTCTGCTGCATATACTTTCCATAACAATAACAAAAATAAAATAAATTTTTAAAAAAGAAGTTGCACTCCCTGCTGGAGGGTGGTGGGGAAGAATGCAAGATGGAAGAAAGTGGAGCACGGAGAAACAGTGGGGAGAGGAGGACAACAGAAAACAAAGGTGGGAGTGGGGAGCACAGAAGAAAAAGAACAGGCTGGGGGGAGGGAAGCCAAGGCCCACAGAAACCCCCCTCTGGCTCATCTGAGACAAAGACGGAATGCAAAAGCAAAAAGAAGTTGGATAAGTGTGAGTTACAGGTAAAAAAAAAAAAAAAAGGCAAATGAGTTTTTTTCTAACAGTGACTTTTAGACTGGAAATGGTCTTCGCAACCCAGGCAGAACCTTAAAAAACAGGTGAGAGGAAAGGTGGCTGACCCTAGAAGTCAGATCACCTCAACAGAGCCACATACACGTTATCCATGGCCTCAGGGAGTTAATTAAGGAACAAAGATAATAAAAATTCTGAGAAAATCCCCAAACCTTCAATTAGCTATTACCTGTAACCTCCTTACCCAAGCTTTCCCAAGATGTACAAAAGAGGCTCTAGATTTCTCCCCTTCCTGTCTTCCCGCAGAAACCTTGGTGGAGTAAGGTTAAGAGCTACAGCTGCTAACCAATAAAGTCAGCAGTTCGAACCCACCAGGTGCCCCCCTGGAAACTCAAGGGGGCAGTTCTATTCTGTCCATAGGGCCGCTATGAGTCTGAAGCAACTTGATGGCAACAGGTTTTTGTTTTTTGTTTTTGTCTTTCCCCAGCTAACAAGGTGGTAGGACAGGCGGGCCGGCAGAAGAAAACCCACAACAGCTCTGATCAAGCAAGCACCTGCTATGGCCAGGCCCTTTAAAGACTTGACTTCTTTAATCCTCATAGTAACTACAGAAACAAGCATTAGAAACCCCTGTATAAACCAAAACCAAACCAGCTGCCATTGAGTCAGTTCCAACTCCTGGTGACCCTACGTGATGCAGAGTAGAATGCATCACACGGCTGTCTGCACGGCTGTGATCTTTCGAAAGCAGATTGACAGGCCTTTCTTCTGAGGCACCTCTGAGTAGGTGCCAACTGCCAACTTTCCAGTTAGCAGGCTAGCTCTTAACTGTCTGCATCATTCAAGGACTCCTAAACCCCTGTATACAGATGTGGAAAACTGAGGCCCCAAGAGGGCACATTGCCCAACGAGGTCACACAGTGAGTTTTAGGGAAGAGGCTGGGGTTAAAACTCAGGGATTCTGATTTAGTGCTCTCTCCAAAGCCTAGATAGCCTGACCCCAGATAGCCAGACTATCGGCACAGCACTTTGAGTTCTATGCACTCCCAAAGTTCAGAAAAGCCATTTTATTGAAGATACAGTTGGGGAAAGGCTTACTCACATTACAGATGTAGAACAAGCTTTATGTCTGGGAACAGGATTCGACTTGGAGTGGGCTGAAACCCTTGAATTCCAGAGTGTGAGAAAATAATGCGCCCCAGCTGAGGCAGCGAATGCTGCTTCCTTCTCCGTGGCAGCCCATTTATCCCTCTTGACAACTCTAACCTGGAGAAAACGTGCCGACAGCAGGAACTAATGGTTGTGTTTCCCACCTCCTTCTGCCTAACAACTGAGTTCAAAGGGGGAGACCCTGGAGCTCAGGTGCCAGGTCCCAACAAGGCAACTATTTTCATTCCTTCCACTTAGTAGATTTCTACAGCCAAGTCCAGCAACTGCCTCTTAATTTCCTTCTTCTCTCCCAAGATTCATTAGTTTTGAAATGCTTTCATTCTCTACCCTCTTGCAGGCCCTCTCTCCCAATTCCCTGCTCATCACCACCCCTGCCCCCACCCCAAAAAGGCACCCAAACCCTGACAGTTAAGCATTAATTATACAGAATTTACTAAAAGTACAGGAATTGGTTCTCATTTGCACACACTATTCCAAGAGATGTTCTACATTTTTAAAATAAGATGTCGCAACAGGTATAAAAAATGGATATAGGTGCTACACTTATAAAAAGGATAACTACAAGAAAACTGAGAGACCCCAAGTGTGTGCAAGAGGGCAAAGGGGGGGGGGGAGGGAAGAGGGCAGGAAAGGGGTAGGAAAGGGAAAACCTCATATTCCCTGACCTCTCATTTCTAATGACTCTGTGATAATAATATGTGGCTGTACTTACAGATGGTGTCCTGGTGGCACAGTGGTTAAGTGCTCAACTGCTAACTGAAAGGTTGGTGGTTCAAACCCACCAGCTGTTCCATGGGAGAAAGATGTGGCAGTCTGCTGTTAAGATTTACAGACTTGGAAAACCTATGGGGCAGTTCTACTCTGTCCTACCGGGTCACTGTGAGTCAGAATCAGCTGGAAGGCAGTGGGTTTGGTGGGTTTAGTATACTTACAGGCACAGACCCATTTTACAGATATGGAAATAAGGCTCTGTGCCCATGCCCAAGGTCATAAAGTAATCTTTCTGTTGAAAGAACTTGCCTTTAAGCAGTATATTCCCACCTCCAGACTACTTGGGTTACTCCAGAAGACAAGCAGGTATGCAATTTATCACAAAACCAATCAACCACCCGCAGACAGGAGAACAGCATTGTTAAAGTGGATACTTTACACTATTCAAGGAAGAGAAATCACCTAACAAAGTGTTTTGACCTGTTGAAGGCTAATTTTGCTCAGCAGGAGGAAAGGAAAAAAAAGGACAGTGGAAAAAGAGAAAGGTGAAGACAGGCCAGAGATCTGTTCATTTTTAAATCGAGAAAGCCAACCAAACCCTTGGCCATCCAGGGGATCCAAACTCACAGCGACCCCATGTGTTACAGCGTATAATTGCTCCATAAGGTTTTCCTGGACTTCATCTTCACAGAAATAGATCACCAGGCCTTTCTTCCGCCAACCTTTAGGTTAGTAATCCAACACAAACCCTCTGCACCACCCAGGGACCTTTTAAATGGAGAATGGGAGACTTTTCCAGCAACAAGACTGTATTTATGGTGACCCAGCAGTTCTACTCTGTCCTATAGGGTCGCTATGAGTTTGGTTTGGTTTAGGCTCCACCAAAGAAAGGCATCGCTATTTGTGCCTGGATCACAGCTCAGGATGATTCATCAGAAAGTCTGAAAAGTTGCTGAGGGAACCACTCATCGGTCATTTCTAGCTTAGCTTGGTACAGGCCCCCTAAAGGAAAGCACTGACGAGAGCATGGTAGGACAATTTAAGGACAAATGGAAGCCAGATACAACAGGCATTCACTGTTTAGTGTGTACGCACACACAGACACAGACACACACACATACCCCTTTGGGGTTGGTGCTCCCGCCTCACTCCAACCAACTGGTTCAGGTAGAGACTGGCAATCAGAAAACCCCGTGCGGTGGCCACAGGGCAGGCCCCTACCCCGGCTGGGCCAATCACAGTTCTCCATCCCTACCCCCACCAACCCAGGTCTGAGCACATGGCCCCTATCAGTCCAACCAGAGTCCTTCCTCAGGATTTTCTACCTGAAGCTGGGAACCGCTCTTGATCTCTGATAATTAGACTGTAAAAGCCAGGGGCACTGGTTCTAGTCTGGTAAAGACAGCTGGTCTGATAGAATAAATGTTAGTAGCATATGCCACCTTCTAGTAATTCTTTTTTTCAACACAAAAGTAGAGACTAGGGCAACTAAACGTGTGCCCATTACCTGGCGTCAACAATCACCCACTCATTGCCTATCTGGTTTCACCTATAACCCTTAGCTTTTAGGGGGTGAGAGTGGGTATTTTAAGGCAAATCTCACACCTCATGTCAATTCACTCATATAAATTTAGCTGACTTTTAAGGTATAGTCTTGGTTCTTCAACTAGAAGTAGAAGCTGTAGGAGGGCAGGGGCTGCCGTCTGCTTCTCAGGAGCTCCAGTATTATACGTTCAAAGGGGCTTTTAAATGCCACAACTGTGATGCTGTTAACACAAAACGTGGTCCAAAGGTTTCACCTGATCCTGAGGATAGTCCCAGGAGATGGAGAAGGCAAGAGAGATTACCCCTAAACGCCATGACGGGGTGAGGCTTAGAGATGTTGAGCAACTCTGCCAGGATCCCTCAGTGGCCAGTGGCTGAGCAGGAGGGAACCTTCCAGCAGTCTGTAGTCACAATGCCAAAGGGAGAAGATGCTTGGCTCTGAGGCTGCCCGGTGAGCAGCAGCTTTCTGGGGGTCCAATGCAGCCCCCACCACCTAATAGCAGTACAGGCCCTTCACAGGGCGGTAAACACTCACTTCCAAGGATAAACTTTGAAACGCTGTTTCCATATTAAAAAGAAAACCCCATCTCTCTTGTTTCTAATTAATTTGGTGCTCTGGAGCCTTAAACTGGCTCCCACCCACACACCGTGCTATGTTGTCACTCCCTGGTGTCAGGCACTGTAAACTGACTGCCATCTTGCCTGACTGCTGGTGGATGAAATCTGCCCTTCTTTGGTCACCAGGCTTTCAAATCAAGCCAGCTCTCCCGAAACCCAAGAGCCTCCACAAGAATTTATCTGTAACTAAGAACAGCAGCAGTCCCAGCCCCAGGTTTCCCTAGAAATGAGAATTTAGATCACCTCTCAGCCCAGGGTGCTGGGCCCTTCCTAAAGGGACTAGGTGCAGCCTCAGGGCACAGACGACTGTTCCTTCCCACCACAACCACCTTGGAAAGGGCCATGGGGCAAGTCTTCCTTCCCCTCCCCATCTTCCCATACCAGTACCTGCTCTTTGCTCTCTGGGGAGGCCCACCTTGTTTTCCAGGGATTGCCTAGAATAAACCCTCTCCCCTATCTGTCTCCTCCTCTCTCTTTACTCTGCTACCATCTTAGACGCACATTATCTCTCACCTGGACCACTGCTACAGCCTCCGCATTGCCTTCTCCCCTCTCCAGCTCAATCAGCCTCACCAGTCAGAGCCCCCTTCCTTAAAGGATGGCTTTGCCCACCCCGCCTGCCTGAGCTCCCTGCTGCCCATGGTGAAGCAGAGTTCCTGACATGGCACTGAAGACCCTCCTTCACCGCCACAACTTACCCTCCCTACTTGAATTCCCACCACTTGCCATCAGAACCCTCTGTTCTAGAAGCCCCAGCTACTTGCTGTCTCCTCTAGGAACAGGTCTGTGCTCTCCTGGCTCCGTGCCAGACTCGTGTTTCCCTCTTTCTGTAGTCCTTTCCCTGACATACATCTATTATTTCTTCCTATGCTTCAAACCCCAGCTCAAATAGCACCTCTTCCAGAAGCTTCCCTAAAGGGACCCAAGGAAGCACCAACCCCCAACCCATGTCCTGCCTGCCTTTCTTGTGGAGCTTAGAGACAAGCTCACCTGCAGCCATGTCCATTGCTGTGGATCCAGCAGGTGAGACAACTCCAGAGAGTTCGTGACTCATATTTCTAACCAGGAGACCAGTATACTGGATTCCCTAAGTAGCCACCCCTTGAGTCTCTCCACCTCCAAGGTAGGACAGTCTCCACAGAGTCAAGAAGAATCCCTTCTCCCTGCAAATTCACTGTCCCTTCAAGCTGTCGCCCACACAGCTGGAGGATGAGATTGGTGGGCAAGGGAAGCAGAGACATAGCCAGGCCCTGCCTCGTGGACACCATGGTTGACCTTTTATGATCTGAGGGGCAGAGTGCACTCCCCCCACCCCTTACAGAGATGGCGACCGTCTCAGTCCAGAACCCTGTGCAGCCTTAAGCCCCGGAAGGTGCGGCGGGGGAGCAGTGGGCACCCTGACTTTCTGCTCAGGAAAGCCTGGCAGGACTCCTGAAAAGCCTTGGCAGGTGAGGGCTGCAGAAGAAGCCACTCAGAAATTCATTTGCATACAAGTCCACTACAAACAGCTTGTAAAACAGCCACAAAATAAAAAATAAACTCTGGTAGCTTCAGGCCTTGCCTTTTGGGAGTCAAAAGCAAGCCCAGACTCTGCTATGACTGACGTGGGAGGAAGAATTTGGAGCCTGAAATTGTGATGTTGCTGAGGACCCTGTTCCTCCACAGGCTGCTGCCACAGAAAACGGAAGGACTAAATGGAAACCTCTGTGGCTAATTCCTTTAGGAGCTTCAAGGTCAGGAAAAAATCCTCCCTCCTGGCTTTGTCATCCATCATGTTGTCCTCAAGAACTCAAGGGTGACCGGCTAAAGTCTGAGTTTTGTGCTATAATCCTAAATTTTCCTCAGCCAAGGGAGTCTTCTTCTTCCCCTTACCTCAGGGGACAGCGAACTTCTTCTGCAAAGGGCCAAATCGTAAATATTTCAGGCTTTGAGGACTACATGGTCTCTTTTGCAAGTAACTACTCAACTCTGCCCTTATGGGGCAAAAGCAGACGTATCCAAAAAAACCCAAACCCACTGCCATCGAGTCGATTCTGACTCACAGCGACCCTATAGGAAAGAGAACTGCCCCATAGGGTTTTCAAGGAGCGCCTGGGGGTTCAAACTGCCGACCTTTTGGTTAGCAGCCACAGCTCTTAACCACTATGCCACCAGCGTTTCCAAAGCAGACAAAGACAATAGTTAAACAAATGAACACGACTGCATGCCAATAAAACTTCATTTATGGACACTGGAATTTGAATTTCATATCATTTGTTATATCACAAATTTTTATAAAACTATTCTTAGCTTGTAGGTCATACATAAATAGGCAGCTAGCCAGATTTGGCCTGAGGACTAGTTTGCCCACACCTGCAGTAATTGCTTGATTATTGTTCTGACCCCGAGTGGACAGTCTCTGTCTTCCTGACCTGATGTTTCTTTTTGGGAGGTGGTGGGTAGTGAAAAAACTGCTAAAAAAAACAAAGACCCTTCTTCTTCCTTTGGGATATGCTCCTCTCTAAACAGCAAATGTCAATCCAGGGACCCATCTACCATGGGGGTGGGCATATGACCCAGGGTGGCCACCCAGAGTACTCTAGTCCCCTGGGCACAGTGACTAGTCCAGCAGTCGGCAGGTGCTCCAAGCACAGCCAATCAGAGTCCACTAGTGTTTCAAGCATTGATCTAGATGCTGGGAAGAGTGGACGGGGCTCTTTCTCCAGGACTGGGAACACTGAAGAACAGATGCCCCTGGTAAAGAGAATCTGAACAGAAAGGAAGCCCACACAAGGATGAGCAAAGCCCAGAGATGACGAGAGTCGTGAGACTGTCATTTTGACCCCAGATTCACGCCTGCCTGGAACCTCCTGGTGACCCAAGCCAATATACACCCTCTCCTGATTAAGTAATTTTGACTTGGGTTTCGAACACAACAAAAGAGCTGTGACTAATAAATTAGGCTGCAACAGACCCTATTTGAAAGCTGGCAGGGTAGCTTTATTGTTGTTAGGTGCTGTCAAGTCAGCTCTGACTCATAGCCACCCTATGTATAACAGAACGAAACACTGCCCGGTTCTGTGCCATCCCAATTGTTGCTATGTTTGAGGCCCTTTTTGCAGCCACTGTGTCAATTCATTTTGTTAAGGGTCTTCCTCTTTTTCTACTTTACCAAACATGATGTCCTTCTCCAGGGACTAGTACTTCTCGGTAACATGACTAGGAGCATTCTGGCTGTACTTCATCCAAGACAGATTTGTTCATTCTTCTGACAATCCACAGTATATTCAATATTCTTCACCAACAACTATTTAAAGGCATCAATTCTTCTTCAGTCTTCCTTACTCACTGTCCAGCTTCCACAGGTAAATGAGGCAGTTGAAAATACCATGGCTTGGGAAGGCGCACCTTAGTCCTCAAAGGGGCAGGGCAGCGATGCCTGCTACAGCAACGACACTGGCTGTGTTCCACCAATCTCATATTAAGAGTCGTTTACAGATCTGTCTCTTTTCCCTGTTGGATTCTAAGCTCGTGGAGGACACAATTCATTTCTGAGCCATCTTTATGCCCTCCGTGGTGCTTCACCCAGTAGCTTGCACTTGGTAGGTATTTAACGAACATGAGTTACTTTTTACAAATATGATTTTTTCTGGGTTGGGACAAGAACGTGTGAGGAGAGGGTCGTGAATAACCATGCAGGGGCACGTACGTATACCTACCTGTGACTGTGCACCAGAATGTCACCTGGAGGTTCAGAGAAAACTCACACTCCCCGAGGGCCCCAGATGCCATACCCACCCCTGATCAACGGCCCACAACCACATACACCAGGCTGAGCTGCGCAGACTGCTTCTCCCTTTGGATACCCAGAGGAAACAGAATACAATGTTCTGGACCAGCACCGGGACAGATCACAGTGAACCAATGCAATGGGTAAAATTCAGAATAGCTGCCCAGAGCCTCAGACATCAGGAATATTAGCTGTAAATGTCCTACCCAGAAAGTCCTGCTCCATGGTGGCAGAAACAAATCACTTCAGGAATGAGGGTGAGAACGTGCTTACGTCTAAGTTCCCATCCTGCAGGGACACATCAGAAATACAGGAGACCTACTCAGATAAGCGAGCCCTGGTGGTGAAGTGGTTAAGAGCTACGGTGAGCTACAGCTGCTAACCAAAAGATCGGCAGTTCGAATCCACCAGCCACTCCTTGGAAACCCTATGGGGCAGTTCTACTCTGTCCTATAGTGTTGCTATGAGTCAGAATTGACTCGACGGCAACAGGCTTGGTTTTTTTTAGGCACATATGCACACAAGGCTGCATACCTCACTAGGGCCAGAATACACTCACCCAGCTGAGGGAAGGTGAATGAAAAACTTTCGAGAGGCCACTACCTGTTTGGAAAAGTAATACCTAAGTGGTACCTAAAAAACAGTCGTTGTCTCTTAAGTACATTATTACATTCCCTGTCACTTAAAGAGTAAGTTGGTATGCCTAGCTTTAAGGAGCCCTGGTGGCGCAATGGTTAAGCGCTTGGCTGCTAACTAACCAAAGGTTGGCGGTTCAAACCTACCAGCTGCTCTGCAACAGAAAAGACCTGGCGATCTGCTCCCATAAAGATTACAGCCTAGGAAACCCTATGGGGCAGTTTGTCATATAGCGTTGCTATCAGTCGGAAACGACTCAATGGCACGCAGCAACAACATGCCTGCCTGGCTTTTATCACCAACATATTCCTGAAATGAAATGTCTGCATCAAATTAACATAAAAGTGCTGACCTCCTCCAACCCTCCAGACCTCAGCAGCAGAGAATGGTGTCCCCCGAAACCTGCATGAGGGATGGAGCCTGCAGCCTACCCCCAAGAAAGGCGAAGAAGGGCCAACTGGCCCACTGGCAGCAACACTGCAGTAGTAGTAGACTTGGGGCAGCTGTTCTTCTGCTTGAATCATCCAGCCTCCCAGCCAAGATTCCCAGGGTGGCCCTTGGCTCTTGCCCTATCAAGGTTTGTGGGCTCAACTTTTCAAAGGGTTCTCTGAGCTTCCCTAGGATCCTTTTAATGAATAAGTTTTGGGAAGCTTAAACCAAGCCAGGCAGTTTTGTGTTGCTGACAACCATAACGACCTACAGTAATTCATCCACTAAGCAAGAGTTAACATAATTAAGTGCCTACTATGTGGCACTTAATTAAAAAAAAAAAATTTTTTTTTTTTATGGGGCAGGTGCTATTCTAATTGCTCTGCATGCATTATCTCATTAATCCTCACAACCCTATAGACAGGTTGTTTTCTCTATTTGCTTGATGTTCAGAGAAGGTACATCATTTGCCCAAGGTCACACAATAAGTAGCATAGTCAGGATTCAAATCCTGAACTTTTAATCACTGTGATAGAGTGGGGGGAAAAAAAAAGGTGACAATACTTTCCAGCTCCTCCCAACAACAGGTGGACTCATCTCTGTTAGGATCTTGGTCTGACCATGTGATCTGCTTTAGCCAGTAGGATATTAGCAAACAAACCTGACACCTGCAGATGATTAAAAGGTGCTTGAGCACTGGGGTTTGCCACCTCTTGGTACTGGGAACCCTAAGGCCACCATAAGAAGCAGCCAGGGCTTTGGCCTCCCTAAGAACGAGAAACCACATGGGGAGAGAGGCCCAACAAACCCACAGAATGAAACAAAAGTAATAAACTGTTGTTTAAAACTACTAAGTTTTGGGGTGGTTTGTTATGTGGCAAAAGCTAACTGAAGTAACCACGAAGCTATCTCTAGCAAATAAATAGCAACAAATAAGAGTAAATAAAAATTTGAGACAGAGAAAAAGCCTCTTTACTCTTTCCAGTTTTTTCCCAAGGGTACAATGTGAAGAAACAGAGCTTAAATTTCCTTAGGAAATACCATATCTAGACCAGGAGAAAAACTTACTGGCAGTGAGGTAGACTAAAGGCAGACGCAGGGAGAGTCCTTGCTCTCTCATCGCCCCCTGACTCAGGTTTCCAGGATTCATCCCCTCACTGGGCTTCTCGTTTGGGAATCAAGTTGTGCAAGAGCACCATTCCACAGTCCTGGCCTCACAGTGAGTTCTTTCAGGACTTCTGGAGAAAACCTACAGACAGCAGGATTCTGAAAAGCTGGGCAGCTGGGTCGGGCCAGCCCAGCCCACATACGCACTGCCTCTGGAGACAGAAATCCTTCTGCTGGACTTCCCTGTCTTGGCTGGGCAAGTGGTGAACTCTCCACCAAAACTGCCTGTCCAGAGACCCGCCTGGCTCACAAAGCAGCTCTTCGTGCCAAAGAGCAACAACTGGTGAAGCCAGAAAAGACAGCCCTGGGAAGGTGGGGGCAGCATGCAGAAAGAAAAAGCAAGCTGGAATGAGCTGAAACCTTCCTCCCTTTGGAGCCCTGGTGGCTCAGTGGCTAAAAGCTTGGCTGCTAACCAAAAGGTGAGCAGTTCGAATCCACCAGCTGCTCTTTGGAAATCCTATGGGGCAGTTCTACTCTGTCCTATAGGATCACTGTGAGTCATTTGGAACAGAAAGTTAGAGCTGTCCATTGATAAACACAAAGATGGCACATAAGAGGCCCATGGTAGAGAAAAATGAAGGACTCGCTAGAACTGCCCATGGACTAATCATTGTGGTAAGAGTTAGGAGACAGGGGTTTTAGGCTCAGTTTCACTGTTGACTCAGTATTTTCCGGCACAAGTTAATCATACATCCCATCATCTCACAAACCTTTATGGAGGAGGACTATTATGTTAGGGGCTGATGATAGAAAGAAGAATTAGACATGTTCTCTGACTTGAAGAAATGCACAAGCTAGTGGCAGAGACAGACATATAAACTTTCCGAGCTCTGGTTCCTACATCTGTAAAATAAGAAAAGCGTACCTACTTCTCAAGGTTATTCTGAACTATAAATGAGATAAGGGACATAAAGCACAGGGTACAGCACCTGGTGCACAATGGGCCCTCCTTAAGTAATGATCCTTCTTTACTACAGTAAGAAAAGGATGGATGCTGTACCAAAGGAGCCAACACAGAGGCAGAGTGCTTCACCCACTCTGGGGAGGGCTGAGTTGATGGGAAAGCTTCTAGGAAGAAGAGATGTCTGAGCTAAATATTAACATTATTTCTATTAGCTAACATCTGTTAATGACTTTGTGAGAAAATCTAATTCTCAAAACTTTATGAAATAAGTACTATTAGTATCCCCATTTTACAGATGAATAAACTACTCAGGGAGTTCCTTATTCGATGTCCAGCTTTTGCATGCATATGAGGCAAATGAAAACACCACGGCTTGAGTCAGGCACACCTTAGTCCTCAACGTGACATCTTTGCTTTTCAACACTTTAAGGAGGTCTTTTCAGCAAATTCGCCCAAAACAAGTGTCATTTGATTTCTTGATTTAAGATTCCTATCAGCAGTTCATGAGCATTCCAGTTGCTCCACATCACTTGGTATGGTCAGTCTTCTTTTTAAAACTGATTTGCGATAGTATGTGTGTGTGTGTGTGTGTGTGTACATATACATAAAATATTTGCCTTTTATCATTTTCTACATGTACCATTCAGTGGCATTAATTACCTTCATCATGTTGTGTAAGTCTAGTTTTACTTTTTAAACATCTCTCCCTTTACCTTTTTCTTCCTCTTGTCTGAATAATCTCTAACCCTCAGCAATGCAGTTTGATGGCCCAGATTGGAACAAACAGATGCACAGATTGGAGCCATATGCACAAACTGTAGACTGTCCATGCAAATTCCAACACACAAGTCTGCCTCGGACAGAAACCTAACAATATTCTAAGAATTTTTCCCAGGACTGAGAAGGAACATTTGTACAACATTCCTCTTCATTGTCTATTTGTCGTCTCCTCCCAGGAGCCCACTGGAGAGGAGCCACCATTCCTCTTTTTCTCTCTAGACAGCCCACAGAGCTGGCTACTCTCTCTCCAATGCAATGTTTCTGAAAGTGTGGCTATGAAGCACAGCGTCAGAATCAGTGCTTATTTAAAAATCAGTGCCCATCTTAAAGTTTTCAGATTCCTGGGCCCAACCCTACCCAGACTTGCTGAATCATAACTGCTCTTTACCATTCACAGGCTGTAATATTTGTGAACACTGTCCCATAGGTGAGCTCTAAGTGAAGACCTGAAAGATCCATGTTTGGAAGAAGCTGTACTAACAGAAAGAACTCTAGGCGGGAGGGTGAGAATGTTAGAAATGAACCCATGAGTCAGTCTTGGCAAAACTGGCTAACCTCAGACCTCAGGTCACTCACTGATGGAAAGATGGCAGCTGGTAAGCAGGCCAGTCAATTCCCCAGTCCATTCAACTCTTCCTCAGCCCTCCCTCCCTACATCTGTCCCTGTCAGCACCACTGCAGCTGGAGCAACATGGTAAACAGCACTGGGTTTTCAATTTTTATTTCTTCTGGCTTCTTTTTTTTTTTTAAAGAAACTTTATTGAGGTATAATTTATATACAATAAGACACAGCCACTTTAGTGTACAGTTAGTGTTTTGGTGCATGTATATACCCATGTATCTACCACCACAATTAAGACAGCGCATTTCCATCACCTCAAAAGTTCCCTCATGCCCCTTGAATTTAACCTCCCTCTAGGCCCTCAGACAACCACTGACCTACTTTATAGATTAATTGTTGTTTTCTCTGTAATTTTATATAAGTGGCATCAGCCTGTACTGTTTTGCGTCTGGCTTGTTTCACTCGGCATAAATGTTTTTAAGACTCATCAAAGTTGTGTGTATCAGCAGCCTGTTTGTTTTTATTGCTGAATAGTAATCCATTGTATGTTCATCTCTTTGCCTATTTTGCTTGTTCCTGTTAAAAAATATAGCTGCTTTAAACATTTGTGTACAAGTCTGTGTGGACATATGTTTGGATTTATCCTGGATAAATACCAAACAGTGGTATGGCCATATGGTGAGTGTATTATGCACCTTAGTAAGAGGCCAGAGTTCCTATTATAGTCAAACTCATACCCAGTCAGGTTGGGCACTACTTTGGGCCAATGCACAACCTAGTCTAGTGAACAGACATTGGGGGATGGGCCTGTCATGGCCTCAGGTAACAGGTGTGCTACAAACCAAAGAGAGGGTGGAACTTGGTGCTCCGGCTACTAAATCAAATAGAAACTTGTACTGAAGAATTAAAAACACTTTTTAAAAGGTTTTTAGACCCCCATCCCCAAAAAAGTGGATGTGATAACCTTTGCATAGCAACTAAAATTCAAAATATAATAGCTGGCAAGTAAGTTCTTACCTCTGTGCATTATCTTGTGCTTCTCCCTCAGGTAAGTCAGTCCCTTTATTACCTAGAGGAAAGGAAACATAAAAAGATGGTGAACGAGAATAACGTAGTTTAGAAAAGACTCAATCTATCTTAAACTGATCTGGAAAGTCTTTCATCTAACATCACAAAATTGCCCTCCTTATTCTTTATTTATTCTTTCTTACTATTTTTTATTCTTATTTCTTATTCTTTCTTTTGTTTCATTTTTAACCTGTCATATCAGGTTAAAAATGAAACAAATGAAAATCAAACAAAACAAAGCAAAAATCACTTTGCTTGAATCTTCATTTTTTCTAAATCTGCAATGTAAAAAGAAGTGTTCTGGTACCACAAATGGGAATGCTCTTGGACAGAAGATTTTAATATAGAGAAAATCATTTTTCTACTTCTAACAAAAGCAAGAGAAGGAAAGGCTAAGTTTCGTCTAGATAGAGAAAATTCTAGTGAGAAAACACTTTTCTTATCAACTTTCCCCTCACTGACTTTCTACCTTCCACCCTTAACCATTTCCTACCAATTCATGAACTTATCAATAAAGGGACTTGGAAGAACAACTTCACCACATACTTACAGCAATGCTAACTTTTCCTAAAATTTGTTCGGGAATTCTTCCAGCTTTCTTCAGGACTTGATCCAAGGAACCCCCATCCTGAGAATAAGAACAACAACCCGCTTGGTGACAGTGTTCCAAACTCTTCTTTCAAGGGTTAAATTTTACAAGGAAAGGGAATGCAAATCCTCCTGGGTTAGTGGTAAGCACCCTTTGGTTTGCAAATATGTCATGAATGCAAAACATTTCGGGAAGTTTCAAATAACTGGTAACACAAATCCCACGAACAATCATTAAGCAAAAGGCAAACTCAGTGGTCAGAAAAAGTGCTGGATTTGCACTGAACTGACAACACAATGGAGCTCCCGTGTTGTAGTGGTTAAGAGCTCAGCTGCTAACCAAAATCCACCAGCTGCTCCTTGGAAACCCTAGGGGGCAGTTCTCCTTTGTCCTATAGGGTTGCTGAGTCCGAATCGACACAACAGCAGCTAACAAACAACAACACGTAACAGTGGTTTGGAAGGCAGGCTTTGGGGCCAACTGTCTAAATTCTAATCTCCCTTTTGCCCTTACTATCTTGATGACATTTACCAAGTTATTCAACTTGTAAAAGGAGGATGATAACAATGATAAGGTTATTATAATAATCAGAGAGCTATTATAGGATTAATAAACACGTTAATATACATAATAAAGCACTTAGAACATTTGGTACATAGTAAATGCTCAGTAAATGTCAGTCATTATTATCACCACCATATAGGGCAGAATTTGGAGTTAGTGTTATCTTAACAATTCAAAATTAACAAAGTCCAAAGAAAAATGTCATAAACAGCCATAATTTATCCCCCAAGTCCTACAATGTGCCACAGGCCGTGCTAAGTTCCATGGGGGATAGAGATAATGAAAGAGACCTAGTTCTTACCCTCAATAAATTTACAAACTAGTAGAGAAAATATGTAACTCTCAATAAAATATAATAAAACAGAAGAAATACAGAAGAAAAGTGCTACAGACATGCAGGAGGGAAAGTAATTTGGACTTCACTTAGATGATGGCGTTTGAGCTGAGCTTTTAATGATTTAAAGATTAACTGATTTCCAGAAGGTTGTCAGTTCAAACCCACCCGGAGGTGTTTGGAAGACAGGCCTGGCAATCTGCTTCTGAAAGGGCACAGCCTTGAAAACCCTATGGAGCAGTTCTATTCTGCATGCATGGGGCTGCAGTGAGTCGGAATTGACTCAATGACAGCCAACAGCAATAGTACCTGGAAAGAGGAAGGAACAAGGGGAAAAAGTACAGTCTATTTCAGTCAGATCAAAAGCCGAGAAGCATCAAGTTGCTGGTCCTCCTGAGACAACATGTAGTTCATTTCACTGCGGGTGTAGGAAGACACGCAACGTGGGAGAAGCTTGAAGTGGCCAGCCGTGGCCAGACCATGGAGCTCCACCCAGAAACTGGAACTTAACTTCACGGAGGCAGAAGTAAAGAAATCCAACCTGGGTGTTTTAAGACTAGAACCACAGCAGCTGAGGGAAGGAGGCAAGATCCTGGGGGCAGGGGGCTCAGCGAGGAGAACAAGGAGGAGATGGTGAGAGCTGTGCGTGGGGCAGAAGCAGGGAATCAGAGCACAAGAGAGAACGCAGGGGTGGTGTGAAGTCAGATTCTACATCCTAACCCGAGATCTTGAACAGATGCTTCTCTCAGGTGACCCTGCTGTATCAAGGAAATGTTTTCATGTCCCTATGGCTTCAAGCGCAGCCAATTATCAGCGGCAGTTATATAAATCACCCTCAGAAGTAGAGCTCATTCCTGCAAGACAGACTGAAACTGTCCTGTCTACACAGAGCAGTTACCATCATCATCTAACACTTATCAAGCACCCCTGCGTAAGGCATAAGATGTGTAAGGGACGAAGGATGGAAAAGCTGTGACTTATAGAAAGAACACACGCTCTGGCTAGGGAGACAAGATACACTCATGCAGAGGTGACGTAAATCCTCCTCTGAAGGAAGGCAGGAAACAGAGCTGAAGAGAAGAGACAAGGCTACAGGTGCTCAGAGGAGGACTGGATTTCTGGACAAAGCGGCTAAGAAAACAGCTCATGACGTGACAATGTGATTTGGAATCTGGGCCTTGGAGGTGGGGAAGGCCTGCAAAGGCAGAGAGAAGTCCCCACAGAGACCCTGCCTCCAAAATCGCCCAACCTCTAGGATGAACCCAGACAATGTGGGGTTGCAGAACAATACAACACGATGAACAAAACCAAGCAAAGCATAATCCCACTTTTATAAAAATAAGTAAGCGTATGTGTACTCACATAAGACCAAAACATCAAAAAAGCTAACCATGGTCACGTCCAGTCTAGGTGGTAAGATTATCAGGGGTTTTGTTGTATGGCTTTTCTATAGCTTACAATTTTTCCATAATGAATAATTTTTTTTTTTTAAACTATTGAACTCATTTATGAAAGTGGGGAACTGATTAACCAATGAACAGTACTTACAAAGCACCTATTTTGTGCAAAGGCAATGTTCGGGAGATATAAAATTGCTTTCTTTCTAGAGGAGGTTGGAAAATAAGCAAAACTCAGTCAAGGATACACACCTCCCAGGAAAAGTTACCTGAAACAATGCTAAATACAGATTATCAACGTGACCATTCTGTGCCTGGGGTGATGAAAATGTTTAGGAAATAGAGTGGTGATAGCCGCACAACACAGTGGATGTAATTAACGTTATAACACACTTAAAAATGGTTAAGAAGGCAACTTTTGCGTTATCTATATTTTACAATTAATTTTTTCTTTTTAATTCTGTTTACATAAAGGATGGTGTGGAACAATCAGTTTTCTGTTACGATCAACTCTGGATCATTGATGCTAATAAGAAAGAGAAGGGGGAGCAGATAGGGATTCTCCACTACAGGACAGTCTCACCCCAGCACACTAACAGCCCTGAATACATCTGCCTTCTGATCTTAACTCGCTTCCTAGCACAAACTACCTGATGCTGGGTCAGTCAGCCCAAGAGCATGGTGGAAGATTCCAAAATTCAACCTGAAGTTTCAAATGAGCCATAATCTCCACACAAACATCAGTGTGGAGTCATAAATCTAGAACTAAATAGAACTCCCCTATAAACACGCAAGCCCTGGTGGCACGCTGGTTAAGCTTTGGGCTGCCAACCAAAAGGTGCGCAGTTTGAATCCACCAACCGCTCCTTGGAAACCCTATGGGGCAGTTCTACTCTGTCCTATAGGGTCTCTATGTGTCAGAATTGACTCAATAGTAATAAGTTTGGTTGTTTTTTTTTTTGGTTTATAAACACATTGGCGCCCCGGTGGTGCAGTAGTTAAGAGCCACAGCTGCTAACCAACAAGGGTGGCAGTTCAAATCCACCAGCCGTTCCTTGGAAACCCTATGGGGCAGTTCTACTCAGCCCTAAAAGGTCCCTATGAGTCGGAATCGACTCAACAGCAATGGGTTTGGTTTGGTTTATAAACACACTGATTTTCCAAGAGCCCTTACCAGGCCGCTAACCCAATCTGAGGCTTTGGCAATGGATCTTATCTTGGCTGCATTTACAACGCTACAAGCCCTTTGTAGGCAAATCAGGACACCACCACAGCCCAGGTAACCACACCCAAATCAGCAGTCTCCTAAGGAGATACCATAAACAAAAACAACAAAAAAACAAAACCAGTTGCCTTGGAGTGCGTTCTGATTAAGGGCGACCCCACATGTATCAGAGAACTACGCTCCATAGGGTTTTCAACAGATGATTTATTCCGGAAGCAGATCGCCAGGCCTTTCTTCTGAAGCACCTCTGGGTAGACTCGGACCACCAACCTTTCTGTTAGCAGCTGAGCACTTAACCATTTACCCTACCCAGGAATTCAGAGAGATGCCACAAAAAAAAAAAAAAAAAAACCCAGTTGCCATCAAGTCAATTCCATGTGTACACAGGAGAACTGCTCTATGCAATTTTTAAGGCTGTGACCTTTTAAAAGCAGATTGTCAGGGCTTTCTTCCAAGGTGCCTCTGGGTGGGTTCGAACTGCCAAACCTCAATTAGTAGAGCACTTAGCCATTTGTGCCACCCAAAGAATCACTTACTTGCACAGATGGGAAGAGGGACCCCAGAGAGAACGTTCCTAAGCCACTTCTGTTTTGCTTCCAGCTGAATGTGGTTTCAGCTCCTTTGTTTGAATACAACTTTGCCTAATCTTTAGGGAAGACTATATAGTTAAAACAAAATAACAAAGCAATTCTATAAAAACGTGATTCAAATGAGGTAGAAAAGCTACCCTGTAAGCTCCCAGGCCCCCTCCTCCATTTCGGCAATGGACAGCTGTCACGGATTGAATTCTGTCCCCCCCAAAAAATGTGTATCAACTTGTTGGGCCACGGTTCCCAGTATTCTGTGGTTGTCCTCCATTTTGTGACTGTAATTTCATGTTAAAGAGGATTAGGGTGGGATTGTAACACCCTTACCAAGTCACTTCCCTGATCTAATGTAAAGGAAGTTTTCCTGGGTGTGGCCTGCACTACCTTTTATCTCTTAAGAGATAAAAGGAAAGAGCTCGTCCTTTAGACCTGAGGTTCCTGCACTGATATGCTCCCAGACCAAGGGAAGACTGATGATGAGGACCTTCCTCCTGAGCCGACAGAGAAAGCCTTCCCCTGAAGCCAGTGCCCTGAATTCAGACTTCTAGCCTACTGGACTGGGAGGGAATAAACTTCTCTTTGTTGAAGCCATCCTCTTGTGGTATTTCTGTTAGAGCAGCACTAGATGACTAAGACAACAGCATTATCTCTAAATCAACCCACACCCACAGTGCAGCTACCTCCATATTTAACTACAATTACAGCCTGGGTCTGCACTCTCCCTGGGGGTTGGTAAGAATTAAAAAGGAAGAAATCTTAGCTCTCTTCCCTTTAACCTCTATCTGAGCTAGTGTGAATAATGAAATTAGCGAGATTTAAGGGCATGAACCACAGTCAAGATCACACAGCGCTGCCTGAAACTGACCTTACGACTCTGTAATCCTGCATGGCTGTTACCAAGAACTTGCCTTCACTGACTAAAAAAAAAAAAGCTATGGAAATTGTGCTTTACTTTTAGAAGTCAATTATTAACGAAGTCAATGGTGCTTTTGTGAAGGTCTTCCACTGAGGAGGCAAATGCTTTATGAAAATCATACCTCAAAAGCTTTTACTCCTGCACAAGAACCATCAACCCTGAGTCCCCAGCTTTCTGGTTCCTCAGCTACCACCTGAGCAGGAATCAACCTCCCCCAAAGATAAGAGCATTCCTGTTCTGATTAGGGAGCATCCTCTTCCTCCTTGGTTCTCAAAATGCAGACTGGGCAGTGCAAACACAGCTTATTTCTAGGAAAAGGTCAGCCCCTGGCCGAGTGATTCAGAAGATGAGGCTCCATAAATGCTTATATCACAAATTTAAAATGTATCTAAAAAAATGATTTGTACAATGAATAGATACATAACACATAGTAAAGCAAATACAGCAAAATCCTATTATCTAGGTGGTAAATTCATGGGTATACACTGTACAGTTCCTTCAACTTTCTGTATGTTTGCAATTTTTCATAATGAAGTGTTGGGAAAAAATGTGAATGACACAGAACATCATGCAAAGACTGACACGGAGAGAACAAAGACCCTCAGAAGATGGGACGTGCTGTCAAGAGGAGCTCTACATGACAACATCTTTGAAATGCTGAATCTGAGGTGAAGAGGAAATCCTAAAAGAGAGGTGGCAGGTAGCACTCAGAGTTTTCCAACCAGGAACAGCCAACAGCAACTCACCTGCAGGAGGGCCTCCTCAGGGACCAAGGAAGACACAGAAAGCCACTCTGGCACTCAAGGCTGCTTGGGCTGCATGCCACAACCCTGCTTCTATACAGGGTCCTATCTAGGCCCCCTGGCAGCTCTGAGC
Source organism: Elephas maximus indicus (assembly GCF_024166365.1). Lineage (NCBI taxonomy): Eukaryota > Metazoa > Chordata > Mammalia > Proboscidea > Elephantidae > Elephas > Elephas maximus. The sequence goes on along the minus strand of NC_064831.1, from coordinate 56,550,282 downwards.
CTCTCCATTAGCATTAACTGAAGGGTCCAGTTGTCCTCTGGGCCTATGTATGCCAGGGAACAGAAGGCCCAATTGCTAGCTCCAAGAAGTAACTCTCCCGCTGAGCCCTGAGCTGATCATGCCTTCCCACAACCTGGCCACCCCCACCAGTCATTCAGCACATATCACTTAATAGGTGATCTGCTAGTGTTTGAAACAGCAGTGGCATAGCTTCCACCATCACAGCAACACGAATCTACTACAGCATGACACGCTGACAGATGAGTGGTGGTTGGACCCATGGTGGACAGGTTTCAGGAGAGCTTTCACACTAAGACAGACTAGGAAAAAGGACCTGGCAATCTACTTCTAAAAAACCAGGCGAGTGAAAATCTTATGAATAGCAGTGAAATACTGTCTGATATAGTGCCAGAAGATGAGCCCTGCAGGTTGGAAGGCACTCAAAAGCCAATGGGGAGAGACTGGAAGGAGGGAGTGGGCTGACTCATTATGGGGAGAGTAAATGGGAGTATGTAGTAAGGTGTATATAAGCTTATATATGACAGACTGACTTGATTTGTAAACTTTCACTTAAAGCACAATAAAAATTATTTAAAAAAAAAAAGAAAGAGAAAAGAGAGTGGAGGGAGAGAGCGGGCAGTCTCGTTAGGGAGAGTAATTGGGAGTATGTAGCAAGGTGTATGTAAGTTTTTATGTGAGAGACTGACTTGATTTGTAAACTTTCACTTAAAGCCCAATAAAAATTAATAAAAAATAAAGCCAATGGGGAAGAGCAGCCTCCTCAAAGTAGAGTCGACCTTAATGACATGGATGGAGTCAAGCTTTCGGGGCCTTCATTTGCTAACGTGGCAAAAACAGTTCCATTAATAATCGGAACATGGACTGTAAGAAGTACGAATCTAGGAAAACTGGAAGTCATCAAAAATGAAATGGAATGCATAAACATTGATATCTTAGGCATTAAAAATGGACAAGTATTGGCCATTTTGAATTGGACAATCATATGGTCTACTATGCCATGAATGACATATTGAAGAGAAATGGTGTCACATTCATCATCAAAAAGAACATTTCAAGATCTGTCCTAAAGTACAAAGCTGTCAGTGATGGGATAATATCCATATGCCTACAAGCAAGACCAGTTAATACGACTATTACTCAACTTTATGCACCAACCGCTAAAGACAAAGATGAAGAAATTGAAGACTTTTACCAACTTCCGCGCTCTGAAATTGATCAAACATGTAATCAAGACGTATTGATAAATCATTGGTGATTGGAATGCTAAAGTTGGAAGCAAAGGAGAAGGCTTGATAGTTGAAAAATATGGCCTTGGTGATAGAAATGATGCCAAAGATCCCATGAGAGAATTTTGCAAGACCAATGACTTCTTCGTTGCAAATACTTTTTATCAACAACATAAACGGCGACTATACACATGGACTTCATCAGGTGGAATACACAGGGATCAAGTCGACTATATCTGTGGAAAAAGACAATGGAGAAGCTCAATCACATCAGTCAGAACAAGTCCAGGGATACAGACTATCAATTACTCATATGCAAGTTCAAGCTGAAGAAAATTAAGACAAGTCCACGAGAGCCAAACACTGTGTTGAGTGTATCCCACCTAAATTCAGAGACCATCTCAAGAACAGATTTGACACATTTGAGCACTAATGACCGGAGACCAGATGAGTTGTGAGATGACATCAAGGACATCATACATGAAGAAAGCCAAAGGTTACAAAAAAGACAGGAAAGAAAGAAAAGACCAAAATGGACGTCAGAAGAGACCCTGAAACTTGCTCTTGAATGCAGAGTAGCTAAAGCGAATGGAAGATATGATGATGTAAAAGAGCTGAATAGAAGATTTCCAAGGGCAGCTTGAGAAGACAAAGTAAAGTATTATAATTAAATGTACAAAGACCTGGAGTTAGAAAATCTACAGGGAAGAACATGCTTGGCATTTTTCAAGCTGAAAGAACTGAAGAAAAAAATTCAAGCCTCGAGTGGCAACACTGAAGGATTCTACAGGGAAAATACTGAACAACGCACGAAGCATCAAAAGAAGATGGAAGGAATTCTCATTAGACCAGACTTAATGGTCTGACTGAGACTGGAAGGACCCCGCTGGTCATGGCCCCCAGACCTCCTGTTGGCCCAGGACAGGAACCATTCCTGAAGCCAACTCTTCAGACATGGATTGGACTAGACAATGGGTTCGAGAGGGATGCTGGTGAGGAGTGAGCTTCTTGGATCAGGTGGACACCTGAGACTATGTTGGCATCTCCTGCCTGGAAAGGAGATGAGAGGGTGGAGGGGGTTAGAAGCTGGTGAAATGGACACAGAAAGAGAGAGTGGAGAGGGAGAGCGGGCTGTCTCATTAGGCGGAGAGTAATTGGGAGTGTGCAGCAAGGTGTATATGGGTTTTTGTGTGAGAGACTGACTCGATTTGTAAACTTTCACTTAAAGCACAATAAAAATTATTTAAAAAAAAAAGAAGATGCAAGGAATACACAGTCATTGTACCAAAATGAACTGGTTTACTTTCAACCATTTCAGGAGGTAACATATGATCAAGAACTGATGGTATTGAAGGAAGATGTCCAAGATGGACTGAAGGCATTGGTGAAAAACAAGGTTCCAGGAATCGACGGAATACCAACTGAGATGTTTCAATAAATGGATACAACACTGGAAGTGCTCACTTGTCTATGCCAAGAAATATGGAAGACAGCTAACTGACCACCCAACTGGAAGAGATCCATATTTGTGACCATTCCAATGCAAAGTGATCCAAAAGAATGTGGAAATTATCGAACAATATCATTAATATAACACAAAGGAAAATTTTGCGGGAAATAATTCAAAAAATGGTTGTACTTTCATAACATGGAGGAACCTGGAAGGCATTATGCTGAGTGAAATTAGTCAGACGCGAAAGGACAAATATTGTATAAGACCACTATTATAAGATCTTGAGAAATAGTTTAAACTGAGAAGAACACATTCTTTTGAGGTTATGAGAGGCGGGAGGGAGGGAAGGTGGGGGAGGGTTATTTACTGATTAGATAGTAGATAAGAACTACTTTAGGTGAAGGGAAGGACAATACTCAATACACGGAAGGTCAGCTCAAGTGGACTGGACCAAAAGCAAAGAAGTTTCCTGGATAAAGTGAATGCTTCAAAGGTCAGCGGAGCAAAGGCAGGGGTTTGGGACTATGGCTTCAGGGGACATTTAAGTCAATTGGCAAAATAAATTCTATTAAGAAAACATTCTGCATTCCACTTTGAAGCGTGGTATCCGGGGTCTTAAATGCTAACAAGTGGCCATCTAAGATGCATCAATTGGTCTCAACCCACCTGGAGCTAAGGAGAATGAAGAACACCAAGGTCACAAGATAATTATGAGCCCAAGAGACAGAAAGGGCCACATGAACTAGAGACTTACATCATCCTGAAACCGGAAGAACTAGATGGTGCCTGGCCACAACCGATGACTGCCCTGACAGGGAGCACAACAGAGAACCCCTGAGGGAGCAGGAGAACAGTGGGATGCAGACCCCAAATTCTCATAAAAAGACCAGACTTAACGGTCTGACTGAGACTAGAAGAATCCTGGCAGTCATGGTCCCTAAACCTTCTGTTGGCCCAGGAGAGGAACCATCCCCGAAGACAACTCATCAGACATGGAATGGACTGGACAATGGGTTGGAGAGAGATGCGGATGAGGAGTGACCTACTTGTATCAGGTGGACACTTGAGACTATGTTGGCATCTCCTGTCTAGAGGGGAGATGGGAGGGTAGAGAGGGTTACAAACTGGCTAAACGGTCACGAAAGGAGAGACTGGAAGGAGGGAGCGGGTTGACTCATTAGGGGGAGAGTAAATGGGAGTATGTAGTAAGGTGTATATAAGTTTATACGTGAGAGACTGACTTGACTTGTAAACTTTCACTTAAAGCAGAATAAAAATTATTTAAAAAAAAAAAAATTGGTTGTAGCAGTACATTGACTGGGAACTGCCAGAAATTCAAGCTGGATTCAGATGAGGACGTGGAATGAGGGATATCGTTGCTGATGTCAGGTGGAGCTTGGCTGAAAGCAGAGAATACTAGAAAGATGTTTACTTGTGTTTTATTGACTATGCAAAGGGATTTGACTATACGAATCATAACAAATTACGGATAACACTGCGAAGAATAGGAAACTCCACTTAATTGTGCTCATGAGGAACCTGTACATAGATCAAGAAGCAGTCATTTGAACAGAACAAGGGGATTCTGCGTGATTTAAAGTCAGGAAAGGTATGCATCAGGGTTGTATCCTTTCACCATACTTATTCCATCTGTATGTTGAGCAAATAATCGGAGAAGACGGACTATATGAAGCAGAATGCAGCATGAGGATTGGAGGGAGACTCATTAGCAACCTACAATATGCAGACGATACAACCTTGCTGCTCAAAGTGAAGAGGACTTGATGCACTTACTGATGAAGATCAAAGACTACAGCCTTCAGTACAGGCTACACCTCAACATAAGGAAAACAAAAATCCTGACAATGGAGCTGTCAAGGATTTCATTTGACTTTGATCCACTTTTGAGGGCCAAGCAGATCGTCTAGCATCTAATAACAATAACAACAACAGCACCCAAGAGGCGCCAGACACTCTGCTTGGCCCTCAAAATTTTTTTAACCTCCCAGCCTCTGACTGCCAATTTTCCAGTCTCAGGCTCCCCAGGGTAATTTCTGAGACATCTTCTGCTTTGGGCGTCTGTCTTAGGCTGGGTTCTCTAGAGAAGCAAAACCAGTGAAGTATATGTGTGTGTGTATATATATATATACATATATATATACACACACACATACACATACACAGAGAAACGTATCTCAAGGGAACGGCTCAAGTTGACACACAACCCTAACCACCACAAGGACTTGTGTGGGAGAATTCCACTATTCCCAGAGAGCCAAATCCATGGGAAAAAAGCTGACTTCCAGATCCTGGATATAGGCCAAGGGAATGGGAAGCTAACCCCTGCTGTGTCCTTTTTCATCTTCTCCTCCTGGAGAAGAAGGCTTTGGGGGCAGAAGGGCAGAGTAAGGGGTACAAAGATGTGATCCACATCTATGAAACCACAGTGTGAATAAAGAAGGATTCCAGCTCTGGAAAACACTTAACGTTTTAGACGAATAAAAAATCTGTCTTATTCTACATGGCAAAAGGCTGGCGGAGGTTCCAGCAGGCCTGAATGAGTGAATAGGCAATCACCTGTCAATGCTTGGGGCCTAATCCTAACCTCTGAAGCAGGCACCCTGGAGTTCAACCACACTGTTCTAACAAATCATGGGACGGTACATCAGGAGCAATGCAGGAAAGGGGAGTCAAGGATGCCATGAAAAATGACAGAGAGAGGGAGGCATAACATGCCATGACTCAGGGCCACACAGGGGGTAGCAGCCAGGGACAAGGTAACAGCAAGCTGGAATTGTGGGAGAGGGCTTCTGTATGGCAAACAGGGTGGGTTTAGCTAGGCTTCATGGGCCTCCTGGGGATTGGGCATTTTGAGTAATTCTGCAGGCCCAGGGTAGGTAAAGACTGTCCCTGGTTATGAGGTAATCTAGCCCCAGGCAGAATAGGACAGGTAGCCAGGAGTATGAGAACCTTATAAAGAGAGTGGCTGGAGAGTGGACTTAACCAGCTACCCAACAACGGGAATAAACTGGCCTCCAGATGGGGCCTCAAAACCGTGTCAAGATAGCATGAAATAAAATGGTATTGTGCACACTCACTCCACAGATGGTCTCCTAGCTTCTCTATTAAAGGGAAAGTTCTGGGGGGTACAGAACTTGGAGATAACCAGAGAAAGAGTTTCCGATGGCACAGAATAGGGCTGGCGTAAGATGACACACAGCTGGTGCTCAGAAGCCTTTACCTCCACAGTGACACTTCTCCCTTGACTTCCTAACCAAGAGAGGACCACCCCATGGGAGCTGGGCCAGCAAAGACAGCTCTAGAACATACCCACGCAGCCTATAGATAGCTCTGGAGGGAAGAGATACTGTTCACAGTGTCTACATCCTCGCAGCAGCTCACATGTCACCTTGCACATAACAAGCACTAAAAATCAGTGTTTGTGAAACTGGATCAATGTTGGTTAATTACTGTTGATATAAACCCTGACTGGCTCTGAGTGCCAAAAACCATAGAAACGCAGGATGTCTGCACAGGGAGGGGCGCCTAGAGAAGATCTGGTCCAGGCATTTCACTGCAGAGCTGAGAAAACCCTGAGAGAGTATACGACTTGCCCAGGGCAGTGGAAAGAGTATGAAATTCAAAGAGAGCGGATCTGGTGAGAGTCCAGCTCTGACACTTATTGGTATGTGATCTTAGACTAATTGCTAAGCCTCTCAGGGCCTTACTCACTCCATCTAGTGGCTGGGGGATCAATGATCTATCTTATGTGACAGGGCTGATGTGATCAATAACTTACATAATGTGCAGAGGACTTGGCAAGTGGTGGCGAGATGCGACAGCCAGTTGCTATTATGTCTAGTCATGCCTCCACCCACCTTCTGTCATTTTGGCAAGACAAAAGAGGACAGAAGGCTACTCTGGCCTTTCCTATCACTAGTTTATCACCATTGTCTCCATTGCTTTCCCTTTCTAGTTTTCCAGAACCTCTACTACCATTTATACATTTTCATCCAAAGCTACTGGACTACAGCTGGGAAATAACACCACCGGTAGAGAGCAGGAGAGACCCCAAAAATAAGGAAAAGCCCCCAAGGGGAGTCCAAGACCCACGTAAAAAATAATCAATACCCAGGGCGGGGGCTAGGACCCAGCCAGAAGTGCTCATTTGCTTCCTATGAGGTCTGCTTTGCTCTCACTGCAGCAAAAGGGAACAAGAGCTTTCTCAATAACCTTTAGACATGCAGAACGCGTTTCCAGAATCTACAGTCCACATAGCAGCCACCAACGTCGGCAGATGCCTATAAGAGTATGAACGCCACTTCCTGATCATTCAAATGAAGAGACCTTCAAAATAATGGGGCACCCCGGCTACAACCGATGACTGCCCTGACAGGGAACATAACAGAGAACCCCTGAGGGAGTAGGAGAGCAGCGGGATGCAGACCACAAATTCTCATAAGACCAGACTTAATGGTCTGACTGAGACTGGAAGGACCCCGGTGGTCATGGTCCCCAGACCTTCTGTTGGCCCAGGACAGGAACCAATCCTGAAGCCAACTCTTCAGACATGGATTAGGCTGGACAATGGGTTTGAGAGGGATGCTGGTAAGGAGTGAACTTTTTGGATCAGGTGGACACTTGAGACTATATTGGCATCTCCTGCCTGCAAGGGAGATGAGAGGGTGGAGGGGGTTAGAAGCTGGCGAAATGCACATGAAAAGAGAGTGTGGAGGGAGAGAGCAGACTGCCTTATTAGGGGGAGAGTAATGGGGAGTATGTAGCAAGGTGTATATGGGTTTTTGTGTGAGAGACTGACTTGATTTGTAAACTTTCACTTAAAGCACAATAAAAATTGTTTAAAAAATAATTATAATAATAATGGGGCACCAACAAGAAGAGCCTCCCTGGAGGTTACTAGGACCAGGTACCAGGGCTCTCAGTCCGCAGGTCAGTCAGTTCTCAAGAGTCAGGAGGGAGATGGAGGAGGGGCTGAGGGATAGTATGCCTGACTGAAAGCCGGGTAGCCATGAAGGATGTAGACCGTATCAGGTCAGCCTGCATCTCTGAGTTGTCGGCCCCAGTGAGAGCAGAGCAAAAGCTAATGTGTGCGAGATTCACATCTGCTATTTTAATTAGTCCTCATAACAACAAGGCAGGCAAAATAATGCTCATTTTACAGTTGAGGAAACTGAGGATCGGAAACGTAAAGAGATTTGCCTGAGGACAAAGAAGGCGGCACAGTCAGTCAACAAATAGTAATTGAAAAACTACTATGTGCCAGGACCACTGTGGGTTTTGGAGACACAGTGGCCAACAAGAGAGTGCCTACTTGGATTTTTGTAGAGAAAGGCGATGTGAACAAACATCTGTCAGATTCCAGAGTCCCCTGTGTCATACTGCCTAATGGGAACCAGAAAAAATAGTGACCATACAAGTCAGCCACTCTCTTTGAAGTTCCAGACATCATGGTCGGAGACAGAGCTCCAATCCCCTAACCACTATTCAGTGAATTCAGTGAAGTGCAGGCCTCGACTTCAATTCTAGCAACACCACTTCCTACCTGTGTGACCTTGGATAAGTTATTCAGTTTCCCTGAGTCTTAGTTACCTCCTTTATAAAAGAGGGAAAATATGCCCACTGATAACATGATTACGTCCACCTAACACAGTTGTTGTGAAAATGCAATAAAATATTAATTTGCTTAATATAGTACTTGATATAGTAAAAATATACACTCAATAAACGTCAGCTTACCATTAGTACTGTCACGTTATTACTGTTGTTGTTATTCTTATCGTCGTTATTGTTAGTAACTGGGAAGAGAAGGGCCTCTAAGCAGCTAATGGTAGAAAGACTGGCAGCTCAGGTACATATAGTTAACCCATACCTGCCCTCTCAGGAGCCCTCCTCCTTCCACCAATGTGCACCAGGTGGGATTACTCCCCTACAGGCCAAAGAACCCCCTCAGGCTGCCCTTAAAATAGATTAGAAACTCTCTGAAGACAAGGACTATCTTGGTCACCTTAATCCCAGAACCTTGTACCTAGACACGGCATTGTATATAATAAATGGACTTGAACTAGGTTAACCAGATGTTACCATATCCAAATCCTGGGGTCATCTGGGTAGGAGAAACTAGAATATGTGCTTTAGACACACCTACCAGAAATACATCTCAAACCTTAGCAGAAACCTAGAAAGGAAGCCTGTCATCTCTTGGCTTTTCCAAGTTCTACAGTCAGGCTTCCCACATGCCAAGACAGTGATGTGGAGTCAGGGAGCAGCAAGAAAGCAGCTGGTCCTGTCCCAAAGATTAGGCCAGAGCTACCCATCTCCTGGTCCTTGCTCCAAAGACTAAAAGGTTGCCACATACCATGTGCTCCATGCAGATGCTGATCTCGCCATCGCTGTAGAATGCACCGTAGAAGCCCACGATGTATGGGGAGTTACACTCATGCAGAACCTGCAGCTCCCTTATGATCTGGTTCCGGATTGCAGGTTTGATCTCCAGGTGAATTAGCTGGGGAAAGAAAGGTGGGAGGAAGAGGGCCTTTATAAATATATGGATGGATGAATGGATGGATGGAGTGTGGAAGGGAGGGAGGGAGGGACAGAAGGAATCTTTCTTAAATGCTTAAGCTCTTAAAGGCAGGGGGAGGGGAAAAAGGCAAGTTTCAATAAGTTTATTCAGTTTCAGTAAGCAAGTTTCCGCTCTTCCACCCAACTAAAGCACTGAGTGCCAATGTACCAAGACTGGTATTGGCACTGTAGGAGCTGTAACCAGGGGATGGTTGGCTGTGCCTCTGCTCCTGGAAGCCAAGAGTGGGGAGGAAGGGGTTCACCACTCCCCAAAACAAGGACGAATGGAGGGCTTCCTGGACCCGTGGAACTGAGAGATGAGGGAAAAGTAGGCTTGAAGACATGGTCCACACTCAAGGATTGTGGGGGTAGAAGGGAATGAAGAACTGGGGTACACTGACCTAAGCTGCCTAAGACATTTCTCCCTGACCTCGGGAGCCTGATGTAGTTGAGATTTAGCCAAAGCTTCAAGTGCCACCAGATGTCCACCTAACATTGTCCCCTGTTCCAGCTACGGAGACAAGTGACAAACACATGAAATGGTTACCTAATAAGGTTGAGCTTCTAAAAAGAGCCACAGGCAATGAGTGTAAGAGGACATAGAACCAGTGGCCACCAGTGTGGGCTGCAGCAGCTGGTGAAAGCTGGACTTGAGGTGGGCACCGAAGATGGGTGCTGTGTGAAAAGATGGAGGAAACAGCACGGGCAAAACTCCAGGGACAGAAACAAACATGGTGTGCTGAAGAACCTGTGGGAGAGTCCAGCCTCAATGAAGCAGGGGGCCTGTGATCAGAAAGAGGAGGACCACCAGCAGAGAGAGCAGGGAGGTTCCGCATGCCATAGTGGGAGTGCAGATGTTATACCGCAGGGAGATGAAGGCGCCACTAACAGGGCGGGAGCACAGGGGAGCAACCTGAAATCAGTGTTCTTGTTAATGAAAGCAGACTTTTCTGCACCTGAAAATGACCAACAGGCACCCTGACACCCCTTCCACAGCACCCAGAAAACTAAAGGGTCACTTGCTGTTACCTTCCAGACTGGGGATGGGGATAAATACACTAACAGCCATTGGTGTGTTTATCCATAATCTGACAGCTATGAGTTCATAAATTTGAAATTCAAACAGCACACAAAGGTACTGAGTCACTATACCCTGGGTCTTCTGAGAAATAATCCAGTTACCTGTTTATCAAGACAAACTTGATTCAGTACATTTCTTTTTTAAGTGGCCTCACCTTTCTGGCCATGACCAGGCCAGACGGCTTGTGAGAGACCTTGAACACCACGCCGCCATTGCCAGCACCCAGCTCGCTGATCTTCTCAAAGTCGTCATCCTTCAGCTCGCCCACCTTCTGTTTCTGGGTAAGAAAGGCCTCGAGGCGCTTCCGCTGCTGTTCATCAAGTTCTAGCTCCTCCAGCTTCTTCTGCAAGGCCTCCAGGTTGGTCCTGTCCCAAAGGTGAAACACGGGTCAACACCGTCGCCAGAGAGGTCAACCCAGAGGAGCAGGCCCCAACTCTGGCTGTTGGGCCCGAAAGAGAGGAAAAGAGAGTGGGGAGGAGGCTAGAGAGGAGGGAGGGCTCCACCTGGCTGTGGCTCTGTTGCCCCCCTTCACTCCGGCCACCCCACACAACTCACCACTGACAGCTTCCCCTCTCAGGTCCTCAGTGTCCTCATTTGTAAAATGAGGGAGGGAATCAGGCCTCTCTCAGCATCTTTCAAGTTTACTAGGGAACGAAGGAATCTACTAAAATCCAGAATAAACCACCTCAATTTGCTTCAAAACCCCAGATAAAGTTGATTTTATTAAAGCTTACAACATACACAAAATAAAATCTATTTCCTAAAACCACTACACTGAAACCAAACCAAATCACCAAAACAGGCTCCCAACTAAAGCTCATGTCTAATGTGACTGGGTCCAGGAACAAGTTTAATCAAAAACGTCAGATCAAAGTATTGTAAAAATGGTATTCCTAAGATATTTTATTTTGGTGTCTAACATACGTAAGGAAACCCTGGCGCTGTAGTGGTTATGTACTACAGCTGCTAACCACGAGGTCAGCAGTTCGAATCCACCAGGTGCTCCTTGGAAACTCTATGGGGCAGTTCTACTCTGTCCTATAGGGTCGCTACAAGTCAGAATCAACTCGACGGCAGTGGCTTTTTTTGGGTAACATACGTAAATGTGCACTCATCCGGACATCTTTTAACACGGGGCAAGGACTTTCAGTAAAGGCCCACGGCAAGAGCCCCACATTGTCTTTCTCACGTGAACCAGAACATAATACACATCTGTGATTTCCAGTTCCTGATTCTTTAAAGTAAGTACAAATGTAGGTAAGTACAGAGGAATTCCAGTATAGACTTTTAGAGCTTTATGGTCTTCCCCAAATATTAACGCTCATCTAATCTGTCTATAATTTTTTATTGTGGTAAAAATATAGCTAACAAAACACTTGCCAATTCAACAATTTCAACATCTACAGTTCAAAGACATCGATTACGTTCATCATGTCACACAACCATTACCATGACACAGTAACTTTGTTTAGTGGCTTGGATTTATTAAGCCCTCAGCTTTTATTTCGTGCAGTGTTCACAGGGGCGAAAAGAGCAAAGAAAACCACTTCGTTTGCAGTCGTATTTCATCAGTTTATCTGACAGACACATTGCTTGATTACAGTAACAACTACAAGTGGTGTAAATGGTTTGGGGGGCAACCTGGCTCTTGGTAAGCACGTGATCCAGCTGGTGGGAGCGGAAGTGAGTGGGTACGGCAGAAAGCAGCAGGCTTGCTGCACGTGCGGCACGCTGCGGGCAATCCTCAGCGTGCTCCATGGGGGTAGGGGGAAGTGTTCATTAATCCTGAGAGCTGGCTAAGGGGAGAGGGGTAAAGAGAACTCCCACAGCAGCTCCAAAAGCTGCTGTCAAAAAACACACACACAGGCTGAGCGTGTACGAGGTAGAGAAGAAGTGAGGGCAGGATAAAGGAAAATCACTCTCCTCACAACACTGCACTATTATAAGTTCTTCACATTTATTAACACATTTAATCCACAATTCTACAATTACAACAGATGAGCAACTCAGGCATAAACAGTAACTTGCCCAAGGTCATACAACTAGTAACTAGCTGAGCCAGGATTCAAACCCAGGCCGACAGAACCTCTGACCTTAACCATGATGCTATATGACCTCTCCAAAAAGTTCAGTGCTTTCAAGGGAAACAATTTACAAACAAGGTAAGAGCCAAGCGTGGGCTGTTTGAGGATGCCACACGCCAGTCTCAATATGTGAAGATGGTGAAGCCCTATGCCCCCAGCTACAATCCTATACACGTATCTGCTGATGGATCCACCGGAGCAGATTATGTTGCCTTGCAAGGAACACTGGCCATGTTGGACAAGGAAAAAGAAATACCGACTCTGCTCGTTTTCCTAACTCTCCGTGGAGAGAAGTTATTCTCCCAACTTTAGGAAAGAAAACCAGATCTAGGCTTTCTGCCGTCTTTCTTCCTCTTCCCTCCTCTACCTGATGTTCACTGCCCCTCCTAGGTTCCACCCTGTACCACCTACCCCACTAACTAAGGACCTGTAGGCCTGAACATGTGAGTCAGGGAGGGACGTGGCAAGACGTTCCTAATGACAGGGGTGTAAGGAGGAGGACTGAGCGTGGAACACTGGTGCCAAATTTTGGTTCAGTGGTGGAATTCGTGCCTCCCTTGCAGGAGGCGCAGATCCGATTCCCAGCCGACGCACCTCATGCGCACTTACCACCCATCTGCCGGTGACGGACTGCGTGTTGCTATGATGCTGAACAGGCTTCAGCAGAGCTTCCAGACTAAGACGGACTAGGATGAAAGACCTAGAGATCTACTTCTGAAAATCAGCCAATGAAAACCCTACGGATCACAATGGTTCGATCTGCAATCAATCATAAGATGGTCCAAGACCAGGCAGCATTTCGTCCTCTTGTGCATGGGGTCACCAAGAGTCTGGGGCTGTCTTGATGATACCTAACAACAAGTATTCAGGAGCCCTGCATTCTTATCCCATGTTGTTCATCAACTAGCTGTGGGATCATGGACAGGTCACTTAACTTCAACACATCTCAGTGTCCCCTTCTGTAAGAGAAGGGAATAATAGCTCCTTGCTTACTTCACCAGAAGAGGATCAAAACAGAAAATGAACGGGAGGAAACCTTGGAATTTTGACACATTCCTATACTGTTAGAGCAGGGGATAGGTTGGAAGAAGAAAAGGAAGAGCCGAGGCAGCAACAGCAGGATCCAGGAATTACTCCCTTATCTTTGATTGTAATAAATCTTAAAAAAAAAATCCCCCGGAAATGTTTAAAACTTTGTGCCAGAGAATGAAAGATGTAAGATTTTATCTAAAGGTGAAAGAAAAATCCTGAGATCCTTTCTGTACTCACTTAAAAAAAGAAATCCATCAAGAATGTAAAAGTATTCAACATTGCTTCCTCTTGCACAGGGAGCCAGTGACGCTCTATAAAGCTCATCTCTGCCTTCCCAGGGTGAATCCCTCAAGCCAAGGAAGAACCAAAGCAGCATGGGAACTCCTATCCCTCTCATCCACCACTTCTCAGCTTGCTGTCATGGTGACAGGCTGGGACCTCGGGGATAACTAGACAACTTCTCCCTCCCGCCCAATATGCACTTTTTAAAAATCAGTTTAAAGTGCAGAAACTGAGGCCAAGAAATGAAGGTAATCCAAGATCTCACATGTGGTAGAGGGTATGGATTAAGGAGTTGCAGCCTTAGTCTCCAGGTGCTTTTCCCTCTTAGCTTGGGTCTTTCTGCTCGTCCTTTCTTGCTTCCTTACTGTTTGCTTCCCCAATAGCATTCCACTTGCTAAATGCCACAGGAGAGAGAACTTGACAACTCCCTGGGCTCAGGGGAGGCACCCACCTGCACTGGGACCTTCCTGTCCTTCCAGCGCAGATGTTTGTCATCCCTCCTCCATGGGACCTCCTAGAGGCAGGGCCTGCCTCCCAGGCTGGAGAAAGGCTCAGGTTGGCAAAAACTGGCTGGTGTCTGGCATGCAGTTGTGGCCCATTTCTGTTTGGTATATGGCAGTTTGAAGACTCAGTTTCTTTGTCAGGACATTGCCCCCATGCATCCTTCAGCCAGTCCTTATGCCAACTTCCAACTTCCTATGTGAACATCAGGGCTGGAGGGAGCAGTGTGGGGTTTTAAAAGGATCCCTGTACTAGAAGTTAGGAGACCTGCCACCAGGCAGCTGTGTAATCTTGTCCTTTCTGGGTCTCAGTTTCCTCACCCATAAAATGGGGGTTGGATTAAGTGGTCTTTAAGGTCCCTCCTGGACTACATTTTACATGACTTCTTGATTTAATCCATGGGCCACAAATGAAAGATTCCAGTTGTGGCAGTGTAATTAGACTTAGCAGGTGGGTGAGATGAGGGGGAAGGAGAGGTTCTCGCCCAAGGACCATCCTTTCCCCACCCATTTCAGTTCACGGCCCTGGTGTTTTCAGAACACAAATGACAACCCCTCTTTTTCTCCACATTCCCATTTCAAGCCTATAATCTTCTTGTATCTCGATGAGCTTGTGTTACTGCAGGGCAGCCTTATCCTGTCTCCAGAGTTCACGTCACAGTGTGCTGCTTCCTCCTGCTATGGGGAACGCGATGCGGTTAGAGCTGATCATAGCTGTTCCCGGGAGAAGGGCGTGCATGTGTGTCGGAGATTTAGTATAGCAGAGCCCAAGTTTCTTTTTCCAATCCCCAGTCTCAGTTTTGCTGATTTCAGTTAAAACCAAAGGTTGTGAAGGAGGCAGGTTCTTGGCCTCCAAGGTTTGGAGATTTTTGTGTGGTTGAGGGATGAGGGGGAGCCCTGGTAGTACAGTGGTTAAGCGTTCGGCTGCTAACCAAAAGGTCAGCAGTTCGAATCTACCAGCCAATCCTTGGAAACCCTACGGGGCAGTTCTACTCTGTCCTATACGGTCAACTTGACAGCAACAAGTTTGGGGTTTTTGGTTTATACTTACAAATAGGAGACCTGGTGGCACAGTGGTTAAATGTTCAGCTGCTAACCAAAAGGTCAGTGGTTTGAACCCATCAGCTGCTCTGTGGGAGAAAGATGTGGCAATCTGCTTCCATAAAAAGATTTACAGTCTTAGAAGCTCTCTGGGGGCAGTTCTACTCTGTCTTATAGGGCCATTATGGGTCGAAATCAATTCAACAGCAATGGGTTTGGTTGGGGATGGGCAGTGCATAAGAAGAACAGTAAGACAGAAAAAGAGAAATGGGCCTGACAGTGGAAGGCTGGGGGTGTCAAAATCACAGGCAACTTTTGGATGTCATCCCAGACCAACCCATTGGTGTTAGGGAGTACAGATATGTCACCTATGGCCAGCCCCAGATAACACAGTGGGGAGAAGGTTCTACACTATCTCACTCTTCAATCTTGCAGGTCACTCTGGGAAGTGCTGCTCAACTAACTTGGCAATGAAATCCCAGAATCATGAATATGGGCTCTATAAAGAAGCCAGACACAAAAGATTATACATACTATGTGATTCCTTTATATATATATATAAATATAAAAGGCAAAACTAATCTGTGCAATTAGAAGTTAAGACAGTGATCACCTCTGGAGCAGTAGTTACTACAAGGGATGTGAGGGGAATTCTTTGTGGCTGGTAATGCCCTGTTCTTGGTCTGAGTGCTGGTTACATGATATGTTCAGTATATGAAAATTCATCAAGCGATACATTTATGACACGATATAACATTATGATATATCATAATTTATTAAAAAAAAAAAAAAAAAGAGACAGACCAACTGGGTAGTCAGGCCATTTGGGTTTGAATCCCTGTTTTGCCCCTCAGTAGCCATGTCAACTTGGACAGATTTCTTAAAAGCCCTGAGCCTCAGTTTTTTTAACGGTAAAATGGGCGAACAATGACAATCACATCATGGAGTTGTTAGGAGTTTAAAGGAGCTCATTCGCATTTAGCAGAATACCTGCTAACGGACCACATGAACCAGACTCCACTAGCCTGAGACCAGAAGAACGAGATGGTGCCTGGCTACCACCACCGACTGCCCTGACACAGATTACAACAGAGAGTCCCAGACAGAGTTGGAGAAAACTATAAAATAGAATTCTAATTCACACAAAAAGACCAGACTAGAGGGACCCCCAAAACCATGGCCCCTAGATGCTCTGCTAACCCAAAGCTGAAACTATTTCCGAAGCCCACTTTTCAGACAAAGATTAGACAGGCCTATAAAACAAAAAATAATACACATAAGGAACGTGATTCTTAGTTCATCAAATATACGAGACCAAAAGTGCAGCTCCTGTCCGAAAGCAAGATGAGAAGGCAGGAAGGGGCAAGAGCCAGATGAATGGACACAGGGAACCCAGAGTGGAAAGGAAGAGCATGCTGTCACATTGTGGCGATTACAACCCATGTCACAAAACATCCGTGTATAAATTTTTGAATGAGAAATTAACTTGAGCTAAAAACTTTCACCTAAAGCACAGTAAAAAGAAAAAAAGAAAGAATACCTGGCACATAGTAGGTGATCAATAAATACTATTAAACGCTATTCTTATTAAGAAAATATTAGCTGACAACAGCATAACGATATTAAATATCTGTTTGGCATTTTTTCCACATTATACTCTCATTTAATCTCTACAACCACCTCTTGTGTATCATCATCATTTTACAGGTGAGGAGACTAAGACGGTGGGGAAACAACTTAGTCAAGGTCACACTACTGACTTAAACTGCCCTGAGCTGTCTATATTCTATATTCCTTTTACTATTTCACTAAGGGCCTCCTAATACCAAAACATATGCATCCTCAGAGAAGACCTGGAAAGATAAAGCAATCTATTTAGTCTCAAAGGAAAAAGCAGTAAGAACAGGATAACTGATAATGGGGTTTATGTGTAGACAACAAGTAATGACCAGTGACTCAAACCACCCAACACAGGAAGCCAACCAAAGTGCTTGCAGAGGCATGGCTCTGGTACTTACCATAGAGTTCTAACCTTGGAGCACTATAGGAAGAATCTGATAGGAAGATTAAGAGGATTTTAGCACTGAATAGGGCTTTAAGGACCACCTAGTTTAATTACCCTATTTTACTCAGAAAACCTGAGGGGAAGTGGCTTATACAAGTTCAGAGTGCAAGTAAGTATCACCGTTGAACCCGGATCTTCTTGCTTCCAAAGCCTTCACATCTATTTCCCAAGCACATGTATGTTTTTCTTCTTTCTAGTAGTTTCATGCTCCAGTGTGAAAGACCAGCACCGTGCTGGCCCATAAGCAGCTGATTTTCAGCAGATGTCACTGGCCTTGGTAGTTGGTCTAGGGACTGTTTTCCAAACAATGACTGTGAAACTTTTCTCACCTACACATCTGTCAGCAAGCAGGAGAGAGTAGGCGGCCAAGATGTGATTTCTATGAGCAGCCAGCATCAAAGAAAAGAAAAAATATCTCTGCTAAATTCAGGGAAGCACATTATGAACTATGCAAGAGAACGGCTGCACTGAAGCATGGCTTCCCAAAGCTGACTGAGAATACAAGCCCGAAGTTGGGCTTAACACCAACACAAAGCAGAGGTCTGCTATTGCTAGAGGAGGTGTAGGAAACTTTCTCGTAGTCAAGGCTTGCCACAGACACAAGACTGAGTTTGGCTGCCATGAAGAGGAAGGGCAGGAATGCTGAGAAAACCCCACACCTGAGGTCATGCTCATAGGGCCTGCGTAAGACTGACACTGGAACAGAACAAAAGAGACCCTCCCTATCACTACCATAAGCCTGTTGTTGTTGTTAACTACTGTAGAGTCAGCCCTCAACTCATGGCAACCCCATGAGTCTGTAGGCTTTTCTTGTTTGTATGAGTCAGAACTGACTCAACAGCAACGAGTTTTACGGGTCTTAATCTTTACGGAGGCAGTTTGCCAGGTTTTTCTTCCATGGAGCCGCTGGGTGGTTTGAACCATCAACCTTTAGGTTAGCAGCTGATTACCTGTGCCACCCAGCCTAGTATCAACTAAAAAGTAATTACTGTCTACCACTGGGGGAGGGACAAGAGCATACAGAAAGAACCCCCTTCCGTGGCCAGGCATTCAGTAACAGCTGAAAGTTGAGGGAGTAGTAGGAACACTGAGAAAAATCCTATAGCAGCTCAGGCTCCACTTAAAATACAAAATAAAAGCCTACTGTTGGAGAATTTTTTTTTTTTTGTTGGAGAAATCTGAAGCCTGTGGTAGTGCACTGAAGTTAACAACACCAACAAGAATACCCAAACCCAGCTCAACTCCTGATTTGTAGCCTAACACATATTAACAGCATGACAGGAAAGTACGCCAATCTCTAAGCATAAAGACAACTGACCTCAGTCTCTGTTCTTCTACACACAATGTCCAGGATTCAATCAAAAATTATGAGACGCCCCCCGAAAAAAAAAAATCAAGGTAAGAAAAAAACATTTTTAATGTACTGTCAAAGGATAAAGCAATCAACAGGACCAGACTTGGATATGACCCAAATGCTAGAACTATTAGACAACAGCTTGAAAATAACTATGATTAATATGTTAAAGGTGGAAGACTTCTGGGAAGATGGAGGTATGAGCAGGTCTAAGATCCCCACTCAAACACCAAGAAAAACAATTAGAAATTTGTACTCAACCCTACAACAACTCTGAAAAAGCATGCAAAGGATGGCAGCAAGGAACTACAAACTGAAACAAAAGAAGGACAAAATCTGAATGGTAGAAAAATCACTTTTTCCACTGTTTTCACCACTCCCAGCACAGCAGCCAGACAGCTACAGAGGAGCCCCAGCCACCTGTGGCTCTCCTGTGCCCTAAGAAGAGCCCTAAAGTAAACAGGACAGGCCTTGCTGGCAGGCTGTTTAGGGTGTCTATTCTGACCAATCTCAGAGCAGCCTGAAGTACTAAAAACTCAGTCTGGCCCAAACTGGAGAAGGGAGGGTACAGTAAGACTCAGAACAGTGATCAGTGTGATTTTTCCAAGCTGAAACTTCACTCTGGCCTGAATTGAAGCACTCAGAGAGTGGGGGAGGGAGCAGTAAGCAAAGAATGAAGGCTGTGCTTGCCTAAGAATCTCCTACAGAAATCAGTGCTTTCTAAAGTGTCATGTGCGGGGGGACATTAAAAAAGCAAACACACTGTAATGGTCTAATGTTCCAGCTTTAACAACAAAAAAATCACAAGGCATATAAAAAAACCAGAAATGATTGCCCATTCAAAAGAACAAGACAAAGGGAGAGAAATCATCTCTATAAAAGGCCAGATAATGAACAAATTGAAAGAATACAATATAATGCTATTAAACATGCTTAAAGAACTAAAAAGAAAGCACAAAAACTAAGGGAAACCAAAAAAACAATGCATAAACAAGACAAGAATATAATAGATATAAACACTACTAAAAGAAAAACAGCAATATTGGAACTAAAAGATACAATAAATGAAATGAAAAACACATTGGAAGGACTGAACAGTAGATTTTAACTGGCAGAAGAAATAATCCGTGAACTACAGCCAGGAGCTCCTTGGAAACTCCCTGGAAAAAAACAGAATAAGGTAACTGAAATTATGGAAACTGAAGAGCAACAAGACAGAATTGCTACGGGTTAAATTGTGTCTCCTGAAAATGTGTTGAAATTCTAACCCCTGTACCTGTAAATATGTCCCTGTTTGGAAATAGAGGGTTTTTTCTTGTTACGTTAATGAAGTCATACCAGCATGGGGTAGCTCTTAAACCTAATTACATCTGAGTTAAAAAAGAGCAGAATAGATACAGGGACACAAACAGTGAGAGGAGGAAGGCAGACACAAAGGGGATAGATGCATTTACAAGCGCAGGCTAGTAGCTGAAGCAGACAAGGAAGGACCCCCCCCCCCCAGAGCCACATCCTGAATTTGCCTTCTGAACTGTGAGAAAATAAATTTCTGTTCTTCAAGGCCACCCACTTCTGGTATTTCTGTTACAGCAGCCCTACATAACTAAGACAAGGATCAAGACTGCTAAGCAAAGCCTAACGGAAATATGGAATACCATCAAGCGAGCTAATCCCATATTTTTTACTCAAATAATCCACACTTTCCACATTTGTCAACCATGCCATCCGCTGCGAGGTATTTTCATAAGCACTGCTATGACAGTTTTTTTTTAACATGTTGTTGTAGAAAAAATTAGCATAGTGTACTTACAAAAATACCTTGCAAGGGGAAGGCACGGATGGCAAGCAAACATAGAAGGTGGATGTTATTTGTGTAAAAATACAGTATATGCATCATGAGAATATCAAAAGGAAAAGAGAGATGGACAGAAAGAATATTAGAAGAAAAAACGGCAGAAAACTTTTCAAATCTGATGAAGAACACCAATCTACAAACCCAAGCTCAACAAACATGAGATAGGATAAACCCAAACAGATCCACATCGAGATACTTTATCATCAAGCTCTCAAAAACTAAAGATAAACAGAAAATCCTGAAAAAAACAAGTGAGAAGCCAACTGTCACAAATAAAGGATTTCCATTAAGATTAAAGGTTGATTTCTTCTCAGAAACCTTGGAGGCCAGAAGGCAGTGGAATGATACACTTGAAGTGCTGGGAGAAAAGAACTGTCAGCCGAGAATATTACATCTGGTAAAAGTGTCTCTCAAGAATGAGGGTAAAATGAAGGCATTTCCAGATAAACAAAAAATAAGGAGGGTCATTACCACTAGACCTTCCCTACAAGAAATGCTGAAGAAACCAAAAGACCAGAACACAAGTGAGAATGTTTACACACTGTGAAGAAGGCAACCAATATCACTGAACAATTTGTATAGAAATTGTTCAGTGCAAACCTAAATTGATTGCTGTGTAAACCTTCACCAAAAACACTATAAAATGTTATTAAAAAAGAAAAAAATACTAAGGTGAGTCCTTCAGAAGGAAAAAAAAGGATACTAGACAGTAACTCAAAGCTGTACATAGGTAGAAAAAAAAAAAAGAACTCCATTAAAGGTAATTTCATGGGCAAGTGTAAGGGCCAGATTTAAAGCATGTTTGGTTAATAATTCTAGTCATTAGGTCTAGCATGCTTTATAATAATAAATGCATAAAAAATAAGTATAAATTTATGTTACAGGACACGAGAATGCAAGAGGAAAACCCAGGCCAGGAGCCAAAGGATCAGTGTCTGCAGGCACCTGGTTCTGCCATTAAGGCACCAAATAACTCCAAAAAAGCACCTCCTTACACCTCGTCTCAGCTTCCCCAACTGTAAAACAGGAATACCATATTCCACTGAACTTCTTGTGGTTATTGTAAAGAACGTCTATAAAAATGCCTGAAAAACTCTGAAATACTCCATAAGCATAATATTTTTATGATTAAGTTATTACCTTAGAGGTCATTTAGTCTAAACCCCTGACATTAAAGATGGAGAAACTGGGTCACAGAGAAGTAACTTGCTCAAAGTGACAGACTTATGGGTATTAGAAAATCTGACATTTGATTAAATACTCTTAGGTGAAAAATTCAGAATATAAGATTGTGTTACCTATGGAGGGGGAAGGAACGCAAATGAACAGGGGCTGGAAAGAAACAGGGATAAATGAAATCAGTTGTTCTGCTGGGGTGTAAGATAGAAGGTAATTTTTTAAATTCCTGCATTTTCATGTTATTCGTGCAATAAATAAATAATCTGGGGGAAAAAGGCACAAAATAGTTAAATACTACCTTTATTGCTTTTAATTGGCTTCACTACTACCACCAAGACTTTGGAGCAAGGATTGTCCCCAGTTCCTCCAATTCTGACAAGGGACCTAGGACACAGATGGCTCTGTAGGTCAGGATAGGCTAGAGTAACCAAAATAAATTTTATAGAGGATACAAGATCTGAACCAGTCAAGGAGGGTACATAAAATTCAGATAGAAAAAGGAGAAAGTGCATTCTAGCAGGGACTACTCTGTAGAAAACAGTAGAGAAGCAGGATTAAGTATATTACAAGCAGAGCTTTGAACCGGTTCCTTTTGGTTCAAATCCCTGCTGAGAATCTGCATTTCTAACAAGTTCCCAGGTGATACTAATGCTGCTGGTTAGGGACCAATTCTAGAACCACTAGGAGAGCAGTGGTTCTCAAAATTCATTATACATAAGAATCACCTAGGGATCTTGTTAAAATGTAGGTTCAGATTCAGCATACCTGGGATGGAACTGCAGATTCTCAGCAGGAGTTCAAAGCCCTGATTATAAGCCAAGGGTGAGCACTGGGGTAATAAAGCTCAAAAGGAAAACATGAGAGCCAAAACAGATGTTTACTTGACTTTCAATCAGGCAGCATCTAAGCCAAAAACATTTTTTAAAAGTCAAGAAAACAGGTTTGACTAAAACGAGATGACTAAAAATCATTTATTCCTATCCTTTAAAAACATCAACTTACCCATTGGAGTCAAACAGGCTTCTGAAATCATATAAATTATCTTCCCACGACATGTTTCTGCAGACAGTCACACTGAAAAACACACACATACACACACACAGAGGAACCTCTGGAGTGACGGGACCACCCACTCACATCGACTCTTCTCAAATATTGAACAAAATCCTGCATCAGAGAGGGGGTGTCATACTGAGAGAACTAACAGCCTATGGTTCCTTCTGTCCCAGTGGACAAAATTTGTTTCATATTGGCCACATATGAATTAATTCCTAAAGGATTAGTCTTCTGTAGAAGTACAGAAAGGAAAAGTGATGGAGGGAGAGGGGGTAAAAAAATCAGAAGATAGAGGACAAAAAGGAATACCATCTTTACCTGATAGGGTCAAAAGAAGGACATAATTGCCTGATAAGAATGATATTTAGATGCAGTTGAAGAGATGAGCTTCCTAAATGCGAGGCATGGCACAGCCATTAGCTCAATTAATCATCACAATAGCATTTTAAAAAAATGTTGTTCCCATTTTACAGATATGGAAATGGAGGCCAAGAGCGGTTAAGTAACTTACCCAAGGCTAGGGCTAAAAACTCTAAGGGTTGATATTTTCTCCACACCATACTTAGGAGCTCATGCCCTTCAGACAAATCCCCCATCTGCTTGTCCCTAAACACCACGTATTTCCCCACCAGGGATTCATTCCTTTGAGGTAAAGAACTATGTTCTACTAAAATGTAAAATTTCCTGGAAAGACAACAAATTAATACTACTCAAGGAGCAACACCCTTCAGAGGAATTTCCCAGGCTGATACTTTTTGGCTGGGGTAGGAGGGGCACTGCCCAGGTAAAGCGCACTGGGAGAAGCAGTAAAGGTTCTAGCAGCCAGAAGAGAGCTGGGGCACTACTGAGGGTTGGGAGAGTGGAGATGAGGGGGCAGGGAGTATTGAAACAATGAAAGCACAAGGGCAGCCCAGGGGGAAAATCCAACAAATATGTGGTCATCATGAGAAAAACAAAAGGAGCCCTTGGCTTGGTGGTGACTACAGAATGGACTTGGCTGACTGTTCCTGAAAGGACCAGCTGGTTGACTGTGGCCTTAGTAAGATGACATAATTGACCCCACCCGTTCCCTGTTCTTGAGAACCTGATGTAAAGAAAGACCTGTAGAAATTCCTTGGGCAATAAAAGCCCACGCTACTCTGCAGATCACAGAGGTGCAGGTTCCTCTTCAATGAGAAGGTACAGGACCCAATTTGACCACAATCTTAGACCTCACAACCCAGAGCCATAAGGGGAGTCCGTTCCCGAGGCAGAAGGTTAACAGCCAGCGTCCAGGAGCACAGTTCAGGACAGGAAGATGCTGTCAGAAGAAACAGAGCCCTTAAAATGCATCTCCAATTCTGCTCCATGCTGAGAAATCTTTCAGTCTCCAGACCTGCTTCTTCCCCTACACACACGAACAATATTTTTGTAAGAGCTGGGCCCTTCTCCCTGCCAGCAAATGCAACCCACATCACCCAAGCACACATCACATCAGGGACAAATCCTACCCCCTAGGTCACTCTCTAACGACATTCAAGGGGCTGAGACTAGGGCTCAAAGTCCACCCAAGTGCACACCTAGGCACTAACCTTCTAAACTAGGTGGCGAACTGCCAGTCAGACCCTCAAATTAGTATCGTTGGCCTGGGAGGGTCAAAAGCTACCAAGTAGAAATGACATCACAGACCAGAGAGAAAAGAATATAATTAAAACCAAAATGGATAGCGCTCACTTTTACCTTCTGAAAGAAGGTGGGAGGCAGGGAAATAAGTTTTTGTGCTAACAACCCCCTGCCCTGGGACAGAGGCTACTAACCAGTTGCCATAGACTCTACCCCAACTCATGGCAACTCTGTGTGTATCAGGGTGGAACTGTGCTCCACAGGGTTTTCAATGGCTGATTTTTTCACAGGTAGGTCACCAGGCCTTTCTTCTGAGGTGCCTCTGGGTGGACTGGAACTTGCAACCTTTCAGTTAGCAGTACAGCACATTAACCATTTTACCATAAAGGGACTCTTACAGAGAATTCTAGAAGACCAGAAAGCTTGCCCATAGTTTAAAAGGACCTGCTCCTGTACCCTGGGATAGGCAGAAGCAGGCCTGAACAGCACGGGAAGAAGGCAGAGCTAAAGAGCTGAATTATGCTGCAGAATAAAAAGGGAAGGGCTTGTTTTGAGAGCCACTGAGAAGCAGCAAGAGAGGAAAAGGGTGCTCCAGTGCAGGGTGCCAAAGGTCTTTTAAGACAAGGGATACCTAAGACCATTAGATTTTAATACACCCTCCCCACTCCAGCTCTTCAATCCAATCTGCTGCACACACAAATAGCCCTGTGTGTTTTTCCCTTTTGTTGCTGTTTGGTGGAAACCAGGGAAATGAGGCCAAATTCCAAATCTGGTTCAACACACAGCAGAAAGTGGAGACAAGCCACAGAAAGGGAGCTGTAAGTTCCACAGAAGCAGAAGTGGCCATGAGAATGTAAACCTCCAGGCCAGCTCCAATCTAGAGGAGGATGTGGAACAGGGAACTTGAGCAGACACCTCGGTTACATTCATTTATTCCTACAGCTGTTAATACGCAAAGGGGATCGATAAATAGCATCCACTGTGACAGCAACCACATATGCTAGAGGAAGACTGGTTCCTGCCCTCAAGGCCAGGCCAAGTGTGTGCATGTGTGAGTTTAAGAGGCAGGGAGAGGGATCACAGTGCAAGCCAAACACAGGGAAGGGCACTGACAAATAACCCAATAATTACAGGTAGGTCAGATCAGAATCTGAGGGTGAAGTATGAGCAGGGTGCCATGGGAACACAGAAAAGACCCCACATTCCGTCTAAGATCAGGAAGGGAAAATGAAGGTCAGAAAATGCAATGTCCAAGTTTCATCCTGAAAGATACCAGTTTTCCCTGCAGATGAGAAGGGAAAGGAAGTCCAGGCTTGGGCATCAGCATATGCAAAAAGATATAAAAAGTTCCAAGCCCTTCCAAGTGGTCAGAGAGAGTAGATGCATCCAGGAGAGCCCAGGCGGCTGAAGAGTAAGCTGGGCTAGGCCATGAAGAACATAGTATACCATGCTAAGGGGTTAGGGTTTGGGGGGATAGGATGGGGTGACGAGGGAGTTGTAGGCTTCTGTAATTTTGTTGTTGCTGCTGT
Source organism: Elephas maximus indicus (assembly GCF_024166365.1). NCBI lineage: Eukaryota > Metazoa > Chordata > Mammalia > Proboscidea > Elephantidae > Elephas > Elephas maximus. The sequence continues at coordinate 56,524,340 of NC_064831.1, read as the reverse complement.
TGGGTGCACTGAAGTCAATTCCTAATTCATAATGACCCCATGTGACAGAGCAGAACTGCCCCATAGGGTTTTCTAGGCTGTAATCTTTATAGGAGCAGATTGCCAGGTCTTTCTCCTGCAGAGGGCTGGGTAGGTTCAAATCGCCAATCTTTTGGTTCACAGCTGAGCGCTTAACTGTTGCACCACCAGGGCTCCTTTCTATAATTTTACTAGGCATAAAAAAGTAATGTGTGCTCATTACAAAAAATCCAGAATTGTCCAGAAATGTTTAGTCTAAAGCAAAATATTATGCTCCACGTCCTCTCAGGTAACTACTGTTAACAGTGTTGAATATATCCGCTTCTAGATTTCTTCTATGTTCAATGTATATACAGAGAGAGTATGTTTTATTTTGTCTTACAAAAATGAAATTGTAATGTACACATTGTTCTGCAACAGCAAATTCTGAAGTAAGAAAGAGATACGATCATTTTATATTTCGGAACCAACCGTCTGGCAACAAGCTAGAAAGGAGCTTAAAGATGGGGCAGACGAGGCAGAAAAATCAGTTTGAAGGGAGCAAGGCAAGCAAGAGAAGATGAGAGCCTCAACACCACAGGAGCTGTGAGGGTGGGAAAGAGGGCAGAGGGGACAGACTGAAGAGTTGGTGAGACAAGGTGACCACCTGGATATAGGGAAAGTTAGCGAAGAGTTGAAGGAGTCCTTGGGTGATGCAAACGGTTAAGCACTTAACTACTGAAGTGAAAGGCTGGAAGTTCGGACTCACTTGAGTTGCCTCGGAATAAAGACCTGGCAAGCTGCTTCCAAAAGGCCTCAGGCTTGAAAACCCTATGGAGCAGTGCTACTCTGCACACCTGGCTTTTCTTGGCTTTCAGGGAGGAGTTAAGGGTGACTCCAGGTTTCTAGCTAGGCAGCTTTGGGGGCAGGGGTAGAGAGGAACAGCAAGGTTATGAACCCACACTGGGACAAGCTGAGTTGGAGAAGCTACTCAGTATATGGCTCACCAAGTAGGCCAGAAGCTCATAACAGAGGTCTGAGGCACAGGTGCAGAAGTCTAAGATGGTGGCTGGAATCACGAATGTGGAGGAAATCAAAAGGGCAAGTGTAAGGAATAAAAGAGGAAGGCCAAACAGCCCAAGGAAGGCCAAGATCCCTGCTCTGGGGACACAGTCCTTCGCTCCTCAAGGCACAGGCAGTCACTCGGGTTCCCATGGCTGGTGCCCAGCAACTCTCTAGGTTACAGCATTTGTTACACCGCATTGCAATTATAGGTTCACACCCTCCACAAGGCCAGAAGTATCCCCCAAACTTGAGTCTAATCCAGTGTGAGGCATATAGTAAGCACTGAAACCAAAAAGCCAAAAACCAAACCTATTGCCACAGAGTCAACTCTGTCTCCTAACGACCCTACAGGACAAAGTAGAACTGCCCCATAGGGTTTCCTATGCTGTAATCTTTACGGAAATATTTCCAACGCTGTAATCCTTATGGAAATAGACTTCACATCTTTCTCTCACAGAGCGGCTGGTGGGTTCAAACCACCAACCGTTCAGTTAGCAGCCAAGGGCTTAACTACTGCACCATCAGGGCTCCTTAAACACTGAAAAACTGACCACTAAAAGGAGGTGTGGAAATATCCATACACTACAGAGGTACATTTTCTTTTCCTCTCCTGTCAAGCTGCTTAAACCTGTACGTAAAACATCAAGGGGTTTTTCATTCTGGCTAGAGCAGGCTGGTTGCCCTAAGTCTTACCTACAGTCTTTTTTAAAATGTTTCTTCCAACTCCACCAGAAAAACTGCAGTGTTACAGCACTGAGAAGGGTCAAGCTGACTGCCCCATCAAGACGCTCTTGGCACACTAGCCTAGAACTCTTCAGGATACTTAGGGTTCAGCAAAGCGGTGCCTGACATCTTAGTTTCTAAAAATGTCATAGGAATGCTTCTTTCAATATTTAAACATCTAAAATGCATGTGAGATATGAGTTTGACCAGGACGCAATTTCAGTGTGCAATGTGCGGCCAAAACACCCACTATATGCATGCGTGTGAAACAGACGTGTGGGTAAACGCAAAACTTCTAGTTTGGAGCCTTCAAAGAAATGGAGTAGAGAGCTGTGCAGATACAGGAGATACTGGGTTCCTCCAGGCAAGGAGCCCTGTGGGAATCTGAAGTCTAGAACCTGCTGAGCTCAGCTTTCTAGCTTCTAGGAGACCTAACTTCTCCTTTAGGTGCTTAACCCTTTCATTTCCTAGCCAAGGATCAGCTCAGAGAAGCCTCTGACATAACAGCACAGCCAAATCCAGCCCATTGTTTAGACCAGCTTGTAGTACAGGCACGGTCCCTGGGTGGCACAAACGGTTTATGCTCAATTACTAACCTAAAGGTTGGCAGTTCAAACCTACCCAGAGGCACTGCAGAAAAAAGGCCTGGCGATCTGCTTCCATAAAGACTTGCTGTTGTTGCTGTGTGCTGTCTAGTTGATTCTGACTCATAGCAACCCTACAGGACAGAGTAGAACTGCCCCATAGGGGTTCATAGGCTGTAATCTTTAGAGGAGCAGATCACTAGGTCTTTTCACCCCTGGAGCAGCTGCTGGGTTCAAGATGCCAACATTTCAGCTAGCAGCCGAGTTTTTAACCCATTACACCACCACAGGGCTCCCTCTGTAAAGATTTCAGCCCAAAAACCCTATGGAGCAGTTCTACTCTACAACACATGGGGTGGCCATGAGTCAAAATCGACTCAAAGGCAACGGGTTTGGTTTTTGGTAAAGTAAAGGCAGAGGTGTTTCTCACATAACCTAGTCTTGGAGCCAATCCCTAAATACAGCACTGACTTACATCATGGTTACCTATGCAAAACATTTATAAATGATGACTGCTTTTCCAGGGACACGAGCTCACCAGATTCAACTCATGTTATTTCATTTCATTTCACACATGCATTACTGAATCCTTGAGGGCTGTTTTTATGTGCAAAATTGCATCCTCAATCAATAATTTGCCTACACACAGAAACAGTCCTCTTAATAAAAGGTACCAAGATTGTGGCAACAACCCTGGACTTGAAGTCAGGAGGTCGGGAGTCCTCCATCAGATCCGCCACTAACTGGCAAAAACTCAACTGAATAAAGCTTCTGTCCCTCACGAGCTCCGTAAATTAGCACTAACATGAGCTCGTTCCACATCTCCTGGCCACCTACTACCCACCAGCATCAAGTCTAAAGAATTTTACGATGTCGGGGTGTGACAGAACCAATGTGTACAAAGATTGCAGCCCTCACCCCAGTGATGTCTCCTGAAGAGTTCATGCACAATGTCACTGGAGCTTTTCCATGGGAGACTGGGCAAAGTTTCATGGTCAAGGTAATACATCTGACTTCAGCCTTAAAGAACAGCCAAGGTGCCAAACACTGGCAATTAACAAGAAGAAGAAACTCCAAACAAAATGGAAATAGTCATGGATATCTATGGAGTGTTCACTGTGGTTAGGTACCATGATAACCTGTTAACTTCAAGTTGATTCCAACTCATACCGACCCTATAGGACAGAGTAAAACTGCCCCATAGGGTTTCTAAGAAGCGGCTGGTAGATTAGAACCGCCGACCTTTTGGTTAGCAGCCGAGCTCTTAACCACTGCACCACCAGGCTCCAGGGCATAATGAATGCCTCTTTTTTCCATAATTTATAAGAGGCTTGAGATCTTTGGGAAACCCTGGTGGCGTAATGTTTAGGTGCTATAGCTGCTAGCCAAAGGGTAGGCAGTTCTACTCTGTCCTATAGGGTCGCTATGAGTCTGAATCGACTCGACAGCAGCAGGTTTGGTTTTTTGGTTTGGTTTGAGATCTTTGTAGTCAAGGGAGTTTTTTGTTTTGTTTTGTCTTTAAATCAAGTCATTAATAAACACTGGCCACCTGCAGTATCGTGTAGAGAAAAAACACTATCTTCAGGTGGGCTACCTGCTTCATGAACCATCCCAGCACAGGTGGATTTGGCCCATCTGGCTGGCCAGGCATGTGTCACCCTCCCCAAAATTCCCACTTGGGCAAAGAGGATGCCTATCCCAGGCAGGGGAGGACCAGAATCCAATCGATGGCACCCCAACCGCTGATCTCCCGTACTCTCCAAGTCCATTAGCAGAAGAATGTAGTACGTGAAGCTTCTATCACAAATGAGAAGTATTATCTTTCCCAAGCTCCAGGCTTGGACCTATTGTGATATCTTAATAATCTTCAGCAGTCTGGACACCTGCCTTTGAGTATACATCTATCTGCCACAACTGAATCATCAAAATCCGAGGATTTTTTAGAGCCAAAGAGTCAAAAGGTATGGCTGCATTATTATTCCAGATTAACTATGAAGAGAAATATTAACAAGTCTTTTCTCTCCCTCCCAATACACTTTATTATCTTTCCCTCTTTTTTTCTCCCCAAAAGTTAAATCCTGTCAGTCAAACCCATGCAGCGTTACCCCTAGGCGCCATCTGACTGTAGAGAAATCCATCAAGTCTTTCCTGGCCTTTACTAAACATGTGCCAAGCAGGAACGTAAGGGTTAATCGGAAATATGGACTCGGACATACCAGTGATCACAAAGATGGCACAGTAACAGGCATTGGTTCCCTCTGTTATACACAAGGTCACCATGGGTTGGAGTCAACTTGATGGCAACTAACAACAGGAACTGAATTCGCCCTGTGCTTTAGGCTTTTAACACTGAACAAGTGTTCACTTTGTTCATTCTAAACCGAACCTATCATAGACTCTCCCCTAGTCAAAAAGACAGAAACCAAGGGCAGGGAGTAGGGCAGGAGAGAAACAGGAGTCCCAACTAGAGAGAAGTCAGGAGCCCTGGGGTCTTGATTCAGGCCTTCACTGCTCATAGGACACAGAGAAAGTTACCCAGGCTTTCTGAACCTCGAGCGCTTCATGTATACACGGAGCAGGCTGAATTATCAAGATCTTTCTCACCTCTAGCATTTTAAGGGCAGGTGGCTACACTCATGGGAGAAGGAATGAAAGCTGTTGATGATGAGAAGAATGATTAATATAATGTAATTCTGTCCTGGGTCCAGAAATAGCCCGGCTTAGTGCTGCATTCACCTTATCTGCTGAGATTTATTAGCGGGGGTGGGAGGGCTGGTGGCTGGGAATCACAGCCACCTACAGTGGAATTCACTCTGTTCCCAAATGGGTTCTGCTGAAGTGTGATTTATCCAAAGAGTGTTAAACAACTTACCAGCACTATGAAACTGTGCTACTGAAGTCTTGTTATTGCAAACTTAACTTTTCCCCAAATGTGATTTGCAGAAAGGATGCAGAGCTGAGAATCCTGTGCCTGTGGCCATCTGTCCTATCCTAGTCCCTGGAGAGGCGTGGGGGGAGTGTGAAAAGGCACCAGGTGCCATGTAAATTCAGCCTCCGATGTCACATATCCATCACAGAGCCCAGCATCTGCTGGATAAGTGGGCAGCTCAGGATGCAAAAGAGGTTCGCAGGTGCATCCTGGCCCAGGCATTCCCTGTCCTCCTCTGCACCAGGCACGCGGCTGCGGGAATGCCAGGGAACAGGGAAGATGGTATTGCTAGTATATGTATCCCAAATGTCTCCTCTCTGGGCTACGGAGGAACTGTCGGCTGGAAAGGCAGCACAGAGAACTACAGGCTAGGTACAGGGCACAAAGGTCTCCACTCTTAGCTGCATATGTGACAGGAACAGTCCCTTAGCCAGCATCAGCTTCCTCATCTATCATGGAGAGATAACACATCCTCCACATGCCGCATGTGGTTGAGTGAAGAAATGAATGGATATAAAAACAATAACGAGCATACAGAGCCCCACAGAACAAATGCTACGATTACCATCAACACCGTGAACCTCTTGGGCCAAGATAATAGAAACAGAAAAGAACCAGCCACAGATAAAGTCAGATTTCTTGGGTACTAGCAGAGCTTTGACCTTGGGAGAGGGCTGTCTTCTGTGCTCAGCCTTTACTGCCACCTCAAGGCTTGTTTAGTCATTCAATTAAATCCTAAGGAACCACATGCCAGGGTTACATGCTACATTCTGGAGATAACGATGAGGGAGATGCAGTCCTGGGTTTCCTACAATCCAGCCACCTGAGCGAGTCACACAAACTGAAGTGTGATGGGATATGTACAGAGCCACTGGGGAATGGAGCAGATGAGCTACTTGGGTGGAGTGAAGGAAAGGTCTGTGATGAATTTATGGAAGAGGTGACCTTTAAGTTGAGACTCTGAAGCAAGATTAGGATTTCAGTAAAAGACATAGTATGAACAGAGGCCAGGGCCCACTGGGGAAGACATCTGACTGAACCACACAGGAGAGGTGAACCAAAGAGCTACCCAGAGCTGAACCCAACATCAGGCTTTAGTCACAGCAAGGGAGGGTTGTCTTCCATTTATGACACCAATGGCTGGTCAGTGGGGGCAATGGTGGTTCAGTGGTAGAATTCCCATGTTCCATGTGGGAGACTCGGGTTCGATTCCTGGCCAATGTACCTCAAGCACAGCTGCCACCTGTCAGTGTAGGGCTGCATGTTTCTGTAATGCTGAACAGATTCCAGCAACTTCTAGACAAAGACTTTGAAGACTAAGACTAGGAAGAAAGCCCTGGCAATCTATTCCCAAAAATTAGCCAAAGAAAATCCTACAGATCACAATAGTCTGATCCTGTTGTGCATAAGGTTGCCTTGAGTTGGGGGCCGTCTAGACAGCAGCGAACGACACTTACATGGCCTGTTATTACCTCTCTCTGCTCCCTCCCCTCAACACAGACACACACAAAAACCAGGAAATCCTCTTCAGACTCATGGAAGAGAAAGCTGAGTTTCCTGGGTGGTGCATGTCAGGCAGACAGCCATTTTGGAGATGCTGGGAGGTATCTGTGTTGGGGTGTACTATGTGGCAGTTGTTTCCCAGGCGCCTTTTGCAGCCTCCCATTTCACTGAAAATAATTCTTTTGCTTTCTGTACAACCTAAAAAATAGCAAGTGTGCCCGGCATTGTCTCTATTCTAAGTCTGTGTTAATAAGAATAGCTAAAGAGCCTAGTCATTGGAAGTTCTTTGGGAGGTGAGAATTTTCTCTCCTTCTCATTTGACAGAGAGTAAAGAATCTAGTCCTGGCCATTACAATTAGTTCTGTTAATCAGAAAAGGTAGTCTGCATACATTGAAGGTCTAGGAATCCTTTCTTCAGCATAGGCGTTGTTATGCCCATTTTACGGATACAGAAACAGAGTCAAGGATGTGAAAGAACCTGCGCAGGATCATATAAATATTAAAAGCAGGCTGAGGATTTAAACCCAAGTCTGCTAGTTCTAAACCTTAGTATACCCTTTCCACTGTGGCACATTGCCTCAAGACTGTCCTTACTCAAAAGTCACATTCAAAGTTCAGAACAGAGCCTGCTATGTGACTTGAACAGCTTCTCTGAACCCTTCTGTGTAGAACTGGATTCTTTATCTCCCAAAAGGTAAGGTTGCTCCAGAAAATCTCCAAGACTCCTTTCAACAATAAAATTCTAATTAACTTCATGTCTACTTAGAACTTCAAAGTGTGCCAACTGGTGACCCATATGTGATAACGTGGCACTCATATGATCCTCATAAACCCTGTAAGGTAAGAAGGCATTACTATCATCCCACTCTGCAGAGAAGAAACGGAGGCAGAGTAGCAAGTTAACAGTTGCACCAAGGAATAAGCTCAGGTCTCACACTTTTATTCTATACAAACCAACCAAACCAAACCCGCTGCCATCAAGTCGATTGCAACTCACCTATAAACACACTGCCGTCGAATCGATTCCAACTCATAGCGACCCTATAGGACAGAGCAGAACTGCCCCATAGAGTTTCCAAGGAGCACCTGGAGGACTGGAACTGCTGACCTTTTGGTTAGCAGCCGTAGCACTTAACCACTATGCCACCAGGGTTTCCAGCAACCCTATAGTACAGAGTAAAACTGCCCCATAGGGTATCCAAGGAATGGTTGGTAGATATAAACTGTTAACCTTTTGGTTAGCAGCTGAAGGCTTAACCACTGGGCCACCAGGGTTCCACTGTGCCATCAAGGCTCCTATACAAAGCACTATTATTCCAAAACACTGCAGCCTGAAAATTATGAAGCCTAGACTTTTGGAGTCCTGGTGGCCCAGTGGTTAAGAGCTCAGCCGGTAACCAAAAGGTCAGCAGTTCGAATCCACCAGCGGCTCCTTGGAAACTCTATGGGGCAGTTCTACTCTGTCCCATAGGGTGACTATGCGTCGGAATTGACTCAACAGCAGAGTGTTTTTGTTTTTTAAGACTTTAGACCCCTCTGGAAGAGGGCTTAATCTCCAAGTTCAAATGGAACAGTTGGGGAGGCAGAAACAATCCCAGTCTGACTGGGAAGCTGGGCTCCTCACGTACTGTAGCACCAGAGCAAGTACCAGCCTGGGAGGGAAGAGCGTGTCCTTCTAAGACCATCCTGCGTCTGGGCCCATTGGCTCCAAGACTCTCAACAGCCTACTTTCCAACTTTCCAGAAATTGGACCTACTGTACTTTTTGTACAGAACAAAGCAGCCCTGGTGGTGTAGCGGTTAAGCACTCAGCTGCTAACCAAAAGGTTGGCAGTTTGAACCCACCAGCCACTCTGAGCAAGAAAGATGTGGCAGTCTGCTTCCGTAAAGGTTACAGCCTTTGAAACCCTATGGGCTAGTGCTACTCTGTCCTACAGGGTTGCTGTAAGTCAGAATTGAATCGGCTCAATGGCAGTGGGACTTCTTTTTTTTTTTTTTTTGTATCAAACAATAGAGGGCAGTAGTGGTTCAGTGGTAAAATTCTCACCTTCTGTGCAGGAGAACCAGGTTTCACCCCTGGTCAATGCACCTCCAGCACAGCCACTACCTGTCCGTCAGTGGAGGCTTGCATGTTGCTGTGATGCTGAACAGGTTTCAGTGGGGCTTCCAGACTAAGATGGAATAGGAAGAAAGGCCTGGCAATCTACTTCCAAAAATCAGCCTATGAAAACCCTCTGGATCACAACAGTCTAAGCCCCATAGGGATGTCACAGGACCAGGCAGCACTTTGCTCCATTGTGCGTGGGCTCCCCAGGAATCAGCAGCTAACAATAATAACACTCGTAAAAAATTTTTTTTTTTTTTTTTTTAGCAACAATACGGGGAGCACTGGTGTGCTCTGCTGCTCCCTGACCCCGTCACACCTCTCAGCCCGTTAGAATGGCCAGACGGCCGAGCTCCTGGGGGCCCACCATCATTAACATCCTTTCTACCCCTGCCTTTTGCTCAGAGGGAAGACAGGCATCATCCTGGATACCTTACCAACAACCCAATTTCTCCGTTTTTAATCTCTCTGAGCAGACACACGCACACGCCTCTAACATTTCTTTAGGAAGAAACTCGCACTTTAATTCCTCAGCTTCTGAGAGACAACTTTCTAAACCATGTGTCTGTCAGTTATACTGAAATCAAACATCACATTTAGGCTTCCTAAAAATACAACTCCAGTACAATGCCTCCTTTTTGCTCCCACGTGCCCATCCCCCAAATGCACACCCATACACTTTAGGCTGTCATTTAGACACTGGAGGGTATAATTTAAATGTCTTTAATAGCATCTTCTAAAAGGGCATTTGCAGATGATTCTTCATTTTACTTCAAAGCTACGATCCAAACTGCAGCTTTTATTGACTTTCAAGACTAAATAGGTAGATATATGGATGGCAAGTACTGACAATGTAATTCAGACAAAAATTCAACATGCATCCAATTTTCCCATAACACGCCACATCTGCATCTTCTTCAGTTCCCAGCAAGTCTTTTGCCCATCTCACAGCCCAGAGTGAGGCACACACTAAATACCAGTGAAATGAATGTTAATACATCTTAATCTTCTCATCACTCATGTTAGAACTTCATTGTTATGATTCTGGTTATAATCTAAATCTATTTGACCCTAACAGAAATGCCATTTGAATCAGCACCAAATGACAGGCAGCTGTTTGTATTCGAAGTACACATACCTCTGTCTTCTGAACTGTTTTGAAGTTGGTCTTCCTTGGAAGACAAATGGTGAGCAGCTGCAAGTTCAACTACAAAGTGCTTGGTAGGAAGGCAGAAAAGGAACCAGAGGGAATCAAAGTGCTGTTTCATCCATTAAGCATGGAATTCCTTTCCAACAGGCATCTTTCATTTCCTGGGAGAAACTAATTCCCACATGCCCTCTGAACTCAGGAAAACACAGGGCTGTGCTCTGGGAGAGTCTAAAGGCTGGGCACAGCTGGGGGACTGAAGGAGTCACTTCTTTTACTCATCTCCATTCAGTTCACTTCTTTTAAGGGGAAACATGGGACATGGGAAAAGCCACCAGACCATCAGTCCAAAGGCCTAGATTAATTAAATGTACGGTGCTGAGCAAGTTACTTCCTCTCTTCATCCCTCATTTTCGCCTTTGCAAAATAAAAATGGCAAAAATAAATAAACAAAAGGGCAAGATTGAATAGCCTCTGAACCAGCACTGTCCAGTAGAACTTTCTGCAATGATGGAATTGTTTTGTTTTGTGCTGTCCAATACAGTAGCCACTGGACATATATGCCCATTGAGCCCTTGAAATGTGGCTAGTACAACTTAAGAAGTGTTTTTTTAATTTTATTTAATTTTAAAATTTAAACAGCCACATGTGGCTAGTGGCTACCATTTCTGGACAGAACAGCATTAGAAAGACCTGTCGCATTTTATGCAGTCTTGCGAGGGCCACATGGGAAATGCATTAGTGTTAGAGCAAGGCATATGTGAGCTCTACCACTTACTAGTTGTGCAAATTATTTAACCTCTCGGAGCTTCATTTTCCTTATTTGAACAATGGAATTGAGTCCCTGTGTGGTTCAAACTGTTAATGCTCTTGGCCGCCAAATGAAAAGTTGGAGGTTCAAGTATACCCAGAGGTGCCTCAGAATAAAGGCCTGGTGATCTAATTCCAAAAACTGGCCATTGAAAGCCCTATGGAGCACAGTTCTACTCCGACACACATGGGGCTGCCATGAGTCGGAGTCAACTTCATACACAGAGGCAACTGGTACCATAGACTACTACTATCTTTCTTGCAGAATTGTAGGTAAAATTCATGACAATGGAAGTAAAGAGACAAGAATAGGCCTTTAATAAATGGTAGCTATTTTTTTTCCAATGATGATGTCCTTCAGGGATAAAAGTTTCATGTTTCCTGACTTCATCCGACAGTTCCTTCCTGCGCTAGAATCCATACTTAATTATCACACCACAGGTCAACAGCTGCGGTCCTACAATGCAGCCACAGATGCAGCCTTTATTTATCAAGAGAGCAGCTCGCTCAGGAACTTTTCCGGGTCCTCAGCTGTGGGCGAGCCTCCAGTAACCCAAGATCTCTGTACCTCCGGAACCGCCGATTTCCGCTTACCCTGTGACCCCTCCACCTTACACTGTCCCTCAGGAATTCACAAAATGCTTCCCCTCTGTGATCTCACATCAAGCTGAAACTGTGTTCAATGCAACCAGAACACCTGTCAGTGGTTTCTGGTACTTTCCTCACTAACTCTCCCCTTGACTTCCCCAAATAAATATTTTAGGACTTCTTTTTTTTATTTGGAAATGCTTTAGGACCTTCTTTTTCTTTTTTTTTCCTCCATTAGCTCAGTGATTTAGAACACTTAGAAAAAGAGATGCAACAAGCTACATTTATGGCTAACTCATTATTAGTTTAGTTAACCAAAACAAAACCAAAGGGATTGTTTTAGAAGGAATGTTCCAGGAACATGACAAAAAATGTTGCAATCTTCTAAATTAGTATAATGTGTTAAGAGCCTGCCTAAGTGTTCCATTAGTCCTTCTTCTAGTGGATGGAGATTTTCCATGGCTCCAATGACCAGGTTTTAGCAGTGGACACAAACGAATACCTAAGATAAACAAAAACTAAACCAAACCAAACCCGTTGGTGTCGAGTGGATTCCAGTTCATAGCAACCCTATAAAAAAGTAAAACTGCCCCATAGGGTTTCCAAGGAGCAGCTGGTGGATTCAAACTGCCGACCTTTTGGTTAGCAGCCAAATTCTTAACCATTTCGCCACCAGGGCTCCATGCCTGAGATACATACGATAAAATTTCTATTATTAATAATTATTGCAATGTTAAGCTGCTCTCTTCTTCCGGTCTCCCCACCATTCCACAAGCTCCAAGAGAGAGAGGACATGAAACTCAGGGTGGCTGGCATTTTGGTAGGATTTCAGTCTGAATTCGAGTAAGCCATTAGACAAAAGGTTTACAGTTAGCTCGGAATTCCTATTAACTTCTGATGCCTCCCCAACAAGAACATTCTTGAAGGACTATTTACTAAAGAGAAGTGCAAACAGGGCAAGTAATTTTCAATCTGGATTCTCAGACGTGGTGAGAGTCTGTTCTCAGTTTTTGTTTTTTAAACTAACTTGGGCATGTAAGTTATACCTCAATAAAAAAGAGAACATAATTAACCCGGATCCAGACAAACCTCTAAGTATGACAACAGGACTGGCTCATTAGCCATATCTTCTCCCTACAACTCCCTAAATCCCAAGATTTAATCTCAACCTGGGACCCGGATGGGTTACTCACTCAAATCAATTGCCAACTTTGTCTGAAAAGAAAATGCACTTAAGAGCATTCAAGATTCTTAACAGTTCCTGGTAAACAGTTAAACTCAAAATAGGTCAATTCTAAAAAAGCATTCATTTCAAGGGGACTTTTGTCTGTGGTTATTTTGAAAACTACTGCTTTTAAAACTGACATTATGAAGCTTAAAAATAGCCCCTCCTACTGAGGATCCTGGACTAAAATACCTTTTCCTCCCCCCCCATTTCCTTCCTCCCTTCTCCCTCAACCACCTAAGAGGACAAGGATACCTTTCCCAGGGCTTCAGATTATTATTTGAAAATAATTTTATTTTAGGACATTGGGCAGAGTTACCCAAATTCTGTGCTGGGTAACCTTGGAAATTTTTCAAACCAAGTAAGTGTCCCAAATGGAAACATGTAATATAAACACATAAGAAAATCTGAGTCGGGATAAATGTTCAACTACCTCCTTCCACTACAGCCATGTGAATGTTTGCAAGTTCCTTCGTCTCTCCAGGTCTGGTTTCCTCATCTCTCAACTGAAGGTATGTAACTAGAGGATCTTTTAGGTCCCATTCAGCCCTACTAGGCTCTGCATCTATAAAGCTGGGCAGCTGCTTCCTATTTTCATAGTTCTTTGGAGAGAGCAAAAAGTCCCTGGTCCAAAATGTCCTTGGATAGCCCTTGGTATACTTAATACTGTTCCCCTGAAACACAAGAATTGATAGAGAACTCAACACGAGAAAGCTATATAAGGTATTGTAAGAAGAAAGTTACCATTTTTTGCAGATGACACTAGTAAAGCTAGATTATATATATATATATATGTTTAGTTTTTTAAAAAACACTACATATGCTAGCTTTGGAGCCCTAGTGGTGCAGTGGTTAAGAGCTTGGCTGCTAACCAAAGGGTCAGCAGTTTGAATCCATCAGCCACTCCACAGGAACCCTACAAGGCAGTTCTACTCCGTCCTACAGAGTTGCTGTGAGTTAGAATCGACTCGATGGCAATGGATCCGGTTCGGTTTTATACTAGTTTTAACAAAGCTGCAGAATACAAACAATTCATAAAAATCAAACCAGTCAAAATGGAAAAGGCAAATGAGAAAAATTTCAATCACAACAGCATCAAAATGTGAAGTATTTGAAATATTAACTCAGGACACAAATACTCAGAAGAAACTGTAACACCTTAACAATAGAAATAGAGGAAGGCATGAATAAATTGAAAGATACACCATAAGATATTTAAAAGTTTTTTTTAACCCTACCAAATATGTATGACTATCAGAACTACGTAAGAGCAGGTAAAAAAGAAATTTTAGGAACAGATCAAAATAAAACCAAGGTGAGCCTGAAAATACAACAAATAGTTTAATAAATCATATTTAATAAACTCCAGTAAGATACTAGATCTCATGTAGAGAAAAATTAGCAGACCCGCTCCCCACACCAACTACTTCAATTAATTCCAGATGGGACAAAGAGTTAAAAACATAAGAGAGAGAAAGGGCTAGAAGAATACGAAGCCACATACTCCTGCTAGCTGTGAAGAAATGATAGATGCCTAACTGCTGAAGAAAAAAAGCCTGTCCTGTACAAAAGACATGCTTTTGAAGATACTAAAAGTTGTTGTTTTTTTTTCCCCCTTATTTTTTTTTAATACCATATAAAAGGAAAATGCCACAATGGGACAACATAGTAACCATATAATCTACAGAACTTTAGAATACAAAGCCTCTAAGAACTATTTAGACATAGCCACCAAAAACAGTCAGAAAGGAAGAAAAGTTTGCATATGACAAAGTACAAAATGTTCAGCCTGGCACCACAGTCGTCCCAGCCTACCTCTCCGGCTTCATCTCCAGACACCTGCAGGGATGCACCAGGCACCCTGAACTGCTGACTGTCACCACTGCACACAGCCAGCTTTCCCACTTGTGTGAAGCTGCTCATCCTGAGGTTGCTTCCTGCCACGCCCTCCCCCATTCCTGTGGAAATGCTAGCCATCCTTTGAGACCCAGCTCAAATGGCATCTCCTCCGAGAAGCCTCTCGTAATCCCCCCTGGATGTGCCTTCCCCTCTGAGTAAGTCCAACAATACTTTCTTTGTACCTCTTCTTTGCAGGCACTTTTCTTACTCTACAGCCACTTGTCTCCTTCTCAAGACTTCCTTCTTGAGATTTTAAGATCCTTGGGAGGCAGAGATAATCTTACTTATCTTTGAGTCACCCACTTGCAGCACCCAACATGGAGACTTACATTCACCAAGCATTCGATAAATGCTAGTGTGACCTGAACTGATGAAACACAGGTAACAATCCATTTGAAAAAACACAGCGTAGCTGACAACTAAAGCAAAGCTGATTGACCTTTAAAAGAGCCCTTACATTGCCGTTATGGACTGAATTGTGGCCCCCCAAAATGTGTCAACTTGACTAGGCCATGATTCCCATTACTGTATGGGTGTCACCATTTTGTCATCTGATGTGATTCTCCTATGTGTTGTAAATGTGAACCTCCATGATGTTTAATGAGGCAGTTATGTTAATGAGGCAGGACTCAATCTACAGGATTAGGCTGTACCTTGAGTCAATCTCTTTTCAGATATAAAAGAAACAAGTGAGCAGAGAGGAGAGGGACCTCATGCCCCTAAGAAAGAAGCTCTGGTACCAGAGTGTGTCCTTTGGACTCAGGGTCCCTACGCTGAGAAACTCGTAGAACAGGGGAAGACTGGTGACAAGGACCTTCCCCCAGAACCGACAGACAGAGAAAGCACTCCCTGGGAGCTGGCAGCCTGAATTCCGACATAAAGCCTCCTGGACTGTGAGAGAATAAGTTTTTTTGTTAAAGCCATCCACTTGTGGTATTTCTATTATAGCAGCACTAGATAACTAAGACAATTGCCTATTAAGCAATCAAAAACACTAAACTTAAAAAGAAAAAAACCTTCCTGCTGCTTGAGAAAACTGTTGCAACATACATTGTAAATCAGGTCAATTTTTTGGAACATATTCTGTTAATACGTAACGACAGCAGTAACATGGTTCATTGCCTCTGACATGATGGCTGAATTCATTTAAAAGCAAAACAAAACAATTTGGTTAGAAAACATTTACAAGAGTATGAATAAAGAATAAAAACCTGGAAGCCACAGAAACAACCCACAAACAGTGTCATTTGCTTAGCTGGACCCTATCAGACTCTACTCTGCAGCCAATACAAATGACAAGCATGAAGATGATGGCCATCTGGAAAAATCTGGGGAGAAAAAATGAATGTATCCACCAATTTAACTATCTCAAAATGTATATAATGGAATACTCAAAAGTTAAACTGGAAAATTTAATGTCAGTGGGTTCTTTCTTTATGAAATGCTCACTTCAAAAATGTTTAAAAGTTGCTGTAAGCAGGCAAACATTCAAAGAAGTGGGGAGGAAAAAGGGGTCACTCTACCCCTGTCCACTTTTTCTTCAACCTCCATGTAACCTCTTCCTAATCTGACTCCTCACTGACTTCAAAGTCAGATGCCCCCGGGGGAGCAACGCAAGCAAGAGCAAGAGTAATCGGAAGCGGGGTCAGCATTTTTAGTGGCCAGCCCTGCATCAGGATCCAGAAAACACCTGCTAATTTAAAACAAAATGCCTTTCATTCTGGGAGGGGTAAACTTAGTAAACAGGTACAGTAGACCTGCACAGCCCTCCTGGGCTTTCCGGCAACAAAACCAGGGCATAGGACCTGGAGTAAAAAAACAAAATCACGTGGCAGTAAGAGGACAAGACGATTTTTTTTCAAAACTGGCAGTGCCTGGAAATGAACAACAGAAAAAAAAGTGGGATCCTAAGTTTTCTTCTAAAGGTCCCTGGATGGCACAAACGGTTAAGCACTAGTCTACTGGCCAAAAGGTTGGCGGTTTGAACCCACCCTGAGGTACCTCAGAAGACAAGCCTGGTGATCTGGCTTCTGAAAGGTCACAGAGTCACCATGACCTTTCAGAAGCCTTGAAATCCCTACAGAGTCACCATGAGCCAGAATTACCTTGACAGCAAGTAACAACAACAGCAACAGGCTCGCCTCATCTTCTCCCCAGCCTATGGGTTTACCAGTCGTCATGGATTGAATTGTGTCCCCCAAAAACATGTGTTAACTTGGTTAGGCCATGACTTCCAGTATTGTGTGGCTGTCCTCCATTTTGTGATTTTCCTATGTGTTATAATTCATAACCTCTGCCTGTAGTTAAAGAGGATTAATGTGGGACGTAACACCCTTGCTCAGGTCACATCCCTGATCCAGTGTAAATGGAGTTTCCCCAAAGTGTGGCCTGTACCACCTTTTATTTTACAAGAGATAAAAGGGAGGCAAGCAGAGAGGTAGGGACCTCCTACCACCAAAAAAGCAGTGCTGGGAGCAGAGCGTGTCCTTTGGACCCAGGGTTCCTGCACAGAGAAGCTCCTAGTCCAGGGCAAGACTGATGACAAGGACCTGCCTCCAGAGCTGACAGGGAAAGCCTTCCCCTGAAGCTAACGGCCTGAATTTGGACTTCTAGTCTACTAGACTATGAGAGGATAAATTTCTCTTTTTGGAAGCTATCCACTTGCGGTATTTCTGTTAAAGCAGCACTAGATGGCTAAGACACTGGTCTTGTTTTCTCAATATGTCAAAAAGATTCACCTCATCCCTTGTTTGCCTGCAGGCTTTGGGTCACAATGGATTAATAATGTGATTTAGGACAGGGCTGACCACCACTGAAAGCCTTAGGGTCAGGGATGGCCATGTCAAAAAGATCAATAATATGACAACAGTGTGGGGGCTCTGGGTCAGCAGTATCAGAAGACCTGGAGACCAAGGTCAACCATGTGGCCAGTCAGTCAATCGTGCCTTTGTAATGGAGCCCCAATACAAACTCTGAACACTTAGGCTTGGGTGAGCTTCCCTGGTTGGCAATACTCTGTGCCTGTTGTCACACACTGACACTAGGGAAATAACCCGTCCTGACTCCCTGGGGTTAAGACAATGGATGCTCCCATTTGGTTCTGGAACCCTCTTAGACTCTGCCCTATGTGCTTCTTCCCTGGGCTGATTTTAATCTGTATCTTTTCCCTGTAATATATGGTAACCATGAGTATTAATAAATTAATAATAATAGTAAAAGATTAACCACTGCCTGGGCTGTGCTTTGTGTGGATGTGGGGGCAATAACTGCCACTTCATATGGAGAAATGCTAGGAAAGCATTTTTTTGTTTGTTTGAACATTGTTTTGGTTTTGTCCTTCTAGAGGCAGAGCCTCCAACTAAAGAAAAGACAACAGTGTATTTCTGTCTCAGTTCTACAAACAATGGTTTACTGTATCAGCAGTGTCATAGACTCAAGGGTACAAACAGGTATGGTCCCTAATAACCAAGATGGGGGGGAAGACACATAAGAAACGTTTAGTAACAAGAAAGTAATACATAGTAATGTCATAAAGTAGTAAAATGGAGTCATTAAAAAAGGAGATTACATTTACTATGATGTTTATTACACAACATCGAAGAAGTACAAAAGGATTTAGGGAAAGGCAAAAGCAAATGTGAGCTGACAAAAAAAAAAAAAGGACATATGGCTTGGAGTGGATCTTGTTCTTTGGGTATCTGCAAATTTATTATGAAATCTTTCAAACATATGGAAAAATCAAAATAATAAAACAGTGAAAAGCACAGTCAACTAAATTTAACGATGGTGAACATTTTGCCCCATGTGCTTTATTAGCTATGTCTGTATAAATATATACACTTTTCTTCCTAAACCATTTGAAAGTAAGTTGTATTCATCACCTATGAATTAAAAGATCCTTCCAGATAATCATACCATTATTACACCTAAAAATTAACAATATATTGGTCTCTCACCATCCAGAGCAAAAGGAGAGTATAGAAAAACAAAGACACAAGGAAAATATTAGTCCAAAAGACTAATGGGCCACATGAACCACAGCCTCCACCAGCCTGAGCCCAAAAGAACTAGATAGTGCCCAGTTACCACCACCCACCACTCTGACTGGGATCACAACAGAGGGTCCTAGACACAGCAAGAGAAAAACTATAGGAAAAAAAAAATCAAATTCACAAAAAGACCAAACTTACTGGTCTGATAAGAGACTGGAGGAGCCCCTGTGACTATGGCCCTAAGACACCCTTCTGACCTGGAACTGAAGCCATTCCCAGAGACCACCTTTCAGTCAAACCACAGACAGGCCCATAATATAAACAATCTAAAACACGAGAGGAACGTGCCCCTTAGAACAATCAATTATATGAGATCAAACGGAGACATCTGGCCAAAAGCAAAGATGAGAAGGCAGGAAGGGACAAGAATCAGGACAAAAGGAAACAGGAATCTAGGACAGGAATGGGGAGAGTGCTGACACATTGTGGGGACTGAAACCAGTGTTATGGAACACTTCATGTACGACTACTGAATGGGAAACTCATTTGCTCTGTAAACCTTCACCTAATGCACAATAAAAAAAAAATTTTTTTTAATTAACAATAATTGTCTATTCAAATTCCTCCAACTGTCTCAAGAATGCATTTTATAGCTGTTTCATTTTTGATCCAGGATCCAATCAAGGTTCACGCATTACATTTGGTCAGCATGTCTCAGTTTCTTATTCCCCCGTGACATTGACTTTTTGTAAGAGAATGGTCAGCTGTCTTAGAGAATGCTCTACATTCTGGATTTGTCTGTTTCCTCCAGGCATCATTTAGCTTGTTTCTCTGTTCTGTACTTGCTGTAAATTGGAAGCTACGTCTCAAGGCTTGATTAGATATAGGTTTGGGCGAGATTTTGAAGGAGAGGCAGCATATGAAATGTCCAAATCAACATTTATCAACGTTTCCAATTTGCTATCAAGAACAAGATAACAGCTTTTTGAGAAGGAAGAAATCAAAAGCTGGCAACAATACTTCCCATTTGGATGGCACTTCAGTGATCATATAGTGCTTTCATATACATTACTCCACTGAGTGATGTTCATCCAGCCTACTTCCCTCACAGGACTGTAACATTATCATCCCTACTTTTCTAATGAGGAAAACTGAGGCTCACTGAAGTTAAGTGACTTGTCCAAGGTAACATAATTAAGAAGTGGCATAACTAAGTCTAGAACTCAGGTCCCGCTAGCAAGGCACAGAGTTGCTCGGAAAAGGCTATGTGAGGGACGAGCTTTGAGCTGGATATTGAAAGATAGCCAAGATTCATTCATTCCAGAAAGTGTACCAGATGCTGGGGAGATATCAATACACAAGCCAGGCACGGTCCCTGCCCTCATAGGGGTTAAACTGCAGTGGCAGATTACAAAACAAAAATTACATCACAAAGGAAAGTGGAAGATGACATTCCAGACAAAGGAGACCATGTGAGCAAGACCAGGCAGAGATAAGGAGCAGTATGATGGATTTTTTTTTTTTTTTTTTTTTTTATGATGGAGGCAAGGAGAGGGCTGTCAAGCAGTCTCAAGGAGTTGGCCAGTGTGGACGACAACAGGTGAGTGCCACGTAGAGGAAAAGCAAGCTGGACAAGCAAGGCAGGGCCAATGGCTACTCTACTAAAGTATCCTCTCCCTTTCTTTCAAAGGTGCAGAAATAAGTGAAAGCAGAATTTTCTTGTTCAAACAAGAGCGCCACACGTCTCCTTGCCTAAGGCCGAGTCATCTCTGTGAATCTCTCTGCCATTTCTGTATCTGCTGCAGAGATCTTCCCAAAGACAAGGGCCTCAGCAGACATTACTTTTCACTTCAGGCTGTTTTCAAAAGGCAGCATCAAGTACTTACAGGTTTAATGACCCAATAGAAGCATCCAAGTTCGAAACTACACAATTGGTCTAAAACCACTTCAAAAGCTCCTTGTTACCATGGTGAGCATCACAGAAAGGCCAGAAGAGAACTGCTGATGCTATGAACTATGCTCTGAGTGCAATAATTAGGTAAGTCTGAGTGTTTCATGGTTACAAGAAACAGCACAAAATTCAAAATCCATAGACACTATCAAGGCCAAGCAATGCACCCTCCTAAGTATATTTGGGGAAACCCTGGTGGCGCGGTGGTTAAGTGCTACGGCTGCTGACCAAAGGGTCACCAGTTCGAATCTACCAGGCGCTCCTTGGAAACTCTATGGGGCAGTTCTACTCTGTCCTATAGGGTTGCTATGAGTCGGAATCGACACGACGGCACTGGGTTTGATTTGGTTTTTTAAGTGTATTTGGTACGTTACAGCCTTCAAAGTACTTTTATGTCACCTTGTTTCATCCTCACAGTACTCCTCTGAAGTAGGAACTGTTGTTGAGTACCTACTGTGTGCCAGATACTGTTCTATGCATTGGGCAAGGAACAAAGCAGAGCCCCTATCCTCATGAAGCCTACATTTTAGTGTGTGTTGGGGGGGATAATAAATACATATACAATGCAATGTCAGGTAGTGGTAAGTGCTATGATGAAATATAGGGCAGAAGAGGTAGAGAATGTTAGGGAGCTCTATATCAGATAGAGGGACCAAGGACTGCCTCCTCTGAAGGAAGAGAGGGAGAAATTCATGTGAGTATTTCGGAGACTAGTACTCCAAGCAGAGGGAGTGGCAAATGCAAAGGCTCTGAGGCAGGAAGTGTCCTGCCTGCTACAAGGCAGCACTGGGGACAGGGGACAGTGTGGTGGTTAAAGGGACAGTGGTAGAAAACAAAGGACCTTATCAGGTAGGGCCTTGTAGGCAATAGTAAAGATTTTGGAAACCATTATCATCCATATCCTTTACAAATAAGGAAACTAGGAAAGTACAGAGGACTGGCCTACTGTCAAAGAAACAGGGAAGTCTGCTGTCTCGACCGTGATTCTACTCTGCTCAGGCTTCTCCTTATGGAGATTAAAAGCATTCTTTAACAGCCTGGTACTGGTACAACAACAGATACACAGACCAATGGAACAGAATTGAGAATCCAGACATAAATCCATCCACATACGAGCAGCTGATATTTGACAAAGGCCCAAAGTCAGTTAAATAGGGAAAAGACAGTCTCTTTAACAAATGGTGCTGGCATAACTGGATATCCATCTGCAAAAAAAAAATGAAACAAGACCCATACCTCACACCATGCACAAAAACTAACTCAAAATGAATCAAAGACCTAAATACAAAATCTAAAACGATAAAGATCATGGAAAAAAAAATAGGAACAACGCTAGCAGCCCTAATACATGGCATAAACAGTATACAAAACATTACTAACAATGCAGAAGAGAAACTAGATACCTGGGAGCTCCTAAAAACCAAATACCTATGCTCATCCAAAGACTTCATCAAAAGAGTAAAAAGATTGCCTACAGACTGGGAAAAAGTTTTTAGCTATGACATTTCCGATCAACGTCTGATCTCTAAAATCTACATGACACTTCAAGAACTCGACTACAAAAAGACAACTCAGTTAAGAAATGGGCAAAGGAGATGAACAGGCACTTCACTAAAGAAGACATTCAGGTAGCTAACAGATACATGAGGAAATGCTCACAATCATCAGCCATTAGAGAAATGCAAATCGAAACTATAATGAGAGTCCATCTCACTCCAACAAGGCTGGCATTAATCCAAAAAACACAAAATAATATATGCTGGAGAGGTTGTGGAGAGACTGTAGCACTTCTACACTGCTGGTGGGAATGTAAAATGGTACAACCACTTTGAAAATCCATTTGGCACCTCCTTAAAAAACTAGAAATAGAATTACCACTCCTTGGAATACATCCTAGAGAAATAAGAGCCTTTACACAAACAGATACATGCACACCCATGTTCACTGCAGTACTGTTTACAACAGCAAAAAGATGGAAGCAACCAAGGTGCCCATCAACGGATGAATGGATAAATAAATTATGGTATATTCACACGATGGAATGCTACGAATCGATAAAGAACAATGATGAATCCGTGAAACGTTTCATAACATGGAGGAATCTGGAAGGCATTATGCTGGTGAGATTAGTCAGTTGCAAAAGGAAAAATATCGTATAAGACCACTATTATAATAACTGTTTCTTCTCTGTTTAGAGAAGAAAATATTCTTTGATGGTTACCGGAGGGAGGGAGGGAGGGAGGAAGAGGGGTTTTCACTGGTTAGATAGTGGATAGAATTATTTTGGGTGAAGGGAAGGACAACACATAATACAGGCAAGGTCAGCACAACTGGACTAAAATAAAAGCAAAGAAATTTCCTGAATAAACTGAACATTTCGAAGACCAGCGTAGCAGGGGCGGGGGTTTGGGGACCATGGTTTCAGGGGACATCTAAGTCAATTGGCATAATAAAATCTATTAAGAAAACATTCTGCATCCTACTTTGGAGAGTGGCTTCTGGGATCTTAAATGCTAGCAAGTGGCCATCTAAGATGCATCAATTGGTCTCAACCCACCTGGAGCAAAGGAGAATGAAGACCACCAAAGACACAAGGTAATTACGAGCCTAAGAGACAGAAAGGACCACATAAGCCAGAGACTGCATCGGCCTGAGACCAGAAGTGCTAGATGATGCCTAGCTACAACCGATGACTGCCCTGACAGGGAGTGCAACGGAGAGCCCTTGAGGGAGCAGGAGAGCAGCGGGATGCAGACCCCAAATTCTCGTAAAGAGACCAGACTTAAAGGTCTGACTGAGACTAGAAGGACCCGAGAGGTTACGGTCCCCAGACCTTCTGTTTGCCCAAGACAGGGGTCATTCCCAAAGCCAACTCTTCAGACAGGGATTGGACTGGACAATGGGATAGAAAATGATACTGCTTAAGAATGAGCTTCTTGGATCAAGTAGACACATGAGACTATGTTGGCATTTGCTGTCTGAAAGGGAGATGAGAGAGCAGAGGGGGTCAGAAGCTGGCTGAATGGACACGAAAATAGAGAGTCACGGGAAGGAGTGTGCTGTCTCATTAGGGGGAGAGCAGTTAGAAGTATACAACAAGTTGTATATAAATTTCTGTATGAGAGACTGACTTGATTTGTAAACTTTCACTTAAAACACAACAAAAATTAAAAAAAAAAAAGTATGTTCTTTAAAAAACAAAAAGACTAGAAGAATCCCGGCAGTCATGGTCCCCAAACCTTCTGTTGGCCCAGGACAGGAACCATTCCCGAAGTCAGCTCATCAGACATGGATTGGACTGGACAATGGGTTGGAGAGAGACGCTGATGAGGAGTGAGCTACTTGCATCAGGTGGACACTTGAGACTGTGTTGGCATCTCCTGTCTGGAGGGTAGAGGGGGTTAGAAACTGGCAAAACGGTCACGAAAGGAGAGACTGGAAGGAGAGAGCAGGCTGACTCGTTAGGAGGAGAGTAAGTGGGAGTACGTACTAAGGTGTATATAAGTTTATATGTGAGAGACTAACTTGATTTATAAACTTTCACCTGAAGCACAATAAAAACGACTTAAAAAAAAAAAACAAAGAGAATGTATGCCAAATAGGTGTGGGATGGTGTATGGGAGTGCACCCACACGCACAGACAGGTTTGGCTATGGACATTTCTACACATATATTCGTATGTGCTGCATGTATATTCATTTGTATAACAGAGCACACAGCGGGTACAGTCATGGAAACATACTAGACATAACCAAACACCTCGTGGTACTGAGTTATTGGGCATGAGGGCTAAGGACCATAGTCCCAGAGGGACAGCTAGGTCAACTGGCATAACATAGTTCATAAAGAAAACATTCTACATCCTACTTTGGTGAATAGCATGTGGAGTCTTAAAAGCTTGTCAGTGGCCATCTAAGACACAACTACTGGTCTTTTTCACTCCAGAGCAAAGGAAAGTGAAGAAAACCAAAGACTCAAGGAAACAGTCCAAAGGACTAATGGACCACAGGAACCACAGCTTCTACCAGCCTGAGACCAGAAAAATTAGATGGTGCCCAGCTACCACTACCTACCGCTCTGACCAGGATCACAACAGAAGGTCCCACTTAGAGTGGGAACTAAAAAAAAAAAACCAAAATGTAGAACAAAATTCAAATTCATAAAAAAGACCAGATTTACTGGTCTGAGAGACTAGATGGACTGAGATTACAGCCCTTAGACACTGTTCTAACTTGGAACTGAAGCCATTCCCAGAGATCACCTTTCAGCCAAATAATAGACAGGCCTATAAATAAACAATAACACACATGAGGAAAGGGCTCCTTAGAACAATCATCTATGGGAGACCAAAAGGACAACATATGCCCAAAAGCAAAGGAAAGAAGGCAGCAAAACCGGACTAATGGACATGGAAACTCAGGATGGTAATGGTGGGAGTGCTGATGCATTGTAGGGATGGCAATGAATGTCATAAAACAATTTGTGTATAAACTATTGAATGGGAAACTAATTTGCTCTGTAAACCTTCAACTGAAGCACAATAATAATAATAATAATAATAAAATAAAAACAAAGAGAAACTTTGAGCTATTGAGGCCGGATGAACCCTTGAAACTATCTCCCTGAGATAATCTTTAACCTGTAAACCAAAAATATGCCCTAAACTCTTCTTTAAACCAAATAATAGTTTAGCTTAATGAGAAAAGAATGTGGTACTTTGGGCACTGTGTTCTTTTAAAAACTATCTATGTAGGATCAAATTAGTAACAGCAACTCTGAAGATTAGCTAGGAACTTTAGGGGTGCATTGAGTTTATGTTAATGGGGGAGGAACAATTCAGAAAAGGAGGTGAGAATGCTGCACAACTTGAAGAATGTAATCAATGTCACTGAATTGTACGTGTAGAAACTATTGAACTGGTGTATGTTCTGCTATAAGGATTCTCAACAACAACAAAATAAATAAAATAAGAAAAAAGATTAAATACGTGTCTCATCTTGGAAGAAGAGGGCACCTTAAGACCCAGCAATTCCACTTCTGAATACATCCCACAGGGAACTCACAAGAGTCTAAAAGGAGATGTGTACAAAAATGATTATGGCAGCACTGTTCAAGGCAGCAAAGTGTTGGAAGCAACAACAATGTCTAATTCTAGGGGAATAAATAAGTAAAATGTGGTACGTGCATATGACTGCAGCCAAGAGAAATTATCAACTTAGTTACACATATAGTGTCATAAATCGATCTCAAAAACATGGTGTTTGGCAAAAAAGGTAAGAAACTGACACGAGATTTTGCAGGGATCAATGCTTCTGTTCAAATATTCCTGGCTTTCCTCTTTCTAAGAAAACGGCAGAACCATACTTGCCCTAAGGAGCCCTGGTGGCACAGTGATTAAGTGTTCAGCTGCTAACTGAAAGGTCGATGGTCCAAAACTACCAGGCACTTCACAGAAAGATGTAGCAGTCTGCTTCCGTAAGGATTACAGCCTTGGAAACCCTATGGGGCAGTTCTACTCTGTCCTATAGGGTCACTATGAGTCAAAATCAACTCAACGGCAATGGGTTTAGTTTTGGTTTTGATACTTCCCTATCCCCTTTGAAGGTCAGCATGGCCACGTGATTTGCTTTGGTCAACAATATGTGATATCAAAAGTGACATATATCACTTCTAGGGAGAAACTATAAGAGCCAGATGCGGTTCACAAGGTTCGCTTCTCATGTAAGCTTGTTTCACAGCTGGTGCCTCCGTGGACCAGCAATCAACAGAACACCCCTGATGTCATGAGAGTATGTTAAACTACTGAGATTTGGGGGTTGTTTGTTACTTCAGTATAATCTAGTCCATCCTGACTGATGTAGATTTACAGGGTTTACTGCACAATACCATTTAGTACACTACACACAGAAACATAAAACAATGCTATGTATTTCCCGAGGGTACACATGTGCCCAAACAAATGGGCCGAATTATAAGATGATTATAGCTCATTATAATTAAATTCTCTAGAGTGGGTGAGTAGGTGCCTGTGAAAGGAAAAGAAATGGGAAGCATTGTGGAGAATAAAGGGAAAAATACAAATGAAAATGAGAAGGTAACAAGGGTTTATTAAAGACATTGTGAAAATATTAGAAATTTCATTTGCTTATGATTCCTTCGACAATCATCTGTGCCCTCATTATGTGCCAGGTACTGTTCTAGGCATTACTTACAGAGAGGGGAGTCAAAAAAAGGCAGCCCTATGCTGCCAAACCTGTTGCCACTGAGTCGATTCTGACTCATAGTGACCCTAGAGAACAGAGTAGAACTGCCCCATAGGGTTTCCAAGGAGAGCCTGGTAGATTTGAACTGCCGACCTTTTGGTCAGCAGCAGAGTTCTTTAACCACTGTGCTACCAGGGCTCCTATGGTATATAGTAGAGATAGATATTTTAAATGCCCTAGTAAATAATTACAGACAGTGATAAGTGTCATCAAAAAAATCAGGTGGCATGAAAAAAAGGGACCTATTTTAGATCAAGTGGTCTGTGAACATCTGTGAAGAAATGACGTTTAAGCAGGGGGATGAAGGTTGTTACCCCCTAGCTAAGGGAAGAGAGAGGGATGATTCATTCCAGGCAAAGGGAACAGTACGGTACGTGTAAGGGCCTGGAGGGAGTATATATCATCCCAGGGAGGAAGTGAAAGAGGGCCAGTGTGGCGGAAGAAGTGACAGGAAATGTGGTCAAAGAGGTGGGGTGGAGGCAGGGGATGCAGCGGGCAAATCACTCAGAGTCTCACAGCCCAATGTACCAACTGCCAGAGTCGACCCCACTGCCCTCGATTCATGGTGACCCCACGTGTGTCAGACGAGAACTGTGCTCCACAGGATTTTCAATGGCTGATTTTTCAGAAGTAGGTCACCAGGCCTTTCTTCCGAAGCACCTCTGCGAAGACTTGAACCACCAATCTTTCAGTTAGCAGCCAAGTGGGTTAACCATTTACACCACCGTTGTATTTTACTCTAACTGCAATGGAATCACAAAAACATTTTAAACAGAGGGATGATGTGATATTTCCAATTTATTTCATTCTAACACTTAAGACCCTAACAATATGCTCACGTTTTTGCAAAGCTTGCAGAAGATATTTTTACATTCTTTTTCTTAAAGGACCCCCAGAACTAGCATACACTTCAGGTCATGTATAACCCAGCTCCATTCCTGAGTGGGATGTTAAGTTAGAAGTAATTCCCAAGGGGCCAGGAACCCACGTGGCACAGGCAACCTTGCCAGTTTGGTACTAAGAATTCTTTACTTTAAACGGATTTTTTTCTTCTTCTTTAGTTCACATTGTATGATAATGAGCAAAACTGTGCCCTGGTAATCAGAGAAATCATGAGAACAAAAGAGTTCTTTCTGCTGGCAGACCAAGAGAGGGGAAGCCTTGCTTAAGAAAAACTCTAAACTCTCAAGAGTGAAAGGTGAAGATGTGGGTATAGCTTTTCCTTCATTAGTGCTAGGAAATGTACGGGAACAGTCCCTGTTCGTCTCAGGCAGCCTACACGAAGATGCCTCCTATTGTAACACAGCAATGAGTCATGGAGGTAGATGCAGAGGGCACAGAAAATTAAGCTGGGGAGAGAGTCCTTTGTCCAGGATCAAAGGCACCTGAACACACACAGGCACCACCAGAAATGGAAACACCTTTCAGTTTCATTTAGCCTTCTCGGCATGTACCCAGTAACAAAGGCACCAAAACCAAAAAAAAAAAAGAAAACCAAACCCACTGCCCTCAAGTCGATTCCGACTCATAGGCACCAGCAGCTCACATTTATGAAGACTTACCAAGTATCAATTGCTTTGTATGCATTCCCTCATTTAATCTTCACAACTACCCTAAGTAGGTTCTATTATTACTCCCAAACCTAAGCCTTAGAGAGGCTAAGAGACTTGTCCCAGGTCACAAAACCACAAGTGACAGGGTCGGGCTTCAAACCTAGGCTAACTCAAAGGTCAACCTCTCAACCACTGCTGAGAGCCTCCCAGTTCCACCCACTTTTTTTCTGCCACCAAATCCTGGGTGGCTTCTTTTTATCCTCCCTTTACTGTTCTCCTTTAATGAAATTCATCTCCCCTGAAAGAATACAGCTGTGGTGTCAGAAGGACAACAGGTACTTCTACTCAGTTCCCGTCTCCCAATCAAATAGCAGGATGGTCATGCCACACTATGCAGACAGAATCCAGTCTGGTCAAACCTGTCCTGAAGATGGTAAGGGCTAACGAGGGCCCCAGGCCCTTGAGGGGCTTTCAGTCAGCTTAAGAGGACAAACACTGTACACTAAAACGGAATTCAAGTTTGCAAATACAACTCACGACCTGTACAAGTCAATATGTATAAAGCAGAAAACAGTGTTGAGGGGAGCCTAAAGAAAAAGCAGGTCTGAGGAACCTGGCTGAGTGCACACCACAGGTCTGTCACTGGCCTTGTGATTATTACAGGGATGAGCAGAATCACCAAGTCCACAGGTCTCCAGGCTATTAAAATCTAGGTGGAGAGGAAGGAAAGCTGCAGAAATCATCAAAGGCAGAAGGTCCAGGTCTACTCTATTCATTGTATCAGCTAGCTTCCTTAAGTCTAGAGTGTTCATGTAAAAGATTCAGAATCTTATCTTTTCTGGATATTTCTCCAGCCAGCAGGTCTTTCTCCCTCACAGGTCTTGTCCCTTACCCAGGACTCCAAAGAGTTGTGGGAGCTCAGGAACCCCCCTGAAACAGGCAACAGCCTCACCTTTATTTAATGAATAAAAGTGCTGGTCTGTGAGCAACACCAGAACCTGCAAATATGAAACATCTTGTGTGTGATCTCCATAGTCAGGATGTTCGCATCCCGAATCAGGAGTTTAGGGCTTATGGTGAAGTAAGGAAAGCCAAGGAAGGCACTGATGAAGAGACAATTTGTTGAATAAATGAATGAAGCGGAAAGGCGCTCCCTTGGAGGCAAGACAGTTCCCAGGACAGGAAGGAGGCCAAAACCCCGGACCCTCTAAAGTCGGCAAAGGAAAAGCCGCGAGGCGGTTCAGGCAGCTGCCCCCAAAGAGCCACTCCCGACCCACAGGTGTCAGGCACGAAGGTGATGCTCGCAGGTCCCACCTCCCGGAGCCCTTCTCAAAGGCACAGATGCGATCGTAACTCTTTCCAAACGTTCTCCCGTCACAGGCCAGACCCCCCGTGGATCACATTTAGGAAACTGCCGCAGGGAGGGGGAATGAACCAGCTTTGATTTTCTTGGGGAAAGGGGAGGGGCCAGTAGCCAGGGACGACAGGAAGGGTCAGGAAGGGAGGAGAAACCGAGGCTGCCCGGGTGACTGGTCTGGGTCAGGAACACAATCAGTGCTTAGTCACCGATACCTCGGCGGCCGGGAGTTGCTCGCCCCCCGCCACCCCGAGACGTACGTGACCAAGTCGACCGGCGCCCTGCGCCCCGGCTCCTGCGCCCGCCGCCACCCCATACTTACTCCGCCGAGGTGGTCCCGTTCACCGCCGAGCCGTCGGGGGCCGGGTTCAGCTGGATGGGCGTCGGCTTCTTCTTGGGCATTCTGGACTAGGGAAGGCGCTTCCAAGTCGGGCGGAGAGCGGCTCCTCTCGCTTCCTCCCTGTGCGCTGCCCTGCGCCCGCACCCCAGGGGCCAAATCTGGGCCGCGGGCCAGAGGCTGTTTTCAGAAGGAGCGCCCGCTCGGGCCCTCCGGCGCCCGGGGCCCAAGCCTGCCTCGGGGACCCCGCCTGCCCGCCTGAGGCTAGGCTCAGCGTGCCGGGAGCCCAAGGGCTTCCCCGCCGGCGCGCAGTGGCTGCGCGCGAGCGTCTCGGCAGCGCGGGATTCCCTCCTTCTATCCCTCCGTCAGCCGGCCCTCGGGCTGAAGCGGCCCCTCGGAGCGCACACGAGAGCCCCGCACGAGCTGCAGCCAGAGACCGTGCAGCCGCCGCCGTAGCCGCGCTCCGAGCCGCGCCGCGCAGCCGTCTCAGGGAGTGTCTGGACGGCGGGGGAGGAGCCGGGAAGGAGGCCTCGCCCCGCCTCCCCCGGGCTGCGGCGCTTCGCCACACCTCCCTCGGCTCCGCCCCATGCCTGGCCAACAGCCAATGGGAGCAAGCAGTGGCGGCAGATACGCGGAAATACGTCACGGGGGCGGAGCGAGCAGCCCCGGGGGCGGGATATGGCGCGGGCTCCATAGCACCCTCTGCTGCCCCGAGGCACCCCGGTCCACCGGGAAAGGAGGTCGTGCGCCCAGGTTCCTGCAGCGAGCGGCGAGGTGAGCTCTTTCTCATCAGGTGCCAGGTCAGACCTGGTACCGGGCGGCCTAGTCCTCTGCGGAATAACAGGATAAAAATAAATAAGGAGAGGGACCCCTTCTTGTGTGCAGGGGAGAGAAATGTGAGGGATGGAGAACTTGTTCAGGGACTCCTTGCACCAGTGCACAGTAGTGATAGTAATAATGTCCTTTTTTTTTTTTTACTGATGAGGATGCAGAGAGATGGGTACTCAGTGCTGATGTTATGGTAAATTGGTACAACCTTTTTTGAGAGCAGATTGGCAATATTTTTTAGAAGTCTTAAAAACCCTTTTTCTGAAACATATTGGAGAAATAAGATGTGAATAAAGAGCTTAATAAAAGAGGCACAATATTTACTCAAAAATGCGCTTTTCGCTCTTCCTTTCCCCCCTTCCCCTTTCGAAAGTATTCAGTCCTAAAGACAGTAGGTGGCCAGAAGGGTCGCTATGTGTCGGACTCGACGGCAACGTGTTTTTTTTTGGTTTGGTGTGAACTCACAGTTTTCAGTATATATGAATAGAGGTAGATGTGTGCATGCCTGTGTGTGGTAGATGTGATTCTGTCTTTATTTTAAATTTTGATATTTTATTCACCATGAATTTTTTTGCATTAATTTTGTGGGGTTTTTTTTTTTTTTTTTTAGTATTGCATTAAAATATCTTGGTTACTGAGTTTTTTGGCACCCTCTTAAATTTTGCACCCGTGGCAACCATTTCAAAAGGAGCCGTAGTGGCGCAGTGGTTAAGCGCTCAGTTGCTAACCAAAAGGTCAATGGTTCCAATCCACTGGCTGCTCCATGTGGCAATCGGCTTTTGTAAAGATTTGCAGCCTAGGAAACCCTGTAGGGCTGCTATGAGTCGGAATGGACTTCCCAGCAGTGGGTTGGAGCGAGCATTTCACTTGCCTCACCCTTGTCCTGGTTCTGGTGTGTACACATGTATTCCCAAACATGTCCCCTGAGGGACCTGAGAGTAGGGACACCCCAATAGCAACTCTTAGCTTCTAAATACCATTCCCCATGAAAAGGATCGAGGACTCCTTGGAAAAATGGCTGATTCCAGAAGTGCCCAGGGAAAGGACAGATGAACCTGGAACATCTTTTTGTGCAAGAAAGCAAGGAAGTACAAAAAAAATCACAGATACTTCAAAAGGACACAGAAGCCAGCTTGAAGAGACTCCTACTAGCCAAATTGTATGACTTGAACATTAAAATAAATAACAATGGCAAAAGGTTATAACTCATTGAATAAAATAGGAAGCCTTGAACCCATACTGAATAAACTATTAATTAAAGTTTGATGAAGAACTGGATGTTTACAAGGATTCAGCGTACCTCCTCACAAAATGCAAATTCACTACAAAGGGGAAAAGAATAACTTTACAGTGGGGAAGTCTGGCACATACTACTTTAATCTTAAGCAATTAAAATGAGCATCATCAGTAGTAATGTGTCCCTTCGTGGGATGCAATGAAAAGAACACAGCATTGCTTTTGTGATATTCCTGCTGAAGATGCATGGCTGAATCTAATCATAAGAAAACATAAGAGAAACCCAAATTGAAGGACATTTTAGAGGATTTACTAGCCTTTCATCTTCAAAAATGTCAAGGTCATGAAAGGAAAGATGGAAGAGTTGTTTTAAACGGGAGACATGACAAGTAAATGAATTAGATACTTTTGCTACAAAGGACATTATTGGGAAGATCGGTAAAACAAGAACGGATCTGAGGACTAAGACTGTAGTAATGTTTCAGTGTTAATACTCTGATTTTGGTAGTTGTAGTTTTGTAGGTGAACATTCTTGTTGTAGGAAATAAGCACTGAAGTCTTTGAGGGTGATGGATCATCAGGTCAGCAACTACTCCCAAATGGTTCTGGGAGAAAAAAGTTCTTTGGATATTTTTTTTAGATCAGTTTGTAATTCTTTCAACTTAAAAAAAAAACAATTATACGTTTATTTTTTAAATGATATTTTATTGTGTTTTTGGTGAACGTTTACACAGTAAATTAGGATCCCATTTAATAATTAGTACACAGGTTGTTCAGTGACATTGGTTACATTTTTCACAATGTGTTAACATTCTCATTCATTCCATTCTAGATGTTTCATTTTCATTTATCTGGTTTCCCTGCCCCCTTACCCTTTTATCTTTGCTTTAGAGTAATTGTTGAGCATTTGGTCTCATATAAATGGTTTTAAAAGTACATTTATTTTAAAAAGACTAGAAAGCTATATACACCAAACTGTAAACCAGTGGTTATCTAGATGATGATGAAATTACGTAATAGTTTAAAATCGTCTTTTTCTGTTTCCACTTTTTTCATGTTAAATGTGAACAACTTGTAGTATCAAAGTAAAATAATAAATATTAAAAAATTAATTGAAATTAACTTTTCAAACAATGTGTGTTAAGGAACAATTCAGGCTGTCTGAATGCTGGTACAGTTTTATATTTGCTAATGCAAATAAATGCTAGTGGAATTTTGAGCAATAATTGAACTTCTCAAGACCTCACTTTCACCATGTAAAAAATGTGAAGTTCCTTCCAATACTGAAATATTATGACTTTATGAATGCTGTGAAAACCCTGGTGGCGCAGCAATTAAGTGCTATGGCTGTTAACCAAAAAGTTGGCAGTTCGAATCCACCAGGCGCTCCTTGGAAACTCTGTGGGGCAGTTCTACTCTGTCCCATAGGGTTGCTATGAGTCAGAATCAACTCGACGGTACTGGGTTTGGTTTTTCTTGGTTTGAATGCTGCTGAAAGGGTCTGCCTCCATTGAGCAGTGTCCCTAAACCCTCATCATGCCCTGAGAAAGAGTCCACATCAAGGACTACCCCAGTGACTGAAGTTTGTAGAATAGCCCAAGGTAGAAGAGTTTTCTTCATTTGCACTTCAGATGAGTAGGGATTCATCGGTTCTTTTAACTTTTCCTGAATGCCTAACATAGGTGCCCACAATGTGATAAACATTTTAACAAACATGTTAGGTTAAAGGATGTGAAGTTACCATTTTTGTAGCTCAAAAATGGTCAAATATTAGCACTTTCATGTGGTTTGTCACATTTGGACATAGTGTAGTGGCATCACAAATGTGAGAAACCAAGAAATAAGAGGGCAGCCAATGATGAAAATGCGTCATGAACTGAGGACTACATTTAACTCACCCCTCTGCACCTAAGGTCCAAAATCAAACAAAACAGACAAAAAAACAGCACACACTTAAGAGAGAAAGACCGTGTTTCAATTCCAGTTCTGCCTTAGCCAGATTACTTAACCTCTCTGGGTTTACTCACCTATAAAATTTGAGTAATACTACCTACTGCACCAGAGAAGGAGCCCTGGTGGCACAGTGGTTAAAGTGCTCGGCAGCTAACCAAAAGGTTGGTGATTTGAACCCACCAACCTTTCGATTAGCAGCCAAGCACTGAACCACTGTACCATGAGGGCACCTTCTCTAAGGATTACCTGCAAAGCCAAACCGTTGCCATGAAGTCAATTCCAACTCAAGTGGCCCTATAGGTCAGAATAGAGCTGCCCCATCCAGGGAGCACCAGGTGGATTCAAACTCCCAACCTTCTGGTTAGCAGCTGTAGCTCTTAACCACTATGCCACCAGGGTTTCTCTGTAAGGATTACAGCCTTGGAAACCCTCTGAGGCAGTTCTCCTCTGTCCTACAGGATCACTATGAATTGGAATAGACTTGATGGCAATCAGTACTACACCAGATTGTTGTGAGCATTAAATGAAATCATGAAAAAACAGTACCGAACACGGTAAAGGGAAACCCTGGTAGTGCTGGGTCAACTGAATATCTGTATGAAAAAAAATCAGTCTTAGTCCCTACCCCACACCATAACTAAAAAAATCAACTCTAGATGGATTGTAGAACTAAATAAAACTTTAAGGGGAAAATATCTTCAAATTCTTTGTTTCAAATTTCATGGGTTTTTTTCATTATAAAACTTATGCCAGCTTATTATGTGGAAGGAAATCCTGGTGACATAGTGGTTAAGAGTTCAGCTGCTAACCAAGAGGTCGGCAGTTTGAATCCACCAGACGCTCCTTATAAACCATATGGAGCAGTTCTACTCTGTCCTGTTGGGTTGCTATGAGTTGGAATTGACTCAACCTCAACGGGTTCAGTTGGTTTTTGGATTATGTGGAAAAAAACCCAGAAAAGTATAAAGAAGATAATAAAAACCATTCATGATATACTTCTCAAAGATAACCTTTATTTACATTGCAGAATTCTATGTTCATCTTCAGCCATACTCACATGCTTATTATAGACTCAGTGAACATTATGACATTTTCAATTTATGACCTTTATTTAGAGGAAAGCTGGTATTTACCCTCTTAAAACTTAAGATCTTTTACTTTCTTAATGTGAAAAATTTAGTTGGGAAATTCAAAATAAAATATGTCTGGTTATTGCAAACAAGTTTTTCCACATGAAGACATTCTATCTTACTTTTTTTTTCTCATTTTAATACCACATTTTCTTATGCTCCAGTCATGAGAGAATCTGACTCTTTACCAAATGCTTTTACTATCATTATTCCCTTTGCAGATAATTCATTCTTTTGAGTAGAGTGAATTTTTAAAATTTTTTAAATAAATGTCTAAGGAATCTTACCCATTGTCTAGATTTTTCAGCTTCTGTGAGTTTGGCAGCTGTTACTACTGCGTAAAGGGTCACGGTGTGGAGGGTAACACTACCCTCCCATTCCCCCCTCATACCAGGTACATCCGCTTCCTCAATTCTTGATGTCAGACATTCTGATTGCAATCAAACCACTGGGTTATTCTGGGAGTCTCTTAATTGTCACTTGCTCTTCATTTAAAAAAAAAAAAAAAAAGATGCCTCAACAAGGTAGGGATGATGTGATTTTCATTTGGTCTCTAAGGATGTGGCTTAAACCAGACAGGATGTAGGCTCTTGCATCTTTTTTTGGAGGGCTGCGGGGGTAGGGACTTGGTCCTGGTTTGGCATTCCAGAGAGGTGTAGTACTTGGCTTTTTATTCTCGTGTAGCCCAGTGAAAGAAGATATACGCGGACATACCAGCTTCCTAGAGGGCAGCTGTGGAGAAGGAAGTCTTGACTTGCTTTGGAATCACAGCCCAGGATCCCGGATATTCTTATTCTAGAGGCTGGTCTGAGATTAAGCAAATCTCTTTCCCTGGCCAGAACATTCACTCCAAAGTTTGTCATCACTGTTTTTTTTTTTTTCCTACTTGGCGGAAAACCCCTGCATCATTCTTTTCCTGCCAAATGCTTTGCAAAGATTACAAGCAGGAAATTTTAAATGAGAGTGACCATTTGAGTGGTAGTGATCTGGGAGCTGTGATAAGAGCATGTGAGGCCTGTACAGGAAGAGACATTTTAAAGCCTGACTGTCAATCTTTTTATAATTCACACTCTTGCTCAGAGCCAGGTCAGCTCATAGAGAGCCAAGAATTTGTCTGAAGTGTTTTATCTCTGGCAGTGAACTACACACGACACACCTCCTGGGTTTTTGTCTGTTTTAAGATACTGTAAACTATAATTATCGATGAGCAATGTATTCTATAGTTTTATACAATCTCAGGGATCAAGAAACCTCTTCTGCACAATGTACCGGATTGCTGTAATTGTACAGTCTCATAAAATGTATGGTTATTGTTATTATAATGATGGTATTGCTGCATCACTGTCATTACTGCTGAACCGTATGGCCATTTATCCTTGCTCCTTTGTGTGCCTTCTCTGAATAGACAGACAATTGTGACTGGATCCTAGACTGGCCTATGAGGTAGGACTTTTGCATTTGCGTAATGGGAGACTGAGTTCATTTTAGAATGTTAGAGCTGGACCAAAGAGGTCATTGGGTCCAATCATCCCATTTTTTAAATGGGAAAGCAGAGCCTGAGACAGTTCAGTAGTGTCCTCCACGGTGACACAGGTAACTAGGGGTAGAACAGGGACAGGAGCCACATCTCCTGACTCCTAGGCCAATGATCTTTTCACAATTCTCTGGTGCCTTGCTGTATTCATGGAGCCCTGGTAGCGCAGTGGTTAAGAGCTCAACTGCTAACCAGAAGGTCAGCAGTTTGAATCTACCAGCCATTCCTTGGAAACCCTATGGGGCAGTTCTGCTTTGTCCTGTGGGGTTGCTATGAGTCGGAATTGACTCGATGGCAACGGATTTGGTGTTTTTCTTGTGGTTTTCCTGTGTTTGTTTCCTAGGGCTGCCAAAACAAAACACCACAAAGTGGGTGGCCTTAAGCAACAGGAATTTGTTGTCTCACAGTTCTGGAGGCTAGTAGTTTGAATTTAGGGTGTTAGCAGAGCCATGTCGACCCCATGTGTGTAGAAGAGAACTGATCCATAGAGTTTTCAAAGCTGTGATCTTTGGAAGCAGTTCACCAGGCCTTACTTCCAAGGTATCTCTGGGTGGATTTGAACCACCAACCTTTTGGTTAGTAGTCTAGGGCTTAACCATTTATAGCACCAGAACTCCATGTGACCTCATGTTAACTGATAACATCTTCCAAACAAGGTCAAGTTCACAGGTACCAGGGGTTAGGACTTCCAACATAAATTTTGGGGGGGGAACATTCAATCCATAATACTTGCCAGATAGTATGTAGGTAAAATTAGTTTTGTTTGATGGTCATCGCGTAAGTTTGTTTAGCTGTGACATTTTCAAATACCTCCAATTATAAAGACACTGAAGATCTCAGTAATGCTGTATTAACAGTACAATTATTTTTCCTATATCTACTATCCCTTTCTCTAATTTTCATACTTACCTTCAATTTCAAATGATGTCAAACCATATTTTGCATAAACTCAGTAGGTCTGGATATATAATTATCCATAATCCTCTTGAGTTCTATGAATTTGGGGCCAGACTTAGAAACTGACAAATCTTGATGCCAGTCAAACTTAGTTTATAAGCTATACAAAATACGACCAATTTCATATAATATCCATAATGTATACAATTCAAACTTAGGAATTTATTTTAGGGAAATAATCATAGATGTGCACAAAGTTTAATGTACAAGGATGTTTATTTCCATATTACTCATAATAACAAAATATAGACACAAACTAACGTGTTTTTCCTTGGAAGAAACTACAGAATTTGGTTATCAGTGATTACCTTGAGAAAGAAGTGCCTGCTGATTGGGAGGGAAAGCGTTTACTCTTCATTTTGTACTTACCTGCCTTGTTTGAATTTTCTGTTCATGTAGATGTACTATTTTATTTTATTCAAAATTACGGATAATTTTTTATTTTCTCTTTTGGATTTCTCTGTGTTAAAAAAGTAATATTATATTATTAAAATTTAATGTCCAAAAATAGGAGGTCTTATGATATATCTACATGATGAAATTCAATATGTCCGCTAGGAATCACAGTTTAAAAGAGCATCTAATGGCATGGGAAATTGTTCAGCAAAAATTGCATGAAAGAAAGCACGTATAAAGAAGTATGTACATTATGAGCCCAATTTTATACAAAAATACAGTATGAATGTGTATGACAAAGGAGAAAGGAAGAGAAGGAGAGGAGAAAAGAGGAAAGGAGAGGGATATTGAGGAATAGGGAGAGAGAGGTTCCGAGGAAATACTGAAAAATGCCAACAGTAGTACTGTTGTCCTGAGATTTTCTTTAAACCTCAAACCAAAAATATCCCCTGACGTCATCTTTAACCAAACAATAATTCAGTTTATTTAGTAAAGCATGTCTGCCTTGAATGTCGTGCTTTTTTGAAGAACTATCTATATGGGATCAAACTGATGACAGCAACTTGAAAGATTAGATAAGAAACTTAGGGGGCAGTGAATTCACGTTAATGGAGGAGGAACAACTCAGAAAAGGAGGGAGAGAATGGTTGCACAACTCAAAGAATGTAATCAATGTCACTGAATTGTACAGGTAGAGGTTGTTGAATTGGTGTATGTTTTGCTGTGTATACTTTCAATACAATTAAAAAAATGGTAACAGTTTATTTTTAGGAGGTGAGGGTATAGGTCAGATTGTTTTATTTTCTTTTCAGTATTTTCCAGCTTTTGTTGGTGAGAATTCATTAGGTTGTAGCGCCTCAGACATGGTCCTTTTTTGTCTGTGCTCTCTGCTTTGGTGACCTCAGTGTTAATGGGAAACCCTGGTGGCATAGTGGTTAAGAGCTATGGCTGCTAACCAAAAGGTCGGCAGTTCTAATTCACCAGGCACTGCTTGGAAACTCTATGGGGCAGCTCTTCTCTGTCCTATAGGGTTGCTATGAGTTGGAATCAACTTGACGGCGGTGGGTCGTATGTTGATGAGGGTCCCAATTTTTTTATGACTGGCCTAGATCTCTCCTCTTGAGCTCCAGACTCGTATAGCCAACTGCTTCCTGAGAATTTCTACTTGAATATATTTAAGGGTGTCTCAGACATAAAACATCCAAACTGGAGGACTTGATTCCACATCCTTACTCCCAATGAGGGTAGAGGAAAAGAGGAAGACCCTCAACGAGATGGACTGACACAGTAGGTGCCACAGTAGGCTCAAACATAGCAACAGTTCTGAGGACGGCACAGGACTGGGCAACCTTCCGTTCTGTTATACATATGGTCGCTATGAGTCAGAACCAACCTGACGACGCCTAGCAACAACAACCCCCACTGCAGCCATTTGATTCCTCTTTCCAGCACTTTCCACATCCAATACCTCAGAAAACTGCTAGCAGTTCTGTTTTGGGCCTTGCTTCAGGGGCTCCATTCAGGCCCTTGTCTGGCCTCTCCCCTCCCCACATAGTGAGGGGTTCACAGGCCCAAGGGCTCATGCACGTGCCTCCTCTTCTGAGCATTTAACCACTGCACCACCAGGGCTCGTTAATGTACAGTATTACTCTGCATGCATGGATCTCCATGAGTCAGAATTGGCTTGATGGCAACTAAGAACAACAACAATGATTTAAATACCGAGGGAATCTTTTCTGTATTTAAAAAACGTCTCTTATACTGTTAATCTTTTTTTTTTTAACAGGTTTATTGAGGCATATTTGACATAAGACAGATAACACATATTTAAAGTATAAAATCTGAACAGTTTTGACATATGTGGAGAAGCCATCAACAGTTTCCTTGAGCCTCTTTGTAATCCCTCGCTCCCCCCACCTGTCCCCACTATAGTTTGCATTTTCTAGAATTTTATATAGATTGTGTAATATGTGCTGTTTAATATATTCTTTTTTCATCTGGCTTCTTTTACTCAGCATAATTGCTTTGAGATTTACTCACTGTTTTGTGTATCAATACATCGATTGCTGAGTAGTACCTCATTTTATGGCTGTACCATAGTTTGCTTATTCATTCAGTTGTTGATGGACATTTGGGTTGTTTCTAGTTTTTTTGATTATTACAAACAAAACCGCCCTGAACATCTGTGTACAAGTCTTTATACAGGCATGTTTTCATTTCTCTTGAGTAGATACCTAAGAGTGAAATGGATGGGTCATATAGCAGGCGTGTTTAACTTTTTTTAATTCACTTTGTTTGTTGTTGTTGAGAATATATGCAGAAGAATGTACACTGATTCAACAATTTCTACATGTACAATTCAGTGTGTTTAACTTTTCCAAAGTGTTTAAACTATTTTACATCCCCATCAGCAGTGTTGGAGAGTTCCATTGGTCCACATCCTTGCCAGTATTTGGTCTGATTAGTCTTTTAAAATTTTATCCATTCTAGTGGATGTGTCGTGATACCCCATCGTGGTTTTCATTTTCATTTTCCTGTTGACTAATGGGAGCCCTAGTGGCGCAGTGGTTAAGAGCTATGACTGTTAGCCAAAAAGTTGGCAGTTCAAATCCACCAGCTGCTCCTTGGAAGCCCTATGGAGCAGTTCTACTCTGACCTATAGAGTCACTGTGAGTCAGAATGGACTCAGTGGCAAAGGGTTTTGGTTTGGTTTACTGACTAATTATATCGAACATCTTACGTGCTTATCTGACATCCATATGTCTTCTTTGGTGGAGTGAATGTTAAATCTTTTGCCCATTTTGAACTGGGTTGTTTGTCTTATTATTGAGTTATAAGAGTTCTCTATATATTCTAAATACAAGTCCTTTGTCAGATACGTGTTTTACAAATATTTTACTCCCTGCTCATGGTTTGCCTTTTCATTTTCTTTGAAGAGCAAATTTTTAAAAATTTTGATGAAGCCCAATTTATTGATCTTTTTCTTTCATAGTTCATGCTTTTCATGTTCTAAGAAATTTTTGCCATTTAAATGCCTTTGGGAAATTTTCATCTATATTGTGAATATCTCTTCATCTTTGAATCTTTAAAATCTGCTCCTCGCTTATGAAAACATTTAAAGAGCAGCTCCCCAGCTCCCTCACCTGGTGAGAATGCTTTTATAAAACATTTGAAGATAATACAATTTTAAATTATGAAAGAGTAAAAAATAACTTAAAATATTTTTTTTTCAAAATATTTTTCAGAAATGCAAAATATCTTGCTATTGGGAGCACAGAAGAAATGTGAGGTATGAAAATCTAATAGCGTTGGTCTCACTCAGTCTGTCCAAAGGCTGATTGCTTGCTTCCATTCCATTCCACTCCACACTGGGAATGCTTTCTTATCACCTTTCACTTTTGTTAAATTCTATTTGGATGGAGGTGGAGAACAATTTACTACTTTAATGGCTGACACTAAAGTTCTCTTAGGGAGAGAAGTGTCCTTGTTGGGAAGAATACTGTATTTTAATAAGTTCTTGAAGTTGGTGAGCACCCATATACACTGCCTCCTACTCCCATCCTGAGGGTATCAGTTGGCTCCAAGCAGAAAAAATGACCGGAATAACGGAGGAGACAGTGGGTGAGAAGGAGAGAGAAGTGTTGGGAAGGAGACATGGAGAGGGAGGCTTTACCAGATACTATATGACCCTCAGCATAAAGAAAACACAAGTCCTCACAACTGGACCAATAAGCAACATCATGATAAACGGAGAAAAGATTGAAGTTGTGAAGGATTTCATTTTACTTGGATCCACAATCAACACCCATGGAAGCAGTAGTCAAGAAATCAAACAATGTATTGCGTTGGGAAAATCTGCTGCAAAAGACCTATTTAAAGTGTTAAAAAGCAAAGATGTCACTTTAAGGACCCAAGCCATGTGTCTTAGTTATTTACTGCTGCTATAACAGAAATACCACAAGTGGACGGCTTCAGCAAACAGTTTATCCGCTCACAGTCTAGTAGGCTAGAAGTCCAAATTCAGGGTGCCAGCTCTAGGGGAAGGCTTTCTCTTTTGGCTCTGGAGGAAGGTCCTTGTCATCAATCTTTTTTGGTCCAAAGGACTGCTCTGTTCCTGGTGCTTCTTTCTTGGTCTCACTGCCCTTGGAAGCTGGTTGTCTTTCAGCCAGAGTGGATTCCAAGCAGGGTCTCCATCTTTCTAACACTCTCTTTTGACCTAAAATTTCATTCAGGAGTGGAGTCAGGGTACATAGTATACACCTGAGCACATGGGAGCCTGGGAAGTGAGTTTTTCATTTCTGTCTTAGGGAGGGATGAACTCATCAGGTAGGAATCCACAATATAAGAGGGGTGTTCAAAGATATTGTTGCTATGTGCTGTCGAGTCTATTCGACTCAGAGAGACCCTACAGGACAGAGTAGAACTGCCTCATAGGGTTTCCAAGGCTGTAATCTTTAGAGAAGCAGATTACCACATCTTTCTTCTGCAGAGCAGCTGGTGGGCTCCAATTGTCTACCTTTCAACTAAAAGTGGTTAGCAGCTGAGTGCTTAACCACTGCACCACCAGGGCTCCTTCCGAAGATATTAAGCATCCAAAAATAAATAAAGTTCAGATCATGACATTAGAATAGTTATCTTCTCTTACCAGTTTGATTCTAAGTTTACTAACAACAAACCAAAAGAAAACCGAACTCACTGCGCTGTCAAGTCAGTTCCAACTCATAGCAACCCTGTAGGACAGAGTTCGAACTGCTGACCTTTTGGTTAGCAGCCATAGCACTTAACCACTATGCCACCAGGATTTCCATAGTTATTAGTAGACCTGATATTGTGGCTTAAGGATGGATTTTAA
The DNA here is from genome assembly GCF_024166365.1 of Elephas maximus indicus. NCBI lineage: Eukaryota > Metazoa > Chordata > Mammalia > Proboscidea > Elephantidae > Elephas > Elephas maximus. The sequence goes on along the minus strand of NC_064831.1, from coordinate 56,481,428 downwards.
GAAAGATTCCCAAAGGTATAAGACAGTGTACAATATAATCGTCTTCTTATGTCAAGAATCGCTTGTGTGAATTATTGTGAAAATACTAGGTACTCCCCTTCCTAATATTTTTGGAAAACCTCCAAAACTGTGAACGTGCAAAATTAGTGAATTTGTTTAAAGTTTTTTCCCCCTATTTATTTTTTGCTATTAATGGCAGAGTCTGCTGTTTTACTCCCAACTTCTCCCTTTCTCCCAAAGTAATAGAAACCTTAATGGTACGTGTCATTGTTGTGTATTGTCAGTTCGATTCCAACTCATAGCAACTCTATGGGACAAAACTGCTGCATCAGATTTCCAAGGCTGTAATCTTTACAGGAGCAGATCGCCAGATCTTTTCTCTCAAAAAGTGGCTGGTGGGTTCAAACCATAGATCTTTCAGTTAGCAGCTAAGCGCTTAAACATTGCACCACTAGAGCTCCTAAACAAACCAAACCTATTGCCATCGAGTCGATCCTGATTCATAGCGATCCTATAGGACAGAGTAGAACTGCCCCATAGGGTTTCCAGTGAGCAGCTGGTGGATTCAAACCACCACCCTTTTGGTTAGCAGCCAAACACTTAACTACTGCACCAACAAGTCCTCTAGTCGTACGTAGCCACTAAGAATAAAGACTACATTCCTGACATGCAGCTAGGTGTGACCATATGATTACATTCTGGCTAGTGGAATGTAACCACAATTGTTGTCTGCAACTTCTTAAAGCATAAGGCCATGCCCTTCTCCCTCCTTCCTGCTGACTGGAACGAGGCTAGAGCTCTAGAAGCCATTGTGGACGGACCATGACATGAACTTGAGAATGGAATGCTCACAAGGTACAGCAAGAAGACAGGAGACACCATGTATCTGTTACCATGGAGCGCTGTACCAACCAACTTACTACCTCCAGACTTCTTGTACATAAGAGACCAACTTCTATCTTATCATTTTTTAGTTTATCTAAGGTTTATTATTATTATTCTCTTACTTCCAGTTGAACCGAATCTGAACTAATTCACTACTGAATAAACCCTGGCCTGGCAGCCTTGATTGCTAATGCTGATACAAACTTGACTAGGTGATATAGTCCCAACTACGGCATGTCATGTACAAAGCAGAGGCCATAATCTTGAGATGAAGTCCTCATGCACGGGGACCACGAGCTCCAGCCAGCCTAGCACTTAGCTAAGTGATAAACCCAGATAACACCAGCCAGTCTGCAGGACTCAGAGACTTTAAATGTGGGACAAACAGTTCATGATCTTCTGGTTTGAAAAGGTTGATTTCATTTTTCTTTCCCCAAGCCCATCCCTAGATCTGTGGTGGACTGGGTTTCTGCTTGGCAGAAAAGCTTTTACGCTTATGCTCAATCTTTGGTCTTTAATAAAAATCTTTATTTTTTTCTTAACTATTCTCTCTTTAAAACAAACTGTTTTAAAAGAAGAGTTTTAATGACATGGTCTCTAGGGAAGGTATCTTTTTATGTCTCTGGTCAAATTGCAAAGGAAAACATCACCTGTGTAGTATTCCTTACATCTTAAAAAAAAAGGAAACAATGAGTCTTTGACAATAATATATCAATGCCTTACAACTGTGGTAGCTATTTTCACATGGGCCCACAATTAATAAAAGTTTTTACATTTTCTGAGTCAAACATTCTAAAAGTTATATGAATAATAATGGCTAACATTAATTAAGCACTATTATTTAATCCTAACAACCCTATAAAGATAATAGAATCAAGTTACATTGATATGGTGACCCCATGCATGTCAGAATAGAATTGGGCTCCATGGGGTTTTCAGTGGCTGATTACCAGCTCTTTCTTTCAAGGCACTTCTGGGTGGACTGGAACCTCAAACCTTTTGGTTAGCAGCTGAGTTACTATTCGCATCACCCAGGGTTACTGCTTGCCTCTTATTTTTTCCACTGTACTCACAATTCAGCTTTCTAAAAAAACCAGAGTCTAATGTACCGAAAAGGAGCCTTCCTGGGGCAGTGGTTAAGACCCTAGCTGCTAACTGACCTCACAGTTCAAACCCACTAACTAGCGTCTCCCAGGGAGAAGAGACCTGGTGATCTGCTTCCATAAAGATGCACCAAAAGCCAAACCCGTTGCCATGGAGTCCAACTCATAGCGACCGTAAAGGAAAGAGTTTCCAAGGAGCTAGTGGTGGTTCGCTATGGGTCAAAATCGACTGGCTGGCACACAACAACGTACCTGAAGTGTGACAAATTCGAACTTTATACAAATAAATAAAGGGGTTGTAATTCCAATGGGGAATACAGGAGGGCGGAAGCGGTGCGGGGGTAGGGTGGCAGGAGTAAGAAAAGCCACGATGCGCTGGCGCGGACCGGACCCAAGGCAGCGAGACCGGGACAGGTACCGCCCTAGGGCGGTCCGCGGATTTGGCGCCAGACGCCGAGGGCTGTTCTCGCGGCGGAAGCGGCAGAGTCTCGCGAGAGGCGCGGTTTGCCGCCACGCCGAGCTCATCGCTGTGGCTGCTTGCAGTTCGTGCGAGGTGAGAGATGGTGGTGGACCGGTGAGGGCTCCGAGGGGACAGGTGGCCCTGGGAGCCGACGGAGGAGCGGGAGAGCTGCGGATATGCAGGAAGGGGTGAGGAGGCTAGGAGACAGGGCCGCGGCGGGTGCGGCCTTAGCGGGAATGGAGCTGGAGGAGACCTGACCGGCCTGCAGCTTGTGGAGAGGGGAGGCGGGCGGGGGAGAGGGCGGCTGAAATTTCCTGTTTACGTTTCTAGTCTGCATTTCACTTAACCGAGCCTTGAAGAGGGAGGGAACGTGTTTCCGATGCATCTCAACACGCCCAGCTTCTGTGCAGGGTCTTGTAAACGTGCAAAGCGCCCTGTGAATGGTGAATGAATGAATGAGGTTGAAGACGGGAGCGAAGTTTGGAGTAGAAGAGGGAAGGAATCAGAGGTGTTGGTGTTTTTAGGGGTGCACAAAGCAAAGGGGGCCGTCGAGGCAGCCTGGTCGGACTTCCCTTGAGACTGAGGGAGTTCGGTTTTGACATCTTGGAGAAAGAATTGGGCATGGGGAAACTAATTGTTGTTCGGACCTTAAGCTGCTTTGTTATTTTAACTCCTGTGGGAGCTTGACGACTAGATGTTACCTATAGTGGAGCGATTTTGACTCATAGCGACCCCATGTGACACAGTAGAACTGCCCCATAGGGTTTTCTAGGCTGTAGTCTTTATGGGAGCAGATCGCCAGCCCTTTCTTTCGCGGAGACGCTGGGTGGCTCGACTGCCAGTCCAAGCACCGTTACGCCACCAGGACTCCTTTTGAGGACTAGAGGAGGAAGTTAAAACAACTTTATCAGTGTCTGAAATGAGATAGTATGTGACTCTTGTCAATTTTCTACAACATTAAAAGAGAAAAATCAGTTTATTGACCAGCCCCACCGCATGCTTGGAACTGAAAGAAGGTCAATATGGCTAGAGGAAAAAGCACGGAGAGTGTTGAAAGTTGAAGCTGGAGGGTAGGAAGAAGCCAGACCATGCAGGACTTTGAAATTTTATCTTTATCTTAAGAGTGGTAGTAAGCCACTGAAATATTTATGCCATGTAGTAACGTGATCAGATTTACATTTCCAAATGACTAGCAGTAATATGGAGAATGGATTGAAGGAGGCACAAGTGGATGGGAGTAATGGAGTAACCTAAGCAAGAAATAAGTTATGGTGGATATGAGAATGGATAGATTCGGGGATATTTAGGAAATAAAATGGACAGTGTGTGTAGGATGGGGAGAAGAAAGCATCAGGAATGACTTGCATAGTTGGATAGACATCATTCATCGAGTTGGGAAAATTTAAAAGTTCAGTTTTGTACATGAGTTATACTGAAGGGCCCTCAAGTGGGAAGTAGAGATCTGGAGGCCTAGGCTAGAGATAATTTGTGAGTCATCTGTAAGTAATAAATACTACTTAAAGCCATGTGTATATATGAGCAAAGAGGACCTAGGACATAGTCTTTAATGGTCAGGTTAGAGGAAGATGAGCCTACAAAGGAGATCCAGGAAGAAGGTCCCGAAAGGGAGGAACACCAGGTGAGAACTGCATTTAGAAGTCAAGGGAGTCAAGAAAAAGGGACTGATCAAAAGTGACAGATGTTGCTGAGGGGTCAAGTAAGATGGCACTGAAACACATTATATTATCAATCCGAGGATTATTTCTCTTCCTTTAAAGAAAATCTTAACCAAGAAGACCTTTTTGTTTTTAAAAGCTTCCCCGGTTGAAGTAGGATACCTGTCCAAAAACCTGTTGCTGTCGCGTCAGTTCGAACTCAGGGCAACCCCACACACGTCAGAGTAGAACCGCACTCCGTAGCCTTTCTCTTGTGGTGCCACTGGTGGGTTCCAGCTGCTACCATTTTCATTAGTAGTGGAGCGTGAACCACTTGCGACATCCAAGGGCATATAGCCTTGCCTATTTCATGTCCATTTTGATCCCAGTTTAAAACCCTCTGAAAAGCCTAAAATCATCGTAGGGAAAACTCGGCAGTTATATAAATCAAAATCATGTAGTCATTTATTGGTAGGGTCTACATTAAAGCTCCGGTCTTCTGATTTCTAGCCTAGTTTTTTTTCCCATAATTATTGTCTTCTCTGTTTCTTTTCATGATGTGTGAGTTTGAAATGGAGTTTGACTGGAACACATGAATTTTGCTGCAAATGGAACTCGACAGTAACAGAAAGACTATTTGGATGAATAAAAAATATATATATTTTTTTCCCTAGAGGAAAAGATGTTGGAGCTACCAGATTATGAGCACCTAGAGGATGAGACTTTCCCTCCTTTCCCACCTCCAGCCTCCCCAGGGAGAGAAGATGGTGAAGGAGCTGAACCTGATGAAGGTCTGTACAGGGAGTTTCAGACAAGTCTCCATGTTCAATTGTCCACCCGTCAGCTTAGAAGTGATATTTTATGATGCTTAAAGTATTGAAATAATATTAAATCTTGGCGTGTTTCACCAGAGAGGAGAGCACCTGTTCCCGTGCCTCCAAAGAGAACAATTAAAAGGAATATACCCAAGCTGGATGCTCAGAGGTACAGTTACTGTTTCCTTATACATTATACTTTTCCTTTACATCCATTGTTTTTCTTATGTTAAAAGCTTTTTTTTATGGCTTTTACAAGAGAAATTTATTGTTTCATGGTCTAGTGGGTTAAAGTCCAAATTCAGGGTGTCAGCTCCAAGGGACGGCTTTCTCTCTGTTGGCTCTGGAGGAAGATTCCTTGTCATCAATCTTCCCCCTGGTCAAGGAGCTTCTTAGGTACAGGGATCCGGGGTCCAGAGGACACGGTCCACTCCCAGTGCTGCATTCTTGGTGGTCTGAGGTCTCCCTGTCTCTGCTCAGAAAGCTTTTGTTGGCAGTGATTGGGAGATCACATCTTTCTAAAGACTCCCCCCACCCACCCGAATTTAGCAGGAAATATTTTTTCTTCTTGCGGTCTTGGTTTGCAGTCCATGAAAACTTGAAACTCAAAACCTATTTCTATTCACAGATTAATTTCAGAGAGAGGGCTTCCAGCCTTAAGGCATGTGTTTGACAAGGCAAAATTCAAAGGTAAAGGTCATGAGGTAAGAAATACCTGGTTTTTATTTTAGGTTTTTGTTTTTTAGAATATCAAACTGTGGACTCCATAATCATGCTCTTACGTATCTCAGAATTCTGAACTGATACTATCCTTTATCATCATATATCTTAGAAACAGTGATTTAGTGAAAAGGGCATTGTTTGAAAAATCAGAAAGCAGGTCTCCTAGTCTCATTTTTGCCAGTGTATAAACTATGATTTTAGGAAACTCACGCTGGAGTCTCTAAGCCTCAGGTTGTACTTTATAATTTAGAGGAAAACAGTTTGCCTATTTCAGAGTTGTTTTAAGCTTCATGAAGGCAAGGACTCTGCCTATACTAATTGCTGACGTGTTCCCAAATTCTGGCACGGTGCCTGGTTCATAATAGGCATCAGCAAAGTTTTACTGAAAAATGAGAATATTTAAGAACTGTCAATCCTGTACAAATGTCTGTTTCGAAATTCTTTTATCTTTGAGTCATGTAGACATGTAGAAACAATTTTTTACAGATAATCTTTTGATAGCTCTTCGTAGTTTATGAAGCATTTTCAAATCTATTCTCCTTAATTTTCCACTTGTGGGATAGGTGTCGATTTTATTATCTAGTTAAGGAAACTCGGTTTTAAGAGTTTTGAATGTCCAGAGTCAAGACTTTCTGTTTCATAGTCCAGATAGAACAATGTTAATCCAATAGTACCATTTAGGTGTGTTGTGAGGGATAATCTGGAAGAGAGAAGAGGCTGGAGGCGGCAGCCACCGGAGGTTACTAATACTGAGATGAGGTGATAATAGCTTGGATGGAGTAGTAGTAGGGAGTGTACAACATACAGGATCTGTAGGTGATTGTAAAACAAGAGTCACAACTAATCCCAAGATCTCAAACCTGCGAGACTGAAAAATCAGCTTTATTGGCTAGAAAGAGAGAATACAAGCCTGTGTCTTTTTTTTTTTTTTTTTTGCTACAAAATGAAACATAAATCAGGATATTTTTAAAACCAGATGCAGATTAGTTAATGCATTGCCCTTGTTGAAATTTTCAGGTAGTAGTGATGAATTGGTGCTTAGGATTTATGAATTCTTGATCATGTTCGTAAGAAGTCCTTTATTAAATGAATTTATCTGAAGGATATACATTTTGTGTTTCTTCAGTAGATGAGGGTGGGCTTTGAGAGAGTTTATTTTCAGTAGGGTTACTACGAGTCTGAATCAACTCGACGGCAACGGATTTGGTTGGGTTTTAGTCTTCTGTAGGAGCCCTGATGGCTCAGTGGTTAAGTGCTCAGCTGCCAACTGAAAGGCTGGCGATTGGAACCCACCAGCCACTCCCCCTGGAGGAGGAAGAAAGATTTACAGCCTAGGAACTGCCCTGTGGGGCTGTTCTGCTCTGTGTTACAGGGGCCCTATGAGTCAGCATTGACTCAGCAGCAACAGGTTTGATTTTGTTTTAGTCGTGTGTACTTTCCCTTGAAAATTCCGGCTATTTTCTCACAATGCTGACCCCTCACTGCTTTTTCTCCACGTATGACTTGGGACTTCTCACTGTATTTACTGTATTTTTATGCAGATGACACACACATTATACCTGTTTGCCAACCTTGCAACCGCCTCGTGCATTATTTTCCTAGGCACACTATGCACCTTATATGTGTGGGCACGTTATTTATGTGGGCACATTGTTTGCAAAAGAACGCGGTAGTTGTTCCTTTATGTGTGTGTCCCTTGGGTCTAGCATGAGAGGTGGCTAGCTAATTGCCCACTACAATTGGAAAATTATCTTAGGTGATGAAATTTTTGAGAGAACATATGCCTTATCATTAGAAGGGGAGCATGAGAAGACATTGCTCTGTCAGTATTACACATTAGTCTTCCAGTGAGTTGTCTTGACTGCTGGCTTCTAGACAAAGTCAAATAGCAAGTGTTGTTGACGTGAGCATTATCTGCCTAAAAATATGGTAAATACAGTGAGGAGTCCCAAGTCATACATGGAGAAGAAAATCAGTGAGTGTGCAACATTGTAAGGACACAGAATTTTCAAGGGCAAAGTACAGAAATCTAGAAATCTAAAAAAACAAACCTGCTGCCGATTTTTTACTCATAGCGACCCCCATGTGACAGTAGAACTGCCTCATAGTGTTTTCTAGGCTGTAATCTTCACAAAAACAAATCACTAGGTCTTTTCTCCAAGGAGTTGCTGGGTAGATTCGAACTGCAACCTTTCAGGTAGCAGCCAAGCGCCTAACCGTTGGGCTACCAGGGCTCCTTACAGCAAAAATAATAATCAACATTAGAGTATCTACTTTGTGTCAGGCACTTATTAAATCCTTACAACACTTTGAGGTATGTGTATTATTAGTCTCATTTTCTATATAAGAAATAGCCACAGAGAGGTAAGGTATTCAAAGTCACACAGCGATTAAGTGGCGGAATTGGAATTTGAGTCTATGCAGTCTGATCCAGAGCCTGTGCTCTTTTATTTTAGTTTTTTTTTGGTGAAAATATACAAAGCAAAACACCAATTCAACAATTTCTACATGTACAATTCAGTGACACCGATCACAGTTTTCAGGTTGTGTGATCATTCTGTATATCCTTTTCCAAATTATTCTACCACCATTAGCATAAACTCACTGGTTTCTAAGCTTTTTATTTAATCTTTCCAGTTTCTGTTGTCACTTGGATCACATACAGATACTTCTTTAAAAGAGCACAGTGCTCAAGGCAAACATTCTCTACGAATTAAGCTAAACTCTTGTTTGGTTTAAAGATAACTTTAGGGGATAGTTTCCCTTTAAGGTTTAAAGATTACTGCGGAGCAGTCATTTCCAGGGGTCATCCAGCCTCAGTGGCAGAGCCTGTGTTCTGAACCTCTGTCCTGTTTTAAAATACTCTTAAGTGGAGAATGAAATATTATACAGTAAAGCCAGAAGTTTAACTGTAGCTTTTCTCATTCATCAACTTTAAGCTTTATTTTTCATTTAGCAAAATTTTAATGCTAATTGGTATTTCAAATACAGGGAGGTGATGTGATCTGAAGATGGTTAAACTGTTCTTTGCTAGTCTTTGGTGCTTTGCCCTTGGGATTTTCGTTGAGTGCTGAATTTTTAATGCTTTCTTTACTGTATATGATTTAGGGACCTGTCATTGTGTTTAGTTATTCCTAGAAGATATTTTGACATATTTTATTAAAGCTTATTTTTAGATTTTACTTTACAGTTCTGAAAAGGCACATGTATAATTATCTTTTAACTTTTTATTGTGTTTTCACATGAACTTTTCCTGTGATTTAAAAAAAAAAACTATACCCAGTGCCCTTTTAGTCTCCAGTCCCCTAAGCTCTTACAAATATTTTTCTTCTTAAAGTTCCTTCTAAGTTTCTCAACCTTGTAAATATAAAATAACTCCAGTGACTTTGGCAGTACTTTTCAATTCTGAAATCTGCTGACAGCGTCAGTTGTGGGAATGAGCCTTCTATTTAGCATTTTTATTTTTATGTGCCAGGCTGAAGACTTGAAGAAGCTAATCAGACACATGGAGCACTGGGCACATAGGCTGTTCCCTAAACTGCAGTTTGAGGATTTTATTGACAGAGTTGAACAACTAGGAAATAAAAAGGAAGTTCAGGTAAGTGTTGACATTATTACGAGTATCATTCACAATGCTAAATAGTACAAGGATAGATTTAATTGAAGTTTAGGAATAATGATGTTTTAACTGTTGTTAAACTTTTTAAGTGCAATAAAGAAATGTCTGGTGGTATTTTGGAGAGTTTAGAACAACTATGGGAATACCCAGTGAAGATCCTTGTAGAAGTTTTTCTAAATTCAGCAAGAGGCTAAATAGCTGTTCGGGGTCTTCATTTTGAAATCTGTCTTGGCAGAGAGGAGTAAAATTAATGAGTTATTTGAAGAATAAGCCTTTTGAAACTAAGAAATGAATAAATGACCATCTCCCCACAAGATCACTGGTGAAAATGTAAAAATATATTTTTTTATTTTCAGACCTGTTTAAAGCGAATTCGACTTGATCTCCCTATTTTACACGAAGATTTTGTTAACAATAATGGTAAGAATAAAGGTTTATCTAGTTGACAATCATTTTGCTTTTAGAATGGATCTAGTTGGGGTAGGCAGTATTACAGGACAGGGTTTTGAGTGTGTAACTAAAGTACAGTAAATGACAGTTTAGGAGTGAGGTAAAATGCCTTGATACATCTAGAATGTTACGTATGGAATTTTTTTCTTAAAGACCTGGCTGCACTGCCATTACAGATGTTGTTAAAATATATTTAGCCATAGAACAAGAGCTTTTGAGGACTCCGATGGTGATCTATTAATCCTTTATGATAGCACATATAAAAAAGTACCTCCGGAGATTAGGCAGAATAATTTGATGGTGAAATAGTTTGCATTTCACTCAGAGTGCAACTCCTGGACATAGGAGTTTAGAAGGACCCAAGTGACTGCTCCTGGTATTGATTGCACTGTTAGTTGTACAGTGCAACCGTAGACAGTCACACACATCAAAACACATGGTTCCTGCCGACAGGGTCTGTATAGTGATCAGATTTTCTGTGCGATGGCTCCATACATGTTTGCGTGTGGTTTTGTTTTAACTCTTAATAGATGTGGTAGAAAACAGTTACTGAACATAGCTGTTGAAAATAACAAGATTCTACATATAGGGTCTTCCAAAGTTTCTTATAACTTGCATTTAAAAGTATGAAGGAAGGTGATTTAAATAACCTAGGATTTAAGATTTTTGATAAGATACGTACTGATGGCATGGGATTTGGTCTATGGAAAGGAATGTTATTGCTGTACAAATTCCCACAGCATATACCACTGGGTTAGATTATTTATTCAACAGTCTTTGAGCACTCACTGTGTGCGAAAGGTTCAGGGATAAAGGTGAGTAAGATCAGGCCCCTCACTTTTCAGGCTAACAGACCGGTGAGAGGCAGACATATATAACATCCCCAGTAGTCTGATAGGTGCCTTAATTGAGAGTATGAATTGGGCACGGGAAAGATGTGTAGTTAACTTCACCTAACAACCAGCCGGTTGACTCTGACTTACAGTAACCCCACGCGCGTCAGAGTAGAACTGTGCTAGGGGCAGGGAAGGTTTCACTGGGGAGGCATCACAAGTGCTTTGATTGGTAGTAGAGGTCAGGCGAGGTGATTGTGGTTAAAGGGAGCCACTTGTGCAGAGGCCTGAGTTAACACAGACCATTCAGGAATTACAAGCAGCCAAAGTAAAGGGTTCAAGGAGGCCTCCATCACAGAGGCCTTGTTTGTGGAATATATCTTCTTTTTTATTAGAGAATATTCTCCAAACCTTTTGGCTCAGGCACCACAACAGTAAACCTGTTTTGAACGTTTTATTTATTTTTAAATACATGTACTACTGTTCTGATATGATGTATAACGCACTTTTTTTCTTTTCACCAAAAATACATTACTAAACAGTTTTGAAGTGAGAACAATGCAATTCAGTGTTCTGCTGAATAATTTTTTTTTTTCTTAATCTTGGGTTAATGTTTCTTGATACAGTGATTTGAAGGTCTAGTTCTAGATTTTGTTTTTTCCCCCCCAAATCTTGGTTTTACCTTACAAAGGTATAAATCCACGTGGGAGCAGAGCGTCACTGATTGTACTTAATGCACCTCAGTACTTATTTTTCAGTCTCATTTACTCATCAGTGCACGGAATTTTGTAGAAGTTTACTAGCAGATTTTCATCTATCCTGTTTTCACTCAACTTCTTATAAATTAGTCAGGTGTTACAGTTTTATATTTTTAATAAATGTATAGTCGTGTCACCCCTCTGCTCAAAGTCCTGCAATGGCTCCTTATTTCATTAGAGGTAAAAGCCAAAATCCTTATCATGTCCTGCTCTCCCCTGTTCCCACACCCCACACCCCTACCTCTCTGACCAGCCCCTTCTTTGCCTATTCCCCTCTCACACTGCATCAGCCACCATCTCCCCTGGCTGTGCCTTGATGGTCCAGGCACTTTTCTCTTTTACAGCTTTTGCGTTGGCTATTCATTTTCCCGGGAATACTTTCCACCTTCCTGCTTTGCCCCCCCCCCCCCCCCCGCCATCTGCTTGGCCAACTTTCTTATCCTCTTCAGACTGTGCCCAAATGTCCACTCAGTGAAGTCATCTCTGGCCACACTATTAACCGTTCATCCCCGCCATTCCTGGTTTTTTTTTTCTCTATAGCACCCATTCCGCTTTATTTTTGTATAGTTTACTTACCTGTTCCTTCCTTGTCTGCACCATGACGATGGCATCCTATAGCACGTTGACTGTTTCTGGCTTCTTTGCCATAATAGCTTGCTTATGAATGTTGAAGTGAATGCATTTTCTATGTGGTGCTAATTTTTTTTAATCCCATTTTTATCCTAGTCAAAGGAGCAAGCTGTCTCCATCAATAGTTGCATTTCCCTTGTTTTTCCATGTTAAAGAGATCATTTACTATTAAAGATATCTTTCCTTCTGTGACTCACGGAAAAGTAGTTCTTGGTGTATTGCATTATTATTGATTCAGAACCCTGTAAGGCCTGTAAGGTGAAGCACATTGGAAAGCCCATGTATTGCATATTTGGTTCTAATACTTGTTTCTTAATTTCTGCCGCAATGTTTTCTACATGTACCCAGTCAATATTTCCTGACAGAAGAATGTAGTTTAGTTTCTTGCTACATTTTTTCCCATGTCAGGAAAAAAAAGTACAGGTGGTTTTTTTGTCTTTCACTGTTAAGGAAGAAACCTCAAAAAGAGTTTGGATCGTGAAGAGGTGGATTAAGTATTGTATGATTTTTAAACCTCACTGGGATAAGTGTAAGAATTTGTCTTCGTGTTTGAAATGTTTTTCTCGTTGTGGTTTTTTTTTTTTTTTTTACTGTCGTTAGCTAGTATCTCAAGGCACAAAATATACACAAGACAAGGAGAGTAAAAGTAAATTCATCTTTCAGATGGTCTTGAATTTTTGGTCTACTTGTCAGATCTGATGGAGTTATTTTTTAACCCCATAATGTGGCTGATGTAAAAAATAAGGTGTCAGCTCTGCCATTTTCTTAATCTTTGCTTGTGCTTCGATTATCTTCTGCGTGCAAATGTTTTGTTCTTTTGCAAAAATCTTTTGTGCATTTTGTTGGGTTGTTTTAAACTGGGTAATACTTGTCAGTCTACTTAACTGGACATTCAGAAACATCTGTATGTCAGGATATACTGAAATGACAACGTGTGAGGTGACCGGCCCACCCTTCTGCAGTATGGAGCTGAGCTGCCAATGCTCATTTTGAGTAGCTCAAAGACAAGTCAGTAATTCTATATGGACGAGTGACAAGTCCACCAGTGTCAATCCTTATTTTAAAAATAAGGTAGTAAAGCTTAATTTTTCTTAATTCTTAAATAAAATATAAATGGAAGATCTAATATTTATTTTCCAAACCACCATGGATCATTTTGAGGGCATCCTACTTTGAGATAACTGGTGTACAGGGCTTTAAGAGTTTGTTAAGACTAATGCAGAGAGCACTGAATTTTTTTAAAAAATTAACTTAGAAATATGTCCACAAGTCTCTACATTTCTTTAACTTTTTCATTTTGTGTCTGTTCCATATAAAATAGTCTATATAAAATAATTACTGTGTACCACACAGACACTATGAAAAGCTATTAAGATGTTGGTTTAATATAGAACAAAAAATATGATTTGGGTTCTTCAAACTCTTTTATTAACATAAGTACTATATAAAATGTTTTTAATTGTAACTAAGAACTTTTCCTTTCTGGTGTTTTTCTGTGTTAGTATTTTCCTTTGACTTAAAATACTTCTTTAAAGTGATTGGTAAGTACTCCTTATTTGAATCGACCATGTATTCGCAATATTCTCACACCTCACAAATGATTTCTTCAGGTCTGCTATCTTGCCGCTTTAAACTGATTTTCAAATAATAGCTGCATAAGGTCTTTCTGGAAGCCCTGGTGGCATAGTGGTTAAGTGCTACAGCTGCTAACCAAGAGTTCAGCAGCTCGAATCCACCAGGCACTCCTTGGAAACTCTATGGGGTAGTTCTAGTCTGTCCTGTAGGGTTGCTATGAGTCGGGATCGACTTGACCGCAATGGGTTTGGGTTTTTTAAGGTCTTTCTCTAACTAGTCTTAACATTATAGATACATAGTAACTATTTCTTTTTTACTATAGATGAAGTAGGGGAAAATAATGAGGATGATGTAACTGCTGCCGAATTAGATCCCTTTGTGACAAACTCACCTGAACGTGGGAAGTTTGCTTCTGAGTCCAGTAGAAGCCTAACAGAAGAGCAACAACAAAGAATTGAGAGAAATAAACAACTGGCCTTGGAAAGAAGGCAGGCAAAGCTACTGACTAACAGTCAGTCCCTAGGAAATGGTAAGTTTTAGGCTGGGTTTTATGTGCTACCATAATATACCAAGGGCGTGTTAGGAATTTTAACTTCTCTACTGTCCCTCAAAATAAAAACCTCTAGGAATAGAAAAGTATGATTAGTATCTTATGTATATTTGAGAGAGGGAAAGCGTGTGTGTGTGTGTGTGTGTGTGTGTTGTGTGTATACATAGCTCTTTGGAATCCACAGAGAATAAGTCCAAGAAGTTTTTTTCTGGATAGCAGCTGAGTACCTCTTAAAAATTATTTCAGTAATTTAAAATTGATTCTAAATCCTTCAAAAATACATTCTTTCTGACTCCTTAAAGATATGACATAAAATTTCCCCTTTAGCATCATAATTATGAACATTAATTATTATGGTACTCTCCTAAGCATATAAGATGCCTTCTGCACCCACTGAGGATTTTGGAGGCATTGGCTGTGACGTGAATATGTCCTAAAATGCTTTTTATTGCAGTTGAGTCACTTCTCTTATGAGCTGTTACTTTTGGTGTTTATTCATTTGCTTGTGGTAGCATCTCTTCTCCTTTTTAAAACTGCCTTATTTTTAAAAACAGACTGTGGATTTGGAAACTGGATCACTAGATTTGTTAGAACTTATTTAAAAATAATTACAAATTGATACTGAATTAAGTGAGCAGTATTGGATATAAAATCTTTCTTAATTTCCAGTCAAGTTTTTCCTTTTAAAACAGGAAAATAAGAATTATAGTAAGTAGTAAGATACCATGTTGTAAAACACGTTTTACCCAAGATAATAAAATTCTCAAGTAAAAATTATTCAATGTGACTAAGTTACTATGATTTTTTTCAACTGAAATGGATTTAATTTTTATCTTTACAAATGGATATTTTATTAGTACCTTGTGAAAAATTGCATAAAGATACAACTCATGTGCTTCCTTGCTGTCATCTTCCAAGTATACCCGGCAGTAAGAATTAAGGCTCGTCTTCTATTTATATGACTTTATAATTTGCCCCAATGCAAACAAGTACCTTAAATTTTCTTTATCATAGATCACTTTGATATACAACTGCTAAGTGCGTTGGATTTTTTTTTAACCATCTTTCTAGTAGTTCTGATTTTGAATGAACTGTTACATTTGGCTACGACTCAAGAGGTTGAATTTAATACCTCTCAAGACCCTTTTGCATTTTTAAATGGTCTTTTACATCTATAAAGGTGGGTTTATTTAAAAGAAAATGGTCGTAACTAACATTAAGTGATCATAGATTTCACTTCTGTTGACCTTAGCTTGTGGAGATATTTGTATTTATCAGGTGAGATTGGATCAGGTGTTTCTAATGGGCAATAATGATGATGACCTCTCTTTCAGACTTGGACTCACCAAGGGCACAGACAGCTGGAGAGGTTAATACAAGTGAAGATCAAAAAGAGGAAGAGTCTAATGGATTAAATGTAGACATTCTAGAAAATCCACATGATGCTGAGAATACTGTAAATGTAAAGGAGGAATTAAAATTAGAGGAAACGCAACTGGACCAATCCTTTTAAAATGTATCTATTAACTTGCTCTTCTTTGGGTTTGGGGTTACCATGTATAGTATTTTGTCTAGTTTGAGTGAAAATCGTTACCTAGTAAAACTTTTGCAGGTTCTTGTTTAAAATCTGGTATTTATTTATAATTACGCTTGTCATTTACTTATTAAATTTAGTTAACAGTCTATTTATTCTCTTTGGTGTTTATTTTTACACAGATGACTATGACTTCATAAAATTAGTTAATAAGCAAGTTCTGCTGCTAGCATGCCGTTGGATTCATTGTTTTCACTAAATTGGGTGGTGTTTTAAGATGTAAATATATATTGAATATTAATGTCCATTTTTTAAAAGAACTGAAAATTACAAACTGTCTCTAGAGGCTTTATGAACATTGCT
Organism: Elephas maximus indicus; assembly: GCF_024166365.1. Classification (NCBI taxonomy): domain Eukaryota; kingdom Metazoa; phylum Chordata; class Mammalia; order Proboscidea; family Elephantidae; genus Elephas; species Elephas maximus. The sequence continues at coordinate 56,465,475 of NC_064831.1, read as the reverse complement.
CATCAATATTTAATACTGCACTTTACACTTTTGGTAAAATGTTTAAGGTCTGCGTGTATTTACATGTATTTTGAGGAGTCACCTTAATATTTGAAAGGTCACATGGGAGATGTATTGCCTGGCCCATTGCTAAATATAGAACTTCAAAGAACTGCTCTCTCCAGTTGACTGGAGAGCAATTTGCAAAGTGCCTTGGGGGATCCAGAGGACTTAAGAGAATTCACAGGAGAGACCTTTGACTTGGCAGAAGAAATTCAAGTATTGGGAAGAACATGTACAATAGTGACATAGACATGAAGATTTAGGAAATAAGGCAGACTTGGGAATGGTGAATACGAGGCTAGAGGTGTTAGGGCTGGATGGTGAGAAGACCCTGGTAGAGTCCTTCCCCTGCCTGAGCTTATTAACTTGGTGGAGGGAGTAATTAGAGGAGAAAGCACCTTGTTGACAACCAAGCTCAAAACAAAGTCTGGTTCTTGGCAAGAGATTCCTAGCTAGGTCGAGAAGGGGAAAGTTAGTTTTTACAAACTATACTGGGAAGAAGGTTACCTTTGTGAGAGAGACTAGGTTTGTAAAGAAGCAAGTATTTCCCCTGGGGAAGGCTGGGGTAATGGTGCTAAAGGAGACTTGCTGTGCACAAAGCAGGGAAGGCAGGCATCTCGTTCTCTTCAGGCTTGCTGACTTCAGGTGAGGACAGGGAGTGACAAAGGTGGTTTGGTTGAAAAGCTAGCAAGTTGAGCACAAGGAACATGTGGGATGGGAGAGTGGGCTTGCTGGAGACTGCCCTAGTGGTGGGCAGAGGCATGTGCCACAGAGCATGGTGGCTTGTTGCTGCCTATAAGGGTCAGCTAGAAGATGTAGCTCAGCCTCTAGGTATGACCAATGCCTAGAGAAACTGCTTGGGATTCATTTTCTCAAGAGGGTCTGTTGAGTGGGCTCGAGCATAGCAACAATCGTGAGGACAGCACAAGACTGGGCAGTGTTTCGTTCTGTTGTGCATAGGGTCACTATGAGTTGTAATGACTCAATGGCACGTAACAACAACAGGGTCTGTTAAGGTTTCTGCCCACCCTCAGCTGGATTAGAGGAGATGACTAAGAATAAGGAGTTGGTGGTACGCTTACTGGCAAAGTAACAACAGTTTCCATCATCCAAGGAGTAGTACTCAAGAAGATGGGAGAGTGGGAAGGGAAGTTTGAGAGAAACCTCATCCGTATTCCCCACCCCACTCCCTATGCCGTATGCGGGGCGGGGGGGGGGGGGGGCTTTGAGTCAAATATGGACTAGTTTTAAAGTGGAGAGGTGGACACAACTGAGTATTATTACCTGAAACTGTAAAGTCAATCTGACAGATGTCAAAGGGGCCTGTGACCCAAATGGCCCAGGGTAGCAATTATTGGAAACAATAAAATTTATTTTGAAAGAACTTATTTGAGACAAGACAACCAAAAATTAATCCTGGGTTTATTAAAAAGCTGCCAGCGTTACTGTCAGAGCCACCATTACTATATAGTATGCCATATACTATGACTATTCATCACTGAGAAATCAGTTTCCATAGCGAACTCATTACACTTTATTTAAAGGGACTTTAATTAATTAGGAGAACATTTTACACATACGAAGTATCTGCTCAATCCTGATGGACTAGAACACTGGGTGACACAATTAGGTGTTAATGTTGAAGAGAAGGTAAAACATTCACAGAAGATAAAGCTCCTTTAATGAAGTAAGAGTATTTTACACTCCATAATCGTTGGAAACATCCAGGAGAGCTAGGTCCTTTATCTCCTCTAGAAGCAAGTAGAGGCTTCTTCCCTTTGTTTGGCAATATTCTTGATATTCTTCCTGAATGGTCTCTACTTTGACTTCTTGGGCAAGCTGAGCTTCCTCCACAGATTTAGTTACTTCTTTCACCAATTCACTCTTCAGCAAGAGGGGGTTCTGGTGGGAAAGTTCTGTATTTGGTATCATGTATGGTTTGTTGCTTATTATTTCAAGCCTGATGGTGTCGGAATGGCAACGTGAGGCCTGTACAGATATCCTCACCTGTCATAGAGGAGAAGACGTGTATTACTAAATCACATACTTGGTTCTTTATATTGAAAACAACAACAACAAAAAAACTGTTGGCGTCGAGTTGATTTTGACTCACCGCCCCTATAGACAGAGTAGAACTGGCCCATAGGGTTTCCAAAGAGTGGCTTGTGGATTGAACTGTTGACCTTTTGGTTAGCGGCTGAGGTCTTAACCATTGAAGCCACCAGGGCGCCACCGAAGACAACACGCAATATAAATGCAGACTTACTGTCACATGGTCAAACAAATGGAACGTAACAGAGTCCCCTCTGGTTGTGGTAGAGGTAATTTTGTTTTGAAATCGTTGAAGCGATCCTGGTTGCCATTCAGAACGGCTATCTGGGCCACAGGAGATCACTAAACCGTCTTTATTTTTTAGGTAAGCAGCACCTTTAATCCCAAACCTGAACCATTAATAGGGCAAAAGTCCAGAGAGAGATAATACCGTCTTAGTACACAGACCTTGTAACTTATCTAGAATGCTAGTTTTTCTTCTAAATTAAAAGCAAATTCCTTTTCCTGTGATTTACCTTCAAATGTTTATTTCATCTGAGCAGAAAGAAACCAACTTTTGCTTATGAGAAAGTAAAACCTTATCCTAAGACTGACGACTAGTACCCGTGTACTAGATTCCAGTCTCCTACCTCATGCTGAATTATACATTATGTGCATGTAACTTTATCATAGAGGGTCAGCAAAAAAGAGGAAGACCCTCAAGGAGATGGACTAACAAGGTGGCCACACCAGTGGGCTCAAGCATAATAACAATTGTGAGGACGGTGCAGGACGGGGCTGTGTTTTATTCTGTTGTGCATAGGATCACTGAGTCAGAACCAACTTGACAGCCCCTAACGACAACTTTATAGTTGCTAAAATAAATATTTAACAAATTATATCGAATATACTGTTCATGTTCTAGACTTGTAGTTTAACTGTGATTTCTTAACTTTTTTGTTGGCTATAACGTACGTACCTTGGTATAAATACAAGCACACCATTAGTTCTAATTGAGTAAATAACACCATCCGATATGCACCGCTCCTCAGTCTCGGGGTCTCTGTCTTTGAAATACATGCACTGGAAAAGCTCAGTGGACTGCTTCTGAGAATGCTGAGCTGCCTGGAAGACGAAGCACACCCAAAGCATGACAACAGACTTCCCTGACACTTCCAGAAGGAACATGCATCCATATTCCCATAGAAACAGTCTTTAAAGAGGTTAGATTCTAGAAAACCCTTATTACAAAAGTTGTTTCATATTATGAATTACAACAATTTTTGTGAGAATCTAACTATACAGTATTACCCCTAGAAAATATCTTAGAAAATTCTTTTAACCTGTTCTTTAGAACCTGTTTACAGTTCATTAAATTGTTAATTGCTGTCAAGTCAGTTCTGACTCATAGTGACCCCATCCATGTATTACAGAGTAGAACTGCTCCACAGTGTTTTTTTTTTTGGCGGGGTGGGCGCTGTAATCTTAATGGAAGCAGATCACCAGGTCTTTTTTCCATGGTACTGCTGGGTGGGTTTGAACCACCAACCTTCAGGTTAGCAGTTGAGCACAAACCATATGCAAGAGGTTGGCAAATTTGGGACATGCCCATTTTAGGTAAAGTATCACCTATGTGCTACCTTTATTTTCAAGTTTGCTCTACCAAAATCCTGTGAGTGGTAGTGTAAGTTAGCATTACTGTTCTGGAGGGCAATTCAGTCATATGTATCACAGTTTTGTTTGTGGACGCCTTTTGACTCAGTAATTGCATTTCTAGGAACATATCCAGGCAAAGAGCTGACAAGTCTGTAAAAGTCTACACACAAGGATGGCTGTACACTGGACTCGCCAGAACAGCACCACCCAACAGAACTCTCTGCAATGATGGAAATATATATCTGCCTTGTGCAACAGGGGGCCATCTGCCACATGTGGCAATTGAGCATGTTAAATGCGGCCAACAAGACTGAGGAGCTAAAATGTTAATTTTATTAGGTTTTGGTTACTTTAAATAGCTAAGATGGCTAGTGGCATGGCACAGAGCTCAAACACTAGGTGACAGACAAAACTGTAAACTCCCTAAGTGTTGAATGCTTCTCGAGGATACAAGGCAGTTTCTGAAAGGATGATGCAGCTATTTACTGACATGGCGTGCTATCAGTAACAGGTGGGTTGTTAAGTGAAAAAAGCAGATTTCAAACAGCACGCAGGATATGATATTTTTATAAATAGAAATGTTAGGAGTATCTGGAAGTGTTACTAGTGGTCACCCTTGGTTGGTAGGATGAGGGGCAGCTTTACTGTCTTCTTTTCATATGTTTATGTGTTACCTGATCTTTTACATTTCTGCATTTTGAGAGAAACGTATTTGACCTACTATTAAATCTCCCAAATCCACGTGAGCTCCCCCAGAACATCTGTAAATCTACTGAGAGCTACTCAACAAACTGTCATTTTTCATGTTATTTCATTGGCTGGAATAATCCTAGAATTTGATTTGCTAGAATATATGGTACTTCATTCTGCTACACAATAAAGCTGATATTCTCTTAAGGAAAGAGGTGATAGGGTAGGAGAACTGAAAATACCCTCTTACTCGGTTCCTGTTGTTGATATGTCTGCATAATTCCTCCAGCTCTTTGTTGCTGAACAGGTTTTCCTTAATTTCCATTTTCTTATCTTTTGAGATGGCTGCCAGTAACAATCGATGTACTACGATATCGGAGTATCTTCTGATTGGAGAAGTAAAGTGGGTATATTTATCTAATGCAAGACCTTTCAAAAGGAACCAAAAGATCGAAATAAACAACAACCAAAACTTTTTGAACAACTTGTTCAAGGTTCTCGCCACAAACAGGAAAACGTTCTTCTTTACCGTAATGGCGGAACTCCTCCTCCACACAGGACCCCGTGGAGAAGTACAGGGCGTTAGACATGGCCTGCGTAGCCATGGAGCGCAGCAGCCTGTTCACAATGGGATCGCTGGGGTCGTTCGCTTTATCCAGAGATTCAGCCAGTGTTTTATTGGACCTGACAAAGAAGAGAAAAACATTCCTTTAGCCCCAAGAAGTACTTTACAAATCAACGCTCCGAGGGGAACCTTCATGCATGGGCTGGAACGCCTCTGCCTGGCAGTAGTCAAGTTTACCTTGGACACATCTCAGAAGCAACTCTTCATCTACCGAAATCTCGATTGCTTTTCAGGTTAAACAAAGTGTGTCAAAATTTAAATAAATTTCTTAAGTAGTCAAGAGTAATGTACTGATACCTACTAGGTTAAGTTAATGCTTGGCACACAGTAGGTGGTCAAATATGTGCTGAATTGAACTCCTAATACCCTTAAACAGCCCAGACACGTCAGAGAACGGGCTTCTTTTTTTATTTTAAGTCAAGAATTACTGAGCCAGAGAGTTCAAACAAAATGAAACTAAACCTAAGGTATGCAAGTAGAATAAACCTAAACTAGTTTTTCTTTTAAAGGGAGAGGTTTATTTATTCTCAAAATTCCATTTATTTACTCTTGAAATAATAATGAAAAAAAAACGGAAATATTAAATCATACTGAAAAATAAAACTAATAACACAACATATAACTCAGTTCTATATTGTGGCCTGCTAAGAGAAAGGGGGAAAGGTGGAGAATGACGATAAACAAACACAACATGACAAGAGTGGTCACTAATGTGAGCTTTCAAGTTCGAGGGACTTGGATTCAGATCCTGGCTCTGCTCTTGATTAGCTGTTCAATCCCAGACAAGTTACTTAACCTCTCTGGACTTAATTTCCCTCCCTGTGAAATATGAATGATACCACCACCACCTAATCACAGTTAAGGATTAATCGAGGCGATATCTGAAAGCCCTTAGCCCGTGTGCCTGGCACACAGACACCAAACAACCTAAAGACAGATCAATAAACAGGTGTTTTCATTAGTACCTGAGATTTAACAACAAAATATTTAAAAAATCATTTACACCATTTTTAATAAAAAAATATTTTATCCTGAAAGTTGGGAGTCAAAATGTTCCATTTTATGGGTCAATGGGATAAACTTATCCTTGGTGTAGTATCTAAGGATACTGCTACAGGGATATGGTATCTGCCTGTGGAGCAGATGAAATTAAACCAAGAGTAATAGGTTCTCTACTTCTATGAGACAAATTGTAGTGGGTCAAGATTATGCCTAAGTAAATGTTTTTAAGCTTCTATACCTATTGGAAAAACTCTGGTGGCATAGTGGTTAAGTGCTACAGCTGCTAACCAAAAGGTCGGCAGTGCAAATCCACCAGGAGCTCCTTGGAAACTATGCAGCATTAAATGACAGCCAGGACGTTTTCTATTTTTGGTCACTATGAGTCGGAATCGACTCAACACTGCTAGGTTTATTCTTGGTAAAGATCTGGCTGCCACATTATAGGAATTACTGCTAAGATTAAAAACAAGTGTATAGTCCCGATTAGAATGGGAGAAAAATGTAGAAAACTAAAATTCATAAAACAGTCCAGATTTACTGGACCGATAGAGACTAGAGGAACACCAGAGACTATTGTTCTAAGGCACCCTTTTAACCTGGAAATGAAACCACTCCCGGAGGTCACCTTTCAGCCAAATAACAGATTGGCCTATAAAATAAACACCTGTGAGGAATGTGCTCCTTAGAACAATAACTATCTGAGACCAAAGGGGCAACATCTGCCCAAAAGCAAAGATGAGAAGGCAAGGAGGGGCAGGGAAACTGGAGGGATGGAAACGGGGAAGGCTGGGTGGAAATGGGGAGAGTGCTGACACATGGAGGGGGACAGCAAGAGACAGCAGCCAATGTCCAGGAACAATATGTGTATGAATTGTTGAACAGGAAAATAACTTGCTGTGTAAACTTTTACCCAAAACAAAATGTTCCAAAAAAAAAAAAAAACAAGTGTACAATACTCCCTCCCATTCCTCTACCCCTTCAAAAGAGGAATACCGTGTATCTATGGAGAAGCCTTTGGCTTTAGCACATTCCCGGAGTTCAGAAAAAAACTCCTGGTGTGGAGGAGGGTGTTGGCGCAACAAGGCCTGATGAGGGAAGCTCTCCCAGATCTTCTTGGCCACCCAGTGGTTGGCCAGGATCATGCATTCGGCCACCGTCTCATGGACTTCCAGGGGCTCCTTGGGGATGAGGTCGTGAATGTTCTTTTGTTCATCTAGCTGTACACGAACCTCTACTCCCTCAAGTTCCAGGGCACCGCAACGGTCTCGTTTGGCTCGGACATGGCGAGCTATGTCGGTCAGTTTTCCAATTGCCCACACTAACTCTTCCAGCTTGGCTTGTCTGCTCTTCTCATCCAAGTCTTTGAATTCCGGAATATCTTCAATAACGCTGAAGTTTCCATCCAGTAGTTCCTGGGCTGCTTCATAGAACAGTTTGTATGTTGATCGAATGATGGTTCTGCCATACCACACTTTCTTAACTTCATAGGAGGTTGCATCCAACTCCCACATGACACTGACAGCATACCTACAAAACCAGTAATGGCGACAACATCACTATTCAGCTTTCCCATTTTTGAAGCAAGCAGAATTCGACCTTAAATGTAACTTGAAAGAAATGACATTGCCACAAGTTTCTGCCCTAATGTCTCAATCCAACCACCCCACCACTAAATTAAAAACTTATTTTGAATTAAAACAAAGCCAGACGAACTTCTGCTGAGCCCTGAACAAACATGACATGAGTGTACGTGTGATGTTATAAGCCTCACGTTACAGTCCTCCATGTTGATTAGATAGCACGGCACAGATGGAGTCAAGTCTGTTTGGCTCCCCAGTAAAGAGAGCAAAGCCTTTCAAATCCTACAGGATGAAACTGAACTATGACGTCAGTCTTGATGGTAGGTTAATTAGCAAGAAAATGAGCGAGTAAAGAACATTTTGCCACCAAATCATGCTTTTTAAAAACATACACAAAATGGGCAACACACATAGAAAACAAAGGGCTAGTTTCCTTAATAAATACAGAGCTCCTATGAATCAGTTAGAAATAGATCGAAAATTTAAAAGAAAATTGGGCAAGAAAAAAGAAGTAGTTTACAGTACATAAATAGCTCTTATATATACAAAAAATGTATAACTTTGTAGGAGAGCAGTGGGATGCAGACCTCAAATTTTCATAAATAGACCAGACTTAATGGTCTGACTGAGACTAGAAGGACCCCAGAGGTCTTGGTCCCCAGACCTTCTATTAGCCCAAGACTGGAACCATTCCCAAAACCAACTCTTCAAACACGGATTGGGCTGGGGTATAAGACAGAAAATGATAACTGGTGAGGATTGAGCTTCTTGGATCAAGTAGACACATGAGACTATGTGGGCAGCTCCTGTCTGGAGGGCAGATGAGAAGGCAGAGGGGAACAGAAGCTAGCTGAATGGATATGGAAATACAGGGTGGAGAGGAGTGTGCTGTCTCATTAGGGGCAAAGCAACTAGGAGTATGTAACAAGGTGTATATAAATTTTTGTATGAGAGACTGACTTGATTTGTAAACTTTCACTTAAAGCACAATAAAAAATTTAAAAAATGTTTAACTCTATTCACAGTAAAAAAAAAATGTAAATTAAAACAACTTTGAGATACTATTTTTCATCTATCAAATTGGCAAAGATAAACACAACATATGTGTTGGCAAGGCTGTGGGGAGAATGTAGTTGGTGCCATCTCTATGGAGGACAATTTAATTATATTTATCTAAACACAAATGCATGTGTCCTCTGACACAGCAATACCACTTCTAGGAATTTATCCTTCAGAGAGACTGTACGTGTAAAAACGTGACATGACCTATGTTCAAAGCATTTCAGTACAGCTTTGTTTGTAACAGCAAAAGACTGGAAACAACCCCAACTTCCACAGATAAGTGGCTGTTATTAATACGGAATGATAGCCAAAATGCATAAAGTTTTTTTTTTTCTTTAGAAAAGCAAGGTAACTGAACGTATATATAATGCCACCATTTGTAAAGAAAGAAAAGATATCCATATTTGCTTGTGTGTGTATACATATAACCAAAACCAAACCAAACCCATTGCAATCAAATCGATTCCGACTCATACCAACCCTTGAGGACAGAGTAGGGTTTCTAAGGAGCTGCTGGTGGATTTGAACCGCTGACCTTTTGGTTAGCAGCCAAGCTCTTAATCACTGTGCCACCAGGACTGTATATACATATATATATCTAAAAAGATACATAAGAAATCAGTAACTGAGAGAGAGAGAGAGGAGGGAGGCTTTCACTAGGTATCTTTTAGAAACTATGAATTTGGTACTAAATGATTTTATTCCCTATTCAAAGATAAATACAAATAACTACAACGAATACACAAACAAAAAATTCCCTTAGTTCATGACCCTCATGCAAAATAGCCTCAACCAGAGGAAACATATGCACACATACACAGCTCCGAATACAAAGCCATATGGATTTGTTCCCAGACTCTGGCGGACTTTAAAGAAGAGTGGTGCAGAGGGGTGCGTAGATAGAGGAAAGCGGGGGTGAGGAGTGGGATAGTAACTGCGTATTAGAGGAACAGAAGGAGGGCAGATGCAGGGAGCATCAGGTACCACAGAAGAGCCAAGACAAGTTCTGAAGACAAATAATAATAATAAAAATAAAACAGCAAACAAACTCACCTATCGACACCTCCCAGGAGGGAACACAAATCAGCACTGAGGATGGAGGGCAGCATGTCATAGCGACGATCTGCTAAGTAATAGGTGGTGGCCCTGTGAATAGCACACAAGATGTATGTGACCTTCAACAGTGAGAAGGAGAACCGCTGCCTGCGGGCTGTGGTGAAGTAAACAACCAAGATGGCAGCACAGAACCCCCAAGGCTGCTGCTTTTTCATAAAGTGTAGCGGACTGGGTGATAAAGCTATTCCCATGCTCCCACTTTTCTAAGTCATACTGCTCTTTGTTGAATATTTGTCCACTGACACAAAAAAGAAAGAAAAAGCCTTCTTCGCTGACACGAATTTTAGTTATGTAAGAAAAATAAAAGGTAATGCTCTAGTATTTATACTACATTATAATACCATATTACTGCATGAAAAATTTAACTATTGCGACTGAGTAAGAACTAATGAGTGAAAAGGTTATGTTGAAAAGGGAGAGAGAAACCCATCGAGGTACTGCTTTTCTGAAGGAAAAGGGCAAGTGGTCCTCAATGTTTTTTTCTTGAAAGGAATCTTTAGAATTGCACAAATGTGAAATCTTTGTTGTAAAAACCTGAAACTAGCATAGCTACAAAATATGTTACAGTCACATATATATTCTATTGTAACACTGATTTCAAACAGCATTACCTTGTTCTAGCTTCAGTATCAATATAAGAATTTGGTGCCACAAAGTGCGTCACGTCTGCAATGTGGACTCCAAGTTCCAGGTTGCCATTATTTAAGGTTCTGACTGAGAGTGTGTCATCCACATCTTCGCAACCTTTGGGGTCAATGCTGAACACAAGGTGGGTTTTCCTCAAGTCTTTACGTTCTCGTTCCTCTTCAGGACTCACCTTCCAGGGATTTTCTGGTGTGTTCACTGGCATCTTACACATCTGTTCAAAGAGAGGCCGAATATTCAGTAATTCATGCCCGAGAAGTTTCTATAGGAATCTACTTCCTTACACTCTCTCTGAGACCTCATAGAAATTCCATTCATTCCCAATTACCTTCTGCAATCAACCTATGGTCACTTTTTAGAATCAGTAATTATTTATTGGATGCCTAAAACAGGTCAAGTACAGGGCTCGGCTCTGGAAAGCCAAGAGTCAGTAGGAAAGACACAGTCCACAGTCCTTGAGGGGGAAACTCACAGTCTAACAGGAAATGTCCAACAACTCCCACTAGCCTTCTCAGTTGTGGGGGCTGGAGTAAGAACAAGTGGGTGGTTTATAAAGAGGATAACATCTACCCCGTTTTCAAATGATCCATTTTTTAAAATATAGTTGAACTTTTCATTCAAGTCAAGCCGTTGGGTGGTGGGTGGGGGGAGGACCAAAAAAAAACAACATGTCCCAAATATTAAAAGCTTAAAGATAATCTAAACAGGACCAATCTGGACATTTTCTCTCCATTATTACCTTTTTAAGCTATCAATTCACAGTTAACTAGGCTAAAAGGGAAGAGAAAATTCTAGTCCCATTAAGTGTAATCCACGTAGTATTTTATTCTAACATTTTCGCTAAGAGCTGCCAAACAAGTCAATAAATAATTTCCAGAAACTAATGTTAAGCATAAACATTTAATAATGTAAAATATTCTCAAATATTTTACTATTATAGCTACTGTTCTGTCAAAAACTATAATGAAAATAAGAATGCCTCTATACTCTTGATGGCAACGCAAAACTGGTCTAATTTTTCTGGAGAACAATCTGCCAATACGTAACAAAAGCTACTTAAATTTTTTATGCTCTTTGACTTGGTAATCTCACTTTAATAATTACACTCCAAAGAAATGATCGAAAGGGGGAAAAAAAAAGCAATGTTTATAAAAATGTTTGAAGTAGCATTCTTTAGAATACTGAAAAATTAAACAGCACAAATGCCCAACAATTGAAAAATGTTTAAGCAAACTAGGGTACATCAATACACAGTAATTTGCCATAACTATTAAAAATAAGTAGGCTATGTCAATATATAGAAATAACTTTAAGTGAAAGAAGCAGAGCACGAAACAGTATGCGCACACTACGAATATTGCTATGTAAGAATAAACACAATTTATGGGGACTTTAAAATATCATAAAGTGAGGAAAATAACCAAATGCTTTATGTTTATGGAGTATCTGTTTTCTGTAAAGGTTACAAAAACTTTCATAATGAGCATGATTTTTCAACTCATGGGTCAGAGATGTATGGCACCTGGGAAGCTGCCGCCTGTGGCCTTGTGCAGGGCTTTTGTGCAGGTGAGTGATTCTGCTAGCAAGTGTAGCCCAGCTGGGGCTGCAACTAGGCAGTCTTGTAGTTGCCAGCAATGGATGTACAGATTGTAAGACTGACGTACCATGTTTAAGCACAGATAGAAAATATAAAAATTGAGAGCTCTGAGGCTATAGGAGAATAATTTTGCTCTTGAAGCTGACTTCAGTTGGGTCCAAATACAGAAAAAAGAGGAGTGAGATTTTTCCATTTTCTGTGGCTTTAGGCAGTGGATTATGACATAACGCAAAGATTTTTCTTAATGATGAAACAAACAATAACAGCAACAAAAGCAAAAGGAAAATGTACACAATGTCTGTCACTAGACCAAAGGCCTCTGGGAAATCTGACCTGAGCTTCTGAGAAAGGGACAACGGAGATACTGTTTTCCACCAAGATGGTTGCAATTTCCCCTTCCAGATCTCTGATTTTTCCTAAAACCCGCACAAAATGACCGTTTGGATACACGGATGTCGACTCCCAGGAATCGATACGCACAACCACCCTGAAATCCTACACAAAGGGGAAAAGTGAAACATGAAACCAGCAGCAGGAGTTAAGTGGATCAATTAGAGAATCAAACAAGAGCTAAACAGCCAGCACAGAGTTCCAAGGAAAGTACAGCAGCCAATCTGCAAGTGGTGGCGTGTTTCTGTTTTGTTTTTTGGTTCTTTGATTTTACTGAATTGCCAGACAGTCTGTAAATACCTGGCTCAGTGCTTTGGAGGGCATTACAGCTCTACGTCAAATAAGTGGGCTGGAACTTTTAGTTCCTAAAGAAAGTCAATTGTAATACATTCTTGTTAACACTTGAGGATACAAGGGAAAAACCCAATCATGTATAGTCCAAATGAAGTTTTAAAACAAAAGTCTCAAGTTTTTTGGGGGGGGGGGCGATGAGGAGTTACTTTCTAATTTCTTTGAAGTCTTAGGACACCATTTGGTAGGGAAGAGGCTATCAGTGTGAGCTGAACCCCCCACTGCCCAAGAATCCTGGCAAACCATGGAGGTGGACAGCATTGTAGTTTCAACTGGCCTAGGAGAGGATGCAACAAGGTTTCGAGATGCAGAAGTACACAATGACTAGGTGACTGCCTGGGGACATCCTGTTTTAGTGTCTCATTTACAACCTGCAAAACACCAGGTGAATTAATCGGGCAATGCCTACACTCTTCGCCACAAGTAAATGTTAGTTTCTAACTTTCCTGTTTATGTCTCCTCTCCAGTGCTATATTACTTTATGGATAATCAATCCTGTAAAGTACCACTGTATCATCCCCACAGGGCAGAGTGATCGTATTTCGATATCGCTTGCTGGAAGAAAGCTTGTTAGTGCTGGCAAAGCGTATCTATTGGAAGTTTCTGTGTCGGACAGCTGGATAATGTATGTCCCCTCTGGATGTCCTAACACAGCTCTTTCTAGGACGGCTTCCCTCTGCCCTGCATTTATTAACCAAGGACGACTTATTAGATGGTTCTTTTATATTTAGAATTTTTAAAAAAGGTATCTCAGAATGCCAGATGCCATCAATAATTTACCTTCTCTTATGCAAAGGAATTAACAATGCTTTCTGGTTCTGCTCAAAAGCCGGCAAACAGGGTGGGGGGAACAGCAGAGGAACCACGTCAACTACCTGGAGGGCTTCTGCTTGCTGAGTGCTAATTCGGATTTTGGGAATTCTGTAATCCCAAGGTGTAACTAGGATTTTCTGGGCATTTTTGCCCTGAGATTGGACCTCTTCTTTGGATGGAAATGTCACCACATAATCCCGCCAGTTCTTCTGAAGGATGCCCACCACTCTGCCTTTGGGGAAACAAGACAAAATGAAGCATTAACTGGCTAGACGCCACCAATCTAGATGCTGACCAGTGCAGCGGTAACAAAGAGAACAAGAAATGCAACGTCCCATTTTTGTTCTCAAGCACATCCGCACGAGACGCTCAAACATATATCTCTGCCAATTGTTATGGTAGCATTTTGTTTTTGAGATGCGTACTTTTTTTTTTTAAGGTGGGCACTCTTTTTTGTATATAACATTGTTAGTATGCTCTTTCTTCTGCTCACTTGCCCCACTTTCTCATTTACCCTTATCTTATCAATCGCAGGTTTAGGTATGCTGGGAAAAGTCAATGATTTTTACTCTTTTTTTAACCTGTGCCTTCTACCGGGCATATTCACGGTCTCTCCTGCATTTTCCCACCAGCCAAGATCATTTGGTCCAAGATCATACATACGAAAGTATACCAATCGTAAGTCTGATATACATTTTTAATCATCACTGGTTTAAGTCGAGAAAAACAAGCTTTAATAGTTAAAAGTGCTCTTTTCCTTTCACAATTACTTCTTGAACCTCTACCAAGAGCAAGGCTGTTCTAGAAGCAGGGAATACAGCAGTATCAAAACAAAGTCCCTGATTTCACATTCTAGACTGAGTGTCTGTGGGGTGGGAAACAGACAATGAGAAAATAAATACCTGTGAAGTAGTGATAACTGCTAAAAAAAGATACAAAGTAGGGTGAGGCAGAGGTTCAGAAGTAGCAATTATTTTAAATAAAGTGACATTTGAGCAGAGAATTGAATCAAGCGAGGGAAAGTGGTGTCAAGATGTTTGGGGAAAGTTTGTTCTAAGTGGTGGAAAGAATGAGTAGGTCAACGTGGCTGAAGTAAAAGACACTGACAGGGAGAACGACAGGAGGCAGCCCAAGCTTGTGGGACCTTGCAGGCCGTGGCCTCGCAGGCCGTGGCCTCGCAGGCTGTGGCCTCATAGGCTGTAGTAAGGACTTTGGGTTTTATTCTGAGAGAAACAGGAAGCAACCACTGTAAAGTTTTGAGCAAAGCCATAACAGGACCTACCTTACCTTTAAAAGGATCACTGTGGCTACTGTGTAGAGAAAAGACTACGTGGGAGCAGGGGTGGTAACAGGGCGACTAGTGGGGAGGCTGCTGTGATGATCCAGCCACAGGGTGCAAGTGGACCCATTTAGGAGAAGACTGGTAAAGTGTGGGAAGTGGTTGACTTCAGGCCGTGTGTTAAAGTTAGAGGTGGCAGGATTTGCTGATGTGTAAATGGAAGAGAAAAGTCAAGGATAACTCCAAGGTCTTTGGTTTGACCTACAGTGACAATGAACTTGCCATTCTTGGGGAACACTGGGAAGAGCAGCTTTGGGGTAGATATTAGGAGTTTGTTATCAGGCATGTTAAGTTTGCGATGCCCTTTAGACGTCCAAGGAAAGATGCCAAATAGATAGTTGAGTAGACAAAACTGGAGGCTGAGGAAGGGGTCTGGGCTGGAGATATAAAGCCATAGGACTGAATGAGATCTCCTAGGGAGAGAGTGTAGAGAATAAGAGAACCAGAGCAGAAACACGGGGCACCCAAGAGGACAACGATATGGAGAAGAACCAGCAAAGGAGGAGTGACTGGTGGGGTTGAAGACTGGTAAGAGTGTGGGAATACCAGAAGCCAAAGAAGGAAGTAGTTGGTGATGACAAGGACTGAAAACTGACCAATGCATTGGCAACGATCACTGATGACCTTGACAAGAGCGGTTCTAGAGGAGTGATGGGGAAACCCTGAATGAAGTGGCTTCATGAGAGAATGGGCAGAGACAGTGCACACAGAAGCAGAGAAAAAGGTTGGTAGCTGGAGGGGGATGTGGGACCCAGGGAGGGTTTTTGTTTTCTTTTCTTTTAAATGGGAGCTACTACAGCGTATTTGGGTACTAATGAGAATAAAATAAACCTGCAGAGGGAGAAACCAATAATGGAGAAGAGATGATGTCATATTAATAATCGTAATGTTTCTGGGTTGTGAAGGAGGGAAAAATATACATCCCACAGGAAAAACGGGTCACAAGGTGATGGTCCAGCTGGCTCACCTGTAGGCATGGGCTCACTCGGGGACTCGCCTGAGGCCTTGTCCTCATTGTCGCTCTCACCCAGGGCGGTGGTTCTGCCTTTCCATTCATCCTTAGGGAGCAGCTCCACAGCCACCACGTCTCCATGAATCGAGCGGTTTCGAGCCTTCATCCCATGGATTAGGATGTCACTGACTAAATCTGTGTTTGGGGCAGCACGGAGAATCCTCATCAAGCCAAGAGGGATGCCGCACCAGCGAGACACTTCGATCATAGTGTACTTGCAGTCTAGTCAGCACTCCTTCGGGGGTGAGGGCAGACTTCTTTCCCTCCACAGGCGGGCGGGCGCGGAAACGCTGCCTCCTTCAGTTGTCCTCTGAGGAAGGCATGAGTTCCCTGCACGAAACTATGGAAGCCTGCTGGAGTTTTGTCAGGGCCCTTCCCTCCGGGAGCCCACAGAGCTGAGCAGGTGCTCAGGGCTGATGAACCACGGATGCCGAAGGCCTCAGAGGGAGAACCCTGACAAGCGCAAGCCCTTCAAAAGCATTATTTCTCATTCTCCCTCAACACAGCCATGCTCCTTTGACTACTGTTTTTTTTTCTTTTTACCCTGCCAGTACAGAACTAAGAACTATAATATATTGTGATATAATTTATCCATACCCATTTTCCTTTTTATTATTTTTTTTTATGATTTCAATAAGGCAACAGCACACACTGAGGCAGTGCAGGGTAACGTCTTAAAAGCCGACTCTGGAGCCAGACTGCCTCTGCTGAAAGCTCACCTCTGCCACTTAGTGGGGTGTGGCACTGGGCAAGTTACTTTGTTTCTATTTTCCTTTCCTCACATGTAAACTGTAGAAAACAATGACAACAAAGTACCTGGTCTACAGTAAGCACTCAATATAATGTTAGCTATTATCATTTTTAAAAGTGTATCACAACAAAATCAGAAATTTTTTTTATAGACAAAAAGCAAAGAAAAACAAAAGCAAACCAACCAGCCCTGATCCCGCCTTCCCACCGTATGTGAAGATGTATGACATGTAACTTTGCTTTCTTTATTGTGTGATATCAGAATGAATAAAGTGGTACCAAGATTGATATAAGGTTTATACACAACCTGAATCTTTACTGCTAGCTCCTTGAAGCCGAACAAAAGCTTCCATTTGTGCTCTGTGTTTGTTGACGTTCAGAATTCCCTAAAATCAGAAAAATCAATTTTTCAGTCTGATTTACCTCCAAAAGGTCCAGTTTAAAAAAAAACCTCTATGAAAATATTCTTATGTATTTTCCTCCCATAATATTCTCCCCGTGTCTGTGATTCCTTTCTTTAGGAATAACATTCAGCACCAAGCTTTCTTTTTTCCAGAGAAAAACGCTAACATTTTGAACTACTCCCAGCTATACTGAGTGCTGACAGCACCACGCCCTATCTTACCGAAGTGGTACGTCATCTTTAAAAACCTTCTTCCTCAAAATATCCTCCCAGGAATGCCATTAACTTTACCACCAAGTTTTAAGGTGGCCTGGCTAGGCACCCTCATTTAAAATACCCAGGCTCTAGAGAGGGGCTTGAGTGTGGTGGTTCTCAAACAGCCTGCGTAAAAATCGCCTGAGACGCTTGTTAAAAATATAAACGCCACGATGGAACAGTTCTTTATCTTGATTATGGTGGTGGTTACACCAATCCACACGTCACAAAACTATATAGGACCCCCCCCCGCGCCCACCTCACACACACGCACAAATGACTGCATGTAGAGCTGCTGAAATCTGAGCAATAACTTAATCATGTTCCTTCCCACTATCTTGACAGCGTCTGGGTTCTGGGTTCTGGGGGTGTTATGAAGGGACCCTTGAAGGGGGTAGAAAAATGCCAAAGTAGTGAAAAAGCTACATTTCACCAATTTTACAATCCTGCCGAAACTCTGAACCTTCCCATTAGGAGCTGAATGGATAAACAAATTCAATGGAATACTATGCAATAATAAAGAACAACGATGAATCCACAAAACATCTCATGACATGGATGAATCTGGAGGGCATTATTGCTGAGTGAAATAAGTCAATTACGAAAGGACAAATATTGTATGAGATCACTATTATAAGAACTCAAGAAAAGGTTTACAAACAGGAAAAAAAAAATCTTTGATGGTCACAAAGGAGGAAAGGGGCGAGTAGGGGTTATCACTAGCTAGATAGCAGACAAGTTAACTTTGATGAGCAGAAAAACAACACACAGTATAGAGGAAGCAAAGGAGAAAGAAGAAAACCAAAGACAGAAGGAAAATACTAGTCCAAAGGCCTAATGGACCACTGGAACCACAGCCTCCACCAGCCTGAGCCCAGAAGAACAAGATGGTTCCCTGCTACCATCACCAGCCACTCTGACAAAGATCACAATAGACGGTTCTGGACAGAGCGGAGAAAAACGTAGAACAAAATTCAAATCCACAAAAAAGACCAGACTTACTGGTCTGACGGAGGCTGGAGGAACCCCTGAAACTATGGTCCTTACACATCCTGCTAACTCAGAAATGAAGCCACTCCCAGGGTCCACCTTTCAGTCAAAGATTAGACAGGCCCATAAAACAAACAATAACACATGTGAGGAATGTGCTTTTTTAGTGTAATCAAGTATACAAGAACAAATGGGCAGCACCTGCCCAAAAGCAAAGATGAGAAGGCAGGGACAGGAAAAATGGACAAATGGACACAGGGAACCTAGGGTGGAAAGGGGGAGAGTGCTGACACATTACAGGGATTGCAACCAATGTCACAAAACAATTTGTGTATAAATTTTTGAATGAGAAAGTAATTTGCGCTGTAAACTTTCACCTAAAGTACAATAAAATAAAATTTAAAAAAAGGTAAAAAACAATTAAAAAAAACCCCAAAAAACTCTGAACTTTGATTAAAAAATATGTCTTTTTCCTCGTGACAGGAGGCATTTATGAGGCGACTTCCACACTCCTCTTCTGTGATGCTTAATAGGTAACACATCATTACAGAGTAGCTCCACAGTGAACACCGATGTCTACAGGAAGACTGACTCCCAGTCACTTTCAAGATTGACAGCCCTGGCTTACTGGGGCCAGGGGAGCCGTTGTGACACCATCTTGTTTGCAGCCTTTGAAAATGGAGGCCTGTGGGAGGCAATGAGGAGAACACTGCCTGGGCGGTCCCGATGCTGCGTCTGCATGACCATCCTCACCTGGATATAGCGTCCAGACTTAATCCCAGCTTCTAACACTTCCAG
This sequence comes from Elephas maximus indicus, assembly GCF_024166365.1. Classification (NCBI taxonomy): domain Eukaryota; kingdom Metazoa; phylum Chordata; class Mammalia; order Proboscidea; family Elephantidae; genus Elephas; species Elephas maximus. Next base: position 56,446,328 of record NC_064831.1, on the reverse strand, counting down.
GGGAAGGTGCTCCGGGTACTCCTTCCCTCGGCTCTCCTGGCTTTCATTCTCTCTCTCCCGTCGAGACTGAAGGATCGAATCGCAAAGCTCATGGGCGGCCTTTAAGTCAGGCCAAAAACTGTCCAGGTAATTCTGCATTGAATAGAGGCACAAGAGAAACATGGTCAGAAGACAATGAGTCTTCACTGTAGTAGCATTACAAAAAAACCTGGGACAGGAACTGCTGGCATGACATTTTGTGGAGGTGTTAAATGAGCATTACCTTCCAGGGCCTAACGCTACCAGTTCATTTTCTACTACCTCATTCACCCCTGACGCCTTGCCAAATGGACCTCCGGGAGACCATTCCACCACAGAACGCCGCCACCTCCCAGATTACTTTGCACTTCCAAATCTCTCTCCACACACATGCATGGCACACACACACCCAGGCAGCCCGTCTTTCCGTGTATCTCATGGCTTCAGACGATGGCCTACAGTGAATGAATCAAGAGGAAAAGCTCCTATGTGGGTATTCTTGTCTTTTTTGTTTGTTTGTTTTGAAATATTCGAAGTTCGTAAGAAATTTAAATAAGCAGGTAAAAATGGAATAGAGTGACATGTATGAGCAAGTCCCCCTCCTCAACCCACTGGCAATGCCAAATTAGCAGAAAGGAGGAAAGTTGAGGTGTCTCTGCTCTTTGGTGTTAGGCTTTTCCCTCCTCCTACGCTCCCTGAAGACTGAGCCTTCTTTTGTGACTATCCACTGATCCAGCAACAGTTCCCATGTGGGTGACTCAATGTTGTTATTAGTGTGTTGACTTGGTTTAAAACAACTCTGAAACAAGTGGCCAGGGCCTTCTCAACTAAATTATTGAATATCATTGCACCTTGTGATATAAGTCTTTCAGGGAGGCCCTAGATGAAACACCAAGGCGACCACCCAAAGAGGATGGTATGGTGGCATTGTCAATGATACATCTGAAATTTGTACCTCCTACCCCTGCTATGTTCCCAGAAACATTCCCTCAAACGTTCCCTCAAGTGGTTGACTCTTGCTGAATAAAATCAAATTTATATGTGATTCTTAGCTTTAAGTCTAAGGTAGATTCTAGCACGTTCTCTTTTCTCAAATAAAAAAGAAAATATATTATCCTTATTGCCAACTCCAGCACTTTCCCCACTACTTTTAGGGTCCTGTTCAAACTGCTTCTTTTCTTCCCTCATCTTTCCAGAAGTTCTGTATGTACTAAGGTCAGTACCCCAGTTCTACGACCACTTATCAACACCAACATATCATTATGAACCACCTCTTCAAGGGGGATCTATTGTCTTCACTCTTCTCCATTAAACTTCAAGTCCCCAGAGAAAATTCTGGGCTTCCCTCTCATCTGAACTCACAACATCTGCTATTATTCACCTCCATGAAGCCCTAGGTCGCACAGTTTGCTTGAGAAACGCTATACGAAATAAAACTGTACTATAAAAAAAAAAAAAAAAATACCACCAGACTACAAAGAAAAGTAATTTTCACAGAAAGTAGAAAAATGTAATTTTAGTCAACTGTAGTCCTCTGCAGGAACAAGACATGATATATTGTAACAGAAAAAACAAGTGACATTTCTATTAATATCCAGCAGCCCTAGAATTCTCTGCCACGCAGGAACACTTTCTTATAGCAGGGCCAAGAAAATTCTATTGGCGGATCTTTAGCAATACATGCACCTGGGAACCCTTATAGAATCTACAATTCAAAATCCAACTAGACTTTCTGAAAACTGACAGGGGTGATGGCAGGCCTTGTTCTAGTTTCTAGATGTTATATATATATATATATATATATACCAGTGGAACTTGAGAGGCCAATATCAATTGAGAGATAAACAGTCGTCCTGTTTGCCTGAACGGAACCTAAGAGATAGGAAGAACTCTGAAACTAAGGCAGCCCAAAGAAACTGTCACTGATAATGCTGCTCCCATCTGTGATCTGTACCCCAAGCTGATCCGACAGCCTCCACATAAATAATACCACATCCTGACCCCTTCATTGACCCCTGTTTAGTTCCAATGCATTCACAAGTGGGGCAGAGTGAAAACAGCTGAAAAACGAGGCTGGCCTTAAAACAGTGTTTCTTGTGTGTTTGTCAGTGTGTTCGTCAGTGTGTTCAGAAAAACAATTTGGAAGGCAGTATACCCTGGTGCTTAAGAGCCAGAACTTCAGGTCAAACAGCCTGGGTTCTCCAGCTATACCACTTCCTAGCTGTGTGACCTTGGGCAAGTTGCTTGGCTTTTCTGAGCTTCAGTTTCTTTACCAATAAAATGGAGATAAAACACCTACCTCATAGAGTTAAATGAAATAATACATGTAATGTACTTGGAACAGTCCTTGGCATAGAGTGACCACTGAATATATGGTGGCTATTTTTTTTTTTTATTATAATTAGGTCAGGGGAGAAAGATGTGGTACTGTTTCCATAAAGACTACAGCCTTTGAAACTCTATGGGGCAGTTCTGCTCTGTCCTACACGGTTGCTATGAGTATCGGAATTGACTCAAGAGCAGTGGGTTTGTTTTTTTTATTTTTATCACCATTAGGTGGAACCATATAAAATTGCTGTTTTGTAGGTCAAATACAAAAGAATATTGGCAATTGTATAAGATTCAACCTACTATTGTTATTATAAATACAAAAATGACTTTACTATCAGCAGGGGCTTATTGGGCTGAAGTCTTGGATGCTGTGGGCCTTGCAGTCACAAGCATCCTCTTTGAACTTGCTAAAGTCAAGATTAATTACTTGGGGATAATAAAGACATGGAACTTTTTTAAAATTGAAATATAAGGTTTATTCTGAGCAGTTATTCTATATGTACATAGGGAGGCCATTCTGATTTAAAAAAAAAAAGGCAAATGGTTCGAAGTAGGCTAGTTACAATGAGGCTTATAAAAAGAAGAGGAGGGAGAAGAATAGAAGATCAACTATTGGCTAATCTTAACATGACTGACTGAACCCTGCCTTCTCGCCTTTTTCTGAGGTCAACTGGTATCAGGTCACAAGGTGCTCTCTGGCCTGGCTGCTAAAAATTTGGTTTTGTGGGTAAGAAAAATTCTTAAGGTAAGAGAAGACCTGGGACTTCTTAATGTCTCCCTTCATTGTTTATCTTCCCTCTTCCATGTTGCTAAAGGGGCCTAGAGCCTTATGAGGGCTACTGAGGATATGAACACACACTTACACTCATTCTCTCACACACAACAGCTTGAAATACCTTGAATGAAATCACAAACACTCCTTCTGTTTCACTTCCATACTGCTGAATTGCCTCTTCATCTTCTGTCACCATAATGACTGGCATCCTGTCCTGGCAGTGGTGATAGTACCACACAGCTGCATTGTATATGCTCCTAGGACGGCAGACCAACACAAGCTATTGTTCAGAATTTCACACGTGGCTTTTAACCTACTGACCTGTGGTCTGTAGAGACAACCACTCATTCATTTCACAAGTACTTCCTTAGTACCCGTTACAAATACACCTTGGACTGGGTGGTTTGGAGGATATAAAGATGAATCAGAAAGCATTTGACAAATCTTCTTCTCTAAGGCACCCAACCACCACAGCAACCACTAGTATTTCTTCACGGGGCCTAGAAACCACGAGGCTCTGCCATCTCTTCACACCCTTTAATTGGAGGGCTCAGCCACACAGCCCCACAGAGATGACAAGCTAAGCTATGTGAAGCTGGAAAGAAACAAGTGTTTGGCTAAGAGAAAAACTAGGCCACAAGTAGCTGAAGCTCATGATCCGACAGGGTCTGATCCAGAACCACGTGAAATGTCTGAAAATCTTCTTTAAAAAAAAAAATGAATTGGAAAGCAGAGTCTAGGTCTGGAGACCTGTGTTCAAGACTGGATCATGTTTCCAATGAACTGCATAAATGTGGGCCGGCCAATTTCTCTAAATTCAGATGCTATGTAAGGCCTCTTTATTTCTAGGATGTATTCAGTTTTGTTGTGCTTTGATTCGGCCAGCATTTACTGACTATCTCCCGTGTGCAAGGCTGTGGACTTAGTGTGATCTTCTGTGTACGCACATATGACCCAGTCTGGAGAAAGATCTGCTTTTCCCTTTCTGGCCTTGAACCCTGAGGGAACATGGGGACTACAGCCAAGGACTCAGGGGTGTATCGGTGCTCATTTTGCTTTGGAGAACTGAAATATTTAATGGCTATTACAGGTAAACCATTACAAGAAAAAAGACAGTTGAAAGGTTTTTTTCAGATAAGACATTTTAAAGCTGTCTTTTGTTCTCTACAGAAAAGTCCAGCAAACACTACTGGTACCCAGCACCTCGTACCCCAGGCTCACCTCTGACTTTAGCTGTAGCTGTGGTGGACAGTTCGTCCCACCTCATGGGTGCACTGGAGTTAACTAACGGGACAACTAAATGCCCGAGCCTCCCCTTCAAGCTGACATTCTACATGGCACACTCTACACGGCTTCTCAGAGGGTCCCCAGCAGGCCTGTGTCTCTGTTTCCCACAGCACTAACACCTCCTTTACTGGCTTCCCCTCTTTCTCTGTCTCACTCTCCCCACTTTTCATTCCTGCTTCTGGGAATCAGCTCCCACATAAGTAACCTACAGCCAAGGCCTTGCCTCAGACTCTGCTTTCAGGAGGATCTAAACTATGACACGGTACTTTTTTTTTTTATTGTGCTTTAAGTGAAAGTTTATAAATCAAGTCAGTCTCTCATACAAAAATTTATATACACCTTGCTATATACTCCTAATTGCTCTCTCCTTAATGAGACAGCACACTCCTTCTCTCCACCCTCTATTTCCATGTCCATTCAGCCAGCTTCTGTCCCCCTTTGCCTTCTCATCTCCCCTCCAGACAGGAGCTGCCCACATAGTCTCATGAAGACACTGTACTTTTCCCTGCCTCGCTCCACCTCCCAACATCCACAAAAGCAATAAAGCTATGACTTCTGGATCACTGGAATGACTCTGATAGCCATTAAGATCTGGGGCAAATTTACCCTGGGTACCTAAAACCAGCACCAGTAGCCACCAAGTTGACTCCAACTCACGGTGACCCCATGTATGTCAGAGTAGAACTGTGCTCCACGGGGTTTTCAATGGCTGATTTTTTGGAAGTAGATTACCAGGCCTTTCTTCCAACGTGCCTCTGAGTGGACTTGAACCTCCAACCTCCAACCCTTCAGTTTGCACCACTCAGTGACTCCACTCTGGGTATCTATAGCTCCCTAATTACAATTAAAAAAAAATCAATTAAGTATTCAAATGATGACTCTAAAATACTGGCACATATGTAAATTAAGCATTTCAGTGTTAATCGTGGTTCCAGAATAACTGCTGACCTGTTCTAGCACACTGTTTAGGTCAGCTACCAAAGAGCCAGTGATGGGGAAGTTAAAGAAGACAAGTATGTGACAACTCACAGCAATTCAGTGCCATACCTGGTCTGCCACTTTTCCATGGATTCTCCTCTTTCCCGCGGGAGATAGCAGTACTGCTGGAACTCGTTAGCAAAGAGAATGCTATCATGGCGTGCATCCTTCAGGAGGTTTCGCAATTTGTTATACTGTCTGTGACACAAAGGAGAAAAATAAATCTAACCAAGCAGGTGCTCATCTGCTGCCATGTCTTGCTGAGGATCAAAAAAGATGAGGTATTTTCATGAAAAAGATTGATTATTGAAAACCCAAGAAACGTTTATTTTTATTAGTCCTAGGGTGTTCAGTACTCTTCATGGGCTATTGGAGGGCTGTTTCTCAATTTTGTCTGCTACAACGTGTTTGGGCCTGCCCTTGTTAATCAGCTTGTGGATCAATCAAGCCCCGGCTGATCCCCTTCACCTTCTGGCCATTTTATAATCTATTTATATCCCCCACCCCTGCCAGACACAGTTCCCTCTTCAACTAGTCATAAAGCCCAGGGAAGCCAGCATGGAGCTCAGCACTTTATTACTGTACCTCACCTTGTTCTATAATTGGTATTACCAAAAGCCCACTGCCGTCGAATCGGTTCTGACAGAGTAGAACCGCCCCCATGTGGTTTCCAAGGAACGACTGGTGGATTCAAACTGTCGATTAGCAGTAGAACATTTAAGCACTGCACCACCAGGGCTCCCAAATGGCATTGGGCATTAGTAAGTTTTACTTTTTGCTGGCGTTCCTGGAAAAGGATCGAACCCGATTCAATTCCAACTCATAGCGACCCTGTAGGACAGAGCAGAACTGCCCCATGGCGTTTCCAAGACTGTAATCTTTACTGAGGCAGATTGCCACATCTTTCTCCCATAGTGGGGCTGGTGGGTTTGAGCCGCTGACCTTTCGGTTAGCAGCCGAGCACTTAACCACTGCACCACCAGGACTCCTTTAGAAAAGGACATGTAAGTTGGGTTCATCTGTGAATTTTATTTATGCAGCCACCATCCTTTACACGAATAAGAGTTAGCTTCGCCTGTTAGACAACTAACAGAAAGCTTTCAGGTTTTTTCCATGAGGAGACAGTACAAACAATGCCAGTCAAAGTCATAAGCCAGACTTGGGTGCTTACCGCCAAATTAGAGTGATGACAATCCTTCCCAATATTTAGAAAAAAATATAACAAAAGGGATTTCCTCATGATTCACTCCCACATATTTTTCTTAAGACTGTTAGTACATGCTTCCATTTGCCAGCTACCTATCAGCCAGATAAAACGAATGACCAAATGGCACAAGAATATTAATGGGGAAGGCAGAAAACACACAGCCAGTCACTCTCAGCGTGACAGTCGGGTTTTCTTGTAGACATGTGGGTTAATGGTTATAATTTAATAGTGTATACATACAATACAGTCTTATTTTTTTGCGAGTCATGGTTTGTGGTAAGATGGAATTAGATATATGAGTATCCCACATGGAGTTGGCAGACAGCATCCTGGTGCCTTGGATAAGTTTGACCTACTGAGTAATGGGAGAATGATATTTTCAGATACCATAAAAATTTGAATTTTTCTTAAATTCCACTTTTCCCCTGGTGTCTCCTGACTGGCTTAGGTGTTTTCCAAATCTTCATCATCTAAACATTTTCCAATAATTTCTTAGGGGGAGACATTTCTGAGACAACCAGGCTTATTTTCTTTATACGGATTTTTTACTATTTTTATTAGATGGTGACCTTACCCACAGACGCAACATCCCCTCCTCCTGCTGACTATACTCCCTAAGGATAAGGGGGTGTCCCACAACCAGTGGGCTGACATACATGGAAGTGTGTTCCGCGTTGAATGTTGTTTCTCTAACTCGGCTTTGTAGAATCCTGGTGGGGTCAGTCGATTTACTCGCAGAGGTACTTCAGTTTTCCACAAGAATTTTAAAATTTTATTTTTCTACTCTTAAATGAATGAATAGTGCTGCTATGAACATCTGTGTACAAGTTTTTATATGGACATGTTTCAATTCTCTTGGGTAGAAGTTCTATAGATTTTGGCCACTGAATACCCGTTACCGCCGAGTTGATTCTGAATCATACAGACCCTATAGGGCAGAGCAGAACTGCCCCCATAGAGTTTCCAAGGAGCACCTGGTGGATTTGAACTGCGGGCCTTTAAGTTAGCAGCTGTAGCACTTAACCACTATGCCACCAGGGTTTCCACCCACTGAATAGCTCTTGAAATTGTCTACTTCTTTCCATCTCTAAGCTACCAACATCTCTCATCTGGACTAAAGCAATAGCTTCCTACTTTCTCTTCTCCATGCCTTTTCTCCAAGTGATTCAGTATCCTTTCAAAGAAGAATTTTATCACCACTTTTCACTGACCCCCCTGAGGCCTAGGAGGCCTTCCATCCAATTCAGAGGTCTCCTTTCCGTTCCTGGAGCTTGCCACAAACCCCACCGGGGCTTGGATAGGCAGCTCCTCTGCCTAGAAAACTTTTCTCCTTTCTTTGCCTGGTTTACTTCTACTCATCCTTCAGAGCTCAGCACAAGCATCTTCCTCAGAAGTCCTTCCCTGTCTCCCTGACTGGTTTGGGATGTGCACTGCCATGTCCTTCAGTGCATCTTTCACAGTTGCTGTTGTACGTCTGTTTGTGTGATGATCTGGCTACTGCCTGTTTCTCCCTTTACACCAAGTCTGTTTTGTTCACCACTTTCTCCTCAGTGCCAGCACAGTTCCTGGCATATACGGTCTCTCAATAAATATCTACTGAATAAGTGAATTAATACCTGAATACACGGGTGAATGCAGTGGACAAGGCAGTCTTACAGAGTTATCAAGTAACCCCTCATTAAGTAAGCATTTGAGGGCTGTTAGATGCCAGGATGGAGGCCTGGTGGCACAGAGGTTAAGAGCTTGGCTGCTAACCAAAAGATCGGCAGTCTGAATCCACCAGGTGCTCCTTGGAAACCCTATGGGGCAGTTCTACTCCGTCCTATAGGGTTGCTATGAGTTGGAATTGACTCAACGGCAACGGGTTTCGTCTGTCTGGTTTAGATGGCAGGATGTATAATTATTCTGAACAATCAAAGACTTAATGTTATTCATACTGTTTTGTACAATACACTTATGAAAACAGGTATTTCTCTGCATTTATATTGAAGTCAAAATACAAAAGCAGATTATATATGGAATGAAACCCTTTCTGTTGCTAAACCAACTCTGGTGATTTCGTTTCAGTAAAACAACATCTGTCACATTAAATTAATGTTCATTTGTGGTCTTCTAATGTTGTTGCTTTGTTTATTTTATTTGAAGGTCCAATTTGGTTTTAGAGTTGTATTAAGTCCTTAAACATGAGAATTTATACCGAGATTTATGTTTAAACACATTTAAGTACAATATGATGAATTAACCCTGGGTGACCATGAGAATTTTTTTCTTTCAGAAACAAGGTCAATACAGTACCCGGCTTTGAGTAACACTGATGTTTTGGAGGAAGATCTAGGCCATGTGATCTCTTAGAGCCTTTCCCACTATAATACTCCATGATTCCAAACTTATTTATGCATTGAGAAACCGAGGCAGGAAATGTTGAGACTCTCTTAAGAATTCAGGAGGGAGTCAAAAGGGGAAAGCAAAGGATTCTGATGCCAGACACTAAACCAGTCCAGGTATAACTAACTGATGAAAATTTCCTAAGAAATAATGTTCCTAAAAGTGTATCAAATACAGTGATCTATTTACTGGCATCTCAGAAATCTCCAAGGAAGAACTGAAAAAAAAAAAAAAAACCCAAAAACAAAAAGAACCCCAAACGAGGGCAGAAATGGGGAGGGTGCTGACACATTGTGGGGAATATAACCAGTGTCATGAACACTTTATGTACAAACTATTGAATGGGAAACTAATTTCTTCTGTAAACTTTCACCTAAAGCACAATTAAAAAAAAAAAAGTTTCCCAATATTAAATAAAGCAAAATACCCCAGAGGCCTCGGCTAGGCCAAATTTGATTAAATATGAAGAGTCAATGACTTTTTTTTTTGGTCATCCAGTTGATTCCAACTCGTGGTAACCTCATGTGTGTGAAGACCGAATTAATAAGGCAAATCTCCTAGATCTTACATATTCAGTGTCTATCATCAATTTTGAAGTTAGCTTTCAAGATATGACACTTTCCAGGGTTTAGACAATTTTGGTCCTAGCTGAATCAACCTGAATACACGTACTGCTGGCTTAACAGGTAAGCAAAGTGCCAGGTCCCAAACTTGCTGATTCCTGTTACTGCCTCTTCTTCCTCTTCATGAGTCAGGTTCATTACATGCACTTTAAGGCTAGACTCAAGCCCATTTCCTCCTGATAGGGCTTTTGGCTTAACTCTCACACCCCATACTTCTGCACGTGCGTAGTTCATATTATCCATCCTTCACATGTCTAAGGTGCTTTGTAATTGCCTTCCTGCTTCTTTCACTTAACCCAAACAAGGTAACAGGCTTGTTGACAGAGGGACTAAGACTTCTTTTGTATTCTACAAGCTCAGTGAGTGCTTACCACGTGGAGGAAGCAAGGTGCTACCATCATTCCTCATTTCCCATCTCTTGTTCTCACATTTAGCATATTCCAAGACACGGTAACGCAGTGGAAAACCAATAGATTTCCATCAAGTTAACTACTTTTTAAATGTTCAGGGGAAAAGACATTTAAATTCCAACTCTTTGCCTTTGAATGTCCCAGAGTTGGCTTTTAAAACAATCCTTAATATTAAAAATATTTTAGAAAACAGAAGTTGAAAAGACTCGGCAGTGTGTTAGCAATCCGAATGATAACAACAAATTGATTTTAGTAGCAGAAATTGAAATACGACACCTGGAGCAGCATTTAAACTTGCATGTGTATAAACACCTATATCTCTGTGACTGAACATCAACTTCCAGCTCATTTTAAAATAGTCTATCTGGAAAACCCTGCACACAATCTAGTTAATGCACGTTGTTTTGAACTGAGTACACAATAAGGGCAATTTATCACTTTCATATACAAATAAAAACACATGATCTTTTACCAGCAAGGTCTGAAGAAGACACATTTCAAAAAGAATAAACACATAGTTTTCTGCTTTTTAAATAACTTGAGTGTTCAGAGGTTTGATGTATAATTTTAACATGGTATTTCCATACAGTTTCCAACTCCAAATCATAAACCTTTCCTCAGTGTTAAATCAGGCAAAATCACTTTTTAGAATATTTGTTTAAAAAGTGGACAATTATTTTTCATTTAGGTACAAGGCAAACATTTTAGACTGGTTTCAATCAGAAATCCTTTGTTTAGCAAATACAATTACTATGGGTGGTAGTTCCACTAGTAATACAAAAATACAACAAGTCATTTCTGGTTCCACTGAACAAGTGATTACAAATACAATTTGTGTCCACAAAAGTGTCTAAAATTTAAAAATAAAGTACTCTCTTTTTCCCAAAAATGTAAGCTTAGAAACAATATGTTTATACATCTCAAACAAGATTAAATAATGTATCAAAAAGAAAGATGCAATAACCGCCACTACTATAAAAATGCAAACCAAAAGCCAAGTTCAGGCTGCAATCTTAAATAACCACATACTGGGGACACTGCAGTTTATTGATCTATAGACCAGGTGTTGAAGCAGAAACAAAATAATGTTACTGCATTCCTCACTAGCAAAGAGAATACCAAATTAGTTCAAAAAGTCCTTTCTAATAAAATAATGAACTCCTTCCCTCCTCCTCTCCCCAACATGGGATCTTTTCTAAGGCGGGAGGGGGGGTACACCATAAATTAAAAAATAATGCAAAACAGATACCTCCGGCCCCTTTGATGCTGCACTGCCTGGCAAGCTGTTTGCATGAAAATAATTCCCTTCAATTCAGGAAACTCAAGGATCTCAAGGTAATCCTGGACAACTTTCCAATCAGGGATCACGTAATGAGTCACATCGCTAGTCAAGAGTTTCCCATCTGAAACATAAGTCAAAATTTAAGATATTAGACAACATTTTCAAATCTGGTTTATTACTATTTCAATGTCATCCTGCCCCAGTGTGCAAAACAACTTCCATCCTTAACTACACCGTGAAGTTTGTAAAAGACAAATCTACTTTGGTAGAAGGTCAAAGTTCAGGTAAATGCAGCACCTTCATTTTTCTTCAAGCGTGATTAGCACTCAATATCATTTATGGTGTTACTGGAGCTGCAGAGGGAGAGGATGACTGATGTTGTCACACAAACAAGAAAATTTTCAGCACAGCCTGTATCTGTGTTAATTCATTGCCGATAAACACTCACATTCAAGTGGGGGACCCCAAAATATACTTAAGTTAACCACTTGCCTATGCCCAACAATTTCAAGTCAGTTTTATCTCCACCTTCTGAATGTGCCCAGAAGTTGCCAAGGGCCAGAAAGACTGAACTGATTAGAAAAGATGCTCAGTGGAAGCCAAGGAATGGAAGGATTCCTACCCCACCCCTGTAGCGGAGAGCTGGTTAGCCAACCTGTAACTGAAATGTTCATCCTAACCACAAAGCAAAGGATTCCAAACATTAGCTGAACAGGACACTACACTCATCTTTCATCACTAAATCCACAACGCTGTGTTGTTGGTTGCCCAGAGTTGATTCCGACTCACGGCAATTCCATGTGTGCAGAATAGAACCGCTCATAGGGTTTTCAAGGCCAGGACCTTTCAGAAGCAGATCTCCAGGTCTGTCTTCCAAGGTGCCTCTCAGTAGGCTGAAACACCAACCTTTTGGCTAGTATACCAGCACGTAACCGTTTGCATCACCCAAGCAGCCTAGAAAACTGTGGGGGAAGGTCTAGTGCACACAAGTTCCAAATCCAACTTTCCTAAGACCTTCCTGCACAACCAGGGGCCTAGATAATAAATAATCATACAGTGATGAAAAGGAGCCCTGGTGGCACCGTGACTAACCTCTAGGCTGCTAACCAAAAGGTCTGCAGTTTAAACCCACCAGGTGCTCCACGGAAGAAAGATGTGACAATTTGCTTCCATAAAGATTAGTCTTGGAAATCCTATGAGGCAGTTCTACTTTGTTCTACCGGGTTCATATGGGTCAGAACAGACTCCACAGCACACAACAGTGAAGAAGGCACTCCACTGGATAAACGTCTGAGGAGTCACTGCTAGCAGAATAGAAAAGTTATGGGGAGCAAAGCAGAAAATATTAAATGAGCAACAGCAGCTTGCTACAGCAAGAGATTGCAGACCCTCTCTCACTGAAGGTCTAAGGGCTCGGGGGCTCACTGTTTCACCTCCCGCCTGCTCCCTCTACGATCCTGGGGGCCAGAAGAGACAGGTTCCTGTGCTCACAGGCCCCTCGGAAAACACAAATCACCGGGCCTCGGCCAAGTGGGGGCGTCTGGCTCTTGGGCCCTTCCATTTTATAAGGCGCCACCGCGGTCTCGCGCCCCGTTTCCCCGCCGCCCTCTTCCGCCTCTCCGCGGACGCAGCACCCCGGCGGCCCCGCTCCCCTCGCTCCCTCTCAGGCCCGGCTCCCCTCGCTCCCGCCAGGCCCCGGCCGCCCTAGCTCGCTCTCAGGCCCTGACCGTTGCGGCAGGCGGCGGGCTGCGGGCAGAGCGGGCTGTGGCAGGGCACGCTGGGCCGCAGGTAATGCTCCCGCACGATCCGCAGCGTCCGGCCATGGAAGGTCCTCAGGAGAAGCACCTTCTCCCGCTTCTGCAGCATGGTGGCGGCACTCGACCGGGCAAAGCTCCGGGCCGCGCGGGGCCGCCCTGGGCGGCCGGGAAGTGGCGGGCGCAGCGCGGCGCAGGCGGAGGCGAGGCCGCGGCTTCAGGCCCGCCCCCTCGGCCCTCCGCGCCGGGCTCCCAGTTGGGCCCGACCAGCCGAACAGCAGCCTGGGCGCTCTGGACACCGAAACCGCCGTAACCACCCGGGCCCGGTGTTGGGCGCTGGAGGCCCGCGGGTCGGGTGCTCCAACCCGAGCCCGGGACCTAGCCCCCGCCTCAGTTTCTCCTCATCCTCCAATTACCAGGGGGCAGGGAGGGGTGGAAAAAAATCTACCCAGAGATTTACGGGAGATAAGGATTATAGGGAGGATGGTTTAAATTCCTGTGAAGAAAGATTTAGCGCAACTATGTTTTTTATAGAGGACTACGGAGCCCTGGTGGCGCGGTGGCTAAGAGCTCGGTTGCTAACCAAAAGGTCGACCGATCGAATCCACCAGGCGCTCCTTGGAAACACTATGGGGCAGTTCTACTCTGTCCTGTAGAATCGCTATGGGTAGGAATAGACGCAACGGCAATGGGGTTTTTATAAAGGACCATTATTCTCATTCTACCCCCAGGCCTATGTGGGGATGGGGCTACCTATTAACGTGGGGTAATTATTAGTGTTTTCTGTTCAATCCTCTTGCTACCCCTAAAAGAGCCAAAAGATTCAGCAAATAAGTCAGCCTAACATTTTTTCCTCTTAAAGAAGTTATATTTATTTTTAATTCCATGTGTTTTTAATACATATAAAAAGTCAGTGCAATTTGACAAAGGCCCAGTGTCAGTTAATTGGGGAAAAGATAGTCTTTTTTAACAAATGGTGCTGGCATAACTGGATATCCATCTCCAAAAAAATGGAACAGGACCCATACCTCACACCATGCACAAACACTAACTCCAAATGGATCAAAGACCTAAACATAAAATCTAAAACGATAAAGATCATGGGAGAAAAAATAGGGACAATGTAAGGAGCCTTAATACATGGCATAAACAGAATACAAAATGTTACTAAAAATGCCCAAGAGAAACCAGATAACTGGGAGCTCCTAAAAATCAAACACCTATGCTCATTTAAGACTTCACCAAAAGAGTAAAAAGACCACCTACAGACTGGGAAAAAATTTTCAGCTACCACATCTCCGACCACCTGATCTCTGAAATCTACATGACTCAGCTAAAAGTCAACCACAAGAAGACAAACAACCCAGTTAGAAAATGGGCAAAGGATATGAACAGGCACTTCACTAAAGAAGACATTCAGGCAGCTAACGGATACATGAGGAAATGCTGTCGATCATTAGCCATGACAGAAATGCAAATCAAAACTACAATGACGTTCCGTCTCACTCCAACAAGACTGGCATTAATCCAAAAACCTCAAAATAATAAATGTTGGAGAGGCTGTGGAGAGATTGGAACACTTATACACTGCTAGTGGGAATGTAAAATGGTACAACCACTTTGGGAATCGATTTGGCGCTTCCTTAAAAAGCTAGAAATAGAACTACCATATGACCCAGCAATCCCACTCCTCGGAATATATCCTAGAGAAATAAGAGCCTTTACACGAACGGATACATGCACACCCATGTTTATTGCAGCACTGTTTACAATAGCAAAAACATGGAAGCAACCAAAGTGTCCATCAACAGATGAATGGATAAATAAATTATGGTATATTCACACAATGGAATACTACACATTGATAAAGAACAGTGATGAATCTGTGAAACATTTCATAACATGGAGAAACCTGGAAGGCATTATGCTAAGTGAAATGAGTCAGTTGCAAAAGGACAAATATTGTATAAGACCACTATTATAAGATCTTGAGAAATAGTTTAAACTGAGAAGAACACACTCTTTTGTGGTTACGAGAGAGGGGAGGGAGGGAGGGTGGGAGAGGGGTATTTACTAAACGGATAGTAGATAAGAACTACTTTGGGTGAAGGGAAGGACAAAACTCAACACAGTGGAGGTCAGCACAACTGGACTAAACCAAAGCAAAGAAGTTTCCTGAATAAACTGAATGCTTTGAAGGTCAGCAAAGCAGGGGCAGGGGTTCTGGGACCATGGTTTCAGGGGACATCTAAGTCAATTGGCATAATAAAATCTATTAAGAAAACATTCTGCATCCCACTTTAAAGAGTGGCATCTGGGGTCTTAAATGCTAGCAAGCGGCCATCTAAGATACATCAATGAGTCTCAACCCACCTGGATCAAAGAAGAATGAAGAACACCAAGAACACAAGATAATAACAACCCCAAGAGATAGAAGGGGCTACATGAACCAGAGACTACATCATCCTGACACCGGAAGAGCTAAATGGTGCCTGGCCACAACCGATGACTGCCCTGACAGGGAACACAACAGAGAACCCCTGAGAGAGCAGGAGAACAGTGGGATGCAGACCCCAAATTCTCATAAAAAGACCAGACTTAATGCTCTGACTGAGACTGGAAGGACCCCAGTGATCATGGCCCCCAGACCTTCTGTTAGCCCACTACAGGAACCATCCCTGAAGCCAGCTCGTCAAACATGGATTGGACTGGACAATGGGTTGGAGAGGGATGCTAGTGAGGCATGAGCTACTTGGTTCGGGTGGACGCTTGAGACAATGTTGGCATCTCCTGCCTGGAGAGGAGATGCAAGGGTAGAGGGGCTTAGAAGCTGGCAAAGATGGTCACGAAAAGAGAGAGTGGAAGGAGGGAGCAGGCTGTCTCATGAGGGGGAAAGTAATTCAGAGCATGTATGAATTTTTGTGTGAGAGACTGACTTGATTTGTAAACTTTCACTTAAAGCACAATAAAAATTATTAAAAAAAAAAGTCAGTGCAGATAAAATGAAAACCAGTCACTTCCCTCGAGACAAACACTATCTATTGAACCTCAACTTTTATAGCATTTGCAGCCTCTGGCAAAGAAATTCTCTTTTAAACTTTCACTGACACAATCACTATTTATATATTTGTGGCTTTTGATAAAGAGCTCTCACAGAGCAGCAGCTTCTGAGATCATACAACCTTGGTTGGCTAGAACCCACTGTTTTTCCTAAGTACTCAACAAAGATTTTTGAGCCGTACCAGTAACTTTACGAACACACGTCACATTTAATTTCTACAATGAATCAAAGGAGTTAGGCGTTGGTTGCCCCATTTTACAGATGAGGGAACAGGAGTTTAAGAGGCCAAGGTTACCCAGCTATTAAGTGATGAAATCAATACTCGAACCAGAATCTGACTCAATCCAAAGCAGGTTCTTAACTAATTACTGTGCTTTGCCAAGATGTATAAAATATACAACTCCTGCATCTAAGGAGTTGATAGTCTCCTTGAGCTCTAGTTAAAGCAGCTCACTCAGCCAGCTGGGAATATCAAAGCTTCCTATGATGCTGAAGTGAGCAGAACTGGGGGTGGATGGGTGAGTGGGCAACCTGTTGGACAGTAGCTTCTCTCTAGGGGAACATGTTAAAAGAGTCATGGTCCCCTGTCTATTCCTATGTCAAGTTATCCTGCAGTGTCAGATGACATGAATGAGATCAGAGGTGAAATAAAAAAAAAAAAAACCAGTTGCCATCTGAGTTGATTCTGACTCATAGTGACCCTGTAGGACAGAGGAGAACTGCCCCATAGAGTTTCCAAGGAGCAGCTGGTGGATTCAAGCTGCTGACCTTTTGGTTAGCAGCTGAGCTCCTAACCATTTTGCCACCAGGGCTCCTAGAGATAGAATACATAAACCAAAAAACCAAACCTGTTACTGTCTGATTGATTCTGACTCATAGTGACCCTATAGGACAGAGCAGAACTGCCCCCTAGTATTCCCAAGGCTGCAACCTTTATGCAAGCAGGCTGATGCATCTTTTTCCCCCAGGGAGTGGCTGGTGGGTTCGAACCACCAATCTTTTGGTTAGCAGCAGAGGGCATAACCACTGCACTACCAGGGCTCCTCCAATGGAATATATGGACCACAGCCCAATGCTGGTCTGTGGCCAAAGCACAAGGATGCCCTTCCTGATTCAGGAGGTCAGTTCTGGAGATCTCAGAGGACAAGCAAGTAGCTGAATTTATTCCTTACATAAAAATGCTTCAGACAGCTGCTCACGAGTCCCTGGAAAGCTTTTACTTCTGGTTATATTGGGGGGAAATGTTGGTTGTATACTAATCTGCCCTGAACATCTCTCTTTAGCACCTTGTAGCTCTAAACTTTATCCAAATTACAACAAGTAATCTTTTAGGGAAGAGAGCGTGTCTGGGGCTGTATTGAAAGTTGGTGTTATAGGTACTTTAAATAATCCAAGGCCCATCAAGTATTCCTTTGCTTGCATTGTGGCAATAATGTACGAATCATGTTTTAAAAAGCATGATCCCTTAGTTCTCGCAACTGGTGATCTTCAATGGACAAGACTGCGTTTTGGTTGTTTGCCTCACAAAAGTCTGATGCCTCTTGCCTGAAAAAAAGGTATCTATATCAGTCAGGAAAAGTTAGGTTATGCAGCAGTAACACACAATTCCAAAAATCTCAGTGATTTAAAACGCTTGTCATGGGTGCATAGAGGCCCTACTGCGTGTTGTCTTTTTTGTGTATTTTCCCCATGTTGATGGAACTAATCCTCTCTGGAATGTACTTTGCTGGTCACTAGCAGAGGGAAAGGAGTCCTGGTGCCACAGTGGTTAAAGCACTCAGCTGTTAACTGAAAGGTCAGTGGTTGGAATCCACTAGCTGCTCTGCAGGAGAAAGATGTGGCAGTCTGCTTCCATAAGGATTGCAGCCTTAGAAACCCTATGAGGCAGTTCTACTTGGTCCTATAGGGTTGTGACTTGATGGCAATGGGTGGGTTTAGCAGAGGGAAAAGTGCCCTCTAGAGAGTCTCACAGGTCCCTGGGTGGCTCAAATGGTTTGCATTTGTCTTCTAACTTACAGGTTGGTGGTTCAAACCCACCCAGTGGCACTATAGAAGAAAGGCCTGGAGATCTGCTTCCATAAAGATTAAAGCCAAGAAAATCCTATGGAGCATGCAGTTCTAATCTGTAACACATGGGGTTGCCATGAGTCTGAATCAACTCAACGGCAAGAGGTTAGTTTTTTGTTTTTTTTTTTAGAGAGCTTCACACCAGCAACTAAACTGCTTGGTCCAGAAGTGACATTATGTCACTTCCACTTACTGGCCAGAACTAGTCACATGATCAAACACCCACTGATAGGGGACAGGTGGGGGAAGAAGTGCATTCCCCTTCACCCTAAATGAGTCAGGAGACAGTCATCATCTTAAAACCCTTGCTGCCTGTGATTACTTGGGCTCAGCCCACTATCCAGCCTCTGCATGGACATCCTACTGCTTGCATCTTTTTATGTCCCCTCTTCTCCACCCAGATGAGCTAAACACATATCACCGCATCCAACAGTCTAATCCTTGTAACAAGTGTACAAGGTAAATATGTGATTTCCTGTGGCAGAGACTGGCTCTCTGTTCGCCAAATTCATGCTCTCTTTCCTCTGGGCACACAGATAAATCACATTTTCCAGCCTCCTTTGCAGATAGGTGTGGCCATGTGACTGAGTTCTAGCTGGCCGAACGTAACAGCACCATTTCCAGGTCTGACCCATGCATGCTCCACCTTCCTGTTCTTGGAAGCCAGCATTGAAGATGGCAGAGCCCCCACCAAGAAGAACGTTGTGGAGCAGAGCCCTTCCTCCCTGACCAGGAACATCCACAGTAGGCTCGTCTGTAATCAGGAAATAAGCTTTTGTTACAGCAGCTAGCATTACCCTAACTAATACAGGAGAATAAGTAACTTGCCAAAGAGTTACATGGCTATTTGTTAAAAACCCCCTCACTCACTGTATACTAAATGTTCTGATGAGACTGCTTAAAAATTTCTACAAAAATGAACAAACAAACCAAAACCAAACACATTGTTATTCACTCAGTTCCACCTCATGGTGACCCCATGTGTTACAGAGTAGAACTGAGCTCCACACACAAATGGACATACGTATACTTATGTTCTCTGTAGCACTATTCACAATAGCAAAAAGACAGAAACAACCTAAATGCCTATTGACAGATGAATGGATAAACAAACTGTGGTACATACCCACAATGGAATACTATGCAATGATAAAGAAGAATGATGAATCTGCAAACATCTCACAACGTGGATGAATCTGGAGGACATTACGCTGAGTGAAATGAGTCAGTCACAGGTGGACAAATATCGTATGAACGACTATTATAAGAACTCACAGAAAGCTTTAAACACACACAAAGAAAGCTTTCTTTGATGGTTACAAGGGTGTGGAGAGGAAATCACTAGATAGTAGGCAAGTGTCAACTTTGGTGAAGGGAAGGACAACACACAATATAGGAGAAGTCAGCACAACTGGACCAAAACAAAAGCATAAAAGTTTCCTAGACACATCCAAACACTTTGAGGGGCCTAGTAGCTGAGGCTGGGGCCTGGGGACCATAGCATCGGGGACATCTAGGTCAATTGGCATAACATAGTCCATAAAGAAAATTTTCGACATCCCACTTTGGTGAGTAGCGTCTGGGGTGTTAAAATCTTGTGAGTGGCCATCCAAGATATATCTATTGGTTCCATTCCACCCAAAGCAAAGGAAAGTGAAGAAAACCAAAGACACAAGAAAAACATTAGCCCAAAGGACTAAAGGACGCATGAACCAGAGACTTCACCAGCTTGAAACCAGAAGAACTAGATGGTTCCTGGCTACTACCACTGACTGCCCTGACTGGGATCACAACAGAGTCCTGGACAGAACGGGAGAAAGCTGTAGAACAGAATTCAAATTCATGTGAAAAGATCAGACAGAGACTGGAGGAACCCCTGAAACTATGGCCCCTGGACACTCTGCTAATTTGGAATTGAAACCATTCCTGAAGCCCACTTTTCAGGCAAAGATTAGACAGGCTTATAAAACAAAAAAATTACACATGTGAGGAATGTGCTTCTTAGTTCAATCAAATATACGAGACAGTCTTAGTCATGTAGTGCTATTATAACAGAAATACCACAAGTGGATGGCTTTAAAAAAACAGAAGTTTATTCTTTCACAGTCTAGTAGGCTAGACGTCAGAATTCAGAGCACAAGCTCCAGAGGAAGGCCTTCTCTCTGTTGGTTCTGGAGGAAGGCCCTTGTCATCAAACTTCCTTTGGTCTAGGAGCTTCTCTGTGCAGGAACCCTGAGTTCAAAGGATGTGCTCTTGCCCCTGGTGCTGCTTTCTTGGTGGTATGAGATCCCCCATGTCTCTCTGGTCACTTTTCTCTTTTAAATCTCAAAAGAGATTGGCTTAAAACACAATCTAATCTTGTAGATTGAGTCTCATCAACATAACTGCCACTAATCCACCTCATCAACATCATACAGGTAGGATTTACAACACATAGGAAAATCACATCAGATGACAAAATAATGAACAATTACACAATACTGGGAATCATGGCTTAGCCAAGTTGGCAGATATTTTGGGGGGAAACAATTCAACCCATGACAGAGACCAAATGGGCAGCTCCTGTTCAAAAGCAGGACAAGAAGGCAAATAGAGATAGGGACTGGACGAATGGACACAGGAAACCTGGGGTGGAAAGGGAGAGCATGCTGTCACATTGTGGAGATTGCAACCAATAACCAATGTCACAAAACAATATGTGTATAAATTCTTGAATGAGAAATTAACTTGACCAGTAATTTTTTTTTAGTAAGCTTTTACCTAAAGCACGCGCGCGCACACACACACACACACATACACAGGAACTGAACTCCATAGGATTTTCTTGCATGTAGCCTTTACATAAGCAGACTGCCAGGCTTTTCTTCCACAGCACCATTGGGTGGGTTCAAACTGCTAACCTTTTGGTTAGTAGTCGAGTATAAACCATTTGCACCACCCAGGGACCTGATAGGATTTTTACAGCAGTTCTTAATTGTGCAGTCCTCTAGGAGGTAGGAGACCATCAGTGGTTTGCAGTGCTTTTGTTTGGTTTGGGCTACAGTGCCACAGCACGCTACTCTGGGCCTGACCACCACAAAGGATATTTGTCAGTTTTCCCCTTCCTTCTCTTTGCAGTTTTCCCCTTCCTTCTCAATCCAAGTGCAGATGGACAGCCTGATGCCCAGATAGCAGAATGCAGTGACAGCTTTCCATGTTTGCTTGCTGAAGGGAATCTCTGGCTGTGGCTCAGTTTCCCTGGTGCATGACTTCAGTTTTTTTCAGGCTGAGTACCAGTGCGCTTACACTGCAGAAGAGTTTGTAGCATTTGCATGCCTTCTTGCAGATGTGCCCTGGGAGTGCAGACCTCAGCAACTCCTGGATTATAATCAGAAGGTCTCATCAAAAGGTTAGCCTAGGAAGGGTGGGGCATCTTTTCAAAGGGCTAAGAAGACAGGGAGGTTAAAAGTTGTAGTTAGATGCTGTCCAGTCAGTTCCAACTCACAGAGACCCTATGCACTACAGAATAAAACACTGCCAGGTCCTGAGCCGCCTCACGATCATTTTTATGCTTGAACCCGTTGTTGTAGTCACTGTGTCAATCCACCTTGTTGAGGGTCTTCCTCTTTTTTGCTGACCCTCTACTTTATGAAGCATGATGTCCTTCTCCAGGGACTGCTCCCTCCTGATAACATGTCCAAAGGTCAAAGGTAGAAAAGAAATTCCAGAAGGTGAACTCCAAGGGCTAGAGTGGATTATTGAAGCAAGCTCTGGAATAGTCTGTCTTTACTCACTTTAAATCACAACAGCACAACATGCTTGTTGCAGCACATCTAAACAATACTGAAGGATGCCAAATAAAAATGTTGAAGTCCTAAAATCGGTTGTATTCCTCTACACCAAAAAAGAGAACGCTGAAGAGGAAATCACCAAATCAATACCATTTACAGTAGCCCCCAAGAAGATGAAATACTTAAGAATGAATCCAACCAAAGACGTAAAAGACTTATACAAAGAAAACTACAAGACACTACTGCAAGAAAATAAAAGAGACTTACTTAAGTGGAAAAACATACCTTGCTCATGGATAGGAAGTCTCAACATTGTAAAAATGTCTATTCTACCAAGAGCAATCTGTAGATACAATGCAACTCCAATCCAAATTCCAACAACATTTTTTTAACAAGATGAGGAAACAAATCACCAACTTCATATGGAGGGGAAGGAGGTCCTGGATAAGTAAAGCATCACTGAAAAAGAAGAACAAAGTTTGAGGCCTCACACTACCTGATTTTAGAGCATATTATATTGCCACAATAGTCGAAACAGCCTGGTACCGGTACAACAACAGATATATAGACCAATGGAACAGAGTTGAGAATCCAGACATAAATCCATTCACATGTGAGCAGCTGACATTTGACAAAGGCCTAAAGTCAGTTAAATGGGGAAAAGATAGTCTCTTTAACAAATGGTCTGGCATAACTGGATATCCATCTGTAAAAAAAAGAAACAAGACCCTATCTCACACCATGCACAAAAACTAACTCAAAATGGATCAAACACCTAAATACAAAATCTAAAAAGATAAAAATCATGGAAGAAAAAATAGGAACAATGCTAGGAGCCCTAATACACGGTGTAAACAGTACACAAGACATCACTAACAATGCAGAAGAGAAACTAGATAACTGGGAGTTCCTGTAAATCAAACACCTATGCTCATCCAAAGACTTCACTAAAACAGTAAAAAGATTACCTACAGACTAGGTAAAGGTTTTTAGCTACGACATTTCCAGTCAGAATCTGATCTCTCAAATCTGCATGATACTGCAAAAACAACAACAAAAAGACAAATAGCCCAACTGAAAAATGGGCAAAGGAGATGAACAGACACTTCACCAAAGAAGATATTCAGGCAACTAACAGACACATGAGGAAATGCTCACAATCATTAGCCATTAGAGAAATGCAAATCAAAACTACAATGACATTCCATCTCACTCCAACAAGATTGGCATTAATCCAAAAAACACAAAATAATAAATCTTGGAGAGGTTGTAGAGAGACTGAATACTTCTACACTGCTGGTGGGAATGTAAAATGGTATAACCACTTTGGGAATCGATTTGGTGCTTCCTTAAAAAGCTAGAAATAGAACTACCGTACTATCCAGCAATTCTACTCCTTGGAATATATCCTAGAGAAATAAAGAGCCTTCACGCGAACAGATACATGCATACCCATGTTTATTGCAGCACTGTTGACAATAGCAAAAACATGGAAGCAACCAAGGTGCCCATCAACAGATGAATGGATAAATAAATTATGGTATATTCACACAATGGAATACTATGCATCGATAAAGTACAATGATGAATCTGGAAACATTTCATAACATGGAGGAATCTGGAAGGCATTATGCTGAGTGAAATTAGTCAGTTGTAGAAGGACAAATATTGTATGAGACCACTATTATAAGAACTCAAGAAATAGTTTAAAACACAGAAGAAATATTCTTTGGTGGTTATGAGGATGGGGAGGGAGGGAAGGGAAAGGGTATTCACTAATTAGATAGTAAAGAAGAACTATTTTAGGTAAAAGGAGAGACAACACACAATACCAGAGAGGTCAGCACAACTGGACTAAACCAAAAGCAAAGAAGTTTCTTGAATAAACTGAAAGTTTTGAAGGCCAGTACAGCAGGGGCAGGGGTCTGGCGACCATGGTTTCAGGGGACATCTAGGTCAATTGGCATAATAAAATCTATTAAGAAAACTTTCTGCATCCCACTTTGGTAGTGGCATCTGGGGTCTAAAATGCTAGCAAGCGGCCATCTAAGATGCATCAATTGATCTTAACCCACATGGGACAAAGGAGAATGAAGAACACCTAAGACAAGGTAATTATGAGCCCAAGAGACAGGAAAAGGGCCACATAAATCAGAGACTACATCAGCCTGAGACCTGAAGAACTAGGTGGTGCCTGGCTATAACTGATGACTGCCCTGACAGAGAACACAACAGAGAACGCCTGATGGAGCAGGAGAGCAGTGGGATGCAGATCTCTAATTCTCGTAAAAAGACCAGACTTAATGGTGTGACTGAGACTAGAAGGACCCGAGAGCTCATGGTCCCCAGACCTGCTGTTAGCCCAAGACTGGAATCATTCCCAAAGCCAACTCTTCAGACAGGGATTGGACTGGACTGTAAAAAAGAAAATGATACTGGTGAAGAGTGAGCTTCTTGGCTCAAGTAGACACATGAGACTATGTGGGCAGCTAGTGTCTGGAGGGGAGATGAGAAGGCAGAGGGGGACAGAAGCTGGCTGAATGGACATGGGGAATACAGGGTAGAGAGAAGGAGTGTGCTGTCTCATTAGGGGGAGAGCAACCAGGAGTACATAGCAAGGTATGTATAAATTTTTGTATGAGAGACTGACTTGATTTGTAAATTTTCACATAAAGCACAATAAAAAAAAAAATAAAATAAAAATGTTGATGTCCTGTCGCATCCAAAGTCTACTCCTCCCAAGTAATTTGTCATTGTTGATAGCTGATGTGCATCCTAAAAAAAGAGGCCTTTAAATATAACACAGGGTTTGCAAGAAGAGAGTCGATCTGTGCAGCATCAGCTAATCGTGGCGAGCATTTCTCAAGCTCAGACTAGATTCCAGGTGCTGTTTGAAGCACTTTCTCTGCATTTTTTCATGTAATCATTAAGACAATGCCTTGAGTGTGGTATTGTCACCAACCAAATTTTATAGGAAAGGAAACTGAAGTGCACAAAGATTGAGGCAGTGGTCAGAAGTTACACGTCCATGATTGGCAGCCCAGGGGATTGTCATGAGTCGGAATGTACTCAATGGCAATGTTTCTTGTTAATTTTTTACAGTCAAAGTACGGCAGAGCCAGACTTTGATCCTAAGCAGCCTGGCCAGCATGTTCATAAAATTATATCCTACTATGAGCTACAGCTGCTAACCAAAAAGTTCGGCAGTTCAAATCCACCATCCGCTCCTTGGAAGCTCTGTGGAGCAGTTCTACTCTGTCCTATAAGGTCGCTATGAGTCGGAATCAACTCAATGGCAATTCTTTTTTTTTTTTTTTTATGCCACCTTTCAGCTGGTAAATGGTGAGAGTTACAGAATGGGATATGTGCTAGACCCTGGACCATGGATGAACCCAGTTACAAAGTTTAGGGAACTGGAAGCTCACATTCAAGTATTGGCCCTACCACTTACCTAACTTCCCTGAGCCTTTGTGATTCCAACTATAATGTATGGCTGTCAGGACAGATGGTGCTGGGTATTGGTATTAACGAGCCAATGACTCCAAAGGGCTGTGTAAAGGTCTACAATTACCCCATTGATCTAAAGAATCAGCTTCCTTTCATTTGTGTTCCATCTCGGAAGAGTCATTGGAGGACAAATGGCTTCTGAGATTACACTGCTACTTCTACTAGAGATAATCTAATTTCCTATACGTTAAAGGCTGTTAATCCTTGATTTTCACTTTTCCCAGCAGATAAAATGGCTCCCTTTTGGCTTGCTAAACGCCCCCATGAATCCCAATAATCCACTTTGCAATGATTACTCTAAAGTGTTCTGCTTAACTCTTTCTAATTTTTTCAAGAGAAAATTATTTTGTACTTACCAATTGTATATCTCAGCAAGATTTTTACTGTAAAAAAAAAAAAACCTACTGTTAATCTCCTGATAATTTTGTCCTTCTACCACTAAGAGGCGCTGTTTCATTGATTTTTTTTTTTTTTTTTTTTCTTTTTTTTTGGTGCCTTTTGGCTAAAGTTCCCTTTTGTGCTGGCGCCGGAGTAGTTGAAACTTGGCCTTTCACAACTGCTGTTGAAATGCTCCAATTACTTGAGACAACAACAACAAAAACCCTTAGTGTTTTAATAATATCTTTATCCCAGGAGCTCAGAGGTTCAGGTGCTCCAAAATTAATTACAAACTAAACTTAATTGAATAATACAGAAGAGAATAAGAAAACCCTTTAAGTCTTGAAGCTGTCTAGAAGAAAATTTAGTTATGTGAAGAGCCATTTATAATTTAAAACTATAAATACTACTCTTTGTCATTTAATTTTTTCCATATTGATGTTATCTGATGAAATTAAATTTTTATCCATCTTGTAGGATCATTTTTACCCCCAGAACACCAGTCATAGTATATAGGTATTTCATTGAATGGATGTATTACATGGAGTTTTCCTACGTTAGTTTTACTTTTAGCAAAATAATGTTTTACTTTTTTTTGTACTTTAGATGAAGATTTGCAGAGCAAATTAGTTTCTCATGAAACAATTATGTTTTACTATTTTGGTACTACATAACTTGGGAAAGCGGGTTCCATTTTATATCGTGTAATGACATAATTCACACTTTAAATCTTTTCACCAGAAAGAACTCAGTCCCTTTAAAGACTCACGTGATTAGGTCAGGCCCACTGAAGATAATCTCCCTATTTTAGGACCTAACTGATTTGGGATTTTAATTACACTTGAAAAATCCCATCACAACTGAACCTAGATTAGTGTTTGACTGAATAAGTGGGAGAAGAAGGTGAGCCTACAAGGGAGGAAAAGGAATCTTGGAGGCTATCTAAGAATTCTGCCTACACAATGATTGATAATAAACATTTTGAACTCAATAAACGATTTTTAAAACAATGGCATTTGGTAAGGATTTTAGAGCAGCATAAACAATGTTCTTAAAAAAGAAATGGGAGAGCCAGGGTAGTAATCCAGAGACTATACAGAAGTAAGTGAATGATGGATAATGCTGCCTTGGTTAGTTCAAACTGAGGGGAGAAAATTGCACCGATACAAACTCACACTCCGTTAGTATAAATAGCACTGATTTCCACTGTGCCCAGAATTCACTGAGGAATCACTGCACAGAGTCCAGCCCCTTTTGCTAACACAGGATCAGTTTGGAGAGGCAGCGTATCTGGAAGGCTTTGTGGGTGAGGACTGTCTTCTTTTGCATCACCCTGCCTTTCCCATCTGTCTTAGTCATCTAGTGCCTCTATCTCAGAAATACCACAAGAGGGTGGCTTTCAAGTACAGAAATATATTTCCTCACAGTTCAGGAAGCTAGAAGTCCAAATTCAGGGCACTAGTTCCAGAGGAAGGCACTTTCTCTGCCTGCTCTGGGGGAAAACCCTTGTCTCAGCTTCTGTAAGCCCGGTGTTCCCATCTGTTCCTTGTCCATCTCCACGTGGCATCTGTCTTTCCTGTGTTTCTACTTGCTTCTCTCTGCGTCTAATCTGCTCTTTCTAGATCTCAAAAGTCTTTAGGTTTAGGATACACCATACAAAGATATTACCTCATTAACATAATAAAGAAAACCCTGCTCCTAAATGGGATTTACATCCGCAGGCATAGGGGTTAGGATTCCAACACATATTTTGGGGGAACACAGTTCAATCCATAACACCTTCTGAAAGGAGTGATGCCGTATTCTACAGATTAGAATCTGCTTTTAAAAAGCCACTGTGAATTTTAAATGAAAGAAGTCATCGTCATCACAGACCTCCTTTGCTGCGTGGCTGACTGCCATGATCAAACCCCAGAGAGTGGGCCCCTGCTGCTGTTTGCTGTCCTCCGTGCAGGTTTGTGATGGGGTCACAGCCGTGACTGAGGAACCTTCTCTGGTTGCAGTGTTTGGGTGGGGGAAAATATGGAATTTTTCTTTTCATTTTTTCTATTATATATGACATTTTAAGAGATACCGTTAAAAAATATCCTTCTGCCTGGGAGGAGAAAAAAAAGGCTTGGATCTTAGATATCTCTCACTGAAACCATAAGGTTCTTATTACGTTTACCATTTTAGCCTTCAAGGCCTTATCTTTTCTGACTTGGAGAATTGAAAGCATTTTGATACCCTTCCAGCTCTACAAACAATGAATGTTCTTTAATCAGCTTGAGGCATCGCTGTTGACCAGAGACAAGCACTTCCACCCTCCCTAAAGCTAATAGCACCTGCCAGTCCCCCAATCCAGACACAGGAGAGAAGGGATGCTCTTTGAGCCCAAGGAGGCTGCTATTTCAAATGTGTGAGAAGCTATAGAAAACGACCTGAACCCCCAGCCTCATTAACAGATGCACAGCACAGTGGCATTGACCAGACTTAAACGCAAAGCCAAAGAGCCACATACCCACCAAACAGACTCTTTTATTTGGGGCTAGTGTGATACTCGTGATATTGAGAACATGGTGTTTCGTCATTTCCATTAGCATTAAGTTCATCATCATCTTAGAGAAAATGTAAAAAAGGATAAATGACCAAAGAGAAATTAAAAGTGTGTTGTCAATAATATTGCTGATAAATACTGAGTGAGCTATAATAAACCACATTTTTCTATTTCAAGGTACTTGTCTCAAGCTTTTTTCAATTTTAGAAAAATGTTATTGTTTTTTGCCATGGAGTCAATTCCAACTCCTAGTGACCCTATAGGACAGAGTGGAACCAACCCACAGGGTTTCCTAGGCTGAAATCTTTACAGGAGCAGATCACCAGGTCTTTTCTCTGGAGGAGGGGCTGGTGGGTTTGAAACGCTGCCCACTCAGTTAGCAGTGGAGTGCTTAACCATTGCGCCACCAGGGCTTCTTTTTAGAAGGATGGGGTAGAGAGCGAGAGAGAATTAGTTATGACTGGCTGGGTTGTCCTACAATGACAAACAGCCTTCAAATCTCAGTCTCAGGGTTTAAAACAGCAGAGGGTATTTCTTGCTCACATTCTACAACCTTCTGCTCTGGGTTGTCCTCACCAAGCGACCAGGCTGATGGAGGCACCATTTCAATTCTTCCCCAATTGTTTGGCAGGGGAAAGAGAATGAAGCAAACTGCTCTGTGTCTTAAAACTTCTCAGGTCACTTCTGCTCACACATCACTAGTCACAGCAAGCCACTTGGCCACACCCAATTCCAAGAAGGTAGAAGGTGGAGAACCAGAACTGTCTGGTGAATGAATGAATGACAATCACACACATATATGTATTTTAATGCGTAGATTGAAAAGGGAGGGGAAATGACTTTAATTGTAGCCAAACGAGGAGAATCAACCTTTATTTGTCATTGTAAATGGTTACATTGATAAGTTTAGACTCATTGAAAACAATGCTCCTTGGAAGCGAGGATGGCGAGACATTGTCTCACATACTTTGGACATGTTATCAGAAGAGACAAATCCCTGGAGAAGGACATCGAGCTTGGTAAAGTAGAGGGTCAGTGAAAAAGAGGAAGACCCTCAACGAGATGGGCTGACACAGTGGCTGCAACAATGAGCTCAAACATAACAGCAATTGTGGGGTGGCGCAGGACCTGCCAGTGTTTCGTTCTGTTGTACACGGGCTGCTTTGAGTTGGAACTGACTCGATGGCATCTGACGACAACTGTTCAGAGAATATATTGCAGTCAGTACAAAGAATAAGGCAGGTCCTTATGTACAGGCGTGAAAATACCTCCCAGGAAATACTGAAATTAAAAAAGAACAAGTAACAGAATATTATGATCGCATTTATTTAAAAAACATACAGATGTACGTAAATACGTTTATGGACATGTGCTTACATGTCTGTGTGTGTGTGTGGAGAAAAGTGAATAAGAAAAGGCCTAGAAGGCTTACTATCAACCTTCTAATATCCATGAGGAATAGATTAGGATTCGTGTGACATGTAGGAGGACTTTTACCCTTTTTGCTTTACACAATTCAATATTGTTTGAATCAATTACATTGAACATTTTGTCATGTATTGTGCAATGTAAAGCATTTTTTTAAAAGACAAGATTGAAAAAATAAACCATTGTTATCAACAATTGATTCCAGGAGGGAAATTTTTAAAAATTTTCCATAGTGAACCTATATAATATTTATAATCAGAAAAAAACAAACAAAACAGAAGAGCAGTAACTAACAACCACCACAATAACGAAAGCAAAACACAGGCAGGTCCTAACTTACATAGTAACATATGACTCTGACACATCAGAGAGGGGTGGAGATGTCACCTCCCGAAACCCAGCGATGGGGCCAGGTAGGGGGCATAGGTTTAGGGCCAGGGACCCTATATCAGCCTTGGGCTCTCAGAACCCCAGAGGTTTTAGTCTTCTCTCATGCAAAAGGGGAGTCTTAATCAAGGACTAGCGCCTGCCCTATGGATCACGAAGTTCTAATTATTTTGTTCATAGGGCCACCACAATTTGGGGTCACCATGAGTCGAGGGTGACTCAGTGGCAGGCAACAATAACAGTGGCCAGGAAGAGTTACCCACCTTCCCAGAAGAGGGGAAATACTTCCTTGGTGTTGACTATAGAAATTAAAATGCTTTCTCCCGAAGAAGCAACGTTATTGAGCAGAGGTTGCAAACGGGGGCCAATTTCAGCCCACCGATGTGTCTTGTTTTATCTGCGCAGTGTTTAAAATTTTCTCAAATTAGTTGCCAGCTATTTTCCTGCAAGATTTTGGGTTTTGGCTTCTCCTGATCTGCCATATTGGGCCGGCAGTCCCCTGTGGCAGCCATCCCCTGGAGCTGGTGACTGGCTTTCCCTTTAGATGGGGCAGATGTGGTACAGTCTCTGTTAGGCCCTATTTCCTGACCTGACCCTCCTCATTACATTGGCCATCTGTCCCTTACAGGTATTTGAGTTTGCAAACACTTGATGGAGAAAATAAAAAGAGCTTCATGGCACTAGATTGCAGTGCGTTATGGGTTAAATGGGCTTCTGTGGGTTGGCTGGTAAGCCTAAACTTTCTTGCTCCCAGGGGAAAATATAGTCTAAGTCACAAACAGCCAACTCTCAAACTTCATGTATACAACCTGTTTGTAAATTGGTGACTCCTCTACCGTAATGTTTTATAGTCTGTCTAAACAAGTAATGGAAATGCATATCCATGTATGCACTCAAAAAAAAATATCAGAAATTCAATCCCATAGGCCATTTGGGAAAAAAGTGTCCAAATTCTGCAGAGGACGATTGTGTTGTCTCAGCCTGTGTCTGGAATGGGGCATGTGTGCACTCAGGGGCCCACAGACGTGATTCTACCCTCTCATGCCATAGCCTGTCTGCCTAAACCCAGTCGTGGGGGTTAATAAATCATGAGACAAAATTAGTCTCTTCATTATTGGGTGTGAACTGGAGACCTTTACAGAATTTCCTCATTGGGAGCAGATTGGCTTGTGTTTCCGGTGAAGAGCTTGAAGTTTCAGTTTGAATTGAGCCCTGGAGGTTGGAGGATGTGGAAAGCTTGCCTTGGGGAGTAGGAAGAATTGCTTCAACCAGGGCAAGAACCTTTTGTGAGCAAAGTCCTTTTCTGTCATTTTCAGAACAGATTGCTGAGAGGAGTGCTCTTAAGATTTTTCCCTTCTAAATTAATAAAAATTTAGTGAGTGCCTACTCTGTACCGAGCACTAAGCTAGGGCACTTTCAACCTAATCAGGAGGTTGAGAGACAAAAAGAAGCAGAACAGTGAATAACAGCACACCATTACATAGAACAGATGCGATGTCTTGGGTTGCCGAATGGATGGCAGAAGCTCTAAATGGTTTGCTCATACCTTTAGGGATGGGGGAAACCTTGGTGGTGGTGTGGATGGGAACTATGGCTGCTAACTCAAAGGTCAGCAGTTCAAATCCACCAGGTGTTCCTTGGAAACCAAATGGGCAGTCACTGTGAGTCAGAATTGATTCCACAGCAATGCGTTTGGTTTTTTGGGTTTTGGGGGGAAGGGAAACTTCATTGCAGGCCAAGCTGAGGGGTGGGGGGCAGGCAGTAGAGGTGGCGGCTGAACTGAGTCTGAGCAGACAGGAGGGGAAACTCTAGCAGCCATGTGGCAATCGGAAAAGGGGAGGTGACTTGGACTGAGACGGAGGGCTAGGTCCACAAGTTTAAGGTGGGAGGATTATGGAGGGCCTTGATGGGATAACCAGTTCTGGGCTTTGCGGCACAGGCAGTGCGGACCCTTGGATGGTTTTTGAGCAGAGCGGTTGTGTGATCCAACTACATAGAAGATCAATGTGGAGTTGACATCAGGATCAGTGGCGTCACTAGGGAGGCGAGAAGGGTTTAGACAGCACCAGGTGACACTGTCAGAGGGAGTGATACCAAAATGATTGTCTGTAAAAATATCCTTATAGTTAGTTATAACAACAAAAGCATTTTTCATAAGCCCAGCTCACATGTATCAAAAGACCTACAAGGCTGAAACTCTATGCTAATTTACTTTTTGAACCTTCTAATGCTACAAGTTCAAGCTGTGCACAAGCTGTTGGTTTCCTAGATGCTGATTTTGTCAAAATTTCTGGTGTTTCAGCTATAATATTGTGGTAATTAGCGTTTGTGAACCTGTATCAATAACTTTTTGAAAATGACATAGTAATAAAAGGAAAAGAGAGTGATATATGAGTATTATCTAGTGCTGCTGTAACAGAAATACCACAAGTGGATGGCTTTGACAAAGAGAAGTTTATTTTCCCACAGTAAAGCAGGCTAAAAGTCCAAATTCAGGGTGTCAGCTCCAGGGGAAGGCTTTCTCTCTCTGCCGGCTCTGGAGGAAAGTCTTTCTCGTCAATCTTCCCTTGGACTAGAAGCTTCTCTGCACCGGAACCCTTGGGTCTAAAGGACGCGCTCTGCTCCCAGTGCTTCTTTCTTGGTGGTAGGAGGTACCCCCCCACCCCCGCTTGCTCTTTCCTTTTTATCTCGTGAGAGATAAAAGGTGGTGCAGGCCACTCCCCAGGGAAACTCTCTTTACTTTGGATCAGAGATGCGCCCTGGGTAAGGGTGGTGTTACAATCCCACACTAATCCTTTTAACGTAAAATTACAATCATAAAATGAAGGACAACCACACAATGCTGGAATTCATGGCCCAGCCAAACTGATAAACACATTTTGGGGGGGACATAATTCAAACCATGACAATGGGAATTATCATTGATGAGTAACATTAGAAAAAAAAAATTATTAAGGCTTCTGTACAGCCTGGTACAAGAGGAAGTCCATGGGGGAGGGAGTGACACCATGAGTTACCACACTGGGAGACACCAACTCTAGTGACACCACAGATCAGGATGGTTTGGAGAAAGAAGAATATGAGAGCAGGAGGGAAACTAGCAGAGGAGATCCTATAAGGGAGAAAATGACTCAACTTGGGTAGGCCAGAGGGGCCTGGAAAGATGGGGTAGGCGGGGAGAAGCCTTGAAGTCTTGAAGGACTTGGTGGCAGACAGATGGAAATGGATGGAGGAGGAGAAGCAGTAAGCACATAATGGAGGGATGTCTCTAGGGTTGAAGCTGGCAACTGGGACAATGGTGGTGTCAAACGGGACAAAGTCAAGAGTGGAGGGGGCACTATGGGGTGAGTGGGGTTACGAAGGGCAAACTGATTTGAGTCCTGCTGAGTTTGAGGCCCGGATGGAAATATTCAGCTGTGGCCCCACATTCCCAAAGACTTGCTGAATGGTTTCCACCTGCATGTCTTCACCTCCTTACTCACTACCCTAAGGGGTCATGACTGGTCAGCAGATAGGCCCTAAAGTGGATGCTGCCAAAATTCACTTGGTAGATCTCCAAATTCCCCACACTTCCTCCAACTGGTGGTCAGTGGACTCAGGTCCAGCAGATCACGCACAGGCATCTTTGCTGGTTGCGTGTTTTGTACCTGAATGATTTGAAAGACAAGCAGAGGTTATGCTAGCCTGTGGGTCTACCTTCAGGCAGGCCCATAATCTGGGATTCTGCAAACTCTTTTGACCATGGATTCCAGTGCTCATCACTCCCCATGGTCAGGAAGTCCTTCCTTGTGCCTACTTTCTCTTCATTTGTTTGTTTTTTTGAATATTGTATTGTGGTTTTCGTGAAAGTTTACAGAGTAAATTAGATTCCCAATGAACAATTTATACACATTCTGTTTCGTGACATTAGTTGCAATCCCCTCAATGCAACAGGACTCTACCCACCTCCCTGGGTTCCCCGTTTCCAGTCACCCATCTTTCCTGCCCCTTCCTGCCTTCTGAACTTGGTTTTTGGGCAAATGCGCTTGCGCTTACTTTTGATTGAGGTTTGAACTCCATCTACAATGGAGTTCCAACATGCCTCCCTTTTTCAACGGGGCCCCCTTGAAGTCTAGGAGGTCATACGTCTAAGGGGTCAGTAACTCCGATACAGAAAACACCAGCACTGGCATTATTAGGTTTCTGCTGAATACTCATTAATTAATTACTGCAATGCCTTCCCCAGAATAGCGGAAAACAAAGAGATTGGCTCCCTGACCATCTGGGATTGCGGCTAAATGCAAAAACACAATCACCCAGTGAAGCCTGCACTTAGGTCCAACCGAAGATGCATTGTTTAACAGGATTCCAAGTAAGCTAGCCCTTTTTCCTTTTTACCCTTCCTATTCCTTTGTCCTCTTCAATTTTCCCCTGTCGAGCATCAAGCCCCTTTCTCTGCCCTTTGTGCTCCATTCCCTTCGATCCACGTCTCTGCTCTTTGCCCCATAATCCGTCTGCATTGATTATCATTCCAAAAAAATTACCCAGCCCATTTTGTGGTAGAATGCTGAGACCTGAGACCAGTGCAACTGTTGTAATATATAAACATGACTCTTTTTCAGGTAGCATCTAAGATGCCAGTCTTAGCAGCCTCATTTAAAAAACTATTTATATTCACAAAAGTCTATAATAGCATTTTTATTGTGTACGCCTGTGATTTGGGTGCGTTTTTTTTCCATTGCCAGTTTCTTATTATTGTACAACCCTGACTTCGGCCCCAGATGATAATGAAAACAGAAAGGCTTTTTTTAAAAGGAGATGACTGCTTTCCACGTCCTTTAGTGTGCGTGTGCTCTGCTGCCTGAAGGGATGGTTTCACGTGTAAACTGTCCGCTCCTGACTCTCTCAGAACTCAAGTTCGCATCCTGGCAGCACTGACTCAGTCTTTCATTCTTCTGCAGAGAATAAATTGAACACCAGGCTATTCAGTGTGTGGGTGTCTTCCAGTGAGACCTTGAAATCCAAAGCCTCTTTGGGCCACTGGGACATTGGGGTTCTTGTCCTGCTGTCTCTGCTCTGGGTTCTAGGACCAGGCCTGGTGACCATGTCACACACTCATCTTGGAAGAGAGCTGCTGATCTGGGCCTTTCTTCCCTCAGCTCCTGCTGTTTCTTTGTTTCTGAGATGTGACCTGCTGCTTTCACCCCTTAAACCTCCAGCGCATTAAAAAATCAAGCAACAAAACATTTTCCCTCCGATTCAAAGTGCGACAAGTACAAGCTTGTTATCTGTGGTCCATTGTTATGAATACCTCAGCAACTCTCAGGCCATGCGGATGGTTGACTTGCAGTTAGGGGCTTGTGTTTCACAGCGGCTTTGAATGTATTCTTCCCCCGGCTGTTACATCATACAAGCGTTTCTTTATCATCTATCTCTCCGATTGAGTATAGGCTCCACCAGGGAGGGGACTTGGTTTTGTTCCTTGCTCCTTGGGCTTAGAACAATGTCTGGCACAAATTAGATTTTCAACAAAAATGTGTTGAATACATGAATGAGTTCTTTGTATGTTGAGGGGGGAAAAAAACCTCTTTGTTGTTTTTCGCCAGGTGTTTGGCTGTGCCTGAAAAGCACAGCTGACCAGGTGGAGCAGTTACATAGAGTAGGTACTCGACAGTTATTTATTCAGTGGCCGATGATTTGGGAACTTGAGGGTCAGGACCTGTGTCTGCCTTATCTGTTTTCCCCACGGCCCCCTGCCCCCTGCTGACTCCCAAAGCTTTTGTTTTTGTTGTGGAATAAAGAATTTACTAACAGTGAATTTAGACTGCCCCGTGGTGCCAGGGAGGAGGTGCACTTGACTGCGCAGAAGTAGCTACAAGAAGACCAAGTGTGCAAATCCCAGTCCAAAGGCTATGTGGAAGTGAAACCACTTTCAGAATCTTATTTTTTTAATTTGGCATTGGTGCCAGCATGTGCACTGTTTTAGAAAGTACCTGTGACTTCCCTCTTAAAGTGCTTCCATAATGTAAGCCACGTCCCCCAACTCTCAGCCTTCGGAAGAGCTGGGACGTCAGAGGGCCTGCACAGAGAAAGTACGTCCTAAACGAGGGCCGGCTCTATTGATTATTTAATTAACTGTTCTCTTTAGATATAGTTATGAAGAACTCAGTCCTGTAATCGGTTAGCTTTCTAATTGGGATTCAACTGTGGTTCAACGAATTCTCTTTCTCTTGAATTTCAAATATAGTTAGGAGATTCCGTCTGGCTACCTTTTTTTTCCCTACTAGCTTGTCATCAAAATGCAGGTCAGAAACACAGAAGACCAGCTTCTATTGAAGAGTAGCATCAACGCATTAAAAGGTACCCTGGTGGCCTTCAAGACTTAATGCATCTTTTTAAAATAGCTAATTTATACAGTGGGCTACTCCAGCTCACCCTGGCGTGCTGGCTCACATTATACAGAGAAGTAGCTGGAACACACGTATAATAGGTGATGGTGGGGCTTAGTTATGACCTTATTTTCACTGATAAAGAAATATCTCGTAATTTACTGGTAGCAATGTCTGTCTTTTATCTTCCCCTGGACTCATGAGGACACAAGTCACATCCACCCAGCCTTCTGTGTGTATGACAAGGAAACTCGGGCAGCCAATCATCACAAAGGCGACCCATTCATTTGCATTCAGAAATCCTGTTGGCTAAAAAGCAGTAAAAGTGTTTGGGCCTTTTTTTTTCCCACCCCACTCTATAAAAAGTGGCTCACTCTGGTAAAATATAGACCTTCGCTCATTTCACAGAGCTGCTGTGAAAATCACATTTTGGCAGTGGAAAGTGGAACTTAGGCTTGAGGAACCGATGTGTCTATATAATATCTGTACGTTTCTTAGATGGCCATGGGTGCTTTGTCAATGCTTTTTGTGTTCCAAACACTCGAATTTACTATGGCGTGGGTCTTGATTTTTAAAGTATAGTCGAGGATTTGTAAAGTGCGAGACTCCAGAATGAGGTGATAAGGGGGACAAGAGGACTGGCGTTGCAGAGTGGTGGCACTAACGAAGGATTAAATTTGACTCACGTGCCGGTTAAGCAAAAACACTGTGCTCTTTTTCCCAAGTAACCTTGCCCTTTCTATGCCCATCTCAGAGTCCTGGTTGCCCACGTCTATTTCTGCCCTGTGCCTTGTTCTTTGAGCCCTGATTTTGGCCACAGAGGCCAACTGGGGACCAAGTGACTGAGGCAGGGCCTTGGAACACCGAGCAGATTCTAGAAGATCCAAAGTTGCTTGAGGAAAATGAAGAGAAAGTGTCAAGGAGGTGGTGATGGTAGGGGAGGAGGAGGCAGAACGTTCCCATGTTGCTGGAGGCTAGTTCCCCTGCTGGGGCATACATGCACTGAGAAGCCTAGATGTTTGTTTTCAAAGCAGGAGCTGTATCTTCCTTTATGCTCTGCCCTGTGCTAAGTAAAACGTTGGCGCTGGATAAATGTTAGTAACAGCAGCCATGATGACAAAGGCAATAATAATGTGGTAACCCCACTTCCTGTACGCCAAGGGGGTTTAAGGGGTATAACCCTTTCTCATGATTGATGCTAATGTATCCAGGGGCAGGTTCTTTGTCCAGCAGACCCCCAATCTCCTGGTATTTTTCCTGTTCTTCCATCTGCTTGGAAAGCCTCTGGGGAGGTAGGCAGGAGGTTCCAGAGACAGGGCTTCCTGAATATTCATCTTCAGGATAATCACTCTGATGATGAGCGAATGTCTCTTGCTTGTCCATCTGCCAATCAGACCCCTCTGTCCTCCGAGATCCTTTAAAGAAATAATAGTGAGACCTTCATTTTAATGATTCTCTTTTTTCCTCCCACTTCAGGGTCCTGTGTTTTAAATAAGCTACATCAGCGTTTTCCTTACTGTCTTGCTCATAATTAAGGACAGTGGGGGGTATCCTTTGGTCTTAGTTTCTTATAATTTTAATTACATCGATCTTGGCTTAAAACAGAACCACTCGAGAGCTGAGGAGACACGGATTTTCTGGTTTCCATGAGGATTTTTTCCCCTCCCATACCTCATGGAAGATGACATAGCTGTGAGAACACCATTCTCAGAGCACCAAGTCAAACTAGGCTTGCCTCACCCAGGATGAAGGACAAGAAGCACTGGCGGGGACTCCAGCTGCTGCAGAAGAGAGCCCTATGTCCTCAGGAGGCCTGATGTTTCGCCACAGAAAGCAGTTACTATGGTGAGGGTCCAGATTTAGGGTGGCATCTCTAAATGTCTAAATGGTGGCTGTCTCTAAAGATGAACAATGTACTGGTTGCTCTTCCCTGCCCACCATGGTCTCTGGCCTGGTCATGCTTAGAAGGACACTCATCATGTTATTTCCCCTCCAACTCCTCTTCCTTCTAGATCCTGGTCTAGCATTGCCTTCTTGGTGTACTATCACACTGTGCTTCCTGGGGCCCATGTGATGTAGCGGTAAAAGGATATGAGCATTGGAGGCCAGGACCTCCAACCCTAGCTTGGCCAATTCCTGCTGCTATTGTCCTTGGGCAAATGATTTACCCTTTGAGCTTATGGCTTCTTCTTGGCAGGGTGGTTGGAAAGGATGGACGTGGTAATGATGCAAAATGCATAGTGCTTCTTGGCGTGATGTACCCGTAACCGAAAATTGTTGTTGTAGAGTCGATTCGGACTTACAGCGACCCTATAGGACAGGGTAGAACTGCCCCATAGGGTTTCTAGGGAGTGGCTGGTGGATTTGAACTGCTGACCTTATGGTTAGCAACTGAGTTCTTAACCACTGTGCAACCAGGGCTCCTGGCATGAGTTAAAAAAAAAAAAAGTTGCCATTGAGTCTATTCCAACTCACAGTGACCCTATACGACAGAGTAGAACTGCCCCATAGGGTTTCCAAGGAGCAGCTGCTGGATTCAAACTGCCAACCTTTTGGTTAGCTGCTGAGCTCTTAGCCTCTGTACCAACAGGGTATGAGGTAGGTTCTCCATAAATGTCTGTTGCCCCTTTCCTTTGCAGGACAGAGATGGGTGAGTACCTGGGAGGGTGAGCAGATAAATCATTTCAGTATACGAAGGGCTGAATAACAGTAATTCCTGAACACACACACACACACACACACACACACACACACACAATGTTTATTTTGTCCTCGCTGCCTGTCTTTACCCCATCCTTTTCTCACGACCTTGTTCCACTGTCTCCTCCTGCATAAGGTTACCTTGATTATTTTCAGCAGCCTATATGGATCCTTCTGAACTCTGCATTCCTTTTGTATTTTTTGTCTCCACCACACAACTTAACATTTCATTATAAAACCATCATGTTTGTATATTAAAATCTCCTCTCTCTAAAACGGTAAGTTTCTTGGGAAGGGACTAAGCATGATTCTTTTTCCTGTGTCCTTTGCAGCATCAAGCACATTGCCAGGCATGCAGTAAATGTTTAATAATTGATTATTAAGTGTAGTGTCCCCCATGCATCTGTCAGTTTGTTGTACTGTGGGGGCTTGCGTGTTGCTGTGATGCTGGAAGCTATGCTACCGGTATTATGCAATTATACATACAATCGGGGTGCACTGATAATTACTGGTGATTGGAATGTGAAGCTTGGAAACAAAGAAGAAGGATTGGTAGTTGGAAAATATGGCCTCAGTGATAGAAATGATGCCAGAGATCGCATGGTAGAATTTTGAAAGTCCAAGAACTTCTTCACTGCAAATACCTTTTTTCATCAACATAAATGGCAACTATACACATGGACCTTGCCAGATGGAATACACAGGAATCAAACTGACTACATGTGTAGAAAGAGAGGATGGAAAAGCTCAGTATCATCAGTCAGAACAAGACCAGGGCCTGACCTTGGAACAAACCATCAATTGCTCATATGCAAGTCCAAGTTGAAATTGAAGAAAATTAGAACAAG
This sequence comes from Elephas maximus indicus, assembly GCF_024166365.1. Lineage (NCBI taxonomy): Eukaryota > Metazoa > Chordata > Mammalia > Proboscidea > Elephantidae > Elephas > Elephas maximus. Next base: position 56,406,228 of record NC_064831.1, on the reverse strand, counting down.
TCCGTCAGAGCCAAATTATGACCTTGAGTATATCCCGCCTGAATTTAGAGACCATCTCAAGAATAGGTTTGACATGTTGAACACTAATGACCAAAGACCAGGCGAATTGTGGAATGACATCAAGGACATCATACATGAAGAAAGGAAGGGGACATTGAAAAGACAAGAAAGAAAGAAAAGACCAAAATAGATGTCAGAAGAGACTCTGAAACTTGCTCTTGAACATTGAACCGCTAAAGCAAAACGAAGAAATGATGAAGTAAAAGAACCGAACAGAAGATTTCAAAGGGCAGCTTGAGAAGACAAAGTATTATGATACGTGCAAAGAGCTGGAGATGGAAAACCAAAAGGGAAGAACACACTCAGCATTTCTTAAGCTGAAAGAACTGAAGAAAAAATTCAAGCTTCAAATTGCAGTAGTGAAGGATTCTATGTGGAAAATATTAGATGACACAGGAAGCATCAAAAGAAGATGGAAGGAACACACAGAGTCATTATACCAAAAAGAATTGGCCGATGTTCAGCCATTTCAAGAGGTAGCATATGGTCAGGAACCGATGGTACTGAAGGAAGAAGTCCAAGCTGCACTGAAGACACTTGCAAAAAACAAGGCTCCAGGAATTGATGGAATACCAACTGAGATGTTTGAACAAACAGATGCAGTGCTGAAAGTGCTCACTTGCCTATGTCAAGAAATTTGGAAGACAGCTGCCTGGCCAACGAACTGGAAGAGATCCATATCTATGCCTATTCCCAAGAAAGGTAATCCAACCGAATGTGGAAATTATTGAGCAATATCATTAATATCATAAGCAAGTAAAATTTTGCTGAAGATCATTCAAAAGCGGCTGCAGCAGTATATCGACAGGGAACTGCCAGAAATTCAGGCTGGATTCAGAAGAGGACATGGAACCAGGGATATCATTGCTGATGTCAGATGGATCCTGGCTGAAAGCAGAGACTACCAGAAGGATGTTTACTTGTATTAACTATGCAAAGGCATTCGACTGTGTGGATCATAACAAACTATGGATAACTTTTCTAAGAATGGGAATTCCAGAACACTTAAGATACTGTGTGATTTAAAGTCAGGAAAGGTGTGCTTCAGGGTTATATCCTTTCACCATACCTATTCAATCTGTATGCTGAGCAAATAATCCAAGAAGGTGGGCTATATGAAGAAGAACGGGGCATCAGGATTGGAGGAAGACTCATTAACAACCTGCATTATGCAGATGACACAACCTTGCTTGGTGAAAGTGAAGAGGACTTGAAGCACTTACTGATGAAGATCAAAGACCACAGCCTTCAGTATGGATTACACCTCAACATAAAGTAAACAAAAATCCTCACAGCTGGACTGGACCAATAAGCAACATCATGATAAATGGGGAGAAGACTGAAGTTGTCAAGGATTTCATTTTACTTGTATCCACGACAAATGCCCGTGGAAGCAGCAGTCAAGAAATAAAAAGACACATTGCATTGGGCAAATCTGCTGCAAAAGACCTCTTTAAAGTGTTGAAAAGCAGAGATGTCACCTTGAAGACTAAGGTGCTGGTGACCCAGGCCATGGTATTATCAGTTGCCTCATATGCATGTGAAAGCTGGACAATGAATAAGGAAGACAGAAGAATTGACACCTTTGAATTGGGGTGTGGGCGAAGAACATTGACTATACCATGGACTGCCAAAAGGATGAACAGATCTGTCTTGGAAGAATTATAGCCAGAATGCTCCTTAGAAGCAAGGATGGCGAGACTGCATCTTACATACTTTGGACATGTTGTCAGGAAGAATCAGGTCCTGGAGAAGGATATCATGGTTGGTAAAGTAAAGGGTCGGTGAAAAAGAGGAAGACCCTCAACGAAATGGATTGACACAGTGGCTGCAACAATGGGCTCAAGCATAATAACAATTGTGAGCATGGTACAGGACTGGGTAGTGTTTCATTCCATTGTACACAGGGTTGTTGTGAGTTGGAACTGACTTAACGACACCTAACAACCACAACAACAAGCATAGTGTCATGTCATCACAAGGGACCAATCCCTGGAGAAGGACGTCATGCTTGCTAAAGCAGAGGGTCAGTGAAAAAGAGGAAGACCCTCAATGAAATGGACTGACACAGTTGCTGTGACAGTGGGTTCAAACACAGTAACGATTCTGAGGGTGGCACAGGACTGGGCAGTGTGTTGTTCTGTTGTACATGGTATTGGTATGAGTCAGAACCAACTCAATGGCACCTAACAACAACAAGGGTAGTGCCGCTATTGGTCCTCCCTGAGGGCGGAGACTATATTTTATATGTTGTCTTGTATCTCCACAGCATTTTGCTCAGTCCTAAGCCCTGGTGGCACAGTCGTTAAGAGCTTGGTTGCTAACCAAAAGGTCAGCAGTTCAAATCCACCAGCCACTCTTTGGAAACCCTTTGGGGTGGTTCTACTCTGTCCTACAGGGTCTCTATGAATTAAAATTGACTCAACAGCAGAGTTTTTTTTTTTTTTCTTAATCACCTAGAGGGTCCCTGGTGGTACAAGTGGTTTGTGCTTGACTACTAGCCTAAAGGTTGCTGGTTTGAACCCACTCAGTGGCACTGCAGAAGAAAGGCCTGGTGATCTACTTCTGTAAGATTACAGCCAAGGCCACCATATGGAGCACTTCTACTCCATAACACATGGGGTCACATAAGTCAGAATCAACTCAGTGGCAATAGGTTTGGTTTTGGTTTTTAAGCACCCAGATATTCCTTGGTACTCAACAAATGTTTGTTAGATTCTCAGTGGTTTGGCAGTTATGATGTAGTTTGGCAGCTATGTGGTACTATAATCACCTCTGTAATGAGATCTGATATAATGTAATCATCTCCATGATGAGATCTGTTATGATCAGCCAATCAGTTGAAAGGGAGTTTCCTTGGGGGTGTGGCCTATATCCAGTACAGTCCAATGTAGGTGGACTTTCTGGCAAAACTCCTTGGCTCTGGGTCCTGCAGTTGACTCCTGTTCATTTGACCTCTGGTTCTTGGGACTTGAGCTAGCAGCTTACTTGCTGATCTTGGGATTTGTCAGCCTTCTCAGCTGTGAGCCAGAGACCTGCTGTTTCAACCTAGGGTTTGCCAGCCCCTGCAGGTACACAAGTCAGGAGAAGCTTCCAGTCTGAGCCACGGACTTGGGACTTTGCAGCCTCTACAACTGTGTGAGCCATTTCCTTGATATAAATCTCCCTCTCTATATATTTATATGCCTCATTGGTTTTGCTTCTCTAGAGAACCCAGCCTAAGACACCTGGGTAGTAAAAACTGAGTCTACAAAAAGTTCTAAAATGTCTGGGATTTGGGGAAGACAGGTCTTTCTTTGTAACAGCTTGTTAGTCACGCTCTGGTGGGGCAGAAAGAACCCAGGGAGCCTGGAGACCTGGCTCTGGTCTTGACTGGACCACTGATCTGATATCACCTGGTAGGCCAGGCCTGGAACTAGGTGGCCCTCCAGCTTTCAGCAGGAAAAATAAAGCAAGTTCCTTCTTGACTCAGGAGCCCTTTGACAACTTTTCTGCCTCTCAGCGGCCCTATTGACAGCTCCCAGTTGCTTCTGATAGGTTTGATCTTGGTCCATAGTCTTTAAATAGACAAAACGTCCAAAGGAGCTGATTTGCATTGGACTGAAAGTCGTTCGGGCTGCTGCAAGAATATGAAATGAGGCCTCAGGAGAGGGGAAAGTGGTTATTTTTCAATCATCCACAGGTTGGAGGCAGCGGGGGGCTGCTCATCCTGGAGTTGCCCTGGGAAGGTGACCCCCTGTGCCCTGTAAGCATGACTGGGAACTTCGGATGGATCCTGCTTTCAGGGCTGCTCTCTGCCCTTTCCCCTGACTTGACCGAAGGCTCCTTGCTCTGCCTTTCCAGACCTGCATGTGTGCACAGTCCTCGCTACATATCCTCCAGGGCCCTGGCTGATGGAGGTCCTGAGGCTGGTGGCTTACATGTTCTCTGACCTCAGGAGCTTGCCTCCAAGTGTCCACTTAACACAGCGGAGGCTGCAGGAACCCTGAGATGTAGCCTTGTGTAGTTGTTAGCTGTTATTCAGTCAACCCTAAGTCATGGCAACCCAATCCACAGTAGAATAAAATGCTGCCTGATCCAGCACCATCCCCATGGTCAGTTGTGGATTGGACCATTGTGATCCATAGGGATTTCATTGGCTGATTTTTGGAAGTCGATGGCCAGGCCTTTCTTCTGAACCTGCTTTTGTCTGGAAGCTGTGCTGAAACCTGTTCAGCATCATGGCAACATGCAAGCCTCTACTGACAGAGAAGTGGTGGCTGCTCATGAAGTGCATTGACTGGGAATCGAACCTGGGTCTCCTGCATGGATGGTGAGAATTCTACCACTGAACTACCAATGCCTCATATGTAACTTTGTAGGCTGGGTTAAAAACAACAATAACAACAAAAACCACACAGCAAAGTCACCGTCCAAAATTGTGACCCATCCTGTTGTAGTGGCGACATACATGGGTGGCCTTAAACACACGGAACTAGGGGCCGGGTTTCTCTTCAGCCCAGCCTGATATCTTTCAGCCTTTGATTGCACTGCTCTGACAGTGAGGGCAGGGATCCCTCCCAGCAAGCGTGGTGAAAGTCCCGGGGCTGTCATGGAGCCGTCCTGGGGGGGGCTCCCCAAGTGCACAGCCCACACGCCTTCATTAGTTCACAACACGCTGTCCACCAGGGAGCCAGACAAGCAGCATTATTATTATCATCAATCACCCAACAGGAGAAACTGAGGCAGCTGAGGGAGGGGAGGGCTTCCCGGGCTGGCTCATCCAATGGAAGAGGGAGGAAAAGGAGGCTGCAGCAGTGAAGGCCCTGGCCTGGCTCCCTCTGCCAGGGCCTCAGAGGTGAAGAGGCGAAGTGACAGAGCCTGCTGGAGCCGAATTTCAAACCAGGCACCCCACCGCGGCCATTCACTTTTTTGGGTCCCTAAAAAACTGGTTTTTTGGGTAAACTGAATATATATTGATTCAATTTGCATGTTCTGGGTTAGTGGAAGGCAACAAGGTTTAAAAGAGGTCAGCCCATTACTCAGCGTTATTAATGATGTTGTCGGCTGTTAAAATCTCAAAAAACTAGGAAACTAATAAATTTTACATATTGAAAAATTACAGATGGATCAGGCAAATGGATAAATTCTTAAAAGTATTTAATATCTGTTAAGAGGACAGAATGATAAATTCAATATTGAAAACCAATATCAGATTCACAATTACAGGCCATTTATCATAAGCAGCTGCACGGACAGCATCTCATCGCGGGAAGCCCGGTGTGATTCACAAGCAGAGACCCGGAACAAGTCCCTAGGAAAAGAGAACTAAATCTGCTTTACATATTGAAACTTATTTCCACTTCCTATCTTTATTGCCAACAATAATGTTAGCTTTTAAGAAGAAATTGTTACACATTAAATTCATACATAATGAGCCCAATTGAGTCAAAAACTTCCCTAAAAAGAGCTTTAAATTATTCCAAATTGGGTTATTAGCTTTAACTCTAACTCCTCTGAGAGGGCCCAGCAATCTTATAGAAAGTCTCAGCACTTAACCAGACAATTGGCTTCCTAGACTGCGCCCCAAACTTCTGCATTTGTTCTAGATTCTTCTCCCTACCACCCTGGAGAACTGACAATACCAGGCTAAAGGCCAAACACGATGTTTGACAAATGTGCTAATTGGGATCCTATTTATATTTTTGATGTTCAGATGAATTAGTCTTCTGTCTTTGAATATAGGATGGTTCAGTGGTAGAACTCTCACTTCTGTGAAGGAGACCTGGGTTTGATTCCTGGCCAATGTACCTCAAGCTCAGCTACCACCTGTCTTTCAGTGGAGGCTTGTGTTTTGCTATGACACTGAATGGGCTTCATCTGAGCTTCCAGATTAAGGCAGAACAGGAAGAAAGGCCTGGCAATCTACTTCCAAAAATCAGCCAATGAAAACCCTATGGATCACAAGGGTCCAATCTGCAGCCAATCATGGGGATGGTGTAGGACCAAGCCATGTTTTATTCCATTGTGCATGGGGCCGCCATGATTCAGGGCAGCTAACAACAACAACAATGAGTTGTTGAATTTGGGCCCTTGCATGTCCCCGCCAGAGTGCCAGCTCAGTCAATGTTTTGATCTCCAGACAACTAGGGTCAAGAGGTGGGGAGCTGATTTGACTGTGACCACCCTCACTGCCAGGCTGACTCTGCTAATAGAAACATACTCAAGGTACAGGTTGTGTCTTAGGCTCCCAGGGCTGCCAAAACAAAATACCACAAAGTGGGAGGCTTTCAAGAACAAACATTTGTTTCCTCGCCATTCTAGAGGCTACAAGTCTGAATTCAGGGCATTGGCATGCTATGGGCATTCTCTGTAGGCTCTAGGGGAAAATCCTTCCCTGTCTTTTCCAGTTTCTGTACTCCCAGGTGTTTCTCAGTGTTTCCTTGGCTCATAGAGGGACCCTCACACGCTGTCTTCCCCCAGTGTGTGCCTCCCTGTCTGTTCTCCCCTTTTATAAAACACCACTCAGAAGGAATTGGGATTAAGGCCCACCCTAACAACTTCAAAGAAAGACCCTATTTTCCCAAACCAAATCACATTCACAGGTACAGAGGTTAGGACTTCAGCATATCTTTTTGGGGTATACACTTTAATCCATAACAGATGGATTTCTTTTAACTATTTTTTTTTTTCTAATTCCAAAAATGAGATACCCAAATATAGAATATTTGGAATGTGTAGGGGAAGAAATCACCTCTAACCCCACCACAGAGAACATCGCTGATTACATTCCGGCATGGTTTTCTTTTTCTTTCATTCTGTTTGCTGTGCACATTTTCCTTCACATAATTGAGCTTACATTATATATATGTGTATAACCCACCGGCGGGCGTTGAGTCGATTCCGACTCATAGCGACCCCATAGGGTTTCTAAGGCTGTTAATCTCTAAGAACCAGGCTGCCGCATCGTTTTCCCCTGGAGCTGCGCCAACCTTTAGGTCGGTAGTGATTGAAAATGGCTTGGGCCACCCAGGGAGTATATATATATATATATATAATTTTCAATCCTATATAATCATAATTTTAATAGTGATAAATTATTCCATTGTTTTATAATTAACCCTTTTCCTAATATTTGGACACTTAAGTTACTTTCAACTTTTCTCTATTATAAACAACATTGCAATCATCTTTGTGCACATCTTTGGGTGAATTTCTGATGATTTTTTAAAATTTGTTCCCAATAATCTCATTACTGGATTAAAGAGTATGAACGTTTTGAGGCTTTTGAGATATACTAACACTAAAAAGAGAATTCTGTACAAACCCCTAGTTCCTGAATTTGCTACTTGTTTGGTACATCTGCCTAGTGGGTAAGATCGTGGGCTGTGGAGTCAGACACATCTTCGTTCAAGTTCCAGGTCTGCTGCAGACTAGCTGGGAGACTTATCCACCCAGCCTCAATTGTCTCATCTGTAAAATGGGGGTCATGATACCTACGTCTCACAGGGTCATTGTGAAGATAAAATGTGAAAATGTACCTCAGATGCTTACCACAGTATTTGCCTGACACAGAGTAAACGCTCCATAAAAGGTCTTTAGCCAATTTTTTGTGGCAGAGTATTATAACACATGCCCTCCTAACATGTATAATATGTACATAAAGGCATCATATAATTTAAAAATATTTAAGCTTTACTAATAGTCTCTATGATCTCCAGAACAAAATTCTACCTTGTTACGCAATGTCTTTCCACATTAGAGTCCAGCCCACCTTCCCAATCTTTTTTTCTCCCTTTCCCCTGTAGTCACGTTTTGCTCCACCAGCCTATGACCTGTCACCATCATGAGTGTGCCACCCTGAGCCTCCTATCACCATGTCCATGCCACTCCCCTCTCTCTAGCCTATCCTTTCCCTTCTTTTCACTATTTATCAAACTCCTACTCGTCCGCTTAGGCTTGGCTCAGGTGTCACCACCTCCATGAAGTCTTCCCTGATACCTCCATGACAAAAGCAATATGTTTGTCCTCTGTGCCCCCATAGCACCTTGAGTATGCCTGGGCTGCACCACTGCCAATGCTCTCAAGCGTTACTGTAGATAAGGTGTAATTCAGCCCCCCTCCCCCCCACTAAATTGGGAGCTATTTATTTAAAGGTCAAGATGATGACTTATTAAAAATCTTTGCTTTCTTTGGTGCCTACTACAGTGCCTGACACAATAGAAGGGCTGGTTAAAAGTTTGTTAAATGTAACATAGGTGGTGGGTATAATCAAAGAAATCCATAAAATGACATTCAGAGGCATTGAATTTCAACTGAATTGAAAGCCGATTGGGCTTTAATTCTTTATTTATCGTGGGATCTTAAATACAAATGCATTTTGTGCAATTGTGAAGTGATTTCTAAGCCTTGAAATATTTCGTGCTATTTGCAGAGCACTTCTAGGGAAATTACTGAGATTTAAAATGTGCAAGGACTTTCAGAGGACTCTGTCTAAACATACATCAAAATATCTCAGTGGGAGACTGGAGTACGTGTCCATTCTGTAGGTGGAGGCACTGGAGCCCAGGAGACACCACTGAATTCTTGGGACCCTGGATTTCCTGCCTAAACTTAAATCATATGGTTAAAGCTGGATGTTAAAACAGATTTCCTAGTGACTGTACCCACCAGTTAACTAGCCTGGTAAACTATCTGGGTCATATTTAATTGGTGACAAGCACTGTTATTATTATTTCTCTCTGGCTCACTGCTGGATCTCAGCACCTAGAACAGTGCTTGGCACATCGTAGGTAATCAATCAGTATTTGCCAAATGACCAAATGAATCAGCAATCACATCTGGAGTGACCCAATCTGCGTCCACCTGGGGTTGTTTAATTCCACTTGACAACTCTTTATAGAGTGCTTTCTATGTTCCAGACACCTTGCCAAGTTGCTGAGGGTACACAGAGGAATAGCATATGGTTCCAGCCTTCATGATGCTCAAAGTCCAGTGTGGGACGTAGACACAAGACAGACAGATAAATGCACTATCCTGTGGTTAGTGATCATAGAGGCCTATGCGTGTGGTGCCAGGGAACCCAGAGGAAGAGTGTTTGGGCCAACCTAGGAGCTTCGACGACGACTTTCGTGGGAGAAGATGCTTGATCTGAGTTGCGGGATGAGTAAGACTTAGGTTGAAGAAAGATGGAAGGGCGTTCCAAGCAGAGGAGACGTCACCAGCAAAGACAAAGGTATGACTTATCATTCTCTAATTTATCCATTGACTTACTATGTTCCAGCTGTTGTCCTGGGAAAGGGTATATGGTGGCAAATAGCAAGGTCCCTTCTCTCATAGAGCTTGTGTTCTAGTGGGTATAGGGTCCACAAGCCTTTCGCATCGCTGGAGGGCAAATTGCAGACAGGGGAGTGGTGGCAGATGAGGCTGGAGAGGAGGAGGACAGTTTGTTTTATGCATGGGAGTTGCGTTGAGTTGACACCTTAACTATTTCCACAAAGGATTTGAGGCACTTATTAAGAGTTAAGAATTTGCCAAATCAAACTACCACTGGGCAAGAATTCCCCAAGATCTCCTGGATGCTGTTGGGAAACTGTTAACAGTGCTGGAAAGAAGAGGATTTATTTCCAAGTGCACCCACAATCCACCCACCCATTCACGCAACATTAGACTTAGGCGCTGTCCAAGACACTAGAGATCATGAGGTGACTTTAAAGAAATTCACCACGCAATGCGGACAGGCGTATCTGTAAACAATAGTCCATTACAATGAGAAAAGACCTGATGGAGGTAGGTAAACAGGTAGGGTGCGGGGGCCAAGGAAGGCCTTGGTGAGCAGAGTTTGAAAGGATGAGGCTGGAGTTTGCTGAGCTCAGAAGAGGCTAGAAGGGCAGTTCAGGCACTGAGAACAATAGAAATAGAATAAAATCCAAAGAAAACTATGATGTACTCAGGAATGCAGGTAAGCTGGTATGACAGCCAGGTAAGATTTATAGGTTGCCAGATTATCAAAGGCGGGGAGAGGGGTGAAATGTTTAGAGGTAAAATTCCTCCAATTATCTGTTGCAAGTAAAATGAAAATTGCATCCAAGGAGGATAAATGACTACAGTGACTTGGGTCAGAAGCTACCTCCACCTAATGGCTTTGTTAGCATTACTCTTCTTTTTGCAGCGTATGCATTTAAATTTGCTTTGGGCCTCAGATCAAAGCAAATCAGAATATGGCAAAATCTGGACATGAGGTGAGTTATTTGATGGAGAATGCATTTACTTTCTTTTGTGAGTAAGCAGTTTGCATACTGCTGGGCTGCAGCCTGCTGTGGCATAAGGACGATTTCCAGTGATTTAACTTTGGCCCCTAACAAACCATATTTTATAATTACTTATTAGCTAGAGAGTATCAATAGTATAACCGTAACTTATGCACAATTCACACAGACGGATATGCTAAATTCATTCATTGAATCACAAATCCCCCAAGGATTTTCGCGAATCCACATGACGCCTCTGAAAGCTGTGTTTTGCACCCAATTCTCTTCTTTCTGTTAAAAAAAAAAAGACTTAGAAATTCATGTTGCTTGTCTCCAGTCCACAAAGCAGAGTTCCTTCTCTTGGACAAACTGGTCTTGGACAAAGTATTATCACATAAATTGCATCTAGGTCACCTTGTGCCTGCTGGGAGGACTAAGGGAAGAAGACATGAGGTGCATTTCATAGCGTCATATTTGGTCCTTTTTTGCGTTAAACATGGAGGAAGGGGACTAAGAGACTCAATCCAAGTTCTCCTGAAAAAGGCAGGGAAATTCAGTCTCTATACCATACTTCCTGGGACTGTGTAATAGTCTATGTTATAATAGAGGGGCATCATAATAAGTAATAGGATATTAATGTCATGCTGATAATCTATAATTTAAACAAACCTGTGAAAATGTAGAATGGTGAGATCTCCAACACTACCTTCTGAGAATGAGTCAGAAACTCAATTCAAAGCAATTGGCACTTCTGACGTTTATACACAAATAGATTTCTACCAATCTCATTTAATATTCAATCCATATTCAAAGTTATTAAATATTGAACATAACTTAATAAATACAACCCGGTTAATCATGACTTCGATTGGTGGTTGTGAGTTCATAAAAAGCTTGTGGAAAGAGTCACTCCACTTGGGCTTTCTTCTGATCCTCCCCCTCCCTCCCCTGGTTTTTCAGTGAGTGGAGGAATTGTATTATGTGTGTGTGCGGTGTTTTGGTTTGTGTTGGTGTGTACCCAGGTGTGTTGGGTTGTTATTTCCTAGTAGTTTGTATATTGGGCAGGATTGTTATGTGTGGGCATATTTGAACACAGGGCAGTGTGTCATTCAAGCAGAGGTAACACTTGTGAGTTACCTTGAGACTCTGGTTGCTCAATGGTTTCCTCTTTGTCCCTTGGAAACCCTACAGGGCAGTTCTACCCTGTGTCCTATAGGGCTGCTATGAGTCAGAATTGAACCAAAGGCAACAGGTTTGGTTTTTTGGTTTTTATACCTGTGATTATAAGCCCATTTGGGAATGGGTTTTCTTTGTTATGTAAATGAGGTGGTATTAGTGTAGGGTATGTCTTAAGTCAATCTCTTCTGATATATAAAAGAGCAGGTTAAGTGTAAGCAGGGAGAGATGGGGGGAAGTAGACGCCTAGCCAAAAGAAGAAAGCCGAGGAATAAGCTGAAAAAAGACAAGGACATTCCTCCAAAGCCAACAGAGACAGAAAGCCTTCTCCTAGAGCTGGCACCCTGAATTTGGACTTCTAACTTCCTAAACTGTGAGAAAATAATTTCTGTTTGTTAAAGCCACCCTCTCGTGGTATTTCTGTTATAGCAGCACTGGATGACCAAGTCAGGCGATATCCAAAGATAGCCTGCTCTCGTGTTGTGCAAGTGCAGAGCGGGCACCTGAGAGTGTGACTGCCTCCTTACTTTTTTTAATTATAGTAAAATTCATTTAACGTAGGTTAGCCATTCTAAAGTGAACAATTCAGTCGCATCTGGTACTTTCATGATGCTGCTATACAGCTACTACTCTTCTTGAGTTTTGTCTCTAGACCTCTTGCTTGCATTTCTTTAATCCCAGCAACTGCAGTGCCAGACACTAGAGTGTCAAGGAAAGAGCTTTGAAAGGCCTGAGTTCAAACTCTGTCATTTACTATAGGACCTTGGGTCAATTACCAGCTCGAACTCTCAGTTTACCCTTCTGTAAAAGGAGGATAGTAATGCCTGCTACAAAGAATTGTTGTGAGTTTTAAATGAGATCATGTGTGTATCTGATTAAGAAATTGCAGATGTTTTACTGTTTCTTTTAACAAGTTCAGGTCACATGCTAGGGTTTATAATAGATATGAAGGTAAATAAGACATGGTACTGACTCCAGATATCTTAGAGTCTGATGAGATAGACATTCTCATAACCACTCTAATGTGTAGGGGTTTCACTTGAGACCACTGAGTCAATTTTGACTCATAGTGACCCTATAGGACAGAGTAGAACTGCCCCATAGGGTTTCCGAGGAGCAGCTGGTGGATTCGAACTGCTGACCTTTTGGTTATCAGCTGAGCCCTTAACCACTGTACCACCAGGGCTCCTAAAAGACCCAACAAGCCCGGAAGTCTTTCTTTCACGCAACAAATGGCAGTTATCCCTGGTGTATGCTCTGTGGATGTTCCTCCCTGGGGCTCTGAGCCAGGGCTCTGCAGAAACGGGAAAGGGAAAAGGTGATTGATGCACCAGCAAGGAGAGGATGGAGAGGGAAGGATTCCCTGTACCCCTGCATCAAGCCCTGGACTCTCTATCCAATGTCCTGCCCTCCTGATAATTTATTTCTAAGAAGAAAGAAGCCCCCCTGCCACCTTGGTCACCAGAATTTTGGCCCCCTGACACCCTATCCCCCTAGACCTGGCTGAAGCATGCAGAAGGCAGAAACAGAGCGGAGTTTCAGATGCCATTTCACTGGAGAAGAAACGCGTGGGGCCCTGCAGAAAGGAAGATCAGAAAGGCCTTGGAAAGTAAATAGTGGCGGGAACATGGGCTGTGAAGTCAAATATGCTCGGGCTCCACTTACTTTCTGTGGGACCTTGACTCAGGTAATATTCTTTTCCCTGAACCTCGGTTTCCCTCTTTGTAAGATGAGGATAATAGCAGTGCCTGTCTTATTATTAGAGTCCCTGGGTGGCACAAATGGTTAATGTGCCTGGCTGCTAACTGAAAGGTTGGTGGTTTGAGTTCACCCACAGGTGCCTCGGAAGAAAGGTGTGGATATCCACTTCCAAAAAATCGGCCTTTGGAAACTCTATCGATGACAGTTCTACTCTGACAGAGGTGGGGTGGCCATGAGTTGGAACTGACTCAAAGGCAACTAAAAAAAAAAAAAACTCATTATTATCCCCATTTTACAGATGAGAAGAATGAGGCATATAGAGATTAAGTAACATAGCTAATGAGTCAAATAGCTAACGAGCGATGGAGCTAGAATTTGAACTCAGGCATCTGTTTCCAGAGCCCCTGCTCTCGATCATCTCACTCTACCCCTCTATTTTACTACTTTGTTGCCTCGTTAGAGTGTGAGCTTTGTGAGAACAGGGTTGATGTCTCACAACAGTGGGTTTCGGCCTCAGATAATGCTCTTAGATGAGTAGACTGGTCTTAGATGTTATCATAAGTTCCAAAATAAATATTACAGCTGGGTTAGACATGCTGGGTATATACATAGCCATTGGATGTACGAAGCAGTACCTCCCAAAAGTAGGCTGTCAGTGACTAGCAAATGAGTGACCGATCATGGGCTCCAACGTGACCCCAAGCTGACCCTCAGAGATGTTTGCTAAAAGTGTTCCTGGCTCTGTTGGGACATGTGTCCTTGGAGGCCTGCCATCTGGGTGGGAAGGTGCATTGGCTTTATAGATCCTTGTGGCTTTTTAGGGTATAGCAGGAAACCAGACATCCCTTGCTCAGCGTGGCGGTGGCCAGCAACCCTCAGACACACAACCCACTCCTGTCAGTGTGTGAGTGTGAGAGAGATGGGGAGGGGTTGCTCCCCATGTCTTTGCTTATTGAGATGGTGGGGGAGGTGGAGTGGAGGTGGAAAGGTTATCCAGGAAGACCCATGCCCGCCCTCAAACCTTCCAGAAGTGAAGATTGATAATTTTAAATCCACAGCTATCACAAAGAAGTAAGGGTGCGGCGCTTGCCAAGTGCTTCAGGGCATTGCTTGGTTTTATCATCACAGGGCTCACAGTCCTGTTATCATTCCCATTTTACTAATAGGAAAACTGAGGTTAGAGAGGTTAAGTGGCTGGAATACAAACCAGGAAGTTAGAACCCATGTTCTTAGCCTTCAGCAGCTATGATTCCCACAGGCTGCAGCACCTAGAGCTGGGAAACCCCTTAGAGAGCATCGGCCTCCTCATAGTGAGGCCAACAGCCTGATGCACGAGAGGGGCCACACAGCTGGTTAATGGTAGCCCTAAGATTTGACTGCAGAGCTGAGACTAGGATGAGGCAAGGAGAAGCCTAGGATGCAGAATTGAAGGCAATGCTTCCTCTCAGGGGCTGACCCTGACTTGTGTGACTACAACAGTGAGTGCCTCTTTAAATTTTGTGCCTCACTTGCCTCATCTTAGTCTTGGCCTTGAGTAGGTGCTTTCTCTGTGGTGTGAAGCCAGGCATGACTTTATTTTTTCAACTTGATGTCCCAGCGTGAAGAATTTGATGAGATATTATTTGATGGGAGTTTTGCCAACACCACAGCTGAATGGCAGGGGCTGGTCCTACTGTGTGGAGGGTTCTGCTTCTGGCTGGTACCATGGAAGAGACAGGACTGAAAGGGTACAAACTGTGGCTCCAAGGGAAGAATCTCACAGCAATTGGGGGTGAAATGAGGAGAGTCAAGGTTCTGTGTTGACAAAGCAGGGCTGCAGGGTGGGGTCCACGGGAACCCCAGATCCTCATCTTTCCTGGGAACCCTACTGGGCCCAAATGGGGAAGTGGCAGGAGATGCTTCTAGGGGTGGGGGGTGAGGTGGTAGATCATTAGCAGTTACCCAGGAGGGGTGGGTGCTCAAACACATGCAGACAGGCACTTCCCAAAGCCTCAGACAATAAAAAAAAAAAAATTATTTTTTCGCCTTATTTGGAAAAACAAACAAACAAAATCTTTCCCAGGGGTGTGTGCAGCCACTTTTCCCCAAATCTGGGCCTTCTGGCTCCTGTTTTAGTCCAAAGAGAAAAGGAGACAAGCCTCAAGAACAAAGCATCCCGCCACCACCCACATCCCTGGTAAGCAGGAGCACAGGGAGAAGTTCTGCATCTTTTGGAGACGGATGGGGGGCAGAAACGGTTCCCAATGCCAATCCCAAGCCTGAGTCTTCCAGGTCTCCTGGTCTTGGTCCCCCTCGGAGTGTTGTGGGCAGAGAGGTGGCCCAAGGTGCTGTCACCGGGGAGAAGGCTTCCTTCTGGTGGCCCTAGGAGCCTGGGGCACGGACTAGCAGAGAGACCGGAAGGCGTGGACCTACCTCTGGCTCCCTAGCATTTGCCCAGAGCGGTGGTGGTCTAGCCCCTGACGCTGGAGCTGACCTGGGCAGGGCAAGCCCCTCGCTCTCCTCACCCTGGGCCTCTGTCTCCTCGACTCACAGGCGGGGGTCAGCCGAGCTTGGGTCTAGGGGACTGACAATCTGAGTTGTTCTTTGCTTTCCTGACTTCCTTCCCCGTCCCAAAGGTTTCGTGAACCTCTGTCTCACTCCGGCTCTCAAACTCTGGTCCGTCCCTCTCTGTCCTTCGCCTGCTTCCAGGACGTCGCAGGTGCGCGCCTGGCCCCCCTCTACCCCAGGAGGGACTTCACCATCCGGAATGCCAAGAAGGAGGAGAAGTGCAGGCCAGTCTCCCCCAGGGAAGGAGAGGGGGAGAGAAACAGATGTGAAGACAGGAGAAGGGTAAAAGAAGGAGAGATGAAAAGAGAAAGGTGGAAAGAGGGTTAGAGAAAAGAGGGAGCAGAGAGAAAAGAGCAAAAGAACGAAAAGAGAGAAGAGAGGGAGGGAGCAGGAAGGTGAGAAGAGATGCTGGAAAAGGTTGAGTCAGAGAAAAAGGAACCCAAAAGAAAGCTGGAGACCGAAAGATGGGAAGGGAGAAAGAGAGAGGGCAGGGTCAGAAAGGAACCGAAGGGGGAGCAAGAGAAGGAGGAGGAGAGCGAAGGGAGGGAGAGGCGAGCAGGGAGGAGGTAGGCTGAGAGGGAAAGAGAGGGAGGGACCGAGGGACAAAGTGGGTGGGGGCTGGCTCAGCAGCAGGAACGCCGCGGCTCCAGCCGCCCGCCTTCTCGCTCACTCGCTCGCCTTGCCCGCCGCCGGCTCCCGGCTGCTCGCAGCTCCCGCTCCCGGCCCGGCGTCCCGGTGCGGCTCGGGCTCCGGAGGACAGGACTGCGCGACCGGCCGGCCAAGCCTGGGGTGGCCGCGGAAGCAGGTACGGTGGCAGGGTGGGACAGCAAGGACGAGGGGGCGCAGGGGTCCGGGGTGCGGGTCCTGAGGAGGGGGCTTTGCAGCCCCGGGACTAACTTTCCGCCGGCCCCGCGGATCCCGGCTGCCCTGCCAGGGTCGGGGCTGCGGAAGCCGAGTTTGGCGTGAGGAGGTGCTGAATGCGGGGGAAGGAGGACGCGCCAGGGTCCGGGCAGGACGTGGGGCGCCCCGGCGTGGCAGGCGCGGGCTCTCCGGCCGCGGTGGGGACGCAGCGCCCGCGTTGCCTCCACGTGCGGGGGAGGACCCGAGCGCAGCGGCGCGGCTGTCCCCGCGAGGCCTCCTGCCCGAGTCTGGGGACTCCCGCCCCCAGGTCGCGCCGGCTGCACTCACCGCACGGCGCTCTCCCTGACCGGGTCGGGACGCAGAGCCTGCGGGTGAGCCGGCCGGGAGAGTAGGCGGGTCCCCGGCGGTGGCCGGCCGTGCGCCTCACCACAGCCAAGCTCCAGCCGGTGCCTCGCGCGCTTTTGGTTTCTGGAGGCACTTTTGGATTTTGGAGGAACGTATGTCCCTTTCATTTCTTTCTCATTCTGCTGCCCCGGGTCTTTTCTGGGGAGTCTGGGACGCCGGCCAGCCCGGTGGGTTCCTTTCCCGACGTCCCTCCTGCCCCCCGCGGCGACCTCCACACCCGAAGTTAAAAGAGATGCGAGTCACTCTCTGTGCGCGCCTGGAGCGCGGCCCCGAAGTTCCCAACTTCTCCAGCCCAGCCTTGGGAGCCAGTGTTGGAGGTGGGCAGATGGATAATCATTGTGGTCGTTTGGAGCCGCCCAGCGCAGCCGCATTGGTTTATTACAAAATTGTAAGAAAAAATACGACTTAAAATGTGCAGAAGCGTTCCTCGCGGGCGTCCAGGTCCGTGAGCAAGCCGGAGCCATCATGGACCGGTAACTCGGGAGCGCGGAGGCTCCGCGTGCCATTCCCGAAGCCCCCGAGCCCGGCTGCTTTCTCTCGGACCTGAACTCCCGGGCTCCATCCCGTGGTAGCTGCGTCTCGGGATCTGTGCCCGTAAACCGGCTGCGAGGCTGGCCTGACTCGCTCCCGCGTGGTCATGCTCTCGAGAAAAATATTGCAAAGTGGGTTCGTTTCAAGATCGCCTCCTCCCGCCTCCCTCCACCTCCCCCCGCGAGCTGGTCTAACGGAGGGTCGGGCAGCTTGTGTGGTTTGGGCCCCCAGCCGCCTCAGCCGGTTCTGGCGAGGGTAGTCGTACGCGGCCATGCGCGCCCTGCCGGGGAAGCAGGGGTTAAGCCTGGGGCCAAGTGGCGGCGCGCGGCGGGCGTTCTGGGAGCACTGAGCCTGCTGGGGGCGCCGTTCCGCTCCCTCGTGGTGTCCCGGAGACCGAATTCGCCGGCCAGTGTGGCTTCTTCGGAGCGAGCCGAGCCCCGGCCTCGCAGCCCTCTTCGTTGGGGTGCACCTGGGTAGGTTCTCTTGAGAGGTTTAGCGCAGGTTTGGTGGGACCGAAAGCTGCGGGCTTTGCGGAGACGTTCCGTCCGCTGTGGGTCCTTGCGGGTTGGGAGGAGTCCCGAGGGCGTTGAACCTACCACACGCACCCCATCTTCAGCTCCTCTGGCGGGCTTTTCCCGGGTGTTCATCACGCACCACCTCTCTCTGTCGCTAAAATTCTGCCGCTAGAAATTCGAGGTCCCCGACTGCAGTCCCCACCTCCTCGCCCCATCTCACAGATCAGCAAACTGAGGCCCAGAGAAGTGAATAGTTAAGGGTGGAAGGGAACGTAAATCAGGCCTCCTGATTTAGAACTTTTTCCAGCATTCCACGCCGGGTTTACCATTTTCCTAGAGCTCCCCCGGTTACTCCGTGGCACACCCTTGACAAGCTCGAGGACTAGATGTGTGTGAGGTTGAAGGCAGAGAACTGGTCTCTGGAATCTCTGTTAGGTGCTGCGAGGCATCCTCTCCGAGGATAATTCACTCAGAGACGGTTTGTTGCATATTTATCCTGTGTCTGGGGGGCTGGGGGTAAACAGAATCCTCAGACCTCATCCCCATAGGGTGTAGCCCATGGGAAAGGAGAAACCATTGGGTTGTAACCAAGGAAGTGATTGCAGGCATTCTCAGGTAAATTGCTTCTGGGGAGGAGGAAGGGGCTGGATTAGGGATAGTCCCTGGAGAAGGTAGAGTTTGGATCAAGACTAAACCCACTGCCACTGAGCTGATTTGGACTCATAGAGACCTTATAGGACAGAGTAGAACTGCCCCATAGGGTTTCCAAGGAAGGAATTACAACTGCTGACCTTTTGGTCAGCAGCCGAGCTCTTAGCCACTGTGCCACTCCACCAGGGGTCCTTGGATGAGTATTGGGCGGATTTCCAGTTGGTGGTAGTTTTGGGGAGCAGGGTTGTGGGGACACAGGGCTTGAGTGCTAGGAGGGCAGCAGGAAAGTTCAAGATTTGTCAAACGGCTGATGGAAGGACAGCAGAGTCAGGGCCAAAGGGAATCTGGCCTTTGCTAGGGCAGCTCAAAGAGTCAGCTGCTCAGAATGCAAGCTCAGAACCTGGTCCTAGAGCTCTACTCCTTCTAAATCTAGGATGAGCAAATGACTGGGAAGTCAGCACCCTATGAGCCAAGGGTTGTGCCCTCAGCTGAGAAATAGTCAGGCTTTTGCTTCCCCTTTTCCCCCTCCTGATTGTTCCCTGGCGTTTCCTTTCTTAGCCCCTTCCCAACCATATCCTTTAGAATTTAGACACTTGATTGTTTGGGACCTACTGTGGGCACCAGGAATATTTAGTCAACAAGGAGTTCTTGAACTGCTGCTTGTGCAGGCACTGGTCTAGGCCCTGGAGAGGCAGAAATGACCAGACAGGCAGAACCCCTATCTTATAATGCTGACATTCTAGACTCTGTCCTCCACAGACTTAAAGTCCCTTTTCAGAGTGGAGGCAAATACACAAAAGATGCCCGATATGGGGCAATATAACAAAGAAAATCCTGAGTCCCTCCTCTAGTGAGTGGTTCAGGGTTTGCAGGTGAAAAAACCTGAAGCCGTTGGCTAAGGTGTGATTTGGAGATTCGGTGGACTTCCAGGACCCCAGCTCCTGGTCGCCAGGGGTAACCCACAGGCAGCTGCATTGATGACCTTAGATGTGGGAGGGAGCTGGTGAGTGTTGGTAACTATGATCTTGCTAGGTATCCATAGAGACTGGTGCCAGGTAACCATGTGCCTCTTAAATTCCAGCATCCATACCGGCTTGGTGAGCTCCGTAGTCCCATTGTGCAGATGGATAAACGGAGTCCTGCAGATTGGGATAGCTATGCAGAAAGAGAGGCCTAAGTAGTCCAGGTATTCCTGACTTCTGGTTCAATTTAAAATGGTGCTCTTTACTTCCTATTTTGTGGACCATGGGTTCTAAGACTTCAGTATGGAGGACTTAGTAAATCACAGATTGCTGGGCCCCACCTCCCAAGTTTCTGACTCACTGGGTCTGGAGCGGTCCCAGTAATGTGGTTCCCAGGTGAGGCTGATGCTCTTAGTCTAGGTACCAAACTTTGAGGACCACTGTGTAGATCAAGGAGCCCTGGTGGCCCAGTGGTTAAGTGCCACAGCTGCTAATCAAAAGGTCAGCAGTTCGAATCCACCAGCCCCTCCTTGGAAACCCTGTAGGGCAGCTCAACTCTGTGCTATAGGGTTGCTGTAAGTTGGAATTGCCTCCACGGCGATGGTTTTTTTTTTTTTTGGTTTTCGTGTAGACCAAAGGAAGGTGAGGTGAGCAGGTTTCTTGAGATGATGCAATGGGGGAGCCTGGAACAAAGGCGGTGAGCTAGCTCTGGAACTCCCGGGATTGCCTGTGTACACTCTTCTCCCCCCGCAGGAGGCCATAGAATTAAAAGAATATTTTCTCTTCATCAGCACACACAGAGAGAGAATATATTGCAATATAATTGGGGAATAAATACGTGGCCTGTGTTGGTGTAGACACCATGCCCCGCGGCTCTGTGGGGGTTTATTCTATCAGTGTTATAATTGAAAAGGTGTCATCCACCCTGAGAGCCCTTCATGAAACTTTCATGGCCTGGGTGGTCATTGTCCAGAAAGGCACGTCTTCTTCATTTAAAAGAAGGAATGGAAGAGACAGAAGAAGCCAGACAGTCAGAGAGATGGCCTCTCCTGCTAATGGGACTATCTGGGTTGCAGTGGACAGTAACTATGCAGTGTGTCCTTACGGGGAAAGACAATATCCAACAGCCAGTGTGGGCAGAGAGGAGGTGGAGGAAGTCCACAGTATAGGTTTACAGGCCCGTTTGTTGAGCAGTTCAAAATGTTTGGCAACTGTCCGTCTGTCTGTCTCACATTGTGTCTGATGTAAAGCTGTATCTCAGCCAGAAGAAAAAGAGTTTGTGTTTCAATTTAGCTAGCTGGGTCCATGCAACAGCACACTTTATCCCCAATGTGTTGATTAGACCCCAAAGAAAAGAACCATAAAAAAGTTGTTTTCCTAAATGGTGACATTTGTCATCTGGATTCTATTTGTCGATTATTTTACAGTTGAGAAAGAGGAAAAAAATCCGTGTTTTTGTAGTGAATAAAGCCGGCTGCAGTAATTATGCAGGCTCAACATGTCTGTTCTGGAGCAGGCAGTTGGAATTCAGCCTGACTCTCAAACATTTGGGTGAGATCTAATTGAGAAAGACATTTCAAAGAACAAATATTTAGGAATGCGGAGTTTTGCTGGTGGTCTCTCTTGCTCTCAGCACAGCATCTTGCTTTTAGCTTAATCCTCAGAGGTGGGGGAGGTGATGGGGAGGGATTGGTCAGTAATGTTGAGAAGAGAGTCCAGATGTGAGACTGAGACCTAGAGATAATCAGGGAAGACTAGTGAAGGGAAGAAAAGATGCCTCAGGGAATACATCTCTGGTAACCGGTCAGCAGGGGGTGAATCAATTAACCAAACAGCGACTGGACACTTATTGAATGCCCAACATTGGGGCAGGCACAATGAGGGCAGGAACCAGGACTTTTATTTATATAGCTCCCATAATGCTTAGCCCAGGTATCTGTAATGAGAAGAGCCCTGGATTGGAGTGGGTATCAGTCGGGGCTGCAAGTAACAGAAAATCTGAACACAACTGGCTGAAACAATGACAAACTTTGTATCTCCTTTAACAGGAGATCTGGGCCATGCCTTCCCCAAGATTGGTTTCTCAGTGGCTCAACAGCATCATCAAAGATCCAAATTCTTTTTGTCTTTCTTTGTTCTCAAGGTCACGAGATGGCTTCAACAGCTGCAGGTGTTACACCCTTGTAATAATGTCCAGGAGCTGAAAAGGCAGGAGGGAAGCCTTTCCCAGAAGCCCCTCAGCAGACTTTCCCTCTGTCTCATTGGCTAGAATTGTGAATCACATGGCCATACCTAAACCAATCACTGGCAAGGGACCACCACAATTGGTCTAGAATAATTTTTATTTGCATGTTGGGCCTCAGAGAGGAATAAAATCAGAGTGCTATTAGAAAGAAGAAAGAAATGACTAACAGAGCCTGCTACAGAGTTTAAGACCTGGGTTTGAATTCTCTGTGTACCCCTTTTTAGTTCTGTGACACTAGGCAAAGTATTTAACCTCTTTGTGCCTCTGTTTACTCATCTGTACAATGGGACTTATTGCAAAGATACATCTGAATCAGCTCAGTAATTATTTGAATATTTGATCTCTGACACCACAGAATTTATAATCTAGTGCAGGAGGCATGTGAGATCCAGGCTATCAAATACTCAGAGAACAAAACTAGAGAGTAAATAATTGTGATTGGAGATCAGCTATGTACGAGGAGTATGACGTCAGTGGGAGTCACAACAGTTAGGGAAGGCTTCTGGAGGAGATGGTTCATGTGTGGACTGGACTCCAGCATTCAGGTGTGGGTGGGTTATGAGCTCGTTCTGTCCACTTGCTTCCTCTTGCTTTTCCTTTCTCAGGCACGAAATGGGCCTGTGAGGCCAAGATGGGATCGTATCTCTGCAAACATGGCTGCTTTGCAATCTGTCCAAATATGGTCAATATTGACCAGCCAGCGTTCTGAGAGGCAGGCCACAGTGGCTCCTTTGCCAGTCGTAGACTCCTGGTTTTGACTCCTGGATGATCCATTAATTCCACCTCTAAGACCCCATTCAAGTTGCTGATTAGACATCATTATTTGGATGCCCGCTGCCATTGTAAAATCTCTGTGCCTAAAATGAGATTTAATGTCTCCCCATCTCTCGTGACATCTTCCTTCCAAGATGCTTTATTTTTGTTGACAACACATTTTCCCAGATGCTTGGGATCAAATCCTTGGCAGCATCTTTTGATGCCCCTCCCCCCTTTCCTCCACTTATGATATCCAAGCACCAACTCTCCTTTTGTCTTCAGGTCCTTCCCACCTCGTGTTGGGTGATGGCACTAGCCTCCTCAGGGCATAGTGCATAGGGGTGTATGGGGGCGTGTGTCTCCAGGAGCAGCCCATGGGGGCCCTGCAAATAGGAAAGTCTGTAAATTCTAGTGTGGAGGTGGCAGTGGGTCTGGAAGCCAGGGCTGCACCATGTTACTTGCTCAAGGTACCATTTCCTAGCCTCCCATCTCTATCCCCTTTAAGTCATCCTAAACATCTATTATAAATTGATATTTTTATCAATTCGTTGCCTGACCCTGTTGTCCATATTACTCAGTGGATGAAGCCCAAACTTGTCAAATAGAGATGCAAAACTCCACATCCGCCCGAGTCCTGTCTCCGCCTCTTACCTGCCACCCCTCACCACCACACTCCACTGCTTCAGATTTGGCTCTTCTCTGTGCCTAATCCACACTGCTCCTTCCTCCAAGACCAGTGTTAAAACTGCATGCTCATTAGTCCTGCCCTGACCACCGGCACCCACAGTGATCTCGAAGCATCTATCTTTCCTCTCCTGAACTTCTGCAGTAATTATTGCAGACACCACAAACTCAGCACTTAATAACGTGCTGCTGGTGCCATTGTTTAGCCTTTTGTTGGTACGGTCCTTGTGTCCCTGGTCTGAGACGGGGTGGGGTGTGTTGTGGATTCTTCCTTATGTCCAGTGTGTGGCCAGCAGGGACACAGCACCTCAATGAGTATTTATTGAATTAATAAATCCCAGGGACAGGATGGGGTAAATAAGTTTATTTAACTGAAAAGTCAGTTTCTTTGCACCCTTTTTCTGTTAACCTCCAGTAGGGGAAGGGACTAAACGTAATGAAAGCCCTGAGCAGCACGATTTGTACTTGACTACTAATGGTGCAAGACGGGGCAACGTTTCATTCTGTTGTGCACAGGGTTGCTTTGAGTCGGAACAGACTCGACAGCACCTAACAACAACAACAACAATTAATCTAAAAGTTTGGCTGTATGAACCCACCCGGTGGAGCCACAAAAGAAAGGCCTGGCAACCTGCTTCTGTAAAGACAATAGCCAAGAAAATCCTATGGAGCAGTTCTGCCCTGTAACACGTGGGGTCACCATGAGTCAGACTTGACTAGACTGCAATGGATTTGACTTGGTTTGGTTTTATAACCACCCTGTGAGGTTGGGATTATCAATGATTTTACAGATGAGGAGGTGGAAGCTGAATGAGGTTAAGTGGTTGCCAGTCTTTACTCAGCCAGCAGGGGGCAGAGTGAGGGTGGTTGGTGTTCCCTGAGTTCCCTTTCCTGTCTTTGTGAGGTTCTCCCCACCCTGCAGGTACCTAGTTCTTCCAGTCTCTTTCTCCCCATTAGTTGTGTCCTCCTCTCTCCTTTTATGTCCTGTCTCTGACAAACGTCATGCTCAGAATCCAGACAAGCCTCAGACCCTCTTCTGCCCCACCAGTGTGTTTGGTAGCTTTTTAAACTCTAATAATTACCATGACTCTTTCCTGAGGACCTTCTGCCTGGTAGGCTTGTGGCTGATGTTAATCACTCACCTTTTTCCCTTGACCATCTTTCCTGCCACCTCCAAGCCCAGGCCAGAGATCCCTTTTAGAGCATAAGACCTTCGGCTGCTGGAGTCAAACTGGGTCTCAGCCTAAAACCCAAACCCAGTGCCGTCAAGTCGATTCCGACTCATGGTCTCAGCCTGATTTTCTTAATTCCTCCTTTTCCCCATATGGCCCATCCACCCTCACCTGCTACCCCTTCTGCTCAGTGTCTCAAGTGTTTCATCTGTGGAGGGAAAATACTGATGAGCTATGAACAGGAGGGTGATCATGGACAGGAGGGTGATCATGGACAGGAGGGTGGTCATGGACGGGGGGTGGTCATGGACAGGGGGTGGTCATGGATGGGGGTGGTCATGGACAGGGAGTGGTCATGGACGGGGGTGATCATGGACAAGAGGGTAGTCATGGATGGGGGTGGTCATGGACAGCAGGGTGGTCATGGGCAGGGGGTTGGTCATGGACAAGAGGGTAGTCATGGACGGGGGGTGGTCGTGGACAGGGGGGCGGCCATGGATGGGGCATGGTCATGGATAGGGGGGTCGTCATGGACGGGGGGTGGTCATGGACAGCAGGGTGGTCATGGGCGGGGGTTAGTCATGAACAAGAGGGTGGTCATGGACAGGAGGGTGGTCTGTTTGAGGTCCCTACCAGCTCCAGGAGCTCTGACTGGCATTGAGGTTCTGTTCTCTGTGGATGTCCTCATCCATTCCTTCATTCATCCATTGTACGAATACTTACTGAACATTTGCTACATGCTCAGTATAGCAGAGAACAGAACAAAGTCCTTACCTTCACGGCGCTTGCATTACAGTGAGGGGGACAGATGGTAAAAAGCAAACATGTTACCTGTTATGATGGTTACAATGAAGAAAAATGAGCAGGGAAAGGGGTAGAGAGAGGTGGTGTGATGCTGCTGCTTCACACAGGGTGGTCAGGAAAGGCCTCCCTGATGCTGGCATCTAGCAGGGGCTGACTGGAAGAGGAGGAGGGGAGTCACAGGGCTGTCTGGGGGCAGGGAGAGACCGGGAAGAGGGAACAGTGAGTGCAAAGGCCCTGAGGTGAGATCTCACCTGGCCTGTCCAGGGATCAGCAAGAAGGTCAGTGGAGCACTGGAGAGAATGATAGGGCTTTGCTAGGAGGGAGGGTGACTGTCTTCAACCTCTTTGCTGTCTCAGAGACACTGTTGCCCTTCTCGCTGCTGTTACCACTGGCTAAGATGGCCACTTTCTTCCTCCTAGCTAGGCCCATGTGACCTTTGCAGCTTCTGGGGGGCTTCCATCTCGGCCATCCCTCATTGCTCCCCCTCTTCTTTGGGTTCCCACAACTCTCCTGTCTGCATCACACAGCTGAGCCCTTGGTTACAGGCTGGCCGATTTCTCTTCCCCTGGGCTCTGCCTGAGATCTCACCTCTGTAATGAGCTAAAGCCAGTTTCTTCCTCTCCCCTGGGCCCAGCACAGTGCTAGGCTCAGTGCCTCCCCACGCCCGATGGTGGAGTCAGAGGGGGGAAGAGGTGAGCTCTGCAGAGACCTGTGGCAGAACCTTCTTCCCACATTGCCCATTGTCCCTGCACAATAGACAGGAAATCTTTTATTCCCAGCATTCTTGGAGCATTTGAGCAAGGAGCCAGGGGTTGCCAGGAGTTGCCAGGAGTGAGGGGTGGGAGCCCACCTTGGCCCAGGACTCTGATGCAACTTGGGCTATGAGGGGGAGGAAGGAGGAGCTGGGATAAGGAGGAAGCTACTTCTTTATTGGCCTTTATCATCCAGACACTGAGGAATAAGATGTTTCAGGAGCAACTTAAAAAAAAAAAAAAACTTGCTGCTGTAGAGTGATTCCAACTCATGACGACTCCTTGTGTTACAGAGTAAAACTGCAACATTGGGTTTTCTAGGCTGTAATCTTTACAGGAGCAGTTTGCCAGGTCTTTCTTCCGTGGTGCTGCTGCATGGGTTTGAACCACGAACCTTTAGGTTAGCAACCCATTGCAAACTGCTTGTGCCACTAGGGACTTTTTTTCAGAAGTGAAGGAGGAAGGAATTCACCCAAGATTCTGGGGACCTTCCTGCCCTGAAAACAAGAATCCTGGGTGCAGAGGTCGACCTGTGAGTGCCTTTGGGCAGGTCGCTCACCTTTACCTATTGCAGTTTCTTGTCAGCCAAA
Organism: Elephas maximus indicus; assembly: GCF_024166365.1. NCBI lineage: Eukaryota > Metazoa > Chordata > Mammalia > Proboscidea > Elephantidae > Elephas > Elephas maximus. The sequence continues at coordinate 56,379,587 of NC_064831.1, read as the reverse complement.
TCTTTCCCCTCTGCATCCATTGTGGAAGAAAACGAAACAATAAAACTGATGTTTAGGGACCCCGGCTACTCCCCAGGTGGGTCTCTGCATTATCTTTTAGGTCAATGGTCTGCAAACTTGAGAAACATACAGCTGCTCCATTTTACAGGGGAAAAGCTTCCCACAGACCTCCAAAACTGTTTTAAATTGTTAATATAATCTTATTTATGTATATATAAACACAAAGCTAGGCAAAAACAACTTATGCTTATAACTTATCCAATCTTAACCCCCAAACAAAGTTTACAGATTAAATGCAAGCTACAAAGCCGATAACATTCAGCCCCTTGAATGTGAAGGTGGTATTGGCTTCTGAGGTCATCCCATTAAATCCCACATGGCCCCACCCAAGCAACCCTGTAATTCTAGCCAGAGCATTAACTCCTCCAGGCCACCGGGAGCGCTATCTCAGAACACACGACAGCAGTTCTCAAGCAGGGGTTCTCAAGCAGACCCTCTGTATGAATTCGTGTTGTGTTCTCATTTCAGTAAAGTCCCTGGGTGGTGCGAACGGGTAACGCGCTTGGATGCTAACCAGAAGGTTGGAGGTTTGAGTCTACCCAGATATACCTCAGAAGAAAGGCCTGGCAATCTGCTTCCCAAAATCAGCCATTGAAAAGCCTATGGAGCACAGTTCTACTCTGACACACATGGGGTCACCGACTTTGATGAGTTGAAGTTCTATGGGTCATTGGCAGCAACAGGATTCCACCCAGGTCTGCATGACTCCAAGGCCCATGAACTTCCCACTAGGCTTCACGGCCTCCCTCCCAACAGATCCTCAGCAGACTTCAGGATATTTTGGGTTATCAGACTACAAGGACTTTGAAGTAACTCAGGAACATCTAGATTCTTGAACTGGGCTCAGAGCTTTTTAGTGGAGCATTTAAGGCATACTATTTGGTACAGAAAAGAGGGTTGGGACCAGTAACAGGCAGAGGGTGAACCAAAACCAAACCCGTTGCCGTCGAGTCGATTCCGACCCACAGGGTTTCCAAGGAGCTGCTGGTGGATTTGAACTGCTGACTTCTTCTCGTTAGCATCTGAGCTCCTAACCACTGTGCCATCAGGGTTCCAACAAGCAGAGGGTAGAACTTAATAATGATCCTGAGGTGCTCAGAAGGCTTTAGAGGACATTGGGAAGGGGATAGACCTTCCCTGAGGGTGTCTGTAAGGGGAGGATGCTTTTAGTTGTGGGAGAGAAGCAGGCGTAACAACCTTTCTTAGGACTTCACAGTTTACTAAGCACTTTTTGGTGCATTTATTTTCTACTTGGTGTTTTACAACAACTTTGAAAGTAGGTTATCAATCCTCAGAAACGGGCTTAGCGAGTTCAAGTGACTTGCCAAATTCACACCCCAAACCTGGTACCTGCCTGCTTGAGTGACGGTGGCAGGTTTGGTTTCCCCTGTGGGATTTAATGGGATGACCTCAGAAGTGTCCTTCTGGAGCTGACTCTGCAGGTCAGGGCAGGAGTGACTGAGTCCTGTGTACCTGGGACCTTTCCTCAGAACAGAAATTATTTTAAACCCCCTCCTGCCCTTGCTACCTGCCCTTCCCCTGCCTAACCTGCCTGGTTTATCATCCAAGCTTAAAATAAATACAATAACTAAAAACACCCCAAAACTTTTTTATCCCTCAGAGAGTGAGCAACAATCTGCATATGCAAATAAACGGCATGCCAGTCCCCATGAATATTAATTTGGGAAGGGCGTCTGAGGCCCTAAAATACACTCAAAACCAACGATTTGACATTCTGTAATTCCTCAGGCTCACTCTGATAATCACGGCGTTATTATATTTTAAGGTTCCCCCTGGCTCCCAGCTGGCCTCGCTTCTGAAGCTCTTGAATTACCAGGTGGAGGGGAAGTGTCTCAGGCTGGAAGGTCTGAGGCCTGGGGGTGAGGGTTGCATCCTCAATCTGGTGCTGGGTCTGACCTTGAGCTGCCCCCTCACCTGGGTCCAGGTGTTAGCTCCTCTGGGATCCCAGCATTAGCAGTGAGTTCCCAAGACCAGGGGACACCTCTGGGGAACACAGAAAGGTGACTCTCAGTCTCAGGCTTCTGTCTGTGAGGGAGCCTGGAAGGTGGGAGACGGAAGGGGCCTTGGCCGTCAGCTCATCCTACCCCTCAGGGACAGACGAGGAAACTGAGGCCCTGAGAGGGTGGGTGAGTTACCCAAGGTGATGCAGGGAATTGATGGCAGGAAGTGAGAAAATAAATTCATTTTTTGCTCTGAAAAGCACATTTTTTTGTATGTCTGTGTGGGAGGGGGTTGGCAGGGTGGCATTTGAAGTTTGTATACTTTTGTACAAAGCTTCATTCTTCTATTTTGAACATTCGTTGAGAGACAGCTTGTATTTCATTTGGGTTGAAATAAATTATTTCTCTCTCCCCCAGTAGATCCCCAAATTAGGTGATAACCCATTGCCATCCAGTTGGTTCCGACTCGTAGCGACCATATAAGACAGAGTAGAGCCGCTCTGTAGGGTTTCCAGGGAGCAGCTGGTGGATTCCAACTGCTGACCTTTTGGTTAGCGGCTGAGCTCTTAACTACTGTCCCACCAGGGCAGGCCAAAATGAACGAGAGGTTGCATCTTTGAGCACGTTCCTCCTGAATCAAGGAATGGGTGGGACAGACAAGGGTGGGGGCATCTCTGAGGAAGTCAGACAGGGAGGACCTTGAGGTGGAAAAGAAGAGAATTGACAGTAGTTATTATGTCCCACTGTGTTGTTGCATGCCATCCAGTGGGTTCTAGCTCATAGCAACCCAATGTGACAGAGCAGAACTGTCTCACGGGTTTCCTAGGCTGTAATCTTTACAGGAGTGGATTGCCAGGCCTTTTTTCCCATGGAGCTGCTGGTGGGTTTGAACTAACGACCTTTCAATTAGCAGCCGAGCACTTGACCATTGTGCCACCAGGGCTATTTATCCCTGTATGCAGTGGGAGGGATTTGCCTGGGAGAGGGAATGCTGCAGCATGGAGGCGCAGTGAGAAGCTGGAGTCTCTTTCTTGCTGCTTGTTGGGCAAGTCAGTTCACCTGTGGGGGTCTTTTTCTCTGCCAGTAAATGTTGGCGTAGCTACTCCCACTTCGTAACATTGCTTTATGAAGATACGGTGAGGACATAAAGTTGCTATACCATGCCTGGCACAAAGTAGGTGTTCAGTAAATCGAGATTTCATTCTTTTCTGGATAGCTTTATCTCAGCGGCTGCCAGGGTCTGTATGCGTAAGTGTGTATCTGTGTTTGTATTTCCATGTGGGTCTCTGTTTGTGTTGGTGTGTTTCTGTGTGTATTTGTCTGTATCGGTGCCTCCTTTTATCCACGTGTTTGTGTCTGAGTGTGTGGTGGTGTGGACAGGTGTGCGAGTGAGTCTGTTTGTGTCTGTGTGTGTTGGGATGGGTAGTGTGCTTCGTGTCTGTGAGTGGCTATGTGTTTGTGTTTCCATGACTGCATGACTGTTGGTGTGTGTGTTTCTGTGAGTGCATGTGTGTTTGAATGTATGTGACTGTGTGTGTGTGTGTGTGTGTGTTGCAGGGCTGGTATGACCAGAATTGCTCAGTGGGGCTGGGAAGCTGTACAGCGCACAAAGAGCCCTGGAGAGTCCCCCACCCCACGTCCTTGGAGCCCTTCCTAATTGCCCTCCGTGTGGCGCTTCTTCCTACCTCCTCCTGGAGGCACACTGGGCTGGGAGGTGAGCCTGAGGAAGCCTCAGCCTGGCTGGCCTTGGTCCATTTGCGTTCGCGTTTGCATATCACTTGCATATCATTTGCATTGTCTACGCAGACTGCCTTCAGTTCTGCACTTTTCAGGATAAAATGTAGTTACCCCTCTTGAAGGTCATTGTATTAAGAATTTTCCTGCTTTTTCTCATATTATTTCTCGTCCTGACCACCTCCCAGAGTTGGAGGACTAGGGGAGGATGGAAGATCCAGGAACCTCTGCTTTCCCTCAGCCCCTCCCCCAGGTCCTCTTCCCTCCCCAGGCCTCCAGCGCGGGAGCAGCGGTGACAGGCTGGTTCAGTGGGGGGATCTCTGGGGCCCTGGGGGACCCACGGTAGCTGGTTCTGCTCAGAGCTCAAGATGGCCAGGCACAGCCAGGGGCAGACGGTCCAACTTGTGCCTCGTCGGGTGCTTTTCAAGTCCCCGCTGACTTATCCCTGCAGGAAGAAATGAAGGTACACCTTGGGTGTTTCAGTACCTCTACACCTGTCCCTGGCTGGGCGGGGCGGGGGGATACGGGGCCAGGGCTGGGCTTATGGGAAACAAAGGAGACAAAGGATGTCTGTTCCTTCCAAACACCTAATACATAATTAATGATACTTCTAATGCCATAGAAGACATCAACTCAAAAAGCTTTCCTGGCGGGGCGGGGCGGGGGGACTGAACCCAAATAGTACCTTCCTCATAGCCCGTCTCTGTGCTTGACATTGCCTCTTTAGAAGTAGACTGGCCGGCCGCTTCCTAGCTGCATGATTTTCAGCAAGTTATTTAACTTGTTCGAGGATCCATTTGCTCATCTGTAAAAGGGGGACAATAATAGTACTTAATATTAGTGATCGTACACAGGGTTTTTGTGAAGATGAAATGAGCAATTCAGCGGAAGGGCACATAGTGAAGACTCAGTCAATGTTAGCATCGCCAGTCCTCATGGGCCCCTTGATTTTATTTTATTTATTTTTTAAATGCAGTATCAAATTTAATCTAATTTATTATTAGAATTTTTTGTTTTTAAATTGTGACAGGTGAAAGCTTTACAGAGCAAATCAGTTTCTCATTAAGCGGTTAATACACAAATTGTTTTGTGACATTGGTTGCCAACTTTGCAACGTGTCAACACTCTCTCCTCCTCCACCCTGGTTTCCCTGTTTCCATTTGTCCAGTTTTCCCGTCCCTTCCTGACTTCTTGTCTTTGCTTTTGGGCTGGTGTGTCCCTTAGTCTCGTATACATGATTTAACCCAGAGGTGCCTTGGAAGAAAGGCCTGGCAATCTACTTAAAAAAAATCAGCCATCGAAAACCATAAGGAGCACAGTTCTAGTAGGACACACATAGAGTCACCATGAGTTGGAATCAACTTGACAGCAGCTGTTTGGTTAGAAGGGAGAGAGTTTATCTGACAGCTCCTGGGTCTCTCATGGGTCTGAGTTTTCCCCATGGGTTTAACTCCCCTGCACCTGGGTTGTATCACCTGGCCACTCTGGTTAGACACTGTAGAAGCCGCGTCTCATATCGTGTGGCATGGAGCCTCATCCGAGTCCAGGAGTAATGAGAGCAGCCAGTGCCTCCGTATGTCCAGTGTGTGGGATCTGGGCACCGGGCAGCTATGTCCTGTGGTGGGTGCATAGGGGAGGCAGAGGCAGCTGGTAGTGTTAGATGAGACCATGGCGGCAGTGTCCTGGCTCTCCATTGAGAAAGCAGCTGATGGCCTGGGAGGCAGGTGGGGCTGAGCAAATCCAGGAAGGCATATCAGTAGGGGGGCCTGATTCTACCACCATTAATCAATTAAGTAATCCACTATTGGGCCTTATGCTGGAGTCTGGACCTAACCCTGAGGACAATAGGGAGCCATCGGCAATTCTTGAGCAGATGAGAGACCCTCTTATTTGGAGAGGGTCCTTTTTCCGGTCTGTCTTTGCCCACGAAGAGTCAGCTGGCAACTGCTCCTGGAAGACCTGGTATTCCCAGCTTGGTTCTGGGGAATAGAAGAGGCTCAGAGCTCAGTTACCCTCAGCACTGGTGAGACTGGGTGCCTCTCATGAGTGGGTACCCCATACATGTCTTAGCCAGAGAGGAGATGTCCTTCCTGGATCAGGTATGGTGACGCAGAGCACGGGGTCAGGGACCAGACAACCTGCATCTGAACCCCAGCCCTGCCCCTTTAAAAACTGAGTGCAAGCAACTCAACCTCTACTTATTCATTGAGTACTTACTGAGCACCTACTGTGTGCTGGCCTTTTCCTAGCTGTCAGAGATACAGCAGTGAACCATACAAGACAAAAAGACAAAAATGCCTGCCCTGTGCTGCTTACATTCTAGCGAGGGAGCCAGACTAGAAACAAGACAAATTAGTAAACAAACCAACCCCATTGCTGTCGAGTCCATTCCAACTCATAGCGACCGCATAGGACAGAGTAGAACTGCCCCATAGGGTTTCCAGGGAGCGGCTGGTGAATTCGAACTGCTGACCTTTTGGTTAGCAGCCAAGCTGTCAAGCACTGCGCAAAGGATAGACTATATTCGAAGGTGGTAAGTGAAGTAGGGGAAAAAAAAACAGGAAAGGGGAAGAGGGAGTGACAGGGTGGGGGCGGGGTTGCAGTTTTAAATAAGGTGGTTAGGGAAGGTCTCAATGAAAAGGTGACATCTAAGTAATGGCCTGAGGGAGGTGAGGGAGTGAGTAATGCTGACGTCTAGGGGAAAGCTTTCTGTGCCTCAGTTTCCTCACCTGTACAAAGGGGTTATGATAGCACCTGCTGACAGGGCTTTCATGGAGGTTACACGAGCTAAGCCCCGTACAGCACTTAGACCTGGCCTGGCACACTGTTGATATTGTTATTGTCACCGTAGGAGCCTATCCCTGCTGCCTCAGGGCGTGCATCTGGGCTCCAGACTGCAGGGGTCTCGGTGCCCTCATCTGCCCAGGAGTGGGAGCGGCTCTCCTCCAGCCCTCCCCATCTCCTCATTAAAAAGGGACACACAGCCTGCAATTTCAGAAGTAACACATGCATTTTCTTTTTACTTGAGCATCTAACTCCCAGAGGGACTTGTGGAAGAGTCTTTAGCAAAATCCAGGTTTAGGCAGCAGCTCCAAGCGTTTCTCGGGAGCGTCTGGAGACTAGGGTGGTCAGGGCTGGAGTGGGTAGAGGGGCCACCCACCTGGAAAACCAGACCCCCAGCAGCCAGGGACACAGATACCTGCCCACTTCCCCCTTTCCTGGCCAGAAGACTGCCCAGCTCTCATCAGCAGGTGCCTGGAGTCCCTTCAGCAACTCGGACGCCATTATTTACTATCAGAGAGATTTTTGTGGCTGTGATTTACCACCGCTGAGAAGCCCTGGGACCTGAGTCCCAGTAGTCCTCAGTATAGATATTGCATCTAATCAATCCTCTATTACTATGCAAATACATCCTATAGGCTACTGATGTCTTTTGCTTTCAAACACTTAATACATAATTAATGATTACTTCTAAAGCCACAGAAGACACCCACCCAAAAAGCTTCCTGCTATAATTTATACCTACCCAGATAAAAAGATTGGTTTATGGGTTCACTTATCATTCAGAAGTGTGTTTCTCCGACCCTCCCTGGGAAAGGGTGGTAGCGTGGATGGGGCAGGAAGTCCTGAGTGGACAGCCTGCCTTCCAGACAGCATTGAGCAGGAAGATGGCTGCTCACAAGGAGGGTACTGTGTGCCGGCTTCTTCACGGATAGTCTCACTCAGTTCTCTTGAATCCCCCTGAGAAAGAGGTCCTCCTGTTATCCCATTCTACAGATGGCCAAAAAGAGGCCAGAGTGGTGAAACAGCTTGCCCAAGGTCATGCTTAGCCCTCTCTGGACGCTGGTGAACTACACAGGAGGGCTCGGAGGTCCAGGCTTTGACTGTGAGCCGTGCGATTTGGGCAAGTGACTTAGCTCTTCTGTCAGTTTCTTAATCTGTAGAATGGCAGCAGTAATTGCTACTGGGGAGGATTATTTGTGAATTAGAGATAATGGGTGTTGCACACATTAACCCGTTAAACCCTGTTGCTATCGAGTCGATTTTGACTCATAGACCCTATAGGACAGAGTGGAACTGCCCCATAGGGTTTTCAAGGAGTGTCTGGTGGATTCGAACTGCCACCCTTTTGATTAGCAGCCGTAGCCCTTAACCACTGCACCATCAGGGCTCCATGGCACACATTAGGCCCTAAAAACATGCCTGCTAATTCCATTCTTTGGAGGTGAAATGGTGAGAACCTCATTTTTGAGGGAATTGTCTTCACAGGTAGGTGGTCTTTTTCTGGGGCAGGAGTGTGATTTGGAAGGAGATGAGCTGCTGGGCTCCACTGCCATCAGGGAGCTCACCTCTCTGCCAGGTCAACCATGAGGAGGACGCCCCACAGCAGGGTCCACTCTGGGAGGCTCTTCGATGAAGCTTGAACAGCACCTCCTTTGATGAGTTGTGAGTTGAGCTAGTTTTAGGGATGAAGAAAACACGGTCCCTGTCTTTGAGGCACCACATTCAGTGGAGAGGAACAGATACTGTCAACGGTGAGATGAGACGCAGTAGAGCTCAGGACACAGGTCCCAGGACCCTGACAAACTGAGTAGTGCTGGGAAAAAGGGAAGGGGACCATGTGGGGGCACTTGGAGGGGCCTGAGAATCCTCACTGAGGTGAATTTTGGGGATGAGATGGGCAGTGGTGGCAGCAGTCCTGTCCTTCCCAGCTGCTCAGGTAGGCTGTTCAGGTGGGCTGCCTGTCTTGGCTCAGCCCTCTGCCGCTGCTCTCATGTGGAGGAAGTGGGCACAGTGCACTGCAGAGCTCCTTCCTGACTGGGGCAGACAGAGGAGCTGGAGGCTGAGGAGAGGCAGGAGGGAGCCTGGGCAGTTGGGGGTGGTGGGGAGGCCACCTGCAGACAGACATCAACCACAGTGGCCAGGTGGGTGGGGAGACTCACTGCGACCCCCTCCTGGGCCAAAGGACTGGGGTTTGAGGTATTTTCTTTCCCTCCCTCGAAGCCCTTCCCATTCCACCAAAGCCCCCAACTCTGCCATCATTCTTCCTCACCCCATCCACCTCCTGGTGCAGCCCAATAAGGCCCATGGACAGGCATCGACGGAAGGGACCAGGCAGCCCTGAGTTGTCTTTGCTGGTACCTCATGTCCTGATGTCTGAATGGTCTGAGGGCTGGGCCCCGACCTGGCCTGCACCCCCAGACTGAAGAGCTGCTTCTCCCTCTGGACCCCTCTGCCGTTTGTCTGTGACAGCCTCTGCGGCAGTCAGAGGACTCTTTCTAAAATGCAAACTGGACCATATCCCTGCCCTGTCGGAAACCCTTTAATGGTTCTCCATTGCCCTCAGGATGAAGTCAGAGCTCATTAGCACAGCAGTCAAGGCCCAGCCACCGTACTGTCCTCTCTCCATAATCCACCCTGTGCTTTATGCTGCGGTAACACCAGTCTGCTCCCAGTTCCCTCTCCCCCAGGACCCACATTGCTGCGTCACACCTCCAGTGCCTTTGCTGGTGCTATTTTCTAACCCGAAATGCCCTTCCTACCTTTCTTAGTCTGGCTGGCTCTTACTCATCCCGCACAATTCAGCCCAGACAGCACTTCTTCCAGGAAGTCTTCCCTGACTGTCCCCCCGGTCTCACCCCCCCATCGTTATGCTTCCAAGGCACAATGTGCTCATTACAGTCTTAGAGCTTCAAAACCCCAGCTAAAGCCCCAGGACAGGGGCCTGGTCAGACTCATCTTTAGGACAACCCCCCCAACCCCAGACTCTCCCTGGCACACAGTAGGACTAATGCATGCTGTCATACAGAATGGATAGTCCTTCCCTTGGTATGGAACCCTGATGCCTGCCTATGGTTCTCCCTGACCTGGGGTGAAGAGGGAGGCTTTGGCAGCCAGGTTTGGGGTGGGCTGCAAGATGCGGGTGCCTTGGCAGCCTTGAGACCTGTCCAGGATTCTGTTAGGAGGATGCAGGGTGTGCTGGAGTTTAGAGATGTCAGTGCTTCTGGCACCTGCAGGGTCTGGGGAGGGTTGAGGGTGAAGTGGTGTTGAGGTGCTCTCAGAGGCTTGAGAAATGAGGGGCAGACCCTGGGCAACTGGGACTCTGGGTGGATAAACTCATTTTAATACAAGGTTTCCATTTTCCTTTCCTGGTCATGTCTCTGGTTTTGTTATATATTTTGACATTTAAGTCACTTGAATCAGCTTCCAACTTTTTGTCCCCAACTTGATTTTTTCACCCGTGTGTAGCAAAAGGAATTTAAGAAAAAAGGAATCTTCAAAAAGTATGAGGCTCTGAAGCAGCGAGTTTTCCAGGAGGCAGTGGTGTCTTCCTTCTGCTTTGTGAGGGTTGGGGGCTGAGAGGTATGTAGTACAGCAGTGTGCCCCGGTTGTGGGGTGAGGAAAATGAGATGACATCACCGGATCTGAAGCTTGAAGATGGGAAGGGCAGAGAGGACCTGGTTCGGGGCCAGGAACTGCTCTGGGGTCCCCAGCAGAAGCTGTGTCCTTCTGGGTAATTTCCATCTTTAATTTCTCAGTGTTTTATGAACAGAGAGTAAATCAGGATCCAGCATCGACTGCTCCGTGTAAGGGATTAATAAACTGGAGATTTATGGGACAGCGGCAGAGGAAGGCGGTGGAAATGGAGAATGAAATGAGACGTGGTTCCCAAGGGACAAGGGCTGGCTCTGGATCTTTCTTCCATTGTGGGACGCCTGCTGAGAGCCCCTGCTGTGATCCTTGTCCTTCAGAGCTGAGTCAGGGTTGGGTGAACAGGCTGGGCCTGGGCCCTGGCCTGCGTCCTGTACCTAAGAACGAACCAGCTGGGCTCCAAGGCCAAGGGTACAGATCATCTCTAGGTCTTTCGATGGATACAGACTCTGAACTTGGACTCAAACAACCTATCTTTGAGTTTAGACCCAGAGAGATTGAGGTTTAAATTGTCTTTTAACTGTATCAGCTAGGCTGCAAGTTACAGAAAAGCATGACATCGTGGGCTTAAACCATAAGAACCCAGGCTCTTTCCACTTTTCTGGCTGCTCTCCTTAGCATGTTGGCTCATACTTGTGCTGGCTCCTCATAGTGCCACGATGGCTGCTGTAGTTCCAGTCATCACATTCAGAAATGACAATGTCCAGTGGAGAAGGGAGTGCGCATCTCTTACTGGGCCTCTCTCACACTTCCGTCCCCCCACCCCCGAACGTTTTGCCATTTTAACCAGTTTTAAGTATGTGGTTCAGTGGCATTAATAATATTCACAATATTGTGTGACCATCACCATATCTGTTTCCAAAACTTTTTCATCACTCCAAACAGAAACTCTGTATCCCTTATGTAAATACTCCCCATTTCGCCTGCCCTCAGCCCCTGTTAACCACTAATCTACTTTTGTCTCTGTGCATCTGCTTAGTCCAGATACTGCATATAAGTGGGATCATATAGTATTTGTCCTTTTGTAACTGACTTAGTTCACTTAGCAGAGTGTTTTCAAGGTTCATCCATGTCGTAGCATGTATCAGAACTTCATTTCTCTTCATGGTTGAGTAATATTTCATTGTATGGATACACCACATTTTGTTTATCCATTTATCTGTTGATGGACACTTGGGTTTATCTTAGGCTGGGTTCTTTAGAGAAGCAAAACCACTGAAGCATATATATATATATATATATTTATCTCAAGGAAATGGCTCACATGGTTGTGGAGGCTGATAAGTCCCAAATCTGTGTGTCAGGCATCAGGCTGGAGGTTTCCCCTGACCCATGTGGTTGCAGGGGCTGACAAACCCACAATCAGCAGGTTAGATGGTAGGCTGTTGACTCACGGGGCTGCAGAAGCTGGTGAATCCCACAGCTGGCAGGGCAGGTGGCAGGCAGCTGGCCCATAGGGCTATAGAAGTTGGTGAATTCCACAGCTGGCAGGGCAGGTGGCAGGCAGCTCGCCCACAGGGCTATAGAAGCTGGTGAATCCTACAGCTGGCAGGGCAGGTGGCAGGCAGCTGGCCCACAGGGCTATAGAAGCTGATGAATCTGAGAATCGGCAGGTCGTATGGCAGGCTCAAGTCCCAAGAACTGGAGGTGAGATGATGATCAGCTGGATGCAGGATCCAGAGCAAGCTCTGGCAGAGCACCTGTATATATTGGGTGCGGGCCACACCCCCAAGGAAACTTCCTTTTCAACTGATTGGCTGTTCACATCACATCACAAAGTGGGGAATGACTACATCAAATCACAAAATGGAGGATAATTATATCATTACATGACTGCTAAACTACATCCTTACATAACTGCCAAGCCATTGAGAATCATGGCCCAGTGAAGTTGACACACAGCCTTAAACATCACAGGCTATTTCTACCTTTCGAGACATCTCTTTTTTTTACAGCAAGGAAATTTTCTCCAGAAGCCATTCGACAGACTGTCCTTATATCTTATTGGCCAGAACCGAGCCACATACTTTTTCCTGAATCAATCGCTGGCATGCAAGAGGGATTACCATGTTTGGCTCAGACTAATGAAGATTCACTTCTTGGGTTATGCTTCCCTGAGTCATGTTGAAGAGGAGTGGGCACGAAAGTGGGGCACTCCAAGAACAAGGAAGGGGCATGGCTGCTGGGCAGACATTTACTGCAGTAACTTTGGGTAATTTATTTTAGCTCACTAAGCCTTAGTTTTCCCATCTGTAAAATGGGAATATATAGTGTTGTTGTGAGGATTAAATGAAATAATGCATGCTAAGTATTTGGTAGGATGCATGGAACATAAAAACCGAAACCAAACCAGCTGCTGTGGAGTCAATTCTGACTCATGGTGACCCCGTGTGTGTCAGCATGGAACTGTGATCCATTGGGTTTTCAGTAGCTGATTTTTCAGAAGTAGATCTCCAGGTCTTTCTTTCAAGGCACTTCTAGGTGGACTCGAAGCACTAACCTCTCGGTTAGTAGCAGAATGCTTGACCGTTTGCGCCACCCAGGGACTCCATGCATGGAACATAGTGCTAAGTTAGGTATTACTATTCATTACACCTGAGTGATCTACACACTGTTTAACCTCAGTGCTTTGTAAAATAGGGGTATTTTACGCCCATCTTTTTTAACACTAGAAAATGTGAGGTGTGTTATTGTAACATTATGGCATTCTTGTACGAGGATGTCCTTTATCACCACTCCTATTTAACATTGTGCTGGAAGTTCTAGCTACAGCAATAAGGCAAGAAAAAGAAACAAAGAGCATCCAAACTGATAAGGAAGAAATAAAGCTATCCCGCTTTGTGGGTAGTGTGATAGTATACATAAAAAAAAAAAAAAAGTATACATAGAAAACCTGAAAGACTGATAAGTAAACTACTGGAACTTATAGAAAGATTCAGCAGAGTGGCAGGATACAAGATAAACATACAAAAACCTACAGCATCTTCGTTATCAACGTGGGCTTTGGAGTCAGGCTAGGGTCCTCCACTCACCTGCAGTGTGAAATGAGTGAAGTTAGTTAGCCCTTCTGAACCTTAGTTTCCTCATCTGTAAAGTGATGATAGTATTACTCCTCTCAAGGTTGTTGGTGGGCTCAGTAAACAAGGCAGGTAAGTAAGACCTCTAGCTGGTGTAGGGATTGGCACACAGTAGGCCTTCAGAAAACTCCCTGCCCTTCCTTGCCTCTCCTGGGTGCTCATTTCGTTCGGAGCATGGCTCTCAGTGAGGAACAGAGTCCATTCCCTTGGAAGATGAAGCAGGCAAAGAAGGTCAAGATTCAAGCTCCCAAAGGACTGAAGTGTCAGTCAGGAAACAAGAGAAGCCCCGTGTTTTAGGGAGGGCCAATGGGATGAGACAAAGGGAAGGCCAAGCTCAGAGGACACGAGGTTGCCCAGAGCTGCCAGGGATGGAGAATGCTGAGTCTCTAACAGCACAGTTAGTTCCAGCTCCCACTCTCTGCCTTGACTGGGGCTGGTCCTGCTGCAGTAAAGGCCTCCCAATAGCAGGTGACTGTGACCAGGACTGGGGAGGGGGTATCAGGGGGGTGGATGGGGACAAAGGCAAACAGATAAGCCAGTGGGTCTGGGAAATTGCCGGGGTTGCCAGAAATGTCTCTACAGCCTGGGAGTCTTGGCATTACCAGGCTGGCTGCCCCTGGACTATTCTGGACACTCAAGACGTGCTGCTGGGTGCCTCAGTTTGCCCATCTGTAAAATGGGATGTAAAATAGAGCCTACTTCCTGGGTTATTGTGGGGATTGCAAGTGGGTAAACACCCAGCACAGGGCCTGGCACACAGTAAGTGAGGACTAATTGTTGTTTGAGGATAATAAACAGATGCATTTCCGCCTTTCACAAAGCAAATTGTGTTTTCTTTTTGATTTGCTTTTATACAGTCCAAGGCCTCACTACTGAGGGGGAGAAGGGCAGAGTGAAAGACGGAAAAACCCGTGCTTCATTAGTTATTAAGCATCAATATAGCTGTCCCAAGGGCCCATATGAACTACTGAAGGAGCTGGTGTGAGCACAGAAGGGTCCAGGGTAGAGGATTAGCAGGGAAGGCAGGGGAAGCTTGAATCAGCAGCTTGTTCATGGCTCAGGACAGAGCTGGAGCATCTGTTACTCAGGAATGTTCAGGAGCCACCTGTGTAGGAAAAACAGCCCTGCCCCCTCACCCCAATGCCTCGGAAGCTTTGTGGGGCCCTGATGTGACTGGGGAGCTGGAGGGCCCGGCCTGGGGAAGGCCTCCGGTGCCTTCTTGGTATGCTTGACAGCTCCCGTTCTGATCCAGCATTTTCTGGAGGCCTCATCACACTCCCTGAGAGTGTGCCAGGAGCCCTGGTGGTGTAGTGGTTAAGGACTCAGCTGCTAACCAAAAAGTTGATAGTTCGAATCCACTAGCTGCTCCTTGGAAGCGCTATGGGGGCAGTTCTACTCTGTCCTATACGGTCACTGTGAGTTGGAATTGACTCCATGGCAGTGGGTTTGCATTTTTTTTGGAGAGTGCCCCAACACCCTGGGGGAAATTTTCTTTGTCAGAGTTCTGCCACCGGGAGCAGCACAAGCACCTGGCAGGGCTCATGTGCCATTCACCCTTTCACATGGGTTTCATTTGGCTAGGGTACCGGTCTCTGGAAAGCCCTGTTCTAGGGGCTGGGGGTGCCTAAGAGGGCTCCCCTCTACCTATGGGTGTGGAGTCCCTGAGAAGTGCGAACAGTTAGTGCTGGGCTACTAACCGGAAGGTTGGAGGTTCCAGTCCACAGAGATGCCTCAGAAGAAAGGCCTGGCAATCTACTTCTGAAAAATCAGCCATTGAAAACCCTATGGAGCAGAGTTTCACTGTGGCACACATGGAGTCTCCATGAGTTGGAATCAACTTGACAGCAACTGGATTACTGGTACCTGTGTGTTTGATGCACCTGGGTGTTTCCCATCCTGTATCCCGGGGAGCGCTCGTTCTAGAGAATGCTTTGTGGTGAAAGGGTCCCATCATCAGCTGAGCCAGGGAAATACTGAGTGAGAGTCGTAGGAGTTGGTGTTCTGTTAAAAGGCTCTGAGAAGTCCTGCAGGTAACGGACTCCATTGCTTTGTTGAACCCAGCCCTCCCCCCGAAAAAAAACTCGTTGCAGTCAAGTTGATTCTGACGCATAGCAACCCTATAAGGCAGAGTAGAACTGCCCCATAGGGTTTCCAGGGAGTGACTGGTGAGTTCACACTGCCCATCTTTTGGTTAGTAGCTGAGCTCTTAACCACTACGTCACCAGGGCTCCACTGTTGGACCCCAGCGCTCCCTCAACTTACTTGACCATGGGACCCCATTATCTTCAGGATCCTTTTAACATCCCAAGGAAATGGTGTCTGTGGGATCCACTTTGGGCAACACTGATGTAGGGAAGAGAGCACTTGGTGAGAAGGGACAGTGCCTCTCTAGCCCAATTTCTGGGGGTCCACACAGACCGAGTGACCGTGGGCAAGCCAAACCTGCTCTTGGGGTTTCAGTTTTTTCATCCTTAAGAAAATACCAGCAATGATAACGCTTCTTACTTCACTTACATACTGGAGAATTTTTTTTAACTCTTTGTAATGGAAGATTTCAGACCCCAAAGTAGACTATAGCGAACCCCCATTTACACACATCACCTTCTCAGAAATTATCCACATTTTGCCTACCTTGTTTCATCTACCCGCTCCCAGTGGCATCACTAGGGGACTGTGGGGGGGGGGTGCAGACCACATTGGGTGACACTGTCAGAGGAGGTGACACCAAAATGACTATAAAAATTTTGTGCAGTGTTTCAGCACAGTTACTATTTTTTATAAAAATATGTCTGTAGTTATAACAATGAAAACACTTTTTGTAAGCTCAGCTTACGTATATCAATATATCTACAAGGCTAAAACTCTACGCTGATTTGCTTTTTGAACCTTCCAGTGTGCTCCGGTCAGGGTTGTCATGGTTACCTGATTCCAGTAACGCTTTGGATCACGTGCTTTCATCTGCACGCAGCACAAGCACGTGCCATTGTTTTCATTGCCGCCCGTGTTTTTATAGTCGCTGATTATGGCCTGGTACAGGAAGAGGTCCATGGTGGGGGGTGACACCATGAGTTACCATACTGGGGGCACCAACCCCATGACACCACTACCCTCCCTAATTTTTACAAGGATGGTTTTGAAGATGATATAAAATTAAGTCTGTGAAAGTGCGTTATAAACTTCAAAGTGCTATATAAATGTAAAACATCTATCATTCCTAAGATTAGGTTTATTATTTCTTTTTCCTAAAGTTCAAAGGGCTGCACAAATGCAAGGCATCTGTCATCATTATTATTATGCTTAGAATTTCTTATTACTCCCAGTCAAGTCACCACCAATGCTCAGTAATGGGGGTTATTATGGACCTCCGTTTGTAAGAAGCCAGTCCAGCACTTACGGGGTATACAGCTTATAACCCAGCCCTGCTGGCAAGGAGCTTACAGTCAAGTGGGGAGGTAAGACATACTCTCTGAAAAACAGCTTCACATTCCCTGGTGGCACCTGGGCAGTGCCAGATGGGGGAACAGGCAAAGATTCTATGGCAGTTCAGGGAAGGGAACAGAGGGAGGGTGGGGAATGTCTCTGTTGTTGTTGACAGTTGCCGTCGAGTTGATTCCAACTCATGGCAACCCCATGTGTGGGAAGTAGAACTGTCCTATAAGGTTTTCAAGGCTGTGACCTTTAGGTAGCAGGTTGCTAGGCTTGTCTTCTGAGGTGCCTCTGGGTGAGTTCAAATTGCCCGTGTTTCAGCTAGTTGAGCACTCAGCTGTTTGTGCCACCCAGGGACTCTGGAATGTCTCTACCTGAGGCTTTTTCCCATTGAAGAGTGTCTCCTCTGCCCAACTCGTTTGGAACTTGGCTAGGCCTGCAGGCAGCTGGAGGGATAAGATGCCCTTCCTGGGACACAGCCACCTAAGCACCCAGTGACTTGAGGGTTTTCTGCTGTAGTGCATGGAGTCTCCCTCAAGGAGGACAGACGCCAGGCCTTTGTGAATGGCACTAGTTTCCCAGTCTCGTAAGACATGAAGGTGTTGCCATTCGCCATCAGGATGGAAAGTATGTACCACTCACCTTTCTGTTAGAGCTTGGTGTCACCTCAACAGAAACAGAGCTTGGTACTAAAAAAACCCAACCCTGCTGAGGCCAGCTTATCGTCTGGTCGGTCCCCTACTTTTGATCACCTGGATTCCAGTTTCCCATCTTGGCCGGCTCCCTGTCTCTGACCTGGAGCCATTGACCTGACTGATGGCTGGCTACCTCTCCCTGCTCTCTGGCCTTGGGTGAAGGCCCCTCTTCCGTCCCTAGGCAGAGTCTCAGAGATTTGGAGTGTGCCACCTGGGGAGGGCCATGAACGTTGTCTTCTCTCTGAATTGCCTACGTGGAAGATGGAATTTCAATACCAGAGCGTAACTCGTGGGAGAATAAACAACTCTGTTGGCTGCCCATGCATTTGGCTCACATTATGCTTTTAAAACACATGAGCCAAGAGAAGGTTTCACATAAAACTGTGTATTCCCAATTTCTTTGGAATAATGAGAAGATCAGCAGCTCCAAGCCTGCATTCCTGCCTGGCAACAATCAAGGGAGCTGAATGGTGGCCTCCCCGTTCAGCTGGGGCCTGGGCTGTCCAGGCAGCCTTGGCCTACTAGAAGTCTTGGGCTCATTGTCCTTCCTGGCTGAGTACCCCACGATTGAGAGCACAGTTGTACTGATAAGCCTCAAGGCCAGATAACCCCAGGTTATTTCCGCTTCCTGTTGTTGTTTCTAATCGTGATGGTTTTCTTGTAATTCCTTGACCAAGAAAGTTTTTCTTGTTTTGTGGGCATATCCGGGTCCTGGCAGGAAAGAGATGAAAGTCTCACACTGGGTAATTTGATGAAAATGTACTAAAGGGACTGTTTATGAAGTGTGGGCAGAGGTTAGGAAAACCGGTGGAGGACATTGCAGTACCCTGGGCTAGCAACAGTGGGGAGCAGTTAGCACCCCTTGGCCTGAAGAGGTAAGGGGAAGTCACCTTTATCAGGACTTGGAGAGGTTGCTCTTTTGAAGGGGCTGCTGACAGATGATGTATGACCTCCATAAAGGGATGCTGCCAAGCTGTGGGTGACCCCGCTCACTCCCTCCTGCCCTGTAGTTTCCTGCCAGGGGCCCCATTGGCCGAGCCCCACTGGAAGCCAGAGATCAAGGAGCCTCTGATACAGTCATACGGGTCAGCTGGGCACAGAGCGAAGGAGATCTGGAAGAACGGATAGAAAATGTCCAGCACAGGCCACACAGAATAGGCCAGCAATCCCTGACTCCTCATCTTGCTTGTGGTAGTAGATGGTTCGTCCATGCAGGTAAACTGACCTGATAATGGGGAGCAGCTCCGTGTAGAGGGGGACCCATTACCGTCAAGTCGATTCCGACTCACGGCAACTCCTTGTGTTACAAAGTAGAACTGCTCCATAGGGTTTTCGTGGCTGTAATCTTAATGGAAGCAGGTGGCCAGGCCTTTCTTTCACCGCACCTCTGGCTAGGTTTGAATTGCCAACCTTTAGGTTAGCAGCCGATCAAAAACCACTGGCACCTCCGAGGCTCCTGTATGTATGTGGGAGGGGGCTGCTATTTCTGGGGGCTGAGGAGCTCCTCCCGTGCAGGCCTGCCTGGCTTGTCTCGTCTCCAGTGTGTATATGTGTGCGCATGAGCGGATGGACACCACCACTCCCAGGTACCCTGGAGCCCCCATCCCTGCTGCAGCTCCTCAGGTGCCTCCACAAGGCCCTCTAAAAGGAAACCTAGAGGAGGAGGAGGAGCGGGTCTGCTGTCCGTGGAGGGCACTTGTGGTGGAGGTGGGGGGCCGCACCTCCTTATCATATGCGAACACTCTCTATGTGCTGGGTCTTGTGAAGAGCATCCCTGCTGTGATACGATTTCAGAAGCTTCCTTACCCCAATTCCCTTCCCCACCTGCCTGCTTTGATTTTGAGATTCTGTGTAGTCCAGGATAATGTTAAAGCTTGAAGGACCTTCCAACCCCGTCATGTTGCAGAGAGGAGATTGAGGCCCTGAGAAAGGAAGTGACCAGCCCAAGGTCATGTGATCCAGGGCTAGAGCAGGAACAGAAACCTGGACATGCTCCTGGACAGGTGTTGCAGTGGGCGGAGTCTGGCAGGAAGATGGGGGAAGACCAAAGGAAGAGGGGGATCTGACGCATAAAGGGATCCACTGCCCAACCTGGCTAGGGTTGACCTTTCTCTGGGGGCTTCAGGCAGAATGGGGACAAAGACATAGAAGATGACAGCCATTTCAAGGCTGGGCCAGGTACGTCCCAATCAGCAGAACCATGACCGCAGTCTGTGGATTGACTTGGGGAGGAGGACGTTGTCTCTCCTCCCCTCTCCTCTCCGCTCCTTCCCTCTCTGCAGGGAGAGGCTGAGAAGCAGGAAAAGCTCAAAATGTGGGGCCACGAGGGGACAAGCAGGGTCCTGGGTGGGGGCAGGCATGGAGAAGTGGAAGGAAATCGCCTGGTGACGTGATCTAGGGCGTAAGTCATCTGACTCGCTGCACTTTTGATTTCATTGTACAGAATGGAGAAAATAATACCTCACAGGATTGCTGTAGGATTTATTATTATTAAAAAAAAACCCAGTGCATTCGAGTCAATTCCGACTCATAGTGACCCTATAGGACAGGGTAGAACTGCCCCATAGAGTTTCCAAGGAGCGCCTGGTGGATTCGAACTGCCGACCCTTTGGTTAGCAGCTGTAGCACTTAACCACTACACCACTGGGGTTTCCTTGTTATTACTATATGATATTAGTAATAATGACGAAGATAAAAGCTATTGTTTACTGTGGCAGGCCCTGGGTGCAGCAGTTTCCAAGCATATCTTCATGGCAACTCTGTGAGGACACTGAGGCCCGAGATGATGCAGCAAGTTAGTACAGTAGGGATTTGATGAGATAATGTAGGAAGGAGTTCCCATAAGCCAAGAAATCCCTGCATATTTTCTATTGACTTAGTAAAAGGTATTCCCACTGCCGCCGACGTTACTGTCCTCACCTTCTCCACAGGCTCTGGACATCCTTGGAGGCTTCTTCCCCAATGGGGCTTTCGCGGAGGTCTCTGTGGATGCTTTCCACCCCTCAGGCCGCCTCCCTGGGAATCCTGCCCAGGTGATCATTTCCTCAAGGAGGAAAGGAGCCTGGCAAATGGGAAAACAACCTTCTGACTTGACTGCTGGCCCCCTGCAATGTGTAATTCATCAGAGCCTGGAGCTCTGGAGGGTTGAAGGGCTTCCCCTGGGAATATGTGTGACTGTGTGTGTGCTTCTGCGCACGTGTGTGAAAGCAAAGGATGTGTGTGATTGTATGTGACTGCGTGTGCGAGTGTGTCAATGTACGTGTGTTCAAGTAAGTGGGCGTGAGTGGGGATGTGATAGTATATGTGTACGGAAGTGTGTGTATGAGCATGTGTGTGCACTTGTAAGCATGTGTGTGTGTGTGTGCATGCATGTGTCTGTGACCGAGTACATGTCTATAAGCTGTTTATGTAAATGTGTGTTTGAATGCATGTGACAATATGTGAATGTGTTTGTATGTGAGTATATGTATGTGTGATCATGTGAGTATGTATATGATAATGTGTGTGATTTTGTACAAGTGTGCATGTGTGAGTGTGTGTATGATAAAATGTATGTGTGAGACCATGTGTATATGTGTATGAGTGTGTGTGTGTGCTCGTATGTGAGTGTGGGCTTGTAAAGGCATACCTGTGTGAGAGTGTGTGTACACCGATGTGACCAGATCAGTCAAGCCCACTGGGTCCCGCCGCCAAAGGGAAGTCATTAGGGAAACATTTTAATTATCCAGCCCTAGTGGAGGAGCCTGGGGGGTACAGGGTGGCTGTCACCCACTGAACATTGGTCTCCAGCCTCCTCCCTGGGCTCCTAAGGCCATGTCACCCACTCAGCGGCTTCTTCAGTCGTCACCTTCCTGGGAGGGAGCTGGTTTTTTTTTTTTCCTTGTACTTTAGATGAAGGTTTATGGAACAAAATAGTTTCTCATTAAACAGTTAGTACACATTTTTTTATGACATTGGTTAACAACTTCACGACATGGCAACCCTCTCCTTTGTCAACTTTGAGTTCCCTATTACCAGCTTTCCTGTTCCCTCCTGCCATCTAGTCCTTGCACCTGGGCTGGTGTGCCCCTTTAGTCTCCTTTTGTTTTATGGGCCTGTCCAATCTTTGGCTGAAGGGTGAACCTCAGGAGTGACTTCATTGCTGAGCTGAAAGGGTGTCCAGGGGCCATAGACTCAGGGTTTCTCCAGTCTCTGTCAGGCCAGCAAGTGAGGGAGCTGGTTTTATTGCTACCCTGAGGCAAAATGGAGTGTGGCTGGTGGGCAGGCTTTCCCAAGAGCCTCTTCTTTTTGGGCAAGACTGCTGGCCAACTGCCTGATGGGAGATGGCCCCTGCAGGCTGGGTTTTGGAGCTGCTACCCAATGGACACTCAGTAGAGGTGCTGGGCTGCCAACAAGTGTGAATCCCTGCCAGGCCACTCGCCTCAGCTGGGACAGTGGTTGTCAGGACCAGGCCCTTCTGTCTGGCTGCTCCGCTGGGCCTGGGCCTCTCCTGCTGCTCACCCTCCTCCTTGTCTCAGGGTCCCAAGGATGGCCAGAACATGCTGCTGTGTTATTCTTGCACCCACATTCTCTGGCACTCAAGTGAGCAAAAGTCTTCCCCATGGGGAGGAGAAGGGCTGGCATGCTGAGGCTGAGGGGACAGAGGGCTGGGGAAGAAGGGTGCCACTCAAGGAGAAATGAGTACTTGGGGTGTTGCTTGAGATGAACACGAGCTTTGTAAGGGTTGCCTGGTACTAGACCGATTAATGAGATTCACTCCTCCATCTTGGGAAATGTTACAGCTAATCCTTGTATAGCCCTTACAGTATGTCAAGCACTTTCTATATATTAGTTTATTTCACCCATACAACAGCCCTATGAGGTGGATAATGTTATTATCCCTGTTTTGCAAGTGAGTAAACCAAGGCTCATGGAGGTGAAGTAACTTGCCCAAGGTCACCGAGCTGGTAACAGGAAGAGCTGGGATTTGACACTAAATGACCTGGTTCCAGAGATTATGGTTGTAACAGCTACACTATGTTACATCTCTGAGTAGCAAGATGTCTTGTTGTTGATTTGATTTTCCTTGTGCCAACTGATTCAGAAAACGAGAGCGGTCACTTGGGCATTCCTTCCTGGGCCACGCAGAGAGCTGACATCTTGAGGGGGGTTGTAGAGCTAGAAGAAGGATGCCTGGCACTCAACCAGCCTGAGGAGAAGGATGTCCAGGGGCTCAGGCAACTGGGCCTCAGTCCTTCTTTCCCCTGTGTACAACAGAAGAAAACACTGCGTAATTCTTTGTCATCCTCACTATCGTTATGCTTGAGCCCATTGTTGCAGCCACTGTGTTAGTCCATCTCATTGAGAATCCTCCTCTTTTTTGCTGACCCTTTACTCTACCAAGCATGATGTCCCTCTCCAGGGACTGGTCCCTTCTGGTCACGTGTCAAAAGTAGGTGAAACGAAGTCTTACCATCCTTGCTTCTAATGAGAATTCTGGCTGTGCTTCTTCCAAGGCAGATTTCTTCATTCTTCTGGCAACAAGCAAAGAAGTGTTTACTAAGTTTTTTTTTAATTAAAAAAAATTTTTTTGTAACAGCTCTATTGTGATTTGACTTTCATACCATACAATCATTCTGCTTAAAGTGGGTTTTTAGTATATTCACAGCATTGTATAGCCATCACCACAATCAATTTTAAGACATTTCCACCACCCAAAAAAGAAGCCCCCTACCCCTAAGTGGTCACCTCCATGTCTCCCTGCCCTAGCCTCTGACAACTACTATCTACTTTCTGTTGCTATAGATTTCACTAGTATGGACATTTCATGTAAGTGGAATCATAGAATCTGTGGTCTTTTGAGACTGGCTTTTTTGACTTAGCATAATGTTTTCAAGGTTCATCCATGTTGTAACATGAATCAGTACATTGTTCCTTTTTATTGCTAAGTACTATTCCATTTCTGGATATACCACATATTATTTATCCATTCATTAGCTGATAGACATTTGGATTGTTTCAAGTTTTTGGCTATTCTGAATAGTGCTGCTATGAAGTTCATGTACTTGTTTTTGTGTGGGTATATGCTTTCGTTTCTGTTGAGTGTGTACTTAAGAGTGGAATTGCTGGATCATGTGGTAAGTCTGTGTTTTAACCATTTAAGAAACTGCCCGACTGTTTTCTGAAGTGGCTACACCATTTTACAATCCCATTAGTAGGATATGAGGATTGTAATTTCTTCATATCCTTACCAACACTTGTTATTATCTGTCTTTTTATTTTAGCCATACCTCGTGGGTATCTCATTGTGGTATTGATTTGCATTCCCTTGATGGCTTATGATGTTGAACATCTTTTCATGTGCTTATTGGCCATTTGTGTATCTTTTTGGAAAAAATGTCTATTTTGATCTTTTCCCATTTTTTAATTGGGTTCCAAGAATATTTGTTGATAGAAAAAAAATGGATGAATGAGTCAGTGAGTGGGTGAGCCTACCTACCACATGCCAGGCACTGGGGATGCTAAAATGAACAAGACCCCAGTCCTAGCCCTCAGAGAGCTCACAGCCCAGTTTGAGAGACAAACACCCAATTGAGGAACCAGACAGGTGCAGGAAGTGCCTGAACAGCAGGTTCAGGGACTGTGGTTCAAGGAGAAGGAGATAGCAGTGGTGCTGTGTAGTTGAGGAGTAGGGAGCAGAAGAAGCTCATTGTTGTTGTTGTGTACTGTCCAGTTGATTCTGACTCTTAGTGACTCTATAGGACAGTGTAGAATTGCCCCATAGGGTTTCCAAGGCTGTAGTCTTTATGGGAGCAGATTGCCAGGTCTCTTCCCCCACAGAGTGGCTGGCGGGTTCCAACCACTGGCCTTTTTGTTAGCAGCTGAGCACTTAACCACTGTGCCACCAGGGATCCTTGAGGGGAAGTTCAGCCCAGGTTTAACTTTGCCGACAAAACCCTGCTTATCCTCAAGGCCTCCTAACAGAATTGCTGAAGCTGCTGTGGTACCGGGTGGGTCCTTTTATGTTTTAGTAATTATCCTGTCACCCACCAAAAATAATTTCATCCCTGGAAGAAGGAAGGTTCGGTGGTATTGAAAACTGCTGCTGAATACTTGCAAGCAGCCTAATTGGGATTCATAAATCCACTTTTTTAACAAGCACAATTAGGAATACTTATTGCAGGCCAGCTTGAGCAAAGCAGGGAAGTGCTGTTAGCCGGGACAGCTTTTATGTGGCTTTATTTAATGGGATAGAAGACTTGGTTTGATCCTGACATCTCAATTAGGTCACAAGACGAGCGAGTTTCTACTAAAAAGGGGAATTTTACCCCAAAGTTTAATTCTGAGGAGGCAGTTAAGCAGTGCTGTAATTGCATGTGAAGGTCTTGCTAGATTGTTCTTTGGGGGAAAATGGCAAATACCGTTAGCCTGGGAAAAGATAAGGGAGATCCCCCACAAATCAGACTGAGAATATGGACAGATTATGGGGAGGATTTTCTAGATGGTGCAAAAGGTTAACGTGCTCAGTTGCTAACTGAAAGGTTGGTGGGCAAATTACACCCAGAGGTGCCTTGGAAAAAAGGCCTGGTGATCTGAAAAATCAACTATTGAAAACCCTACGGAGCACAGTTCTGCTCTGACACAAACGGAGTCACCGTGAGTCAGGACTGACTCGACGGCAACTGGTGGTGGCGGTGGCGGAAGGCGGGTTGCTCTTTGTCCTCGCTCTCTCATCCTCTCTCTCTGCCAGCTATGTATTTGGCTGTGCCAAGTGCTGTGGGGAGGGAGGGGTGGTCTGGGTCTTCGAGGTCGAATTAAGCCTCATGATGGTTATGAAATCACGTGAGACCTGGAGGTGCCAAGGGGAACAGAGGGTAGGAACCACAGTTGTTGAGACCCATATGGCTGGAATAATTTGGAAAACTTTCAAGCAGGAGGCAGGACTGAGTGGAGGCTGGAAGGATGGGCAGGATTTCGGAGCATGGAAGGGAAGAGGAAGTGCTGGAATCACTGTGAGCCCTGATCCAGGCAGCCCTCTCCCAAGGATAGGTGCTGGGAGGAAGGCGAGCGGAGCTCTCTGCAGTAAGGGCGTGCTGCTGGGTTGGAACCTGTGCCAGGAGGGCTGGATGCGGGCCAGGAGGCCTGGGCACGAGTCCAGGATCTGCTGCTATCTCACTGTGGGATTTGAGGCAAGCGCCTTCCCCTCTCTGGATCTCAGCGTCCTCTGGAATGTTCACTGAGGGTTCTTCCAGCCTCGACACTGTGGGATATGGGCAAGAATATGGGTCAAGAGTTGGGTGAGCTGTGGGAGGGACCAAGAGGGTGAGGTTGGGGAGGGGTGGTAGGCAGAGATGCTCCAGTGAATTCCAAGGGTGAATACACATGACAGAATATGAAAGGGTTGAGCCTTTTAGGGGTGTAGAGTGGGAAGGAACATCCGAGAACCCTCATGTCCATGGGGCCAAGGCACTCCTGGGCCCAGTAAATTCAGGAAGACTCCATGGAGAAGGAAGGATTTCCAATCACTTCATGATAAAAATGACCAAATGCATGAATGAGAGAAGAGGGTGCATGATGAATTTTGTGCCCAGTGTAAAAAGGAAGGAGCCCTACGTTGTAGTCAGGCAGTCTTGGGTCTCATCTCCATTCTGCCCTTATTGGCTGTATTTCCTTGGGTAAGTTCCTTAGCCTTTCTGAACTGAGGTTTTTCATTTGCAAAATGGAGATTTATTAATATTTACATCACAATCTAGTTGTAAGAATCAAGTGAAAGAAAATAAGGTACCCTGTTTTTTTTTTTTTGCATACAAACAGTAGGTGGTTAATCCATGTTGGTTCCCTTCCTGCCTTCCAATTCTTCACCCACCTCCCCAACGTGCACCTCTTCCCATTTGGAAAAGTGGAATTTTATCCTGCTTCTAACCAGGGTCTTGTTGGGGTTTTAAGAAGGTATAATGCATTTGTCAGGAGCCCTGGTGGCTCAGTGTTTAAGCACTCAGCTGCTAACCAAAAGGCTTGTGATTCGAACCCGCCCGGTGGATCCGTGGGAGAAAAGACCTGGTAATCTGCTTCCGTAAAGATTGCAGCTTAGAAAACGCCATGGGCCAGTTCTACTCTGTCACATTGGGTCGCTGTGAGTTGAAAATCAACTTGGCACCTAGCAACAACAAGGCATTTGTGAAAAGTACTTTGTAAACTGTACTTTGCAACCATAAAGAAGTAACTCTTTTGCTTGCAAGACCATTTGGAATGGTACGTAGGGTAGTGATGGAAGAGATGGAAGGAAGGGATGGTAAATGGGATCTTAGCAGGGAAGAGTTATTAGCTGTACCCCACTAACCCTGAGGGCTGACTCGTGTGGGAGCCTTGCAGAGCTGTGAGGCTGTTAGACCCTGGCTGGGGTACAGAGAGGGTGTTGTTCCCATGGGGTTCTGAACTTCAGGTGCTGCCCAGCCCTAATGTGGACCCAGATGAGAACACCTGAAAGATCTGTATTCTAGAGAAATCAGGGTTCCCCGAGAGCCTTATTTGACCTTGAAGGGTGGAAGCAAATGCAAGGGCAGATCCAGAAAACAAAGTGGAGAAGTCGGGCTGGCCGGGGAAAAGGTGGGAACTAACACTGACTCAGCAACATCCATGTTCCAGTCATTGCTTCAGGTGCTCTTACATGTATCAGCTCACATACCCTCCGTGTGCCAGGTGTAGCGATTCCTTGTTTACGTGTGAGGAGCCTGAGGCTCAGAGAAGTGAAGTAACTTGCCCAAAGTTAGAGTTGGGAATCGGTGAAGCTGAAATGCTAACCTGAGTCTGTCTGACTCCAGAGCTTGCTGGGAGCCAACTTTGAACAGGAACATTTTTTTCTTTATATTTGTAAAAATTTACCCTCCCAATACTTAAAACATTTTTTAAAATTGTGGTGAAATATGTATAACAAAACATTTGACATTTCACCCATTTTCACGTGCATATCGCAGTGACATTAATTACATTCACAGCATTGTGCCATCATCACCGCTATCTGCTTCCTGAAATTTTTCATCACCTTTAACAGAAACTCAGTGCCCCTTAAGCAGTACCTCCTTCTTTCCCCTTCCCACCTGCCCCTGGTAACCAGTAGTAAACTTCAGTCTCTACGCATTTGCGTATTCTGGGTTTTTCACGTAAGTGGGATCATACGGTATTTGTCCTTTTGTGACTGAGTTATTTCACTCAGCATAATGTTTTCAAGGTTCATCCACGTTGTAGCATGTATCGGAATTTCATTTCGCTTTATGGCTGAATAATATTCCCTTGTACGGATATATACCACATTTTGTTTATCTGATGTTGGACACTTGGGTTGTTTCGACCTTTTGGCTATTTGGAACAATGCTACGGTGAACACAGGTGTACCAGTATCTGTTTGAGCCCCTGCTCTAACACACACAAAAAAATCTTTTTATTTTGAGATAATTTTAGAATCACAGAGAAGTCACAAAAATAGTACAGATGGTTCCTGGGTACCTTTCACCCAGCTTCCCCCAATAATAAACCGGAAATTGACATTGGTACCGTACTACTAACTAACTATAGATTTTAGTTGGCTTTCACCAGTTTTTCCATATATTCACTTTTTTTTTTTTGGTATATAGTTCTATGAATTTTATCATATGTATAGATTCAGGTAACCGCTACCACAATTGAGATGCAGAACTGTTCAGTCACCCCCAAACAACTCCCCTGTGCTACTTCTTTATAGCCACACCACCCTCCACCCCCTGTAGCCACTGGTCTGTTCTCTGTTACTCCAATTCTGTCGTTGTGAGCATGTTATATAAATGGGATCCTATAGTATGTAGCCTTTTGAGATTGGGTTTTTTTCCTTATTATAATTCTCTGGAAATTCATCTAAGTTGTTTTGTGTATCAAAACAAACAAAACAAAACATTTTTATTGCTGAGTAGTAAGTAGTCCATGGTATGGATAGACCACACTGTGTTTAACCATTCACTCATTGAAGGACATCTGAGTTGTTTCCAGTTTTTGGCTATTAAGAATAAAACTCCTATAATGCAAATGGTTAAGAGCTCAACTGTGAACTTAAGGTTGGTGGTTCGAACCCACCCAGCGGCTCTGTGGGACAAAGACCTGGTGATCTGCTTCTGTAAAGATTAGAGTCAAGAAATCATTATAGGGCAGTTCTACTCTGTCACATGGGGTCACTATGAGTCGGCACCTAACAACAGCAATAAACATTGTGCACAGGTTTTTGTGTGAACATACGTTTTCATTTCTGTAGGATCAATGTTCAAGAGTGAAATTTTCGGGCCATATAGTAGTTGAATGTTTAGTTTTTTAAGAAACTCCAAATGGTTTTCCAGAGTGGCTGTACCTTTTTATTTTCCCATCAGCAGTGTATGGGTGATCTAGTTTCTTCTCATCCTTGACAGCATTTGGTGTTATTGTTTTTTATTTTAGCTACTCTGATAAGAGATTCTGAGTGATATCTCATTGTGGCTTTAATTTGCATTTCCCTAATGGCAAATGATTTTGAACATCTTTTCATGTGCTTATTTGCCATCTGTATATCCTCTGTTTTTTAAAAAATATTTTATTGTGTTTTTGGTGAAAGTTTACACAGGAAATTAGGTTCCCATTTAACAATTTCTATACATACGAGTTGGAATCGACTCAAAGGCAGTGGGTTTGATTTGGTCTTTTGGTATGCATATTGTTCAGTGACACTGGTTACATTCTTCACAATGTCTTAGCCTTCTCGTTATTTCCATTTTGGTTGTTCTGTTTTGATATCCTCTTTGATGAAGTGTCTTTCAGTACTTTGCTTATGTTTAAATTGATTGTTGATTTCTTACTGTTAAATATAGAGAGTCCTTTATAAATTCCAGATATAAGTCTTTTGCTGGATTTATGACTTGCAAATATTTTCTGCCACTCCGTAAAGTGTCTTTTCTTTTTCATTATTGTGCTTTAGTTGAAAGTTTATAGAACAAACTAGCTTCTCATTAAACAATTAGTACACATATTGTTTTGTGACATTGTTTAACAACCCCATGACCTGCCAATTCTTTCCCTTCTTGACCTTGGGTGCCTTATTACCAGCTTTCCCATCCCCTCCTGACTTCTTGTCCTTGCCCCTGAGCTGGTGTGCCCCTTTAGTCTCATTTTGTTTTATGGGCTGTCTAATCTTTGGCTGAAAGGTAAATCTCAGGAATGACTTCATTCCTGAGCTAAAAGGCTGCCTGGGGCCATACTCTGGGAGTTTCTCCAGTCTCTGTCAGACCAGTAAGTCTGCTCTTTTATTTTGAGTTAAAATTTTACTCTGCATTTTTCTCTAGCCCTGTACAGGACCCTTGATTTTGATCCCTGTCAGAGCAGTCTGTGGTGGCAGCTGAGTACCACCTAGTTGTGCTTGACTCAGGCTGGTGGAGGCTGTGGTAGTTGTGATCCATTAGTTCTTTGGACTAATCTTTCCCTTGTGTCCTTGGTTTTCTCCACTGTCTCTTGCTCCAGATGGGATGAGACCAGTAGAGTATCTTAGACGGCCGCTCACACACTTTTAAGACCCCAGATGTAATGTGTCTTTTCATTCTCTTAGCAGCATCTTTTGTGGAGCAAATTATTTTAATTTCCATAAGGCCCAATTTATTGATTCTTTCTTCCACAGACTTTGCTTTTGGTGTCATGTCTATGGACACTTTGACGTAGGAGATTTTCCCCTATATTTTCTTGTGAGAGTGTTATATTTTGTGTTTAAGTCTATGATCCATTTTGAGTTAATTTTTATGTAAGGTGTGAGGTTTAGGTCAAGATTCATTTTTTTGGCCTATGGATATCCAGTTGTTCCAACAACATTGTTGAAAAGACTGTCTATTCTTTTTCGACACTTTTGACCTTCACTGTGGTGCGTAAACAGTCACTTTAGGTGTATTTTGCTGTTGAGGAAGCGGAATTCCAAACAAGACAAAGGAACTAGTTGAAAGTTACACTGTAAGTTACCAACATCTGGTGCTAAGCTCTGGGTATCCATGGTCCAAGGACATTCCCATTTTAAAGGTGAGAAAACTGAGGCTACATAGTGGCAAAACAAACAGTGGATTCCCACCAGGGGCTACCTTTTATAAAGCAAGCAGGTGGCAGGCAAGCAAACAGAAGCAAAAACTTAAAGGTCAATGCTTTGGTGATGGAACCCACGTCCCCATTCCATGCCCAGCCCCTGCTCAGCCTCCTCTGAGCAGGGAGGGGTGATTGGATGTCGAGCAAAAATCTGAGATGATCCTAAACTGAAAACCCAGGTTTAGATGCAGATTCCAGGGGATCCTCCCCCTTGGCTTTTAAAGCCTCATGACTCTTGCTGGAAAGCCCTTGCCACCAGGCCGGGCCGAGTCCCCTGGTGTGCCAGTTTGCTGGCAGTGTTTGGGAACGATCACTGTGACCGAGAGGAGGCTTTTAGCTTAATTGAACCGGGTGTCTTAAAATGGCAACTCATCAGTCAGCTTTCGCTTTGCTCCTTCTGTTTAATTGTATTTTCCTCTAGGGATTAACCAAATCAGCGTAAATGCTGGATGATTCTTTTTTTTTTTCATTTTTAGATTTTGGGGCCACACAGACAGATGATTATTAACTGTATTTAAACCAAGATGAGAATGTTGAAAGTATCTCTTTCCTTGGTTGAAACAGGTTCTCAATAAATCTTGCAAGGTGGCAGTGCTTACGCCCCATTCTGAGCAGGAGGCTGGCGAGACGTGCCAGGAAATGCCGGAGATCGCTGAGTATGCTTTTGGCTTCAGGGCATCGCATTTCCCACAAAGTAACAGAGGGAAAGCTGGGGCGGGCAGGGACGGGGCTTGACCTTTCTCAGTTACTCATCTGGGTCTGAGCCTCTTTCTGGGGAGGGATGCTTGGGGCCTTACTCTGCTGGACATGGATGGTTCCTGGGGAAGTAGAGAGTCAGGAGGCCTGAGTTCTAGGGTCCGCTGTGGAGGGACTGGCTGTGTGAACAGAGGCACCTCGTCCCCCCCTGGGTCCCTTGGCTCTGATGTGAGGAACTAGACTAGACCAGGGATCTCTCATCACATCAAATTCCACGGCAGCCCCACATCAGGGCTCGTCTCTCTTGTGGCCATGAAACCTCCCTTCTTTTACACGAACCCCCGACCTAATAGCTCAAACCCTAGGAGATGTGAACACGTCAGCGGGAATACACGTTTGCAATTGGCTTCCTTTAGACCGAAGTTTCAGAGTTTTGGTGGGACACAGATGGTCTTTATTTACCTCAGATCACAAGTTCTATACCTGTGAGAAGTGGGGGTGTAGCTATCTGTCACAGGAAGTTGTTGTTTAAAAACCACATCCAAAGGGACCCCATCTCCACCCTCGTCTTCCTCCTGCCAAGGCTGGTGAAGGAGGCCACTGCATTCTCTTGGTCTGTGTGAGAGGGAGCTGGGGGCTGCCCCTGTGCAGGCCCGGCTCTCTCCCTGGTTCTGAGCCAACTCACTTCTCCTTTCTGGGCCTCAGGCTCTTTGTGAAATGAGAAAATGGACCAGCTGAGCTCTGAGGCCCCCTCTGTTGATAGCTCGTGATTTTCTGGGCTCCAGAATTTTCCTCTGTCTTAGGTTCCCTGAGAAATAGACTCTGAGATGAAGATTTCATACAGGAGGATTTTCAGGAAGTGCCCTCTGTATCAACACCTGTGGGGAATGAGGAGGTCGCTGGGTGGCACCAATGGTTAAGCTCTTGACTACTAACCTAAAGGTTGATGGTTTGAACCCACCCAGGGGAGCTGCAGAAGAAAGGTCTGGTGATATGTTTCTGTAAATATTTTTTAAAAAAGAAAACCAAACCAAACCCATTACTGTCGAGTTGATGCCAACTCATAGCAACCTTATAGGACAGTGTAGAACTGCCCCATAGGGTTTTCAAGGCTGTGATCTTTGTGGAAGCAGACTGCCACATCTTTCTTCTGTGGAGCAGCTGGTGAGTTCGGGCTACCAAGCTTTGGGTTAGCAGCCAAGCACTTAATCACTGCATCACCAGGGCTCCTCTGTAAAGATCACCGCCAAGAAAACCTTAAGGCTCCTCTGTAAACATCACTGCCAAGAAAACCCTAAGGGGCATTCTACTCTGTAACACACGGGGTCACCAAGAGTCCGAGTTGACCCGAAGGCCACAGGTTTGGTTTATTTGCGGGGTGGGGGACAGTGAAGGCTACAAAATGGGGCTGAGGGAGAGGTAGGGCTGTGATACAGTAGCAGCAAAGGCCTCAGCCGACCCCATGGGGAGGTCTGGCCCTGCACAACTGTCCCACCTTGAGACACGTGGGCCCCCCTTTCTGTCAATTAACCAGGCATTGGATGCTGCTGCCCCTAGCTCTCTCTGACTGAGGGCAGTTCCCAAGAGCGATTTGAGAATGAGTCTCTCAATCCTGAAAGGGGGTTCTGGGCTGCACACTGTAGCTTTCAACACACCCCCGCTGCTGCCTCTCTCTCTGGGTGACCCAGCCTGAGCTACATCAGTCTGGCTAAGGAAAACTCGCCCAGATTTCTCTACTCCTCAGTTTCTACTGCCTCTGGCCTAGACCAGGATTTGAGCAAAACTAAGCTCTAGGATTCACCGGTCCGCTGCCTCCCTCTCTGGCTTGCCGGGGGCCTGTGTCCTGCCAGGAAAGGGTGAGGTTTCAGTGAGTTTGCTCAGCAGGGCCCTGAGTAGACAGACGGTATCTTTTTTTTTTTTTTTCCTCTTTTTATTTCTGCATTTGTTATTATTTTTTAAATAGACTTTACTTTTTGTGAAAATATATACAGCAAAGGCATACTGTTTTAACAGATTCTACATGTACAATTCAGTGACACTGTTTACAGTCTTCAAGTTGTGTAACCGTTCTCACTATCCTTTTGCAAATTATTCCACCGCCATTAACGCATAGCCACTGTCCCCTAAGCTTCACATCTAACCTTTCGAGATTCTGTTGTCAGTTTGACCCTGCGTAGATAAATCTTTGAGAGAAGACAATGCTCAAGGCAGACATTCTTTACTAATTAGGCGAAACGGTTGTTCAGTTCAAAGCAGACTTCTGGGATAAGTTTTGGTTTGAGGTTTAAGGTTTAAAGGCTATCCGAAGGGCAATAGTTCTGGGTGTTTATCTAGCCTCAGTGGCTCCAGAAAGCCTGGATTCCACTGAGAATTTGAAATTCTGTTCTGTTCCCCTCCCCCTTTTGATCAGTATTCTACAGAATCTTAGATCAAATCGTTCAGTAATGGTAGCTGGGTACCATCTAGTTCTTCTGGTCTCATGGCACAGAATACAGATGCTCATGGTGGCAACATTTCCTCCTCCAATTCCTGACTCTGCTTTTTTGACAGGCAGCATCCTGTCTTCTACAGACATTACTGTGTCCCAGTTATGTGCTGGGCACTGGGCATGGTGTTACTGGGGGAGGTGTGGGGCCCAGAGTGGACACAGGGAGTCTGTGTGTGACCTGATCGTTCAGCAGCTCTGTGCCTCAGTTCATTCTTGGGAGTGCCCTTTAGAATGAAAGCCACCTCCCCACCCCGTGATGTGGATGCCCCTACGTTGGGTGTCCCCCTCAGGGGCTGTAGTTCCTCCTAGCTTAGACAGTGTATGATTCTAAGGGGGACCTGGAGTCCTTCCCTACCAGGGCAGTAGCTCCTATTGAGCTACGCCTTTGCTGTAGCATCGATGGGAATCTCAATTTACGGACTGTGACTTTGGAGAGACTTTGTGACAGAAGCCATCCATCTTTGCATTTCAAATATATTTTATTTTTCCAGTCTGGGTTCCTGTTATGCTGTGAACGTGATTTGTCTAATCAGCTGGCAGTTGAAGGAGAGTGGGTGTCCCCTTGATCTGTGGGGTTTATGTGCATAATTCCCTTTAATTCATCTCAGACAGGGGTAAGAGAAGCAGAGTTGAGAGTGGTTTTCAAAGCCTCTGGCTGGAGTTCAAAGATGCATCTCTCCAGCCGGACCAGTAAATTACAGGAGCAATTTGCCATGAATTTCCAATGTGGAGGGATTCTCAGGTCTCCGAGGTGCTTGGCAGCCCTTGTTCCCTCCCATGTTAGAGGTGTGGGCTGTGGTCTGGGGTATCTGGAGAGTCTCCCCCTGGAGCTGACTGAAGTGAGTCCACCCTACCCGACTGATTCCATAGACTCTTATGTTCCCTGTTTAGATCTTGGTCTTGAACCTGTGCTGATGCCTCGTTTGTGGGGAGACTTCAGGCCAGTTGTGCACTCCATTGCTGACAAAACCTTTATCGTGAGTGTGTGTCTTCACACTTTATTTGCCTGTATGATAAAATGCAATTTCCGCACCGGGACTATCAGTCATTTTCTGATGTGATCTGCGCAGCTCTGACTGAATTGAATCACCACCTGTATTATTGTGACAGCGGATTTGGTAAGAAAATGAA
The DNA here is from genome assembly GCF_024166365.1 of Elephas maximus indicus. NCBI lineage: Eukaryota > Metazoa > Chordata > Mammalia > Proboscidea > Elephantidae > Elephas > Elephas maximus. The sequence goes on along the minus strand of NC_064831.1, from coordinate 56,344,795 downwards.
TTAAGATGTGTAAATTAAGGTGGAGGTGTGCTTGGTGCAATGTGGAGGTTCCAAGGCTCAAGTGCCTCCACTGGGGCATTTCCATTCCTGTTCTCCCCCCTCCCTCACCTCCTCAGCTCCCTGTATTGGGTCCCAGCTCTGTTGCCCCCTAAGCGCAGGATAGGGTCCAATGCAAGGGCATGAAATGATGGCTGGGGAGCAGACGGATGCTGGCAAGAGACAAATGGAAAAAAGGTCAAAATGCATTGAGACTGGAGCACAGGTTTAGCTTCATGGTCTTATTAATATTATTTTTTATTGTACTTTGATGAAGTTTTACAGAACAAAGTAGTTTCTCATTAAACAGTTAGTACATATATTGTTTTATGACATTGGTGAACAACCCCACGATGTGTCAACAGTCTCCCTTTTCAACCATGGGTTCCGTATTGACAGCTTTCCTGTTCCCTCCTACCTTCTAGTCCTTGCCCCAGGGCTGGTGTGCCCATTTAGTCTTGTTTTGTTTTACGGGCTTCTCCAGTCTTTGGCTGAAGGGTGAACCACAGGAGTGAGTTCATTACTGAGCCGAAAGTGTGTACCGGGGCCATACTCTCAGGGCTTTTCCAGTCTCTGTCAGGCAAGTAAGTCTTTTCTTTCCTTTCGAGTTAGAATTTTGTTCTACATATTTTTCCAGCTCTGTCTGGGACCCTCTATTATGATCCTTGTCAGAGCAGTCAGTGGTGGTAGCTGGGCACCATCTAGTTGTAGTGAGCTCAGTCTGGTGGAGGCCGTGGTAGATGTGGCCCATTAGTCCTTTGGACTAATCTTTCCCTTGTATCTTCAGTTTTCTTCATTATTCCTCGTTCCCGAAGGGGTGAGACCAGTGGAGCATCCTAGATGGCCGCTTACAAGCTTTTATGACCCCAGATGCTACTCACCAAAGTAGAACGTAGAACATTTTATTTAGAAACTACGTTATGCCAGTTGAGCTAGATGTTGCCCCAGACCATGGTCCCCACAGCCTTTGGCCCAGCAGTTCTATTCCTCAGGGAGTTTGGATGTGTCTCTGGAGCTACAAGGACCTTGCCTTACACAAGTTGTGCTGGCTTTCCCGGTATTGTAGCTTCACAGTCTTAATGCAAAGGGCTGTAGAGTGTGAGTGGTGTGTGTGTGTGTGTGTGTGTGCATCATAGCTCCAACCTGGAGGGTAAGGGTCAAGAGGACATGGAGCAGGACCCTCTCCCGTGTTCATCTGCCCCACCCCCCGCCAGCCCTTGACTTGTGGGACCATTGCTGGCCCAGGGTCACAATCTTCTTCTTTCCCCTTCCCCTTCCCCTTCCCCTTCCCCTTCCCCTTCCCCTTCCCCTTCCCCTTCCCCTTCCCCTTCCCCTTCCCCTTCCCCTTCCCCTTCCCCTTCCCCTTCCCCTTCCCCTTCCCCTTCCCCTTCCCCTTCCCCTTCCCCTTCCCCTTCCCCTTCCCCTTCCCCTTCCCCTTCCCCTTCCCCTTCCCCTTCCCCTTCCCCTTCCCCTTCCCTTCCCCTCTTCCTTTCTCGTCCCCTCTCCTTTCCTTTAATTTTTTTCCCCTTTCCTTTCCTTCTTATCCCCAGCTTCCCTTTCTTTTCTTTTCTTGTCTACCCTCTAAAAGCATTCATTAAGAACCTGCTGAGAGCCAGGCCTTGGGCCTGTTTTCAGGAGAGGAGAGGCAGCCTGTGCATGTGCTGTGTGTGGGGGGAGGGTGCCCATAGCAAGGTGAGACCCTTGAGGAGATGCTGGTCTTGGGGGCGAGATGGCAAGTAAATGGACACAACACAATGCGGGAGCAGAGGGTACACACTTGTCCTTCCTCACCACTGGAAGAGGGAGCAGAGAGGAGGTCACTCTTCCTGAGGAGTCCTTGGCAGCAGTGGATTCTAATTAGGCAGCTTTTCATGTAAGTAATCCCAATTAACTAAGCCGCCATGTCTCCCCTCCCTGAGCCTGTCCTTTTCCTCTGCTTTGTCATCATCAGCTGCCGCTGTATTGGGCTGGACCAGCCCAGGAAAACAAGGGCTTGCACCTTCCCCAGAGGCCCCCCAGAACATACTGCAAGGATTCATGCCCCTGCAGTGGGAGGACCAGAACTGGGAGGGGTCAGACTGCCCTGACTGGTTGGATGCCCAAGTTGTCTAGGTTATTTCTAACATACTCCTGGCCCCAAGATGTGGGGAGCAGCCCTGGAGGCTGGGGCTGGGGAGGGAGGGCCTGCCTGAAGCAAGGACAGAGATGAAGGTTTGCACTCAGACCTGACCATCTCCTCTGCTCCCTGGGCATCTCCAGCTGTGGTCTCTTCTGAGGTCTCAGGAAGTGGGGCCAGTCAGGGGCCAGTTTCTCAATTTTGGATAGTGTAGTGGGACTGGGGTTCACCTGGTTGAGGACCCTGATTGGGGCTTCTAAGAGCTACAGTGGGACAGTCACTGGTGGCATTTCTTTGTGTGGGGGAGCTGGTCTCCTCCTGCTTAGCTACTGGCAGAGTGGAGGCACAGCTGCTGAATTCTCAAGAACCACACTGTCCAATTCTGTACCTCCTAGTCACATATGGTTATTTCAATTTAAATAAATTAAAATTAGATAAAATAAAAAGTTCAGTTCCTGGATGGAAGAAGATATACCATGCAAACATAAATCAACAGAAAGGGGGAGTGGTTATATTGATATCAGTTGGTGGACTTTGGAGGAAAGAAAATGACCAGTGACAGAGACATTACGTTACACTACATGATGAAAGAGTCATTCTACCAAGAAGGCATAGCAATCCTAAATGTAATGCACCAAACAACAGAGTTGCAAAATATGTGAAGCAAAAATTCAGTTTCTCATCACACTAGCCACGTTTCAAGTGCTCAAAAGCCAGGTGCAGTTAGTGGACAGTGCAGATACAGAATATTTCTATCACTGCAGAAAGTTCTATTAGGCAACGTTGCTCTATATTGTAAACTTCGTGATGGCGAGGATTTTTTTTCTGTTTTGTTCACTGTTGTATCTCCACCACCTAGAAGAGTACCTGGGACATACTGCTTAGTATTGTGAGACTTGAGAAGTTCTCTCCCTGGCGCTGCCACTGTTTTGCTGTGTGAGCTTAGGCATGTTGTTTCCCCTCTTTGGGTCTCCTCATCTGTAAATTGAAGGGTTGGCCTCTTCTCTGAGATCCTGTGGTGGTTAAGGTTGTGTGCCAACCTGGTTGGGCCATGATTCTCAGTGGTTTGGCAGTTATGTAATGATGTAATTTGGCAGTTATGTAATGATGTAGTCATCCTCGATAATGTGATCTGATGTGATCAGCCAATCAGTTGTAAGGGAAGTTTCCTCAAGGGGTGTGCCTGCATCCAATATATATATATGGATGTTCTCTCAAAGCTTGCTTCCTTCCTCTGGATTTTGTATCCAGCTTGTCATTATCCGAACTCTGGTTCTTAGGACTTGATCCAGCAGCCTGTCATATTGCCTTCCAACCTTGGGATTTGACTTCTGCAGCCTGTGAGCCAGCAGCTTGCTGTCTTACCTGCCGATCTCTGATTCATCAGCCTCCACAGCCCATGAGCCAGGTGTCTGCTCTCTGATCTGCTGATCTTGGGTTTGTCAGCCCCTGCAGCTACATGAGTCTGGAGAAGCTTCCAGCCTGATGCCTAACCCACGGACTTGGGACTTGCCAGTCTCTACAACCATGTGAGAATTTCCTTGAGATAAATCTCTCTCTATATATATTATACACACATACATACATACTGGAAACCCTGGTGGCGTAGTGGTTAAGTGCTACAGCTGTTAACCAAAATGTTGGCAGTTCAGATCCTCCAGGCACTCCTTGGAAACTCTGTGGGGCAGTTCTACTCTGACCTATAGGGTTGCTATGAGTTAGAATCGACTCAATGGCAGTGGGTTTTTTTTTGTGGACACACACACACACACACACACACACACATACATACACATTTCACTGGTTTTGTTTCTCTAGAGAACCCAGATAAATCCCTTTCAGCTTTAATGAGCTATGATCTTAAGTACTTAGGTGGTTGATTTCATTTATTTTATTCACAGGGAGGGATCAGAGAGAGCAGGAGAGGATGAGGTGGCAAACTTGATTTTGTTTTTAATTTTAGGTCTGAGTTGACTGTCTCACCAGTACTCCTCCAACCCAGGGATTGCTCCTCCCTGTCCCTCCTTCTGCTATGACTTCCTGATAACACCAAGCAGATTCTTAGCCCTCCCTAGCTCCGGTTCTGCCTTAAACCCCAAGCAGATCTGCAAGCCTGGGAAAAAGGGAAGGGCACGTTGAGGGCTCACACAGGCTCACACGTCTCATGCTCCTCCTGCCTCTAGCTGGCTGGGGCATGCACTTCTTTTTCCCTTTGGACACCCTCTGCACTCCATAGTTTTAGGTAACCTGCCCCGGCCTTTCCTTAAGTCCTGACTGCTGCTATTCACCTAGTGGGCCAAGGAGAGTCTCTGGCAGGGAGTCCCTGGCAGCGGGGACTCTGTGGCTGCTGCCTCAGGACGTCTGCCAGCAAGTCTCTGGGGTCTGGTCCTGCCATGGGGGATGCCGTGTTTGTGGGTGCAGGCCAGGGAAAGAGCTGGCAGTGGGGGTGGGGAAGTGCATCCCTGTGTTGTCTGGGGCCCTGTGCCAAGCAGAGGAAAATAACTTAAATTACTTTAGGTATTGGACTCCTGGCAGAGCGAAGGGCCAGCCCTGCCTGGCTCTAGGACTCTGTGGCCTGAGGGTTTGGCAATGCTAGGAGGAGAGGCCCTCTGTCACCTTTTCCCCTTGCTGGGAGCAGGGACGGGGCAGGGAGGGCACCCTGGCTTTCCCCTTGTGGGTGGTGTCTCCAGGACACACCAAGCCTGTGCTGATGAGAAGGGAGAATGCAGAGGACAACTGTAAGATTGAGTGCTAGGCCTATGGTTCTGGGCTTTGGTGTATAAGTAGCTGTGTGTGATAGCTGTTCCCTGTCCCTTTGGGTCTCTGATTCCCTCCTGTGGCTCTCTAATTGCTGCTATCCCCATCCCCATCCCCATGCCCCACCCATCCATTCTTTGCCCTTTGCCCTGCTCTATGCTCTGAAGAAGCTCACTTTTGTGTGGGATCTCTTGCTCTTTACCTTCTGGTTGAGTTTGGCCAATGGGAGGCACCTGTAGGAGGTTGGAGGGCGGGAGGAGAGAGAAGTTGGTGTATTTCGTCCCTGCTCCCTCCCTGCACTGTGGTTCTGGCAGTGGCTGCATTGCTCTCCAACTATAGCCCCCTCCACCTCAGCGCCTGCTCCTACTGGGCTCCTGTGACCCTGATTCTTCTCTTTGTCCTTTCAGGCCTCGGGGTGGTCATGTCATCCCACTGTTGCCGATCCTGAATGTCTTGACATCCTTTGTGGATTTTCTTACTTCTGACCACACCTCTGTAAATAGTCCCTTCAGGAAATTCTGCTCAGTTAACCCTTTTGAGTGGAATTCTGAGGGTCTCTTGATTCTTTGTATGTCTGATTTTGTTTTGTTAGGTTTGTGCTGTGGGTGTGTATTAGTGATTCAGGTTCTTAGTGCAATGAATCAGTGCATTTTTCTCTGCCTGGGCAGCTTCTCTGGCTGGAGGGTAGGGGGTTTTGTAGGCAATCCTAGAATTATGAATATGCCACAGGGGCGGGTGAGGATCTACTTCCACTACCCTCCCTCATGTACCACACGTGGTCAGGAGAGTGTCTTAACTAGAGTCACATTCAAAACAACTTATACATCAAGGCATTGACCAATCAGAATGGACACTGGACCTAAAACAATTGTTGAGGCTGGGTGGGTGTAATCTGCTGACTACCAGTCCTAGAGTGTGTCTCAGCTTTGCACTCTTTCCTTCCTGTAAAGTGGGGCTCAATTGTACATTAGGCAAGATGCTGTGTGTATTGGTTAGGCTGTAACGGCCACAGGGGAGAGGATGCTCAAGAAGATGCACAGGGCAAAAGATGGCACAGAAAGTTACTCATTGTTCCCGCAGCCACCCAGAGGTCCAGAGTCTCAGGATTGGGGTATGCAGAGTAGCTCTCAGAGACAAAGCCCTAGTCTGCTCAGTACCTCTAAGGATAGCAGTCAAAGCAACCTTCTCTCTGTTTAGGCAGCATTTCTAGTTCCTCAAAGAGGGTATCTTAGCCTTGGGCCCCTAGGAAACAGAATCTGGAGCAAAAACATATGCGTTAGTACTTTATGGAAGAGTGCAGTCCTGCCGGCAAGCCTCTGGGGACAGAGGCAGGATTGAGGGAAGAAAGAAGTGGGACAGGGAAGGAAGTAGAGCAAATACAAGTCGGCGTGTTACTAAGCGGACTACTACTGCTCAACAAACAGTTAAGCTCACTCCAGTTAAGCTCAACAGTGCGCTCCACCTTTCAGGGTTGTTTCCAGAGAGGCCATATGAACTCCTGTATCTGGGGTAATAACGGAGAAGAATTTACCCCCCAGCTCTGGACTCCCTATGGGCATTAACTGCCCCACTGTCTTAAATATTTCCTTTCTATATATTTAATACCCAAAACCAAACCTGTTGCTGTTGAGTCAGTTTTGACTCACAGCGACCCTATAGGAAAGAAGAATTGCCTCATACAGTTTTCAAGGGGCACCTGGTGGATTTGAACTGCTGACCTTTTGGTTAGCAGCCATAGCTCTTAACCACTACGCCACGAGGGTTTCTGATATATTTAATACTAACTTAATTTCAATAAAATACAGAAACTTTGCCGCTATATAGCGCCATTGCCTATCCCATTCTTTGTGCAGTTATTATCATGCAAATGACGTCATTTATACATGTGTGCCCATCACTACAGATTTAAATCAGATAACAGACAAAAAGGAGTTACAAACAAAAAATACACTCACACTGTCTTTTATATTTTACCTATGTAGTTACATTTACTGATGTTCTTTATTTCTTCATGTGGATTCAAGTTATTGTGTCCTTTTATTTCAGCCTGAAGGACTCCCTTTAGTATTTTCCTTAGGGCAAGTTTGCTAGTGATGAATTTTCTCAGTTTTTGTTTTACTGGGAATATTTTAATTTCTCCTTCATTTTTTGAAGGGTAGTTTTGCTGGATATAGAATTCTTGATTGACAGCCTTTTTCATCCAGAACTTTGAATATGTTATCCTATTGCCTCCAGACCCCATTATATTTCTGATGAGAAACAGCTGTTGACCTTATTGAGGATCTCTTGTATGTGAGTAGTTACTTCTCTCTTGTTACTTTCATGAGTCTCTCTTTGTGTTTGGCCTTTAACAGTTTGATTATGATGTGCCTAGTTGTGGATCTCTGAGTTTATCCTACTTTGAGGTTGTTGAGCTTTTTGGATGTCTTTCATCAAATTTGAGAAAAATTTTAACTACCAGTTCTCTAAATATTCTGTCTCTTTCTCACTTCTCTCCTTCTGGGACTTCCATTATGCATATGTTGGTATGTTTGATGGAGTCCCATGGGTTTTTGAGGCTCTGTTCATTTTTATTTATTTTTTCTTCTTTCTGTTCTGTTCAGAGTGGATTATCTCAATTGATCTGTTTTCAAGTTCACTGATTCTCCTGCTTGTCAAATCTGCAATTGAGTCCCTCTAGTGAATTTTTTATTTTAGTTGTACTTTTCAATTCCAGAATTTCTGTTTGGTTCATTTTATAATTTTCTCTCTTTATTTCCACCATTCATCTGTCAGTTTGTTGTACTGTGGTGGTTTTGTGTGTTGTTGTGATGCTGGAAGCTATGCCACTGGTATTTCAAATACCAACAGTGTCACCCATTGTGGACAGGTTTCGGTGGAGCTTCCAGACTAAAACAGACTAGGAAAAAGGACCTTATGATCTACTTCTAAAAAATTGGCCAATGAATAGCAGTGGAACATTGTCTGACACAGTTCTGGAAGATGAGCTCCTCAGGTTGAAAGGCACTCAAAATATGACTAGGGAATAACTGCCTCCTCAAAGAAGAGTTGATCTTAATGATGTGGATGGAAAAAAGCTTTTGGGACCTTCATTTGCTGATGTGGCATAACTGAAAATGAGAAGAAAAACTGCAAATGCCCATTAATAATCAGAATGTGGAATGTACAAAGTATGAACCTAGAAAAATTGGAAGTTGTCAAAAATGAAATGGAATGCTTAAAGATTGATATCCTAGGCATTAGTGAGCTGAAATGGACTGGTATTGGCCATTTTGAATCAGACAGTCATATGACAAATTGAAGAGGTACAGCATCACATTCATTATCAAAAAGAACATTTCAGGATCTTTCCTGAAGTACAACACTGGGAGTGATATGATAATATCCATACGCCTACAAGAAAGACCAGTTAATATGGTTATTATTCAAATTTACACACCAACCACTAATGCCAAAGATGAAGAAATTGAAGGTTTTTACCAACTTCTGCAATCTGGAATTGATAGAATATGCAATCAAGATGCATTGATAATTACTGTGATTGGAATGCGAGAGTTGGAAACAAAGAAAAAGGATTGGTTGTTGGAAAATATGGCCTTGCCGATACAAACAACATAGGAGATTGCATGACAGAATTTTGCAAGACCACTGACCTATTCATTGGAAATACCTTTTTTCACTAACATAAATGGTGACTATACATGTGGACCTCACCAGATGGAATACACAGAAATCAAATAGACTCTGTGGAAAGAGACGATGGAGAAGCTCAAGGCCATCGGTCAGAACAAGGCCAGGGGCCAACTGTGGAACAGACCATCAATTGCTCATATACAAGGTCAAATTGAAGCTGAAGAAAATTAAAACAAGTCCATGACAGCCAAAATACAAACTTGGGTATATCCCACCAGAATTTAAAGATCATCTCAAGAATAGATTTGACACATTGAACAATGATGACCAAAGACCAAATGAGTTGTGAAATGACATCAAAGACATCATACACGAAGAAAGCAAAGGTCATTAAAAAGACAGGAAAGAAAGAAAAGACCAAAGTGGATATCAGAAGAGACCTGAAAGTTGCTCTTGAACGTAGAGTGCTCAAGTGAATGAAAGAAATGATGAAGTAAAAGAGCTGAACAGAAAATTTCAAAGGGAAGCTCAAGAAAACAAGGTAAAGTATTATAGTGAAATGTGCAAAGACCTGAGTTAGAAAACTGAAAGGGAAGAACACGCTTAGTGCTCAACCATTTCCAGAGGTAGCATATGATCAAGAACCAGTGGTACTGAAGGAAGAAGTCCAAGACATTGAAGAAAAACAAGGCTCCAGGAATCGATGGAATACCAAATAAGACGTTTTAACAAACAGATGCAACACTGGAAGCACTCACTTGTCTATGCCAAGAAATTCAGAAGACAGTTACCTGGCCAACCGACTGGAAAAGATCCATGTTTGTGCCCATTCCAAAGAAAGGTGGTCCAACAGAATGTGGAAATTATTGCCCAATATCATTAATATCACATGCAAGTAAAATTTTGCTGAAGATAATTCAATAGCTATTGCAGCAGTACATTGAGAGGGAACTGCCAGAAATTTAGGCTGGATTCTGAAGGGCACGTGGAATGAGGGATAGCATTACTGATGTCAGATGGATCTTGGCTGAAAGCAGAGAAAACCTGAAAGATATTTATTTGTGTTTTACTGACTGTGTAAAAAATTTCGAACGTGTGGATCATAACAAATTATGAATAACATTGTGAAGAATGGGAATTCCAGAACACTTGATTGTGCTCATACGTAGACCAAGGCAGTCGTTTGAACAGAACAAAGAGATTCTATTTGGTTTAAAATCAGGAAAGATGTGCTCCAGGGTTGTATTCTTTCACCATATTTATTCAATCTGTATGGTGGGCAAATAATATGAGAAGAATGAGGTATCAGGATTGGAGGAAGACTCATTAACAACCTGCAATATGCAGATGACACAATCTTGCTTGTTGAAAGTGAAGAGGACTTGAAACACTTACTGATGAAGATCAGAGACTATAGTCTTCAGTATGGATTGCACCTCAACATAAAGAAAACAAAAAATCCTCACAACTGGACCCATAAGCAACATCATGATAAATGGAGAAAAGATTGAAGTTGTCGAAGGTTTCATTTTACTTGGACCCACAATCAATGCCCATGGAAGCAGCAGTCAAGAAATCAAATGACATACTGTACTGGGCAAATCTGCTGCAAAAGACCTCTTTAAAGTGTTAAAAAGCAAAGATGTCACGTTGAGGACTAAGGTGTGCGTGACCTAAACCATGGTATTTTCAGTCACCTCATATACATGCAAAAGCTGGACAATGAATAAGGAAGACCGAAGAAGAATTGATGCCTTTGGATGCTGGTGTTGGTGAAGAATACTGACTATACAAGGGACTTCCAGTGGACCGAACAAATCTGTCTTGGAAGAAGTACAGCGAGAATGCTTCCTAGAACGGAGGATGGTAAGGCTTCCTCTTTTGTACTTTGGACACATTATCAGGAGGGACCAGTCTTTGGAGAAGGACATCATACTTGGTAAAGCACAGGGTCAGCGAAAAAGAGGAAGACTCTCAAAAGATGAATTGACATAGTAGTTGTAACAGTGGGCTCAAACATAGCAAAGCTCTGAGGATGGTGCAGCACCAGGCAGTGTCATTTTGCTGTACATAGGGTCACTATGAGTGGGAATCAACTCAAAGGCACCTAACAACATCTTTTTATTCACATCCTCTATTTGCTGTTATTTGCTGAGTTGTACTTGTGATTTTTTTAGTTCTTTAAACATGGTTTTCTTTAGTTCTTTGAACGTATTTTAAATAGCTGATTTAAAGTCTTTGTCTAGGAAGTCCAATGTCTGGGCTTCCTTAGGGACAGTTTATATTGATTACTTTTTTCAGGGCTTTCAACCGGTTTGAACTGGTTTAGTCATGGCTAACGAAGCAAAACCAGAACAGACTTGAATTTTTAAAATCTGGGTGATCCAGAACCATAATTGGAATGGGAAAAATTTTATGGATTGAAGCCTCAAATGGAAAACTTGGAAGAGGCATAGCGAGCCCTTTCAGGAGCCTGGTGGGTGAGCGTGGGTTATTGGATAATTACTAGGGCTGTGCCAAAGTTGCACAGTCGGCTGGTGTCTTTGAGTGAGGCATCACTGTTTCTGACCCTGTGCACAATCTAATGAGCAGGAGATTTGGTTGTTGTGCAATGCGTATGCTGCCCTTGTTTTCTAAGAGGGAGGTTCAGTTTCTACCAGGGCTTCGACCCATAAATTGTCTCGTTCCGGTTATGGTTCCAGTTCACCCAAATTTTAAAAATTCAGGTCTGTTCCAGTGTTGTTTACTCAGCCATGGTAGAACCAGGAAGAACCAGTTCAAAACCCTGCTTTTTTCTGTGTATGAGCCAGACTTTTTTTGTTTTGTTGCAGATCTCGTAATTTTTTCATTGAAAACTTGACATTTTAAAAAGAATGTGACAACTTTATAAATCAGATTCTCTCCCTTCCCAGGGTTTGTTATTATTGTTTGTTTCTTTAGTGACTTTTCTTAGCCACTTTTCTTTAAAGTCTGTATTTTTTGTTGTGTGTGGCCACTGAAGTCTTTTCTTGGTTAGCTTAGTGGTCAGCTAATGATTTGACAGAGATTTCCTTAGATGCCTGGAACCAAACCAAAAACCAAACCCACTGCTGTCGAGTTGATTCCGACTCACAGTGACCCTCTAGTACAGAGTAGAACTGCCCCATAGAGTCACCAAGGAGTGCCTGGTGGATTTGAACTGCTGACCTCTTGTTTAGCAGCTGTAGCACTTAACGCTACGCCACCAGGGTCTCCTAGAATTCATCGAGGGGCCTGTGTGCATGTTGGGGCATGGCTTCAACACTCAGCGACGTAGTGAACAACTTTGCTTTAGCCTTGACTTCCTGCTTGTACAGAGCCTCAAGGTTAGCTTTTGAATCTGTAGGTCTGTCTCTTGCCAAATTTGAGGAGCCTTCAACCATTTTTTTTTCAAATACTTTTCAGCTCTACTTTCTTTTTCCTCTCCTTCCAAGATTCTAATGACATGAATGTTAGATCTTCTGTTATTGTCCCACAGGTCCCTAAGACTTTTTTTTTTTTTAAATCTATTTTCTCTCTGTTGTTCCGACTGGGTAATTTCTATTGTTCTATATCCCAGTTCAGAAACCCTGGTGGCGTAGTGGTTAAGTGCTACGGCTGCTAACCAAAGGGTCGGCAGTTCAAATCTACCAGGCCTTCCTTGGAAACTCTATGGGGCAGTTCTACTCTGTCTTATAGGGTCACTGTGAGTCGGAATCGACTCGACGGCACTGGGTTTGGTTTTGGTATATCCCAGTTTCAATAATTCTTTTCTCTCTCCTTGCCATTCTGCAGTTAAGCCTGCCCACTGAGCTTTTTATTTTAGTTATTGTATTTTTCAGTTCTAAAAATTCCTTTTGTTTCTCCTTTATATCCTCTATTTCTTAGCTGAAGTTTTCTGTTTTTCCCTTTGTTTCAGGCTTGTTGTAAGTTGCACATTGTGACATTTTTATCATGGTTACTTTAAAATCTTTGTCAGATAATTCTAACTTCTGTCTTGTTTCAGAGTTGATATCTACTGATAGTCTTTTTCATGCAGTTTGAGATCTTCCTGGTTTTTGGTATGATCAGTGATTTTTTATTGAAACCTGGACATTTTCATATTATAAGACTGTAGCATATTCAAATCTCTGTTTTAGTTGGCTTTCTCTGACACCACTTTGGCAGGGGAATTCAGAGGGTGGTGGTGGTGCCGCCTCATTACTGTCAGGTAAAAGTAGAAGTCTAGCTTCCACACTTGGCCTCCATTGACACCTCAGGTGGGAGCTCCTCATTACTGCTTGGTGGAAATTGCAATTCTGTCTCACCAAATGGTCTCCACCGATACCATGATGTGGGTGACCTGGTAACCACTGGCCAATGGTGAAAGTCCTAACTCTCCATTGGGCCTCTCAGAAGAGAGACAGGGAGGAGAAGGGGCACCTTGCTATTGCTGGTTGGAGGTGGATGTCCAGCCTTCGTATGTGGTCTCCACTGACACCATGGGGATGATGACATCCTTACCAGCTGGCAGAGATGAAAGTCCTGGCCCCCTACTTGGCCTTTTCTGACACCACCAGTATGCACGGTTTGGGGCACCTTGTCACAGCCTGGCAAGGGTGGAAGTCTAGGCTGCCCACTCAGCCCTTACTGGCATAGGTGGGGGTGGGGGGGCGGGGTCACAGTTTTCTTCCTGTGGTGTTTGACTAGAGTAGAGAAATTATTGTCTAAAAGTTTTCTTTCTTGCTAGGCTACACCTTTTCTAACTTTTTTTTTTTTTTGGCTAGAGAACCCAGACATTGCTGGAGGCTTTTTGTATCTGCACCCATTGGTGTTTCTGGGTTGCTGTCTTAGTCATCTAGTGCTGCTGTAACAGAAATACCACGAGTGGATGGCTTTAACAAACAGAAGTTTATTCTCTCACAGTCCAGTAAAGCTAGAATTCTGAATTCAGGGCACTGGCTCCAGGGGAATGCTTTCTGTCTCTGTCGACTCTGGAGGAAGGTCCTTGTCTTCAGTCTTTCCTTGGTCTGGGAGCACCTCAGCGCAGGAACTTCAGGCCCAAAGGATGCAGTCTGGTCCTGGCACTGCTTTCTTGGTGGTGTGAGGTCCCCCCGTCTCTCTGCTTGCTTCTTTCTTTTGTATCTCAAAAGAGATTGGCTTAAGACGCTATGTAATCTTGTAGATCTCATCAATATAACTGCTGCTAATCCATCTCATTAACATCACAGTGATAGCATTTACAACACATAGGGAAATCACATCAGATGACAAAATGGTAGACAGTTACACAATACTGGGGATCATGGCATAGCCAAATCGATACACATATTTTTGGGGGACACAATTCAATCCATAACAGTTGCCAATTTCAAGTCTGGGACATAGGAGGCAAAAAGAAGACCCAGGGAACTCACCATTTGTCATTCTTCAGGTTCCAAGGTCTCTGGTTGGTCTACCTTCTTCTGTCCACCTTTCGGAGTCTTCTCAAGCTTATTCCACATATTATTTCCGGTATTATTAGTTGTGTTTAAAAGGAGGAATAGGAAAAAGTACATTTACTTCATCTTTTTGGAAGCAGAAGTTCCTCCTTAAATTCTGAATCTACTTTCCTTACCTTAGATGGGTCTCGTTCCCAAATACGGGAGATGCAAAGAGAGGACCAGAATGAGTGTTTATTGAAGGCCTGCTGGGTGCTATGTGCTTCCACGTGTAAAAGCTCATTGAGTCCTCACAGCTTAATGAGGATGGTATTACTATCTTTCCCTTCATGGATACAGGGAACAGAGAACCTAAGTTCAGGCAGGTAGGAGGGGCTGGGCTGGCCTTGAACCCATGCCTTCCAACTTCAGGGCACATGCGCTTTCTTCTAGATGTCACTCAACAGCTAAAACCTGGATTTGCCACTGATACCATGAAGCTTGGAAGCTTTCTTTGTCCCTCTTTTCCTCTCTTAAAAAAATGCCTGATTTGTTTGTCTTTGTTTTAACTTTTTATTAAAAAAAATCTGCAAAGACATAGAAATTAAAATAGTATAGTCAGCACCTATATACCCACTGTCTACATTGAACTATTGTTAACATTTTTCTGTATTTTACCTTTTTTTTTACAGAACCATTTTAAAGTGAATTACAACATAATATTCACACCTGTTTCAGCATACATCTGCAATAAATAAATGCATTTTCATATGTAATCACAGGAACTTTATCACACCTAACAAAATTAATAATTTCCTAATATCTTTTAATGCCCAGTCTATATTAAAGTTTTCCCTATTGTACCCCAAATGTATATAATAAATTTTTTTCCCCTCTAAACCAAGCTCCAATCATAGACCATGCACCATAGAATTGGTTGTTTTATCTCTTGGTGTTAGGTGCTGTGGGGTCGATTTTGACTCATAGTGACCCCATGTGATAGAGTAGAGCTGCCTCATAGGGTTTTCTAGGCTGCAGTCTGAATGGGCTGCCAAGCAGGCGATGGGCATTGATTGCTGTAATGGCTGAGGGCTAGTTTGGATTATATAACGTATCATTTCAAGGGATATTTTATATTGTTGGTATGTCTTGGCCACACAATTACCCATGTAAGTAGAGGCCTAGGTGTGGGAGGCTCTGGGGCTGGCCTGGGGAGCAGGGCCCAGGCCCAGTAGATGACCAGCCAGTATACAGAGGGCTTCTGAAACATCAAGCCCAGGAGACTGGGCAGAGAGTGAGGCAGAGGTCTGAAGCAAATAGCAATGGAGCAGAGATTTGAGGAAGGTGGAGGCTATAGAAGTACCCAGGGCAATAGACTGGGAATGGGAGGAAAAGAGGGATAGGGTGGAAGGGAGGGTAGAACGTTTTCAGCAATGGGTCTAAATTTTTTTGATTGCCCACTAACCAAAACCTATTGCCATCGAGTAGATTCTGACTCACAGCGACCTTAAAGAACAGAGTAGAACTGTCCCATCAGGTTTCCAAGGCTGTAATCTTTATGAAAGCTGGCTGCCATATCTTCTCTGGCGGAGTGGCTGATGGGTTCCGCTGACCTTTCGATTGGCAGCCAAGCACTTAATCACTGCACCACCAGGGCTCCTTGATTGCCCACTGCTATCCATAAAAAAAAATTCTGAGCTTTAGTCCAGTATATGTAAATTTATTTATAAAACATACACGTGTGGTGTAGTGGTTAACTGCTATGGCTGCTAACCAAGAGGTCGGCAGTTCAAATCCGCCAGGTGCTCCTTGGAAGCTCCATGGGGCAGTTCTACTCTCTCCTATAGGGTCGTTATGAGTCGGAATTGACTCGATGGCAGTGGGTTTATATGTGTATTACTTGTCAGTAAACATGAAATATTTAATAAAATTATTACTCTCCTTTTAAGAGTCCTGGTGGCACAAAGGTAAGTGCTCCACTGCTAACTGAAAGGTTGGGGGTTCAAATCCACCAGCTTCTCAGCAGGAGAAAGATGTGGCAGTCTGCTTCTGTAAAAATTTGCAGACTTGGAAACCCTATGGGACAGTTCTACTCTGTCCTATAGGGTTGCTGTGAGTTGGAAGTTGACTCAATGGCATTGGGTTTGGTTTCGTTTTGGTTATTCTTCTCCTTTTAGATAAAATAATATAAATAAGAGATTTAATCTTTTCCCCTTGCTTGCCATGGATCCCTTTGCTTACCCCCTTTGGAGAACACCTGCTGTAGAGGGATAGGAAGCTGAGCCTAGGCTGGGAAGAAGGCTGCGGGGTCCCCAAGCTATTAGGATGCTCCATATCCAGGTGGGGCAAAAGGGACCCGTGGGTAGATTTGGAGTTGCATACAGTGGGTGCTAGTGGGTGGCACCCCTGAGATGGTTATTTAACATTTCTACATGTGACTTGAAAGTCAGAATTCATGGTGATAGCTTCAGGCTTGCTGATGACAGTGAGATCACATGTGTGGTGAAATACCAAGGAGGGGGCAAATAAACTGTAGGGAAAAATGCAGAGCTTTTTGAACTGTCGGAGAAATGGTAGATGAGGAACAAAGTGAATGAGTGTAAAGGAATACCCTTAGCAGTGGTTTCCAGCCAAGGGTCCCTTCAGGAAGCATTTCCAAAGTTTCAAAAAGCACTCCTCCCCTCCATATTGAACATTTATCCACATTAAACCGAAAAAAAAAAAACAAAAAAAAAAACTATGCCCTTTGCCATGAAGCCAATTCTGACTTATGGCAACCCTATAGGACAGAGTAGAACTACCCATAGGGTTTCCAAGGCTGAAATCTTTACAGAAGCAGACTGCCACATCTTTCTCCTGCAGAGTGGCTAGTGGGTTCTAGCCTCGACATTTGGGTTAGCAGCTGAGTGCTTAACGAGTGCACCACCAGGGCTCTTTTATCCATGTTAAGAGAACATTTTTCCCCCTGCTTTTATCTGAAATGCTGTCAAGTTCACATGACAGGTGGTTCCATGCTAGTCAGAAGCTCTTGACTAGCAGTTATGAATGTCTTTGATTAAATGAAAGTTGGCAAAACTCTTTTAATTATTTCTTGATAAATGCACCTTGTTCTATGGGCAGGATTTCTTGAAACCTGGAGGCCTTGTTGAGGGGAGAAGCTCAAGGAAAAATTAACAAAAGAGGCCTTTGTGGGAAGAAATGTTGGGCTCCTGCTGGGCTGATAGGATGAGGGACTCTGAGCTACCCATTAGCACACAGTTGGGGACATAAGAATTTTGGTGACTTGGAACTTTAAAAACATAGGCTCTGTGAGAGGCAGTGGCTCAAAAGGCAGAGAAAATTTGTATTTAATGAACCTGGAGATGAGACGGAATACATTGTCCTATTGAGATGACGCAAAGGATCAGGTTTCAAACCAGACTTTCATGAATCAGAGATCTTACCCAGTGTCAAGGTTTACTAATAATTTCAAGAGCACAAGTAATCGGGAGGGACAGACAAAGCAAGGATAGGTCTGAGGCCACCAGAGCAGCTCACTGGGTCCTTTCTCAAGTGTCTGGACTTCCTCAGGCCAGATTTACATATGAAGTCTCTAAGAAATGTATGCAGCTATGTTACTTACACAGAAGGGGGCTATTTTGGTTTTGAATCATCTTGGTTTTATACTCTCATAGCAGTACAGCTTTTTTTTTTTTTTAGCAGTACAGCTTAGAAGTCAAAAGAAGCCATGCTTCATAAATCTGTGGATTTCAGATTATTTTTATCATAAACAATCCTAGATACCCAGGTAAACCAAGTACAGTATGCTGAAAACATTCTATAGATAAGGATTCACTGTTAGCAAAGATCATTAGTTTATTGCCAGAGACCTGTCATTAACATGTTTACTGGAGCTTTGGCCAGTCATCTTCTTTCTTTCTCAGGAAGCACCTGCCTATACCCACATATAACCACTCTGTTGCTTAACCATTTTTTTCCCTACCTACCCTTCAGGAAACCATTTCAGACCATGATGCATCTACAATTCCAACAAGACAATTTTTTCTGGTCTTTGTTGTTGTTGTTAGGTGCTGTCAAGTCGGTTCTAATGCATAGCTACCCTATGCACTACCTGGTCTTGCGCCATCCTCACAATCATTGCTATGTTTGAGTCCATTATTGAAAGCACCGTGTCAGTTCATCTTTTGAGGGTCTTCCTCTTTTTCACTGACCCTGTGCTTTACCAAGTATGATGTCCTTCTCCAGCGGCTGGTCCCTCCTGATAATATGCCCAAAGTACAAAAGATGAAGTCTTACCATCCTCCCTTCTAAGGAACATTCTGGCTGTACTTCCTCCAAGACAGATTTGTTCGCTCTACTGGAAGTCCATTGTATATTCAATATTCTTTGCCAACACCATAATCCAAAGGCATCAATTCTTCTTCAGTCTTCCTTATTCATTGTCCAGCTTTTGCATGCATATGAGGTGATTGAAAATATCATGGCTTGGGTCAGGTGCCCCTTAGTCCTCAAAGAGACATCTTTGCTTTTTAACCTTAAAAGAGTTCTTTTGCAGCAGATTTGGCCAATAGAATACATCGTTTGATTTCTTGACTGCTGCTTCCATGGGAATTGATTGTCGATCCAAGTAAAATGAAATCTTTGACAACTTCAATCTTTTCTCTGTTTATCATGAGGTTGCTTATGGGTCCAGTTGTGAGAATTTTTTTTTTTTTTTTTATGTTGAGGTGTAATCCATACTGAAGGTTGTGGTCTTTGATCTTCATCGGTAAATGCTTCAAGTCCTCTTCAGTTTCAGCAAGCAAGGTTGTGTCATCTGTATATTCCAGGTTGTTAATTAGTCTTCCTCTAATCTTGATGCTATGTTCTTCTGCATATAATCCAGCTTTTCAGATTATGTGCTCAACATACAGATCTAATTACTATGGTGAAAAGATACAATGCTGATACATACCTTTCCTGATTTTAAATCACACATTATCCCCTTGTTCTGGTGAAATGACTGCCTCTTAGTCTATGTAGAGGTTCTGCATGAGCACAATTCAGTGTTCTGGAATGCCCATTCTTCACGATGTTATCCACAATTTGTTATGATCTGCACAGTCGAATACCTTTGCATAGTCAATAAAACACAGGTAAACATCTTTCTGGTGTTCTCTGCTTTCAGTCAAGATCCCTCTGATGTCAGCAATGATACCCTTTGTTCTACCACATCCCCTTCTGAAAGCGACTTGAATTTCTGGCAGTTCCCTGTCGATGTACTGCTGCAGCTGCTTTTGAATGATCTTCAGTGAAATTTTACTTTTATGTGATATTAATGATATTGTTGGATAATTTCTGCATTCCGTTGGGTCATCTTCCTTTAGAATGGGCATAAATATGAATCTTTTTCAGTTGGTTGACCAGGGAGCTGCCTTTCAAATTTCTTGGCGTAGATGAGTGAGCACTTCCAGCGTTGCATCTGCTTGTTGAAACATCTCAATGAGTATTCTTTCAGTACCTGGAGCCTTGTTTTTCTCTAGTGCAGCTTGAACTTCTTCCTTCAGTACCGTTGGTTCTTGATCATATGCTGCCTTCTGAAATGGTTGGACGTCAGCCAATTTTTTTTGGTACAGTGACTCTTTGTATTCGTTCATCTTCTTTTGAAGCTTCCTGTGTTGTTCAATATTTTGCCCATAGAATCCTTCAATATTGCAATTGAGGCTTTAATTTTTTTTTATTGTGCTTTAAGTGAAAGTTTATAGATCAATTCAGTCTCTCATACAAAAACTTACACATACCTTGCTATGACGTACTCCTAGCTGCTCTCTCCCTAATGAGACAGCACACTCCTCCTCTCCACCCTGTATTCCCCGTGTCCATTCAACCAACTCCTGTCCCCCTCTGCCTTCTCATTTCCTCTCTAGACAGGAGTTGCCACATAGTCTCATGTGTCTAATTGAGCCAAGAAGCTCACTCCTTACCAGTATCATTTTCTGTCTTATAGTCCAGTCCAAGCCCTGTTTGAAGAGTTGGCTTCAGGAATGGTTCCAGTCTTGGGCTATCAAAGGGTCCGGGGACCATGACCTCTGGGGTCCCTCTAGTCTCAGTCAGACCATTAAGTCAGGGATTCTTTGTTGTGTTCTCTGTCAGGGCAGTCATTGGTTGTAGCCGGGCACCACCTAGTTCTTCAGGTCTCAGGCTGATGTAGTCTCTGGTTTATGTGGACCCTTCTGTCTCTTAGGCTCATCTTTACCTTATGTCTGGTGTTCTTCATTCTCCTTTGCTGCAGGTGGGTTGAGACCAATTGATGCATCTTAGATGGCCGCTTGGTAGCTTTTAAGATTCCAGATGTGAGGCTTGAATTTTTCTTCAGTTCTTTCAGCTTGAGAAATGCCAAGCCTGTTCTTCCCTTTTGGTTTTCCAACTCTAGGTTTTTGCACATTTCATTATAATACTTTACTTTGTTTTCTTGAGCCGCCCTTTGAAATCTTCTGTTCGGCTCTTTCATTTCATTATTTCTTCCATTTGCTTTAGCTACTCTATGTTCAAAAGCAAGTGTCAGAGGCTCTTCTGACATCCATTTTGGTCTTTTCTTTCTTGCTTGCTTTTTTAATGACCTTTTGCTTTCTTCATGTATGATCTCCTTGAAGTTATCTCACAATTCATCTGGTCTTTGGTCGTTATTGTTCAGTGCATTCAAATCTATTCTTGAGATGGTCTCTAAATTCAGGTAGGATATACTCAAGGTCATGCTTTGGCTTTCATGGACTAGTTTTAATTTTCTTCAGCCTCAACTTGAACTTGCATATGAGAAGTTGATGGTTTGTTTTGTATTTGGTCCCTGGTGTTGTACCTTGTTCTGACCAATGATACTGAGCTTCTCCATTGTCTCTTTCCACAGATGTAGTCGATTTTATTCCTGTGCTTTTCACCTGGTGAGGTCCATGTGTATAGTTGCTGTTTACGCCGAAAAAAGGTATTTACAATGAAAAGTCGTTGGTCTTGCAAAATTCTATCATGCTATCTCCAGCATCGTTTCTATCACCAAGGCCACATTTTCCAACTGCCAGTCCTTGTTCTTTGTTTACAACTTTTGCATTCCAATCACTAGTAATTATCAATGCATATTGATTGTCTTTTTGAGCAATTTCAGTCTATAGCAGTTTGTAAAAATCTTCAGTTTCTTCATCTTTGACATTAGTGATTGGTGTATAAATTTGGATAATAATCGTACTAACTGGTCGTCCTTGTAGGAGTATGGTTATTATTCTATCACTGACAGCATTGTACTTCAGGATAGATCTTGAAATGTTCTTTTTGACAATGAATCAATGCCATTGTTATTCAAATTGTCGTTACCTGCATAGTAGATGATATGATTGTCCAATTCAAAATGGCCAATACCAGTTCATTTCAGCTCACTAATGCCCAAGGTATTGATCTTTATGTGTTCCATTTCATTTTTGGTAACTTCCAATTTCCCTAGATTCATACTTCATATATTCCATGTTCCGATTATTAAAAGATGTTTGCAGTTGTTTTTTCTCATTTTGAGTCGTGCCAGATCAACAAATGAAGGTCCTGAAACCTTGATTCCATCCGTGTAATTAAGGTCAACTCTACTTTGAGGAGGCAGCTCTTCCCCAGTCGTATGTTAAGTGCCTTCCAAACTGAATGGCTCATCTTCTAGCACTGTATCAGACAATGTTGCTATTCACAAAGTTTTCACTGGCTAATTTTTTAAGAAGTGGATTGCCAGGTCTTTCTTCCTAGTCTGTCTTAGTCTGGAAGCTCTGCTGAAACCTGTCCACCACGGTTGATCCGGCTAGTATTTAAAATACTGGTGGCATAGCTTCCAGCATCACAGCAAAACACAAGCCACCACAGTATGACAAACTGACAGATGAGTGGTGGATCTTAATTCCTGGTCAGGAGTAGGTGGGGTGAATGCTACACTTCAGGAAAGTCACAAAGTAGCTGTTCTCCTTCATCTAAACCTGTTCTGCACCCAGTAAACCCAAAACCACCAAACCCATTGCCTTTGAGTTGCTTTTGACTCATAGTGACCCTATAGGACAGAGTAGAACTGCACCATACAGTTACTATAATCTTTACAGAAGCAGATTGCCACATCTTACTCCCACGGAGTGGCTGGTGGGTTCAAACCGCTGACCTTTCTGTTAGTAGTCAAGTGCTTAACCACCAAGCCACCAGGACTCTTCTGCACGCAGTAGCTAAGGGTGAATTTATATGACACAAACCTGTAGGTGCCCCTCCCTAATCCTGCTAAAAACCCTTCAATAGCTTCCATCAATCTTAGGATAACGTCTCAAATCCTTAATACAGTCCACATGGGTCTACGTGATCTTGCTTCTGCCTGCTTTGCCAGCCTCATCTTTTTCTCCCCCTGAGCTCCAGCTATGCTGGCCTTCTTTCAGTAGCCCCATGTCTTTCTACAGCCTCTGCTTCGATGACCGATTCCTTTCAGGCTTTGACTAACTTTCCACAGGTGTTATCTGACAGGGCCTCACCTTGGCCCATTCCATATACCTCTCGCTTTCTGTCCCAGGGCTTCTTCCACACAAAGATGATAAGATCCCCCAAGGGAACCCGCATACCAATGTTGAAGTATAGGAGAGTTGACACCAATGTGGCTGTTTCTAGCCAATGGGGACAACAGGGTTGAATAAGTATTTCCCATTTTATCTTCTGGGTAGATGTGTGTGACACACTCCTTGGAAATTCCAGCACAATGGAGCCCATTTCCTTGTTTGTTGTTGTTGTTATGTGCCGTTGAGTCCTTGTAGTGCCTGCCAACTCAACAGTGCATCCTTGTGTTGGCTCCCTTTCCTTCTCTGCTTTACTCTTCCTGATCCTCTCTCCTGCTCTCTGGGATCACCGCCCAAATAAACTACCTACCCTCATGTCCTTGTTTCAGGCTCTGCTTTTGGGGGAACCCAGACTAAGACACACCTCAAGTGTTACTTCCTCAGGAAGGCCTTCGACTACTCCCCAGATAAGTTGGGCCCCTGTATATGCTCTCCTTGTTATATGTCACTATGCTTTTATATCTTAGAATATATTATAGTTTTTTTTTTTTTTTTTTTTACTCACATACTTAAGAGATTAATTCATTAATATCTCTGTCCTAGAGGACCGTAAGCTCTATGAGCTTAGGGTCTGAATATTGAATATACCGTGGACTGCCAAAAGAACAAACAAATCTGTCTTGGAAGAAGTACAGCTAGAATGCTCCTTAGAAGCGAGGATGGCGGACTTCGTCTCACGTACTTTGAACATATTATCAGGAGGGATCAGTCCCCGGAGAAGGACATTATGCTTGGCAAAGTAGATGCTCAGCGAAAAAGAGGAAGACCCTCAATGAGATGGATTGACACAGTGGCTGCAACAATGGGCTCAAACATAATGATTGTGAGGATGGTGCAGGACAGGGCAGTGTTTCACTCTGTTGTGCATAGGGTCACTCTGAGTCTGAACTGGCTTGAAAGCACCTAACAACAATATAAGAACACCTACTTTGCTTACTAGTGTACCTCTTGGGTCTAGCACAGGGCTTGGCACATAGTAAAATAGAGTTTCGTTCCACAAATGAATGAATGAAGTGTAAGGCTTTTGAAGAGATTGAGGGAGCCATTAGGTATAGAATGTTGGTAGCCATATTAACAAAAATGGACTGCCTCAGTTTGAATGGCTAAGGAAGGATGTGATCACAACGTAAAGAATCACGATTGGTTTGAGGTGGAAGAGCAGGTTTTTTTTTTTTTACCATAATCAAAAGTGCCCAAGGGTCTTTATGAAATATTAAAATGGTCGTTTTAGATGGATTCTATCCTATACTGAAGTTTATGTACTGGCAGTTTGTTAACATATGTACTACGGTGAAAAAAGAAATGCATTTAAAAAGGACACGGATCAACCCAGGGATTGTTTGGCTCTTTCAGGTGATCTAGGGAGGTTGGGATGTTGGAGGACATCTTTGGTATTGCCTTAGTGCTGGCCCATGTCCGTAAGGCCTGCACCATTCCAAATGTTGTGATGTCTGGCCAGTGGAGCTTTTAGCAGGGAACAAACTATTTTCTTTTGCATTATTTTGTCTGACTTTCTCAAGTCCATTGTTATTATCATGCCCATTTTAAAGATGAGGAAAGTGAAGCTTGGAGAAGTTAAATAACCTGCCTCATGTCACATAGCTGTTAGGCTAGGAAAGTAGGGTTTGAACCCAGGCTTTCTCGTTCTACATTTCATTTTCTTGGTGTGTTTGAGTGGGTCTCCTGGAAGCACAGTCTGAGACGGGGATCTTAGAGTGGGGATCCATTAAGGGAGTGCTCTCAGGAGATGGGCATGAGGGACGCAGTTTCCAGTGAAGTCTAGTGTAGCCTGTAGTGGATCGGGAGAGGAGATCGCAGTGGAAACTGAAGCCGGGAGCAGGGCTTTTGTTACCAGGTCCCAGTCAGTCATTGGCACCTGGGAATGGCGCTGGAGTGGGCTTCCGGGTGCCTCTGCTGAAGGCAGCTCCAGCTCCCAGGACCCACCATCCTCCAGAGCAGGCAGCAGCAGGGGATGGGCACACTAAACAGTAAAAGGGACTCCAGGGGACCTGGGAAGGACACAGATAGCATCTGCTGTGCATGTGCTGGAAGGGCTGGGGAAATGGTGGGCAGGGCACAGGTGAGGCCTCCTGGGAGCGAGGGCTTGGTCGGCGTGAGATCTGCAGGGGCTTTGAAGGGAACCGGAAAGGACCACCGTCCTGCGCCTTCTCTTTCCAGGACTGGGCATGGCACGTGCTGCCTCGGGCATCCCAACCCCCTGCACTTCCAGGGTGTCCCTTGGCAGGTCTTGTGTGTGTGTGTGTGTGTGTGTGTGCGTATGTGTACCGACCACACCAGTCTGGCACAGGGCACCATTCTCTTTTTTGGATGAACTCTGACATTTGTGTGCTCAGATGCGTGAACGGTTCCCTGGGAACCGGCTCATTTGGTGGGACAACAGGTTCAGGCCCTATTTGAAGAACAGAACAGGACCAGCACCGAAAGAGGTCAGCCCATCAGCCTCTGAGGAAGCATAGTTAGAGTTCAGCGAGGAGCTTGCTCATCATAACCTCTGTCTCCTCATTTCTAGCTTTCTACCTCTTTCTTAAAAGCACAACACTCTCCCTCTATAGCTCTGGTTTGACTGATGTACTACAGGGTCCCTGGATGGTATTATCTTTAGGGGTAGGGACCTCCCTCAGATTGGGGATCCCTTCTGAGAGGAGACAGTGGCTATGACTCCCTCAGGGCAAGGACTGGGTCTTCCTTTCTGACAGGGTGCTTCCCTAGGGCAGGAAATGCATCTCCTGTGTGAGACAGGGAGCTCCTGGTGGCAGGGGCTGTGTCTCCCCCATCAGACAGGGAGCTCCTTGAGGGCAGGGGCCGTGCCTCCTTCATAGTCTGCTGTCTCTGGTAAGGCAAGGCTATTTCCTCTATGAAAATGGCCTCAGCTGGCCATGGTGATGACCAGTTTCACGATGTCCTTTCATTGGGCTGTGACAAGCAGGCATGGTCATTTCCAAAGCCGATTTCTTTCTGGATGACAGAAGCTGTGAGCGAGCCATTTAGTTGTTTCCAGAAGTAGCATTTCTTAGCTTTTGGGTTTTTCTTTGGATCAGGAGGCAGAGGAGAAAACAAACAGAAGTCCACGGTGTCCTTTGAGAGCAGAGGGACGTGAACGGCTCTGGCATGAGCCTGCTGTGACTGCCCGTAACTCACAGGGCGCTGGGTGGGCTTGGGGTTCTGCACCAGTGGAAGGGCGCTGGGGAGGTGGCCTGGCTCGTTGGATGAGGATGGCACCACCCCACTCAGTGGGGTGGAGAGTGGCTTTCTGTAGAGGGGCACCACTGTCTTGGGGAGGGGGGCTAGGGGTTGCCACCGAGAGCTGGAAATGTTCAGATCAATCTAGTGGGCTGGGAGGTGCAAGCTACAGTCTTGCCCTTACTTCTTTCTCCCCACTAAGCTTACCTGTGCCTCTCCTGTAGCCTCAGGTCTCTGCTTTACTCTTCATCAAAACCCTTTCACACTGACATCCTCTGAGGTCAATGGACAGGAGGTATTACCCTATTTTGCAGATGAGGAAACTGAGAGTCAGAGAGGTTAAGTAACTTGCCCTGTGGTATACACAGCTAGGAAGTGATAGAGCTGGGATTAGAACGCTGGTCTCATGGAGCGAAAGCCCACACCCTTTCCTCTATATCATGCCACCTCGAAATACCTTTTTCCAAGTGAACAGCTAGCGCTAAATTATAGAATCATTTGACATTTGTAATATTTGAGGAGGCAGGTGGTACAACGAAAAGGGCCCCGCACTAGGAATGAGAAGATTTTACCCGCTAGCCGACAACTTTAAGTGAGTCACTTAGGTTCATGGAAACTTGGAGTCCTTGTCTGTAATAACGTTGGCCTTCCTTGCTTTACAGGATGGCTGAGAGGCTTACTTGGGATTGTTCAATGCAGTTGGCAGGAGCCAACAGGCTGGAGGGCAAATCCCAGCTCTGTTATCTGTGTGAACTGGGCAAATTATGTAGCTTTTCTGAACCTTATTTTTCTCATCTGTAAATTGGGATGATTAAAAAACCTGTATCTGTGTGATGGCTCTTATTTCTCTAGGATATATTCCTTGGAGTGGGATTTCTGGATCATATGGTATTTCTATTTCTAGCTTTCTAAGGAAGCGCCATATCGTTTTCCAAAATGATTGTATCATTTTGCATTCCCAGCGGCAGTGCATAAAGAGATCCGATCTCCCTGCACCCTCTCCATCATTTGTTATTTCCTGTTTTATTGATTCATCCCAGTAATGCCGGGGTGAGATGGTATCTCATTGTGGTTTTGATTTGCATTTCTCTAATGGCTAGTGATTGTGAGTATTTTCTCATGTGTCTGTTGGCCGTTTGAATATCTTCTTTGGTGAAGTGTCTGTTCATTTCCTTTGCCCATTTTTTAAATTGGATTATTTGTCTTTTTGTTGTAGAGGTGTTGGATTTTCTTGTAGATTTTAGAGATTAAACTTTTGTCTGATTTGTAATAGCCAAATTATTTTCCCCAGTCTGTAAGCTCTCTTTTTACTCTTTTGGTGAAGTCTTTTGATGAGCATAAGTGTTTAATTTTCAGAAAGTCTCGGCTGGGCTGAGGCCTGTGGGGAACATCTAGCTCAATTGGCGTAACATATTTTATTAAGAATATGTTCTACATTCTACTTCGGTGAGTAGCGTCTGGGGTTTTAAAAGCCTCTGAGCCTGGTCTCACCTCTTTGGGAGCAAGGAAGAATGAAGAAAACTAAAGATACAAGGGAAAGATTAGTCCAAATGATAACTGGACCACATCTACCATGGCCTCCACCAGACTGAGTTCAGTACAACTAGATGGTGCCCAGCTACCACCACTGACTGCTCTGACAAGGATCACAATAGGGGTCCTGGACAGGGCCGGAGAAATATGTAGAACAAAATTCTAACTCAAAAAGAAAGACCAGACTTGGTGGCCTGACAGAGACTGGAGAAACCCTGAGACTATGGCCCCCAGACACTCTTCAGCTCAGTAATGAGGTCATTCTTGAGGTTCACCCTTTAGCCAAAAACTGAACAGGCCCATGGAACAAAACAAGACTAAAGGAGTGCACCAGCCCTGGGGCAGGGACCGGAAGGCAGGAAGGAACAGGAAAGCTGGTAATAGGGGACCTAAGGTTGAGAAGAGAGAGTGTTGATGTGTAGTGGGGTTGTTAACCAGTGTTGTAGAACAATGTGTGTACTGTTTGATGAGAAACTAGTTTGTTCTGTAAACCTTCATCTAAAGTACAATAAAAAAAAAAAAAATCCTATATCACAGGATGGTTATGAAGGTCTTAGTATAGTGTCTTGCCCAGAGTAAGCTTTCCACCTTTGTTGAACTGCCAGTTAGCAGGTCTTCGTATTGAGATTATAACCCAGGTGTCAGCTGGGGTCTCCCAGGCCCTTGCAATCTAGATAAAAGAGGCTCCAATACCACCCCCATGCCCTCCTCAAGGTCTCTGGGAATTGCCTGTGGTGTGGGGTCATCTGTGGCTCTGAACTGGGTCGATGGCTCAGCCTGAGGTCACCTGGACACCAGACTCCTGCTGGTGGCCTCACCCCTCCTCACTCCTAGGCCTCACCCCATCTTGCCTTCCTCTCCCCTCTCAGGTGCAAAAGCAGACGAGGTTCACCCTCTCTGCGGAGCCCGCTCTGTGGTTGCCTGGCTTCAGTGGTCCCGTGTCCTTGGGGTCCAGGTCCCCCAAGGGGTACATCAAAGGTTTTTCTTCCCCCAGAGACAGTCCCCTCCCTCAGAGGAGTTCTGGTACCAGCTGTTAGGATAATGGATTTTTCCATCCAACTATGTGATCGCAAAGCAGGAATTGAAGCCCCTGTGTGAGAGCTTAGCATAAGAAGGGACCTTAAAAGTCAGCTGAATCCTGAGAGTGTGTCCGTCATAATTAAATGACCATTCTGAAGAGCAGACCTTCCTCCAGCCTGGCCTCAGACATGACTGTGGTCCCCACGGGTGGACAGCACAGAAAAACGCGGGTTTTGTTGTGGGGACGTACAGTGAACATAGCGAAATCACCCTGGTCCATCTTCAGAAGGGGCCCTGCACCTGCCCCTGGTGTGATTCGGGGGCAAGCTCTTCCTGTGTCCCTGGAAGCCCAGCCAGCTGTGCCTCCACCTTGAGTGCAGGCCTACCAGGCTGCAGGCTTAGTAGCTCCCCCATGAAGACCCTGAGAAGTTAGGTTGGAATACAATTTCAGCAGGAGGGACAGTAAATCAGCCAATTCGTTTTCTCTCATCTGTATAGATTTGGGGTCTTTTTTGGATTGAAACAAGCAAATTTATGTAAATGACATGCAAATCAGGCCCTTCTAGATTAATGGAAAGGAAATGGAAGCTCTGGGTAGTGCCCAGGCTCTGGCATGGAGTCTGGTGTGTTGTGAATCTCATGACTGATGTGGGGTGGGTGCATGGAGGTCACCCCGAGATGGTGGGCATAACCTGAGGTCCAGAGTGGGTTGGGGGCTGTCAGGCCATCTGGAGTGTCCCTCTCGGGTGTGAGGTGGGCAGGGATCTTTGGCAGGTCACTGGCATTTTGCACAACCCTATTCCTCTACTCCTTGCTCTTTCTACCTACCTGGGACCTTACTTGGGTTGGTTTCAGCCATTTGGAGGAGGGCCTCTGCAAGCCCCCTCAGTTCCCTCCTGTTCCCTTCCTCAGTCACAAAGGCTCAGTCCTGCTCTGACCAGTCCCCACAGAGGGACATTCCGCATCCTCCTTGGAACTCACCTTCTAGAGCCCTTTACAAAAGTGCCAGGTAGTGTCTACCCTAAATCCTTCCAGCTGCAGAATAATTTGCATCTTAGTGTTATATCCTAAGTGGATACAGACCAGCACAAAGGTCCTTGTCTGCGGCTGCACATTGGAATCCCCCAGAGAACCTTAAACATATGGGTGTCCAGGCGCTTCCTCCTAGATACTCTGATTTGATTGGTCTGGGGGCTGCAGGGACTTTGGGAGTTTTAAAAGTTTCCTGATGATTCCCTTGTACAGCCAGTTGAGAGCCACCTTTCCTGATAACTTTAGAGTGGGGATTTAATGTCCTTGTCCTCCTCTGTTGCCGCTTGTTGTTTGTTATTTGCTGTGGAGTCCGCCCCAGCTCATGGTGACCTCATGTACAGCGGAATGAAACGTTGCCTGGTCCTGCACCATCTTCATGGTCATTGGTATGTTTGAGTCCATTGTTGTGGCCATTGTGTCAATGAGGCTTTCCCTTGCCTTTGCTGGCCTTCCACTTTACCAAACATGATGCCCTTCTCCGACCATCGGCCTCTCCTGATGATGTGTTCAAAATAAGTGAATCAAAGTCTTGGACAACATTCTGTGATCCATAGGGTTTTCATTGGCTAACTTTCACAAATATATTGCCAAGCCTTTCTTCCTAGTCTGTCTTAGTCTGGAAGCTCTGCTGAAACCTGTCTGCCATGGGTGACCCTGTTGGTATTTGAAATACTGGTGGCATAGCTTCCAGTGTCATAACAACATACAAGCCACCACAGTGTGACAAACGACAGATAGGTGGTGAAGTTGCTCCTTGGGGTATAATAAGGATCCTATTGAGCACCTACTAAGCGTCAGGTGCCTTAGATACATCATCTCCTGCACCCCTCTTGAAAGCCCTGAAAGGTAAGAATCGTCTTCCCCAATCTTTCCCACGGGGAAACAGGTTCAGAGAGGTGAGGTTTCTTCCCTAAGATCACAGAGCCAGCGTCTTAGTCTGGGTTCTGTAGATGAGCAGCACCAGTGAAACGTATATATAAATATATAGAGATCTTTAAAAAAATATTTTATTGTGTCTTGGTGAAAGTTTACACAGGAAATTAGGTTCTCTTTTTTTTTTTTTATACATATCGTTCAGGGACATTGGTGGTATTCTTTACCATATATCAGCTTTCTCATAATTTCCATTTTGGTTGTTCTGTTTCCATTCATCTAGCTTCCCTATCCTACCTAGCCTTCTCATCTTTGGTCTAGGGTAAATGTTAACCATTTGGTTTCACCTAGATGATTAATTTGAGGAGCACAGTACTCATGGGTGATATTTATTTTATGGACCAATCTGGGATTGTTTTGAGTTCCAAGTTTAAAGAATATCTCAGGGCAGTAGTCTTGAGGGTTCATTTAGTCTCAACCAGTCCAGTAAGTCTGGCCTTTTTTTTTTTTAGGAATATGAGTTTTTGTTGTACATTTTTCTCCCATTCTATTCGGGAACATCTATTGAGTTCTTGGTCAGAATGGTCGGTAGTGGAAGCCGGGCTCCATCTAGTTCTTCTGGTCTCAGGGTAGGCAATGTCGTTGTTCGTGTGGACTATTGATTCTGTAGACAAGTTTCTTCTCTGAGTCTTTGGTTTCCTTCTTTCTCTTTAGCTCTAGACGAGTAGAGACCAATACTTGTACATTAGATGGCCACTCGTAAGCTTTTAAGACCCCAGACACTGCTTACTAAACTAGGATGTGGTACATTGTCTTTATGGACTATATTGTGCCAAATGGCTGAGTTGCCCCACGACAGTATGGCCCTAAGCTCTCAAACACAGTAGGCCAATCCTATAAGGTATTTGGTCGTGTCCAGAAAATATCCATAACTGTGCCCCCTGTGCTTTATTTTATACTTGAACGTACATGCAGCACACATAAACGTGTATGTACATATGTCTACAGTTACTCATATATACCTCCCTGTACATATTTATGCATACTTACGTATCTATGTAACCAAACGTATTTTTCTTTAGTTATTACTGTTGTTGCAAAATTGTATATCCCTCAATGAATTACAGATTTCCACGTAAATTGTTCATTGACATTTATCACAGTTTGTCAGGGTTCTCTTTAACTGTGTCTATACCCTTCTATTTGTGCTCAAACACTCATCTTTACTATAGTTGTGCCGTGCTCATATTCAAGGAAATGGCTCATGCAGATGTGGGGGCTGGCAAGTCCCAAATCCACGGGTCAGGTGTCAGGCTGGAGATCCCTGCTGACCCATGGGGTTGCAGGGGCTGGCGAATCCAAAATCTGCAGGTTAGGTGGCAGGCTGGGGACTTCCGCAGACTTATACCCCAAGAACTGGAGGTCAGATGATGAGAGAAGTGCAGGATAGAGAGAGAATGAGCTTTGCCAGAACATCCATTTATGTAGTGGAGCAGGCTACACCCTCAAGGAAACTCCTCTTTCAACTCATTGGCTGATCACATCATGGAAAGTGATTGCATTGTATTACACTCTGGAAAAGCACTCAGTCCAATGTCTGCCAAACCACTGAGAATCATAGCCTAGCCAGGCTGACACATAACATGAACCATCACCGCTAGGAAGCAGCAGAGGCAGGATTAGAACCCCAGTCTGTCCTCGCACTGTGCTTCCTGGTGGTTGGTCCACCGGAGCAGGGTCGGGGAAAGGGCCTTGCCAGGGCTTTGCTTGGGAGCTCGGGGTGCCAGGTCTGGATTTACTGCTTATTAGCTTTGTGACCTTGGGCCTAAATCTTCCCAAGCTTTACCTTCTCCACACAGGCAATGGGAATAACAACCTAGGCCCCTCGGGTGGCTGTGAAGATTAAATAAAAATGAGAAAGTGCTTTGTAAACCACGAGGTGCTATCCACATGTTAATTACGCTTTATTATCCTTCCCATTCTCACTATCTTGTAGCTGCTGCCCATGTGTCTCTATCCCCACTCACCCACCCCAGCACACGGAGGGGCTTTGAAACTTTGATTCCTTGGCCTCCCTGCCTAGGGCCCCAGGATTCTGCTTAATCCTCCCCGCTTGACAGAACAGGAGCAACTGGCTTCCTGGTAGAACGGGCAGTAATTAAGTTCAATAATTTAAAGTAACTTTTAATTTTTAAATAATTCTAATTTGCATTTGTGCAATTTACTTTCCTTCTCTTCCCACCCCTCCTCCCCCACCGCCTTCCTTGTCTTAATTGTTTATTTATTTATTTGAAAGTTTTTTTTTTTTTTTTTTCCTGGAATAACCAATTTGCTCCAGCTGGCAGCTAGCCAGCTCAACTCAGAATTATCACAGATTGTAAAGCGAAGGCAGGAGGTGAAATTTGCTGACTTAGAAACGTCTGAAAGGCGACTTTGCCCAGCCAGGCACTCTCCCTGGGGAGAGGACAATAGAGTAAAAAACACACATGAGGTTAACTTTTGGTTTTCTGCAGGAATGTCCACTCTAAGCTCCACGGTAGCTGGGAAAAACTCAGGTGCCTATCTGCCTGCTGTGAAGGCGAGGGGCAGGTGCGTGGAGGTAAGGAGCAGAGATAAGACTTGGAGTCTGAGCCCTGGGTTCAAGTGCTGCCATGCTGCTTCCGAGCTGTGGGGCCTCGGACAAGTTGCCGGGCCCTCCCTTTGAGTGTTGGTTCCCCGACCTGTGGAGAGACAGGCTTAGATGAGCCCACGTGCGTGGGGGGGTCTCTCAGTGTCCGACCCGCAGTAAGTGGTCGCTAGCTGTGGGGTCACATGACCTGTGAGCAGAGGGACTTAGTGTCTTCCGGGCAGAGAGAGCTGGTCCAGGTTTTTTCTTACTTCTTTTGATCATAAGTGCTCAAAGAATTTTATTTTGTAACTTTTTACTTTGAAATTATTTGACTTACAGAAAAGCTGCAAAATAGTATCAAGAATTCCTTGATACCCTTTGCCCAGATTCCCAAAATAGTAACATTTTACCACATCTGCTTTCTGTCTACACACGTGTGCTTGCACACACACACACATACATACACTCACACATCAGTGGTTCTCACTGGGAAATAATTTTGCCCCCCAGGCAACATCTGGCAATGTATGGAGACATTTTTGTTGTCACAGTTGGGGGATGTTACTGGCACGTAGTAGGTAGAGACCAGGGATGCTGCTAAACATCCTGCAATGCACAGGACAGCCCCCACAACAAAGAAAGATCCACCCCAAAATGTTGAGAGTGCTGAGGTTGACAAACCCTGCCCTATATCTATTTATGTATGTATGTATATGTGTGTATATATATTTCCCCCTGAACTAGTTAATAATAAGTTCTAAACATGATGGCCTTTTACCCTTGTCATGGAGTGAATTGTGTCCCCCGAAAATATGCGTTAACTTGGTGAGGGCCTGATTCTCAGTATTTTATGATTGTCGACCATTTTGTCACCTGATGTGATTTCCCTGTGTGTTGTAAATCCTGTGACTATGATGTAATGAGATGGATTAGTGGCAGTTATATTGATGAGATCTACAAGGTTAGATAGTGTCTCAAGCCAATCTCTTTTGAGATATAAAAAAGAGAAGCGAGCAGAGAGACACGGGGACCTCATACCACCAAGAAAGCAGGGCTGGGAGAAGAGCACGCCCTTTAGACCTGAGGCATCTGAGCTGAGATGCTCCCAGACCAAGGGAAGAATGATGACAGGGACCTTCCTCCAGAGCTGACAGAGACAGAAAGCCTTCCCCTGGAGCTCATGCCCTGAATTTGGACTTGCAGCCTACTAGACTGTGAGAGAATAAACTTCTCCTTGTTCAAGCTATCTACATGTGGTATTTGTTGTAGCAGCACTAGGTGACTAAGACAACCCCTAAATATTTCACCGTGCCATTTCCTGTAAACAAGGACATTCTCTTACACAACTACAGTTCAATTATCAAAATCAGGGAATTAGCACTGACACAGGGAAGGCTTAGGTTCGATGCTGGCTCAGAGTGCTCAGAAGCATGTGGGACTCGCGTAAGGGGCCCTGAAATCAGATGGGGAAGTGACAGAAGCTTGAGCTCCAGTGTGTTGGGATCAAGTGCCACAACCCTGGGCAGGCTGTTGTCATTTTCCTCCCTGACAGTTGCCCTGCTGCCCGCCTCCGAGGGCTGTGGATGAGGTGAAATGAAGTAATACGTGGGAGTAGACATGCTTTACACACAGGTACACGAGGCTGCTATAGTGTCACCAGCTCGACTGGAAAGCTTTCTGCTGGAACTGGAAGTTGGGGTGTGAGGCGCAGCCTCCCTCCTGATGGCCTCTGGTTGTGAAGGTCCAGCTGTGGTCAGCGTTGGGGTTGTTGGCAGAACTTCTACTCTGTAGGCATTGAGCCAGTGTCCCGTGTGTGTGTGTGTGTGTGTGTTTATGAGTGTGTGTGTGTGTAGGTGACACTGACCTGTGAGGGGCTGCTTCTGCCCTGTCATAGAGAGAGAGAAGGGAGGGAAAGAAGGAGCTGCAGCACGTGGGCCGCTGAAGACAGAGATGTGCTTGGCCAGACACATTCCTAGATGCTACTTTCTCTCAAGAACTCACTTCCATTTTCATGGAAAAGTCCTTTGTAACCTCCCTGTTGGAATTGTACCAAAACAATGTGTTTTAGGATTTGGAAGATGAAAGAAGCAAACATTTATTAACTGCTTTCTAAGTACCATCACTTGTGCATATTTTATTCTCCTTTGTGCCTTGTGGAAACCATGGTGGTGTGGTTAAGAGCAACAGCTGCTGACCAAAAGGCCAGCAGTTCGAATCTACCAGGTGCTCCTTGGAAACTCTATGGGGCAGTTCTACTCTGACCTATAGAGTCGCTAAGAGTTGGAATCGACTTGACAGCAATGGGTTTTTTGTACCTTGTAGAGAGGAAACTGGGGATCAGCGAGGTTAAGTAACTCGTCCAAGGTCTCTCAGCTGGTGGGTGGCAGAGCTAGAATTAAGATATAGACAGAATTTACTTCAAAGCTAGTGCTGTCTCTGGCTTAAGCCCTAGCTCAGCCATCACTATTTCTGTGACCTTGGACAAGTTTCTTAACCTCTCTGAGTCCCAATTTCCTCTTCTGTCGAAGGGAAGAACACACTAGGCATTTCTCAAGCTGAAATAACTGAAGAAAAAATCCAGGCCTTGAGTTGCAATATTGAAGGATTCTATGGGCAAAATATTGAATGATGCAGGAATCATTAAAGAAGATGGGAAGAATACAGCCACTGTACCAAAAAGAATTGGTCAACGTTCAACCATTTCGGGGGTAGCGTATGATCAGGAACCAATGATACTGAAAGAAAAAGTCCAAGCTGCACTGAAGACATTGGCAAAAAACAAGGCTCTAGGAATTGGCGGAATACCAATTGAGATGTTTTAACAAATGGATTCAGTGCTGGAACTGCTCACTCATCTATGCCAAGAAATTTGGAAGACAGCTACCTGGCCAACCGACTAGAAGAGATCCATATTAATGTCCATTCCAAAGAAAAGCTATCCAACAGAATGCAGAAATTATCGAACAATAGCATTAATATCATGTGCAAGTAAAATTTTGCTGAAGATCATTCAAAAGTAGCTGCAGCAGAACATCGACAGGGAACTGCCAGAAATTCAAGGCGCATTCGGAAGAGGATATGGAATGAGGGATATCATTGCTGATGTCACATGAATCTTGGCTGAAAGCAGAGAATACCAGAAAGATGTTTGCCTGTGCTTTATTGACTATGGAAAGGCATTCAGCTGTGTGGATCACAACAAATTATGGAAAACATCGTAAAGAATTGGGAATCCCAGAACACTTAATTGTGCTCATACAGAACTTCTACATAGACCAAGAGGTAGTCATTCCAGCAGAACAAGGGGATACTGCATAGTTAAAAATCAGGAAAGGCGTGTGTCAGGGTTGTATCCTTTCACCATACTTATTCAGTCTCTATGCTGAGCAAATAATCTGAGAAGCTGGAGTACATGAAGAAGAACGAGGCATCAGGATTAGAGGAAGACTTATTAACAACCTGTGTTACACACATGACACAACCTTGCTTGCTGAAAGTGAAGAGGACTTGAAGCACTTATTGATGAAGATCAAAGACTACAACTTTTGTTATGGGTTACACCTCAACATAAAGAAAACAAAAATCCTCACAACTGGACCCATAGGCAACATCATGATAAATGGAGAAAAGATTGAAGTTGTCAAGGATTTCATCTTACTTGGGTTCATAATTAATGCTCATGGAAGCAGCAGTCAAGAAATCAAACAATGTATTGCATTGGACAAATCTGCTGTGAAAGACCTCGTTAAAGTGTTAAAAATGTCACTTTGAGGACTAAGGTGTGACTGACCCAAGCCATGGTATCTTCAATTGCCTCGTACTCATGTGAAAGCTGACAACGAATAAGGAAGACCAAAGAAGAATTGAAGCCTTTGAATTACGGTGTTGGCAAAGAATACTGAATGTACCATGGGGCTGCCAGAAGAATGAACATATCTGTCTTCGAAGAAGTATAGCCAGAATGCTCCTTAGAGGTGAGGTCGGCGAGACTTCGTCTCATGTACTTTGGACGTATTATCAGGAGGGGTCAGTCCCTGGAGAAGGACATCATGCTTAGTAAGGTAGAGAGTCAGTGAAAAAGAGGAAGACCCTCGATGAAATGGATGGACACGGTGACTGCAACAATGGGATCAAACATAGCAACGATTGTGAGGATGGTGCAGGACCAGGCAGTGTGTTTCATTCTGTTGTGCATAGGGTTGCTATGAGTCTGACCTGACTTGACGGCACCTAACGACAATATCCTAGCTGCAAAATAGGACAGAGAAAAAATGCTTTATAAACTGTTCATCAGTTAGCATCTTGTTATTAGCATGAGCGAATTCACCTGTGGGCTTAATTCACCATCTACTGGGTGAATGGGTGGAGGCTCTGCAGAAGTCATTGGCTTGGCGGCGTCCAGGCCATTCAGTGACAGACACAGCCCCTGTCTATATACACCCGTAACTAACTACATGCCAAGTGGTCAGTGCCATTTCTCCATGATGATCTCACACCCTGTATAGCTACCTTATCTGTCCCCTGTCCCCAGCCATTCTAGAAGCCACCTTCAGTGACCTCTAAGCCCTCAGAGAATGG
The DNA here is from genome assembly GCF_024166365.1 of Elephas maximus indicus. Taxonomy (NCBI): domain Eukaryota; kingdom Metazoa; phylum Chordata; class Mammalia; order Proboscidea; family Elephantidae; genus Elephas; species Elephas maximus. Next base: position 56,307,421 of record NC_064831.1, on the reverse strand, counting down.
AAAGCCCCCAGCTCCTTTACCAGAGAGGCCAAGTCTCATGGCTTGTGGTGGAGGAGGGATGCCCACAGCATCGCCATCTCTGGGGCTTCAGGTCCCAACCCTGGAGAGGTTGGGCTTCCCAACAGTCCAGGGGCAGAGCAGACAGAAGCCCCCACTGGATGCTTAGATGGGGCTGCTCTTTCGTAAACTCTGGGTTCATGGTCTCTGCCTCCCAGAGGGTCTGCGCTGTTAAATTCCTTTCCTCCCACTGTGACATCTTGAGCAATGGAGAAGGCTGAGAATTATGGGGCTTGTCAGGGAGTGCCCTCTCAGCCTGAGTCTGGGGGATCAGGTGCGTCACATTCATTTCCAGGTTTCTCCCTGTCCCCCGCCAACTATGCAAGCTGAACCTTAGAAAGAAAAGTCCAGAGGCCGCTACCTTCCCAGGTAGTTGCTGAGATGGACCTAACACCTGGGTAGGATTTTCTCAGGAAATGGCCAGGGGTGTGAAGGGTAGGTGGGGGATGCTATGGCAGAGATAGAGATGGAGTGAAGGCAGCTGTGGGGTCTGCTGGGAGTTCTGTCCAGGTGCTCTGGGGCTCTTATGCCTGGCTGTTTGCCAGGCCCTTGGAGCCTCTGCTTGGCCCTGCCTCTTTAATGCTGAGGACCATTCAAGATACTGAGCATCTACTGGGGCCACTGAGGTCCCTCTGCCTGGCTCTGCCTCTGATGACCTGGTCCACCTGGTGCCTGGCTGCTGGCCGGGCATCTGACCCACCACCCCCTGCCCTTTGCTCCTTGGCCGTTTATCTTTGCTAGTGTCTCTGCTGCCTGCCCCCCCCCACCGCCTTTTTGGGTGTCACTCCTTCCTGTCTTTTGAGTCTTTCACTGGAGCTGGGGAGCAAGGGCGAGGCTTGGCTGACCAACCCTCCTCGGGCCAGTGGGTACCTTCCCTGAGACTGTGTTCAAATCCAGATTGTCCTCTGAAAGTCATCTTCCTACTCAGTGGCACAGCCAGACTTTGGGATACAAGCCCAGAAAGGAAATGATTACATCTAAACACAGCAGTGTTGAAATTGTACAAAGAAAAACCCACAAAAGCAAATGTGCTGTTTACTTTTTGCAAATTGGGTTTTGAAAGGAAGGTTAAGGATCAGGTTAGACACGAGGGAGAACTTACAGGTGTGCCTGCATTCCTGGTGGAACAGTACAGGTCTTTTCTGCAGAATGTGAGGTGATGGGTACTCCCAGGGGCAGCTTGGAGTGGGGGTGGGGAGCAGGGAGGGGTGTGTATGAATTGCCGCTGTCCCCAAATCTTAGAACGGCTTTGCCTAGAGATGTTCAGCATCATCTGTCAGTTTGTCGTACGACCGTGGCTTGTGTTTTGCTATGATGCTGGAAGCTATGCCGCCAGTATTTCAAATATCAGCAGGGCCACCCATGGTGAAGTTTCAACACAGCTTTCAGATTAACACAGGCTATCAAGAAAGGCTTGGCAAGCTACTTCCAGAAATCAGCCAATGAAAGCCCTACGAATCACAACAGAACGTTGTCTAATATAATGCTGAAGATGAACTCCCTAGGTCGGAAGTCACTCAAAATACACAGTGGTCGCAATAATGGACTAGAGCATACCAAGGATGGTGATGATGGTGCAGGACCAGGCAACATTTCGTTCTGTTGTGCATGGGGTCACCATGAGTTGGAGCCAACTTGATGGCAACTAACAACTAACAGTGAAGACCAGAGACCCTTTTGGAGAGTTCACTAAACATGCTCTAAAAAACATGTTTTTATGGCACAGGTCCTGTGTGCCAGGCACTGTGTTAGGTGCCTCTCACAGAGGTGAGCAAAATAGACATGGAGCCGCCAGGGCTTGAGGTGGAAGAGAAGAGACTGATGTGGCTCGGACATTCACACTAGCGAATATGTAGTACAAATTGAAGTTAGTGCTTGAAGGGAAAGGAGCATGGTCCCGGGAAAGTGTAGTGCCAAGGAGCCTGGCTCAGTTTGGGTGGCTGAGGGGTGGTCAGGGGAGAGCTTGAGGAAAGAACTGAAGGATGTTTAGGCTTTAAGCAGGCAAGAGCAGTAGGGATGTGGGGGAGCGTTACAGGCAGAGATCCAGAGTGGGTGGAAAGATGGTGCTTTGGAAGAACTATAAGAAAGCCAGTGTATTGGGGCAGAGAGCAATAGGAGAGGGGTACAAAGGGGTGAAGAGGGGAGTAGGTGGGGGGCACCTTGGGCAGACCTTCAGGTCATAGTTGACTTTTGGCAGTTAGGCCAAGGGTACTGGGCTGTCTTAAGGAAGGAGGAAGTGGTGATGGGGAGCCGGGTGGCATGATCAAATCTGTATACTTCATTGGCTGTTTGTATGTCTTCTTTGCAGAAATGGCCATTCAGGTCTCCGTAAATTTTTTGATGGGGTTTGTGTTTTTTGTTGCTAAATTGTAGTTCTTTACATATTCTGTATATTAAACCTTTACCAGATATATGATTTCCAAATATTTTCTCTTATTCTGTAGGTTGTCTTTTTTTTTTTTTTCCTGTGCTTTAGGTGAAAGTTTACAGAGAAAATTAGTTTCCCATTCGATGGTTTGTATATCAAGTGTTTCATGACCTTGGATTCATTCCCCACAATGTGTCAGTACTGTCCCCATTTCTGTCCTGCCTTCCCCATTTTCTTTTGCCCTGATTATCTACCTGTCCTACCTTCTCATCTTATAATTGATTGTCCCAAGGAGCACGTTCCTCTTGGGTGTTATTTTTTATCTTATGTGCTTATCTATTGTTTGGCTGAGAGGTGGTCTCCAGGAATGGCTTCATTTCCAGGCCAGAAGGGTATTTTAGGACCAGAGCCTTGGGTTCCTCCAGCCTCTGTCAGACCAGCAAGCCCAGTCTTTTTTTTTGAGTTTGATTTTTTGTTCTACAGTTTTCTCCATCTCTGTGCAGGACCTTCTGTTGTGATCCTAGTCAGAGAAGTTGGTAGTGGTAGCTGGCACCATCTAATTCTTCTGGTCTTGGGGTCATGTAGCCTGTGGTTCATATGGTTCATTAGTCCCCTGGACTAATTGCTCCCTCAAGTCTTTGGTCTCCTTCACTCTCCCTTACTCTGGACAGGAAGAGACCCATAGTAGTATCTTGGATGGCTGCTTGCAGGCTTTTAAGATGCTACTCATGAAAGTAGGATGCAGGACATTGGCTTTATGCACTATGGTGTGCCAGTTGATGTAGATGTCCCCAGAGGCTATGATCCTTTGTCTTCTAGCTTAGGAACTTCATCCTGCGAGGTGTTTGTTTATGTTTAAGAGGTTTCCCTGACTTTAGCCCTTGTATGTTCTCTATGAGCTGTACCTATAATCATGTCTGTAGAACTATCTACCACCAAACCTATAGTTGCCAGTGGGTGTGTTCCCTTTCATCCTCCCACACCTCTTGGCGTATCTATCTACCTATTTGTTCATTCATAAATCATTTGTTATTACTACTGCTGCAGGGTTGTCTAAGCTGTGGTAGTTACTGTAGTATTCTTACGTTCCTCTCTTGCCTTGGTCCTGTTGTACTGACTTCCCCCATATAATGCATTGCCTTTCCCTTCAGCAATATTAACTCATGTCTTCTATCTAATTGATAATTTTCCCTCCCTACCCATCCCATCCCTGGTAACCATCAAAGAATGCTTTTTCCTTTTTTTCCTGTGTGTAAATCTTTTGTTGTCACTTTATACTAGTGATCTCATACAATATTTGTTCTTTTGTGATTGGCTTATCTCACTCAGCGTAATGTCCTCCAAATTCATCCATGTTGTAAGATGTTTCTTAGATTTGTCATTATTCTTTACTGTTGCATAGTATTCCATTGTGTGTACGTACACAGTTTGTTAATCCATTCGTCAGTTGATGGGCACTTAGGTTGTTTCCCTCTTTTTGCTATTGTGAATAATGCTGCAACAAACATGGGTGTGCATGTGTCTGTTTGTGACACAGCTCTTATTTCTTTAGGGTATATACCTAGGAGTGAAATTGCTGGATCATATCTTTTCACTTTCTTGATAATGTCCTTTGATGCCAAAACATTTTTTATGTTGACGAAGTTTGATTTCTCTATTTTTTTCATTTTCCTACTTGTGTGATCTGTGTACTTTTAAGAGGTTACTCTGACTGCTTTGTGGAGAGTGGATGAGAAGAGTAGGACAAGGGTGGGGTCAGGACACCCTGAAATGGTGGCACCTGGGTTAAGGTGGGAATGGTAGAGCTGGAGATGGGGGATGGTTTCCAGCCACAGAGAGCTAGGAGAGCTGGAAAAATGTTCAGCTTGGCTTGAAATGCAAACAGGTTGTCTTCAGTGTGGTACATTTAGGGAAAAAGGACACGGATTATTTTTTGTTTGTTTTCAGCTTTGTTGAGATGTAATTGATGCACAATAAACTGTAAGGAACCCTGGTGGTGCAGTGGTTAAGTGCTCAGCTGCTAACCAAAAGGCCGATGATTACAACCCAATGGCCTCTCTATGAGAACAAAGACCTAGTGACCTGCTCCCGTAAGGATTATAGGCTAGGAAGCCCTATGGGGCAGTTCCACTGTGTGACATAGGGTAGCTATGAGTCAGAATCGACTCAACATCATACAACAATCCAGTAAACTGTATATTTAAAGTGTATAATTTGATAAGTTTTGACATATGTATACACCTGTGAAACCAGCACCATCTCCAGGCAACCACTGATCTACTTTCTGTCACTACGGGCTAGTATGTATTTTCTAGAAATTTATACAAATGGAAGCATACATTATGATTAGGCACTCTTTTTTGCCTGTCTCCTTTCATGCAGCATAATTACTGGAGATTCATCCATATTGGACATGCAGACTTTTATTTGGGCTTTGCTGCTCATTTTATACCTTAGGTGGTGCTGCTGGTGGTGGTAGTGATTTGCCATTGAGTAGGCTCTGACTCATGGTGATTTTATGTATAACAGAACAAAACATTGCCCAGTCCTGCGCTATCTTCACTATTATTGGTATGTTCCATTGTTGCAGCTATCATGTCAATCCATCTCATTGAGGGTTTCCCTTGTTTTCATTGGCCCTCCACTTTACCAAATATTATGTCCTTTTCTAGTGATTGGTCTTTCCTGATGATGTGTCCAAAATGAGTCCAAATCTCACCCTCCTTGTTTCTGAGAAACATTCTGGTTGTATTTCTTCTAAGACTAATCTGTTAGTTCTTTTGGCAGTCCGTGGTACCTTCTGTTAAAGACGCGTTGTCGAGTCGATTCCGACTCATAGCTACCCTATAGGACAGAGTAGAACTGCCCCATATGGTTTCCAAAGAGCACCTGGTGGATTCGAACTGCCGACCTTTTAGTTAGCAGCCGTAGCTCTTAACCACTGTGCTACCAGGGTTTCCAAGGTTTCCAAGAAGCGGCTGGTGGATTGAAACTGCCGACCTTTTAGTTAGTAGCCATAGCTCATCGTAACTGTTAACCTCTGCACCACCAGGGCTCCTGTGGTACCCTAAGTCTCTTAAATCCTTGCAGCTCAAAGTGAGGTCCACCGACCAGCAGCATCAGATCACCTGGGAGCTTGTTAGAAATGCAGAATCTCGGGTTCCACCCCAGGCCCACTGAATCAGAATCTGCAGTTTAGCAAGATCTCCAGGTGATTTGTGTGCGAGTTAAAGTTTGAGAAGCACTGCCTTAAGTTCTCGGGACCTCTGTTTGTTTATTTTCTTTTCTTTCCTTGTTTGTGGACTTTAGGTGTAGGGAGTTGAGTTCATCACACTCAGTTAATAGCACATAGTCATCCTCAGCTTTTGTGTGACCTTCCTTTTGTCTCACAGCATCAGTTGTGTGCTTTCTCCTCCCCATCCTCATTCTCGTGACCCTCCCCCAAAGGCACCCACTCTAATGTGTTTGGAATATGTTCTTAAATATGCATGGATTATTGTGAAATATGTGGTGTCATTCTGTGTATGTGTTTTAAATTTACATACATTTTCTTGTGCTACAAATCTCCTTCCATTCCCAAGTTTTCTCATCAGTGCTGCTTTTGAGAAGATCCACCGTATCGTCCTACGTCTATCTAGTACGTCGCTTCTTCCTGATGCTGGGGACCCCCTAGTGTGTTTTCACCACCTGTTACTTGTCCTTTCTCCCAGCAATGGATGAGGGGCCCCCAAGGTTGTCGCCAGCTCCCCGCCACCACAAGCAGCTTCTCAGCAATCATCCCTGTAAGCCAGACTTGGGTTTCCATCTTTGTGAAAGAAGTGTCTCTAACTAAGTGACCCAAGTTGTCTGCAGCTCCAACTCCTGTCGCTTAGTTTATAAGTGAAAAGACGTGGTGTGTTACAGGCTTGCAAACTGTCAGCCAGAAGATCTGAATAGTTATATTTTCCTTTAAGTTTCTGGCTGACACCGTTGATGGTCTCCAATCCTTTGATAATCAGAGTCCCTGAGACCTTTTTTTTTCCCCTGAGCTCTTGAAGTGCCTCAACCTCAGAGTTTTTTTTCCTGTGAATAATACTCCGGCTGCCCCAGGGAGCTGAGTGTTACACCAGTTTGCAACTCTCTTTCAAATCTGGTTTATGCAAACTCCTGAGAAGGGATGACAGTTCCTACTGTTATGTAATCATTTATAGATCAAGTAATGATTTCCCTCCTGACTTAATGACAGTTCTATTCTCAGGAGAGCTGGTCGGGCTTGTCACAGACTGCTGATGTTCCCTCTGGTGTGGGCCCAGCGGATCAAACGCTGTGGCTCTAGTTGCCATTCTGTCTCACCTCTGGCACCTACAATGAAGTTGGGTGGGAAAAGTCACTTCCTTCAAAGGACTCTCAGGACCTGTGAGACTCTAGGGAGCAGGCTCATGGTGGGAGGAGGGACCATGAGAAATAGCAGGCTCTATTGCCTTTTTTTGGGGGGGCTCTGAGGTCATTGAAAGACAGGGTCTGCCTGCCTCCCACCCCATTGCGCACACTGGTTGGCCTTAGAGGGGGTGCCTTGGGGAGCAGGGGGCTGGGGAAAATCAGGGGAGGGTTTCTTCTGTGACTTTTCAGTGAAATTCCAAACCAGTTGCCATCCAGTCCATTCTAACTCTTGAAGACCCCATGTGTGACAGAGTAGAACTGTGCTGTATCAGGTTTTCAATGGCTGATGTTTTGGAAGTGGATCACCAGGTTTTTCTTCCAAGGTGCCACTAGGTGGACTTGGACCACCAACCTTTTGGTTCGTGGCTGAGCATGTTGACCCAGGGAATTCCTATGGAATAGAACAACTGCTAAATGAGACTTTACCATGTGCCAGGCTCCATGCTGGTTTGGAGAACTTCAGTGGAACGTTACCTGGTTTGCTCAAACGTGTCAGTATTGGTGGAACCCGATGGACCCAATGCCAGCTTCTCTGAATAATTGTGAAAATAAGCTCCATTTTCAATTACCTGGGCTAATGAGCAGCAAGCAGAGACACTCTAAATAAAAATTTAATTAAGAAAAAGTGGCCTATGCCAGTGGTTCTCAAGGGTGGTCTGTGGACCTGTGCTAGACTGTGACCAAGTTTTTACAGGTGAGATTAGGAAAATGCAAATGATGTAGTGAGTTTTTCATGAAGCTAAACTTATTCGATATTAAGAACTTTTCTTTATTCTAAGATTGTCCTCCTATATCCCTGGGGCTCATGAAATTGAGGTGATAGTAGAAGATAATAGAAGATGACTGTAGTTGTGTGCCAACAGGCCGATTCCAACTCACACTGACCCTATGTGACAGAGTAGAACTGTCCCATAGAGCTTCTTAGACTGTAAGCTTTATGGAAGCAGATCTCCAGGTCTTTCTTCCTTGGAGTTGCTGGGTGGGTTCAAACTATCAGTTTTTCGATTAGCAGCCGAGTGCTTACCCGTTGTGCTACCACGGCTCCTTAGAAAGTCCTATAAAGTCCTTATGTGGCCACACAACAAGTTGGCACATCCCTGACATGCCCTCTTGTGTGTGCGTGTGTATGTGTGTATCTGTGTGCGCCCTCTCACACATATGCGTGCTCGCATTTGTGTTTGCCCATGCGTGTGTATAAATTTTACTGATCTGTGCAATTCCAAAGCCTAAGAATCACGTGCAACTCTGGGAATCAGACAGAGTCTGATTCTTAGCTTCCCCGGGGAAAACCCATTCTCGGCCCCCGCCCCCGCCACAAACCAATATCTAACACAGTAGATCCAATTTGTGCCTAAGTAATGTATGTTCCTTTGTTTCTTATAATGACAATTTTTTTTTAATCAAAATCTTTCCTTTGCAAGAGGAGCTAACTCTTACAAATTAAGTTAATTTGGCAAACATTTACATTTTAATGAATATGTTCTGTTAAAAATTGCATAAGTTAAAATGCAAATGAGCAGCAGCAGGAGGAAATGATGAGTGGTGGTTAGAGGGTAACTGAGATTCCCTCGCTCTTCTGCTGTGGGCGTGGGGTCAGAGCCTGGGCTGCCAAGGCAGTGGGGTGGGACTGGGAGCTTCCGTGGGGCCTGGTTCCTCGACTGTATTTAAATGGAGAGTCAGAGTGAGAACATAATTAACTTGTGGCCGTAGAGCTAGACAACTTAACTAGAGCCCCTCATGCTACAAGCTCCAGAATTTAATTTTTCAAATAAACTCAGCGTGGCTTTGATGCCCAGGAAGGATCAATACAATGGAATGTGCTTGCAGTTTCCCCTAAAGTGTTACAATGGATTACTGCTCTCACACTTCCCCCACGCTCCTTTTTTTCTGCCGGAGAGAGCCTGGCATTCATTCTCGGCACATACTGTTTGAGGAAACAGGAAAAAAAAAAAGTAAATAAAAAGGGAAACAACAGCCCATGCTCTCCAGGAGGATGAGCCCGTGTGCTCCTGCGTGTGAGGTGAGGGCTCCTGGGTCACTGAGGAGGGAAAGGTCACGTAAAGGAGAGAAGCATCCCCACCTGTCTCTGAGGGCTTCTTGAAGGTGGGGGGGGGGGCGCTGTGGAGGGATGTGTGGGGGTTACGGGGGCTCTTCCTCCCCTCAGGTCACCTTCCCAAGGAGCCTACCCGGCAAGGTGAGCCACACCTTGGTTCCAAGGGTGCGGCTGCCCAGAATCTCACTGGCTGCTGATCTGCTCTGGAATCTTGGGGAATGTTCTGGCTCCTTCAAGTTCTCTCAGAATAGCAGGGCCAGGAAGGGACCCCGGCTGGCACTGGCTTGCTTGATTGCAGAAATGGCTGCAACCCACAGACTATCTGGAGTTTTAATCTAAATGTTTCAGCTCTGGAGCTAACTTTACAGGGTCAAGGCTCACATCCTTTCTTTGTTCCCCTGGGGAAATACCAATGAGCTTGTATAGTTGGCAGCGAGAAGGAACCCTTGGAAGCAGAGTTCCTGGGCCACAGGCGCCCAGTTAGTGGGAACTTGGGAAACCCTTGCCTGGTTCTGGTGATGGCAGGCAGGCTGGGACCAGGAGAGCAGCAGGCTGCATTTCAACCCAGCAGATGGTTATTGGGAGTGTTTTGTGTGTAAGACTTTGTAGGTACTGCATGTTGGGGGCAGAGATGGGGGTGCAGAGATGAATAAGACTCAGTTCTTGCCCTCAAGAAGTTTATAGGTTAAACAGGTACCCGACGGCTTTCATGCCCAGCAGGGTTACGTGGGTTCAGGAATCTGAAACATGATGAGTCCAATCTCCTTATTTTGCATTTGGGGAAACCAAGGCCCAGAGCAGGGTCACACAGCTGGGAGGTGGCAGAGCTAGCTCTGGCCTCCTGGTTCTGTTTCCTCTCACACACACTGTTCTGTGTCCCAGCACGCTGTTCCCCTGGGCTGGAGCAGGGAAGGGGACAGGGATGTGGTGGCAGAGCAGGGGTGAGTGGAGGTCAAGAGGGGGGGACTCTAGGACGCTTCTGAAGCTGCCCTGGGCTTGCTGTGGGTCCCGATGCTCTCCTTCCTGGCAGGCAGAGGGACCTCACCAGCCCCCTATAGCTGGTGCTGGCGATGCCTCCTGGGGCTGACAGATTGACCATGTTTTGAGCTATCTGGAGAGTGAAAGTTCTGGAAAATTAATTAATGACAGTAGATATCGGCTACCCAGAGGCTGCAGAAATTTATGGGGTTTTTGTTTCTTTTTTGTCATGAAATAAGTTATCAGCATGTCTGTTGATTGATTTCCTGCTAAATTCCTCTCTGGCTTTAAAAAAATAAAAACACCCTTGGAGTTAGGAGTTCCTTGAAGCATTTTAATGAACTCCCTTCTTGAGTCACTTGTTCTTGGTGTTGGGTCTCCCCACCCCAATCTCTCTCTCCTGGGTCTGACTCAGACTTGCAAGGAGCTTGGGACTGGTCCTTCTACTGGGCTGGGACCAGGGGAAAGCAAGCCAGCCACCTCTGGGTGCAACATTTAAGGAGCTGCTCCCCTCAGGGTCTGCAAGTGATGAGTCAGCACCTGTGAGTGAGCTCCTCCTTAACTTTTCCACCTTAAGCACCTCAGGTGCCTTACTCTAGACCTAGCCTTGCTTTCCAGATAGTTTCTGTCCACTCCTTCATGTTCAGAGACAGAAGCAGAGGCGCTGTCCCCAGAGTTCAGATAGATTAAAGAAGAGAAATGTCAGTGATCTAAACAGACCCTGGCGAAGCTTCCATTTGGAGGTCTCCATGCCCCACATTGACTGTGATGGAACTGTGATGGGACTGGAAGGTTGCTCAGCACCCTTTTCTGTAGCCCCTTTGGTTCCTGATCCAGATTCCATCCCCAGAGAAAAGCCAGAAAAAGGCAGCTGGATTGGGGACCAGGGCAGACAGAGTGCCCCCCTGTTGCTTTTTGGAGCTAATGATATTTACAGGGCTTCAGTGGAGGTGGAATTAAAAAAAAAAAAAAAAACACATCTATTACTTATTTAAACTGTGACATTCCCCTCATCCCACCCCCTGGAAGGAAGGAGAGGAATTACTGAAAATGTGACATAGGAGGAGAAAGATGACTGCATATTAAGCAGGGGGAAGAGTGATTGCCGAATACATGATATAAAAGGAAATAGTCACCACAAAATTAAATATGAAAAAATACAGTGGAAAAAAATTATTGTCTATACATTATAGGCTTGACATATGGTAAGTTTTCTACTTTTAAAAGCCTCTTATAATTTCTGGATAACCCATTTAGCTGTCTGGTTCCCCACCCCACCCCACCCCACCCCACCCCACCCCACCCCACCATGATGCTTATGCTGTCTGAAATGGCCAAGTTATTTTCTTAGCTTTTAACCCCTTGTGGAGATTTTCCCTCTTTTTTTTTTATAAGCGTGAATGATTTCTGGTAAGATGAAAACTCTAAAATGATTCCTGGGGTTTTCTGAGCTCCCTTTGGTCACGTCAGCAGAAATCTCCCAAATGGTAAAACCCGTTGCTGTCAAGGAGATTCTAACTCAGGGCAACCCCATGTGTCACATACTAGAACTGCTCCATAGAGGCTTTTTTGGCTGTTATCTTTATGGAAGCAGATCTCCAGGACTTTCTTCCATGGTGCTGCTGGGTAGGTTCAAACCTCCGACCTTTAGGTTAGTAGATGAGCACAAACCGTGCACCCAGGGACCTTCCCAAATCCTAGGTCCTCTAAAATTTTCTCTGGCTCTTTCTCCTCTACCCCCTCCCAAGGTTTAATATCCTTGAACAGTAGACAGTAGCAGGGGCCAAGATCAAATGGGAAAGGAGGGGTGCCTGGCTTTAGGGGTGGGGCTGTGTCTCAGGAAGGGCATTGTGAAGCTCTGGTTATCCTTCTCCCTGGGAAAACTCACAAGTCACGTCTCTCACGGCATCAAAGCCCGTCTGATCCAACCTCTCATTTTACAGCAGAACCAGGAGGGGAGAAGAATTCAGCAGCAGGTCTGGATAAAGACTCAGGTCTCCTTAGGTCTTCCCATACACCATGCCTTAACTCATCAGGATGAATTTTCTCTTGGTTAAGCTCTGGGCACAGGCTTCATTCTTCTCTTGGAGGACTAGGGGTCAGGGTGGGGTGGTACTTTTCCCAGTGGTCTGTAATAGAGTAACTTTGTCTCTCTCTTCAGCCCTTTTCTAGTCCTTGGCCTCATCTGCCCTTTGGGGACCTTTCTGAGTGATTGCGTGTTTGTCTCCAGGTGCAATGGAAATAGGATTTGCTGATGACTTTTGAATTCAGGGCCAAGTATACATGGACTAGGCAATTTCCTTGGGTTCCTAGTTCCTGTGGAATAATTGTGATCAAGCTGGAATGAGATGCCAAGAATAGACTACAAAGCCCAGACCAGGTGACCTGCCACCAAGTGCCGTGGAGCCAGGGAGAGGATCCTTTCTCAGAGAGAGAGAGAGGAAGAGAGAGAGTGCACACACAGGTCTCAGGCTTTCCAAGAGGGCAAGGTCAGCTCCTTGGAGGACTGTTCTGGAGGAGAGGCTGCTGGCTAATTGAAGGGGACATTGACTTCATTGCCTGGGCTTGTTGCTGGGTGCTGTCCAGTCGATTCCGACTCACAGTGACCCCGTGTAACAGGGTAGAACTGCCCCATAGGGTTTTCTAGGCTGTAATCTTTATGGGAGCAGATCACCAAGTCTTTCTCTTGTGGAGTCACTGGGTGGGTTCAAACTGCCAACGTTTTGGTTAGCAGCCAAGTGCTCAACCACTGTGCCACCAGCGCTGCTGATTGGACGATAAACTGTCCAAAGGTGATCTTTGCAGGAAGCCAGCTGCCAGGGTCTTTTCCCCTGCAGTGTGGTAGCTTGGGGGGAAGGTGGGTTGGACTCTTTGTAAATAGCACCAAGAGCTTGGAGTTGTCCTTCTGGTCCTCACTGGTCTCCCTCCTGGAGGGAGGGAGGACAGTCATTCATTTGTCCTCAGCTTTGTAGATCTTATCTCATACTTCTTTTAGCTGCAATTGATTATTTATGTCCCCCACTAGACTGACTCCCCTGGGATAATTCAGGCTTGAGAGAGGACTGCCTGGAGAGAGGAGGCGAGCCTGGGATAGAGGAGGCATCTGGGGATGGGAAGTGGCCTGTAGAAACTGAAATACAAGTTTCTTGACTAAATGATTGCCTCCTGTAATGAAGGACTTATATAAAAAGAGAGGCCTTCGGTGGAAATGTGGATCCCAAATCTATTGATTCATTTGGGGATTGTGGTAGAGATGGCCCTGGCTTGGCATTTTGAATAGGAGGGGCCCTATTGCCTGAGGGAGCAATATAAAGCCTGTATGAGAAAAATGTTCCAGACTGTAGACAACTGGGGAGATGGATACCCTAACATCTGGAAGGTGCCCAAGGAGGGGAACGTTTGAGTTGCATTGATACCGCTGCCTCTCAGCAAGGACAGGTCCTTTGAGCCCCAGTGGCATCTCAAACGTGGCTCCTTAGTGTGGTCCAAATGAAAAGAGATGTGTACAATGCAAACAGTTAACACGCTCAGCTGCTAACTGAAAGATTGGAGGTCCAATTCTACCCAGAGGTGTCTCAGAAGAAAGACTTGGGTGATCCACTTCCAAAAAAAATCAGTCAGTGAAAACCTTACAGAGCACCCCTCTACTCCGACACGCATGAGGTCGCCATGAGATGAAGTCAACTCAACAGCAACTGGCTTTGGTGCTGTGGTTGGGCAGGGATGGAAAAAGAAATGCAGAATAGCCAGGCTTGTGAAATATTATTTGACACAATCAAAAGACCTGAGCTCTGGAGCCAGCCTCGCTATGAACTCATTGTGTGTCTTAGGGCAAGCCTCGGTCTTCTTAGAGGCTCGGTTTCCTCACTGGTGAACAGGAAACACATGGCACACTCAGTTACGTAATTTGAGGAGACTTGAATCAAGTGGCTGTTTTCAAAGGTGTGGGCAGGGTACAGGGAAAGCACACTTATGGGGTTGTGTCAGTGGACAGGGCGTGGGCAGTGAGAGTGGGGCTATTTCTGCCCCTAGACCTGAAGGGGCAGGAAAGGTAGCATTCATCAGACCTAGAGAGAGAGAGATGAGCCGTGTGGAAAGGGCCACCTGACAAGAGCTGTGACCTTCAGGACCCAGTCAGCCCAGGATGGCCCTGCAGGGAGGGAGCCAGATGAATAAACACCCCAGCGTCGTCATTCTCTTCCCTCCCGTCTGCTGCAAGGGCTCCAAATGGCCGAACCCAAGCAGAAGCAGAGGGCAAGGTTGCCCACTAACACTGTCCATACGGGTCAGCCTCCGAGGCCACCAAGGCAAGCTGCAGAGTGAGTGCGGGGTGTGGAAGAGCAATATCCAGACCTCCAGGGACTAGTCTAGTTGGCCTTCCAGCTCTGGGATAGACTATAAGAAGGGGCAGGGCGAGGGCCAGGCATTTGTTGATTCCTGATGTTTTGGGTCTCTGCTGCTGGGAGAATGCCACCCCAGCCTGTGCAGAGAAAGGCAGAGGTCATCCTCCCACTGAGCAAACTTCTGACTCCAGCCTGGTTCTGGAGGCTGTGGTGGGCCCTCTCCCTCCCTGCTCCATGACCGCCCATCCGTCACTCTGCCAGCCGTGTGAAGTCTTGATAGATTAGTGCACATTAGGCCTCCCATCCTGCAGGCCTAAAAGCCAGGGCTTTACCAATCAGTGTGGGGTGAGGCGGCGTGAGGGGAGCGGGTGTGCGCGGGGAGCTGGAGGCGCTGGGAATTAATAAGCACTTGGAGAAGGCAGGGATATTGAACTCATTCCTTAAATCAGTCCTTACCCAAGAAGGATGAGGGAATGAAATTTTGGACAATTAGTGGGTAATGACAACCTTGTGAAAGGAGCTATTGACAAAGGGCATGGAGGTGGGAGAGGGCAGGCAGCCTGTGGGACAATGGGAAGAAAACACAGATGGTAGCAAATTGGCAGGGTGGGATGGACCCTCCCGGAGAGGAGGGTGGTGCTGGATGGGGTTCACTCAGGTTGGGTGTGGGGAACAGGGGAGAGTTGTAGTGTGGTCTTCTTACTGGGTTAGAGATGAGGTTGAGACAGCATCCCGAGACTTGGGCAGGGTGATCCAGAAACCAACTCTGCCCCCTCCTCCTTCCCGCACTTCTCTACCCCCTCTTCCACCCCCTACCTCTCCATCGTCTTCTTCTCCCCCGCCCCCTCCTCTCCATCCCCTCCTCCAGGGACCTCCAGCACTTGGCAGTGGAGGATTAGGGTCCCTGCATCCTGGAAAGACCCCAGCCCCATTTTGGCTGGAGGAGCCACATTGCTCTGTCCGTGGAATCCCAGAGGGCTTTGCTGCAAGGGCTTTCTCACATCCTACATCAGCACCTGGTTCACAAGAGCGGAACTACCGCCTTGCCTCCCATGGCCTAGCTCTCCTCCCAGCCCTGGCCTTTTTGCTCCTTCCATCTTTTTGACCTCCCTTCTGTGTGAGCTGGAGCCCTGGTGGCACAGTGGTTAAGATCTCGGCCGCTAACCAAAAGGTCAGCAGTTTGAATCTATCAGCCACTCCTTGGAAACCCTATGGGGCTGTTATACTCTGTCCTATGGTGTTGCTGTGAGTTGGAATCAACTCCATGGCAGTGGGTTCTGTATGAGCAGGTGTCTGGCCTGTCCCAGCCTGAGGGGTCTGACGCAAACATTGGCTGTCTTCTCTCCCCTTGCCAGACCTCTGCCATGACATTCTGCCTTGGTGCTCGGTCCACCGTGACTCCAACAAGAGCCACAGCAGTCACAGAAGGGGGCTGTCTTAGGCAGCTTCCTCAGAGCAGAGCCTGAGGCAGGGACTCAATACCCATGACTTATTCTTGGGTGCTCTTCAGAAAGAAACCAGAAGAGAGGGAGGGCAGCAGAGTAGGGAAGGGGAAGGAGCTAAACAAGGTCATAGCCTCAGGTGAAGTCTAACCTTGGCCTGTCTCACAGGGGGAGGGTTCTGGAGCCTGAAACAGACCTCAGAGGGGTCCCCTGGAGGCGAGTGGGCCAGCCTTTTGTATTAGGTCATCACTGAGGGCCACCTGGGCAGGGGGCTCCAGTCACCAGAGGGCATTTCTCTGTGTGAGGGGAGCAGCAAGCCACCCTCACAGCAGGCAGGGGGTAAGGGCACCACAGTGCCCACTATGAAGGCACTTCAGAATGTCCGTGGTCACCTCCTTTCATTCTATGAGTGATGATAACAATAATAATTCCTTACATTCGTATGCACTTCACGAGCTACTGAACTCTTTAAAAAAAATGATCTCATTTTATCTTTACCACTCAACTCCCCTTCAGGAAAGGTTTTATCTCCATTCTACAGACAGGAACTGAAGCCCAGAGAAGCTAAATGGTGTGTCCAAAGATCACCCAGCTAGTAGGTGAGAAGGCTGAGACCTGAACCCCTCAAAGGCACCGTGGTGGTTCAGTTCAGGTTGCCCTCCATCTAGGCGGTCTCTGAATAAGAAAAAGAAATGGTCCTAAATGGAGCACCTTATTAGCATCTTATTCATGCTTCCTCCACCCCACCGCCTTCTTAGCCCACCTCCTCTGGACCTGCTCTGCAGAATGCCAGCCTCTGAGTTCTTCCTCCTCTGGACAAGACTCTCTGCAGGCTGAGAGGTGCCAGGAAGGACCCTTTCTCCCCCAGGCTTTCTCCACCTGCCCCATCTCTCCCTATCCCTCACCCAGGTTCTTGACTCGAGCATTTCTACTGCTGTCACTGTTATTGTGGTTATAGGGGAGAGGCCACTGCACCTTTAATGCAGCCTTTTATGTACAAAGACATACAGAAGGAGCCACACTTAACTGAAGATGACAAGTGAGGTTTCCGTCTGAATTGTTTTTAGCAGACGGTCTCTTAGTAAATTACATCTGACAACGCAAAATAAATTGTGCCCAAGATTCCCACTTTCTGTGGACTTTTGGAGCCCAGCTCAGGAGGTGGCATGGCAGGGGTAAGGGAGCTTCGAGACGGGCTGGCTAATTGTGAGAATTCTCTGTGTGTGTGACTTACCCTGATGGTCCCAGGAAGGCTGCCTGCCGTGCTCTGTTTCGCCTGCTGTACGAAGGGGTGGTGGGATGGGGCTGGCAGAGTCTCACCCTGTGACCCATCACCGGGATGGAGCTATTCTGGTCTGGGATGCCTTCTTCTCAAGAATTAACTGCAAAAAAGAAAACGAAACAAAACTGGGCAGGGAAGCTTTAGATATAGGAACCAAGGACGTGACATCTTTGAAAGTTTTCCCAAAGGAGATGTCAGTGTTCGCTGAGACGGCCAGAATTTACTTTAGCTATTACTATGGATGAATAATTATGGGCAAGCCAGCAAGTACTGCGGGTTCACAGCAGGTTAATTGGGAATAATGGGTTTCATTCCAAGCCATGAGAAATGATATTTCAGAGAGAAAGCAAGAGAGAGAGAGAGAGTGAGAGCGGACTGCTCTCCCTCACTGAGTGTGCCAGCCTGTCCTTGCCTTACACGTTTGGCTCTGCTGGTCCTGGCCAAGTTTCTGGAGTCCAGGCATCTGGGCCTGGGTCTTTGTTGGGCAAGAGGTGGTGGTGGTGGGAGGTGTAAGGAGGTGGGGGGCAAAGCTAGAGAGATCAGGTGGCTCATTTGCACTGCTTAACCTTCCTGAAATTAGAATGGGCATCCCAGCGTTTAAGCATCCCTTGAGTGATTACTGGGCCCAGGATGGGCCAGACCTGGTGCAAAGTGCTGGGTGTCTGTGTACCTCACGTGACTGCCTGCTGGTGAACAGGAGGGCGTGGAATGACAGAGGCCAATGCTGACCGCACAGTATAGTCTGGTACGAATAGAATGCCCCCACAAATGTGAGCCCCATATGCAATTTAAAATTTCCTAGTAAAAAAAGAAACCAAACCCATTGCCGTCAAGTTGATTCGGACTCATAGTGACCCTGTAGGACAGAGTGGAACTGCCCCGTAGAGTTTCCAAGGAGCACCTGGTGGATTCAAACTGCCAACCTTTTGGTTAGCAGCCATAACTTTTAACTGCTACGCCACCAGGGTTTCCATCAGGAAGATTCAAATCAAAACCCCAGTGAGCTACCATTTCACACCCACTAAAAAAGGATAGCTATTATCAGAAAAAAAAAAAAGGAAAATAACAAGTGTTGGCAAGGATGGAGAAATTGGATGCAGCCACTGTGGAAAACAACCTGGTGGTTCCTCAAAAAATTAAGCACAGAATTACCATGTGATCCAGCAATTCTGCTCCTAGGTATGTGCACAAAAGAACTGAAAACAGGAACACAAACAGATATTTGTACACCAATGTTCATTGCAGCATTATTCACAGTAGCCAAAAGGTGGAAACAACTCAAGTGCAACAGATGAGTGGATAAACAACATGTGGTACGTACACACAATGTAATATTATTTAGCCATAAAGAGAAATGAAGTCCTGATACATGCCACGACATGGATGAGCCTTGAAAACATTATGCTGAGTGAAATAGCTCAGGCATGAAAGGACAAATAGTGTATGATCCCACTTGTATGAAATATCTAGAATAGGCAAAGGCATAGAGACAGACAGTAGATTAGTGGTTGCCAGGGGCTGTGGGAGGGAGGAATGGGGGGTACCGATTTTCTGTTTGTGGTGATAGAATAGTTTTGGACATAGAGAGTGATGATGGTTGTACAACATGGTGAATGTAATTAATGTCACTGAATTGTACACTTAAAATGGCAAAAATATTTTGCAAAAATAAAATGAGAAGGGAGGGAGAGGTGTGTGAACCCAGAGTCTCTGAAACCTCATGAGAATAGGATTGTATTACATTCTTTTGCCCTCGTTGGTTCCGGACTTAGTTTCTTTCTCTACCCTCAGGCGTGGGGGAGACGCTCCATCACCTGGAGACATTTGCCCTGTCAAGATGCCCAGCCGTTCTGCAGTTCTGCTTGCTGGGGCCATATGACGGTGAAAGGCAGGGATGGGGCTGTAAGGCAGCATCCATGTGAGGAGAGGGGGTGCCCCTTGGACCTCTGCCTTGGCTGCAACATCAGGGACTATAACCAAGTTCAGAGGGAGCGTAGGAGGGCAGGAAGTGGAAAGCCACATCTTGAGGAACAATTCTGCCTGCCTTGCTGTGTTCTCCTCCTTGTGACTGTGAGAATTTGCAACTTCATTCACTCACATATTCATTCAGCAGATATTTATGCAGGGCTGATTTGTGCCAGGCAGCGTACCAGGTATTGGAGACACAGGGCGAATGTGGAAGGGGTCAGTGTCTTAGATATCTACTGCTGCTCTAACAAACAGAAACTTATTCTGTCACAGCTTAGGAGGCTAAGTGTCTGAATTCAGGGCGCTGGCTCCAGGGGAAGGCTTTTTCTCTCTGTTGGCTTTAGGGAAAGGGCCTTGTCATCAAACTCCCCCTGGTCTAGGAACTTCTAAGCAGGGACCCTGAGTCCAAAGGATATGCTCTGCTCCTGGCTTTTCTTGCTTGATGGTAATGAGGTCCCCATCTCTCTGCTTGCTTCTCTCTCCTTTTATTTCTTGTAAGACAAAAGGTGATGCAGGCCACACCCCAGGGAAACTTCCCTTACATCAGATCAGGGCTGTGACCTGAGTAAGGGTGTTGCATCCCACCTTAATCCTCTTTAACATAACCTAATCTTGCCTCATTAACCATAGGCAGAGATTAGGATTTACAAAATATAGGAAAATTACATCAGATCCAAAATGGAGGACAACCATACAATACTGGGAATCATGGCCTAGCCAAGTTGACAAATATTTTGGGTAGACAGAATTCAATCCATGACAGTCAGGGAAGGCACTTCAGAGAAGATGACTTGAACCAGCTGTGGGGAGACTTGGGAAAAAAGCTGTCCAGGTAGACGAGGCAGCACGTGCAAAGGTTCTGAGGTAGGAAGTGAGCTTGGCTTGTTGGAGGAATAGATGAAAGGCCCATCAGAGGGCAAGGAGGGGATTCATGTGAGGTGAAGCCAGAGAGGTGGACAAGGGCCAGATCATGGAGGGCCTTCTAGTCCTGGTAAGGAATTTGGATTTTATTCTGAGTGTGAGCAGAAGACGACAGACCAAAACCAAACCAAACCCATTGCTGTCGAGTTAATTCCGACTCATAGTGACCCTATAGGATAGAGTAGAACTGCCCCATAGAGCTTCCAAGGAGCACCTGGTGGATTTGAACTGCCAACCTTTTGGTTAGCAGCCATAACACTTAACCACTACGCCACCAGGGTTTAATGGAGCAGGGTGATCTGATTTATATTTTTTGAAAACTCTCTCTGCCTGCTGGGTGGACAGTAGGCTGAATGGGGCAGCAAGAGGCCGGTTAGGAAGCTTCTGCAGCTGAGCAATGCTGGTGCATGGACTGGGTGGGAGCAGTGGTCAGATTCTGGAAACACTTTGGAGGCAGTGTCAACCAGATTTGCTGATGAATTGGATAGTGGTGGTGTATGTGGGATAGAGAGAGAAATCGAGTCATACTTGAGGCTTTGGCTCTGAGCATCAGTGTGAATGGTGGTGTCCTCCCCACAGGCAGCAAACCCTGGGGCGGAGGAGGGGGAGATTGACATCCCTTTTGTTCAGGTTGAGCGTGAGAAGTCAGTTCCCACTCAAGGGAAGATGTCCAATAGGCAGTTGTTATTATGAATCTGGGGCTCAGGGGAGAGGTCTCTGTTGATAGAAATCTGGGTCTTGTCAGTGTGTAGCTGGTGCTTAGAGCGTGCCATGGATGAGCTCACCCAGGGCTCACCTCATACAGGTCGAGCAGTAACTACCTCATGTTATCCTTCTCTTGCGTCTTGGGACCCAGGGCTCCACAGAGTCCAGCCCACCCAACTTTGCCAGGCAGGGCCATTCTGGCACCTGAGGGCAGTTTTGCTGAGGACACTGTCCTGAGCTCCAGCCATGCAGGCGTCTCCATGTGTTCTCAAGCAGAGCTGCACCTAGGCAAGATGTCTCTACCTGCGCAGGACGTGGAGAGGCACTTGTGATGCCATGTAAAGGAAGGGTGGCCACCCTTTGGTGTCCCCAATCCCCTCGGAACACTTCCTTCAGCTCCCAGCGCCCAGAGGGGAGCTAGGAGCTTTTCCTTCTGTCTCTCCTCCATTCTCCAGTGGGGGAGAGGTAAGAGACTAGAGGAGATGAGAAGAGATGAGCAGGACTGAGGGAGGCCCGAGAAGGGGCTTCCCAGGGACAGGAGGGACTGGAGGATACTTGGAGAGAGCTGGGGAAGGCAGGGGCTACAGGAAACAGCAGGGGAAAGAAAGGACAGAGAGAACAAAAAAAAAAAACCCAAAAGATGTTCCTTTCTTTCCCTGGTGCTGGTGCTGGTAATTGGTTCCCTTTTCCTACCTGGGGAGTAAACATACCCCTAATCTCATAAGTAAAATGGTTCAAAGCTTTTTGACAAGGTCAGTAGCCCTGTGGACACCTACCTCCCACCAGAGACTTGAGATTTACTCAGCCCCACAATGACTCTCTGAGTAGTTATCATTGCCTCCAGTTTGTAGACGACAGACCCGAAACTCGGGGAGGTTTACACACTCTGCCCAGGATCAGGGGGTCTTGGGTGGTGGGGATGGGATTCGAACCATGTCTGCCAGATGCCAAGTCCAGGCCCCTGTGCCACCCTACTTCCCTTCGGATGATGTCTCTGAGCAGCTAAGCCCAAATTCTGGAAAAATTAGAACCTTTTTTTACCCCTAAAATGTTGCGAGGGTGTTGCTCTAGTTTGAAAGAATGAGCCTGCATGCACTCAGAGTGGGTGACCAACTCTCCCGGAGCCCCCCAGGCAGTCGGGGATCAGGGTGCAGATCTCTTTCCAGTGGGCACAGCTGTAGGCAGCTGCAGTCACCTGTCCTGGGCTGGCAAACAGATGGTCTTGGGTTTCTGGGACAGTTCCAATTTCAAATGTTCTTGTTGGTTGTCAGACAAATGTACTGATATTTAGTTCAGAAATTATGGAGCACCTTATGCGTGGCTATAAATTCTGTCAGCTCTTGTAGGTTCTGGCCCAGAAATGTGTGGCCCCTGGAGAGGCAGGATGGTAATTTTTGAAAGCTGGCTTTAGAACTAGGATTAGGGTCTGAGTAGACCCTGGAGAGGTCATTTATAGAAAAAGCTGCTCTCTGTCTAAAGACACCGAGCCTAGTGGGTACATGCCTGACCTGGTGAGAAAAGTCTAGTGGGGCCAAAATTATTGCCCCCATTTTACAGGTGAGGAAAACAAGGCTCAGGGATGTGATGTGCTTGCCCTGGGTCCTTGGCAAGCTAGTCATGGGGCTCGAACTGGAATGCAAGTCTCCTAACTCTTAGTTTGGTGTTTTTTTCCACCACCCTATCCTCAAGAGGAAACCCTGGTGGCTTCATGGTTAAGAGCTATGGCTGCTAACCAAAAGGTTGGCAGTTTGAATCTGCCAGGTGCTCCTTGGAAACCATATGGACAGTTCTACTCTGTCCTATAGGGTTGCTATGAGTCAGAATCGACTCGACAGCAACAGGTCTGGTTTTTGTTAGGTTTATCCTCAAGAAGAAAGACCTCTGATCTAGATCCAGCAGGACTGCCACGTACAGCCACACAGGCTACGCACTGCACAACCCCATTCATACAATGTAATCGGTGCCCCCAGAGTTGCGCAGTGCAACAACTGGGGGTCCAGGGTAGTCTGGCCCTTCTCTGTCTACCCAGTGCCCTGCTACTGCCAGTACTTCTTGGCATTGCAGTAGAAGACATAGGAACGGGCCGCCCCCGGCCTCCAGAGGTAGGTGCGGTGGCTCCACCTCTGTGTTTTTAACCTTGTCCAGGCCCCCCTGGGCCCCCCACCCCAGCCAACAGCCCCCCAGATGGGCTGGCACCAGTTCATTAGGGATGGCAATGGGGGATGTGAGATCGAGGCTTTGGGTAGAGGCTGCTTCCTCCTCATGCCACCCCCCCCCGCCGCCTCCATGAGTGTCCCTGGAATTAAAACTGTGGCACGAGCTCTTCTCAAATATGGCACATCTGCTGTGCAGAGGGAGAATTTATAGGTGAGAAGCCAGCAGCCTGATCTTCCCTCTGCTTCAGTGGTCAGGCTGTCGCTGATTGATGTCCTGTGCACCGGGCAGCCAGGACCGGCTGCTTTTTATAGGCTCTGCCCGCCTTCCCATAACTCAGGAGGAAGGCTGTAAATCCTCAGGGGGTAGCAGAGCCATCCTCTATGGGGACAGCCACCTGGAGTTCCTGGCTGATCCCTCTTGTCAGCTCCGTATCTCGTAGTTGAGGCAGCTGTGAGCCGAGGGGACGAGCCCGGGACATGGGGCCAGAAGGTCTGACTGGCACAGAAAATCCAGGCTGGAAGGGACTTGTGAAGGTCACCTGGTCCCACAAGTGTTCAGCCTGTGCTTTACTTCTGCTGATGGGGAACCCACTATCTACCAGCTACGTTTATCTTGGGAGAGCCTCTCCATTTCAGCTCACAAGGTCTTTCTTCTGTCAAGTCGAGATTTGTCTTTCTTGGGGTTTCCATCTTATTTCACTTCCATGAGGCCAAACAGACAGAGCCTCAAGAGAGAAAAATGGGAGTGTTTAGCCTCTCTGCTAGCTTCAGAACCCAGCTCACTAATTTCCATGACAACAAACAAATCTATTCCCTACAATAAAACATGTTATAGCGGCTTACTATTAAAACAGAGTGGAACAAGCCCCAGTGGGTGGATAGGAGCACTTTATAGTCCTCCCTCCATTCCCTGCTCCCCAGCACAGATGTGACAGTTCTGTAAAAACAGATGGCTGCAGGCCCTGGCGCCTGTGCCTGGCACTCTCTTTGTTCAATCCAAACCGGTTGCTGTGGACTTGATTCCGACTCATGGCAACCTCGTGTGTGTGTCAGAGTAGAGCTGTGCTCCGCTGGGTTTTCAGTGGCTGATTTTTTGGAAGTAGATTGCCAGATCTTTCTTCTGAGGTACCTGTGGATGGGCTCGAACTTCCAAACTTTCAGTTAGCAGCTGAGCATGTTAACCATTTGCACAACCCAAGAAGTCCACCACTCCAGTGGTTCTCAAACCTTAGCGTCTGTAAGCATTGTGTTACAGGGTCGTGTATACCCATGTATGCTGGTCTTTGTGGGTGATTTAAGAGATTTGCCAGAGTAATTGTGACTATATGCAGTTTTCCCTTCACATGACTTTTGAATTTAACCTCCACCCAAGAAGCAATTCTACTGTTTTCCTCCCCCTTCTCTTCTGTCCCCTCCCTTCTTCCCTTCCCGTCCCCAGGCCTGTCGAGATCTTTTGAGAGCCTCATTGAATCCCGTCTGACTTCATATTATTCACAGATCTTGTGAGCCTGCCTTCTAGATGTTTGTCCAAGTCATTGAGAAATAAGTGGAAGAACCTAGGCTGAGAGGCAAGCTCTGTGACCCTGGTGCCACAGCCCACCTCCGGGATGGCAGTGCTCCCCTGGTTAGCACATGTAGAAGACCCTTCTCCCTGCCTGGGACACTTCCCCCATACCTACGTGGCTCGCCCCTGGCCTTCTTCAAGGCTTTGCTCGTATAGTGTTTTCTCAGAGTGATCTTCCAGGCCGGTCTATTTCAGATTGCAGTGCCCTCTCCCATTTCCCGTTCCCATATCCCCTTCCCTGCTTTAGTTTTTGCCATATACTTATTACTACATAACATATATATCATTTATTTATTAATTGCCTCTCCTTCACCACTAGAATGTAAGTGTCTCTGGGGCAGGAAATTGTGTGTGTGTGTGTGTGTGTGTGTGTGTGTATCCTCTTACTGCCCAGGACGGTGCCTGGTACGTAGTAGGCATTCAACAAATACTTGTTGAATGAATGCTGAATGACATTACTAATTAACCTTTCTATCTTGCCCACATGGAGATTATATCAGTTAGGATAGAGTTCAGCTGCAAGAAAAAAAAAAATCCTACCAGCTAGAGTATTTTAAAGGGTATTTATTTCTCACATAGCAAAATTTCTGGAGGTTGAGAGTTTGATGCTGGCTGTACTCTCCTTTGCCTGTTGGCTTATTGCCTCGGGGTCACAAAATGGCTGCTGCACCTTTGAGCGTCATGCCTATGTTCCAGGAAGGCAGTGGAGAGAAAGGGAGGGATTTTCCTCAGGAGTCTATGCTTTTATTCAGGAAAGGAAGCTGTCCCTGGCTGATGTCTCCCTCCACTTCATTTCCAGAACCAGGGACATGTGGCCATCATTACACCTGTCACTAGCCAAGGGGAATGAGATCACCAACCTTACCAAAATCATCCTTTGGGGCTGGTGCTCCTGCTGAGGTGAAAGGGTCTCCATCTGTTACCTGAACAAATGGGGGCTCTGTTAGCACAGAGGAAGGGAGAGAGCCAGTGACTGTATCGTGAGGAATGTCAGAAGTCTTTCAGAAGATCAGTTGTGTCATGTTTGGCATTTTCCTAACCTGGAAGACTTGCCGTTAGTCTGACTTGTTTTGTCAGGTCTGCTGCACACCCTTCTATAGCCTCAATGGTCTCCCTCTACTTACCCTCCTGAACTCCTGCCCAGGTGTGAGCGTCCTGGTAATCCTTCCCTCAAGGCTCTCCCCAACTCCTCAGCACCCCACTTCCCCAAAAGGTCCCCAGGAGGTGCCATCGCACCAAGACCCATGTCCTGAGGTCTGTCCTGATTGTCTGGAGTGAGGGTTATCCTGGCCCTCCTGGCATCAGTGCCCATGCCTACATCCTGCCCTCCCCATCCTCCTGTGTGCCCTGAGGTCACTGGGCATCCAGCTGTGGGGGGATGGTGGGTGGGTTGTGCTGAGAGTATGACTAGAGTGGCTGTGGTTGTGGGCCAAGTCAGGGTGCTGAAAAACCTGAAGGGATTTTCCTTCCAAACTCAAAAACGATGTACTCAATTATCTTGAATGGCCCCATACCTTAGGACTAGGGATGGGTCATTCATTCATGGGGGCTCTTGGTCCTTCCGTGGGGGCCCTTGGTCCTTCCTTGGGTTCTGGGACTTGGCCACAGCTTTGGGTGGAGGATGGGAAGAGGAGTGTTTCAGGATGGGCACAGTGGGGCCAGCACAGGCTGTCAGGTGGAAGTTGGGGTCTCGGGCATTGTGCAAGTCACTGAGTCACTCCCTCCCGCTGCCCTCATCAGCACCACCTCACAGCCATGCTTTCCTGGGCTCCCTGCCTTATTTAGCACAGGCTCCTCCACCTGCGAGTGGAGGGTTGGACCAGCTCTGGAAGCAGTGAGCTCCCCATCCCTGGGACTGTGCAACCGCTAGGTTGGGGTGTTGTAGGATGGGTTCCTGCCTCTGGGGAGAATGTTTCTTGCTGTGGAAAGAGCACCCAGTCACTGGTCCCACAGCCTGGGTTCTACTCCCAGCCACATATATGCCTTGCTGGCTGTGGGACTTGGAGCAAATTTCTTAAATGTTCTGAGCTTCAGTTTTCTCCTCCAGAAAGTGGGGGCAGTAACAACTCCAAGAGGATCTCAGATTAGATCATGGCCATAAGAACATCAAGTAAACCAGACAGATTTAAGAGTCATTATTGCTCGCACTAAGTTCAGGCTCCTGGCAAGTCTGCAAGAAGATCAACTCTAAGGGAAAAGTTGGTCCTTCATTCAGACTTAGGTGTAAACAACAGCTTAGAATGTAGTCTTTTTAAGAGTAAGGGAATTTTAAAAGAGATGCAGTCTAGGCTGGCTTGAGAATACAGAGTTCAGAAGCCACGACGTGGAGGACTTGGAGACAGTCAAGTCAAAACTGGATGCTGTGGTCTGGCCTGTTTGGAAGTGTGGGTTCACGTGTGAGTGGGAGTGCTGTAGAAACGGGCCTTTCTCAGAGGGGGGAGTTTCAGGCACTGAAGGCAGAGGGAATATTTGAGGGGCGGTGATCTTTCCATCAGAATCCCTGGCTGATACAAATGGTTAATGCACTGACTGAAAGGTTGGGGTTCTAGTCCACCCAGAGGTGCCTCAGAAGAAAGGCTTGGTAACCTGCTTCTGAAAAATCAGCCATTGAAAACCCTTTGGAGCATAGTTCTACTCTGACACACTTGGGGTTGCCATGAGCTGGAGTCGACTTGACGGCAGCCGGTTTGGTTTGGTTTGATCTTTTCTTTGTTTACCACATTAGGGCTGACGAGGCCCATGGCTCCTGAGCCTGACTGCTCATTTAGGATTCCTGAAAAGACATGAAAAAAATACGGCTTCCTGGGCCCTATCTTTGGAGACTCCTATCAGCAGGGCTGGGCTGGGACCTAGGAACCTGCATCTTTTAAAATCTTATTTCCCCTAAGCTGCTCCAGGTGATTCTGATGTGCAGCTGATGTGTTCCCTGGTCCATAGGTACAAAGGGCTGTCGGTGCCCACGGCAAGCAGCTACTGCCGGGCCTGGCACCCCAGCACTGTTCTCAGCCTGGGGGGCAGAGTGGGCTGGCTTTGAGGAAGCCGGGAGCCAGATGGCCCCATCTGACGGGAAGACCACGCTTTGAAAAGGAGAATTTTTAAGTGACTGGTTCTAGTTAAACCAAACTACGTTAACTTTCCACATGAAGCTTCTGACCATTGACTCTGCATGTGGTGCCGGAGTGCCCATGCCCGCAGTCACCTCCGGAGCGCCCATGCCCGCAGCCACCTCCGGGGCTTGTGCATGTTCCGAACAGTCCTTCTGGGTAGGCGGATGAAACATGCGGGAGTTAAAGTGACGTTTTAAATACTCAGTCCCTCTTCCAGCAGTGTGTGTTATCAAGAATTAATCTTTGGAATCTGCAGCCACTTGCATTTTCAGCCCATTTGCAAGTCGTTCACGCAAGCAGGTGTCTCATCAGACAAACGGGAAACACCGCACCTCGGCCACCCGCCCAGAGAACAAAACATTTCAGAGGGGCAACGGCGAGGTGCATCCATGGATTAATCCAAAATAAAATCCCATTCCTGTGTTCCCATTACCACCTCAGAAGTTGGCGTGTATATACAACCTCATAACCCCCGCCCTTTCTTTTAAAATTAAAAAAAAAAAAAAGAGACTTTGCAGTGAAACTTTAACCTTCCCTTTAGAAATCTGCCCAAAAGGTCAGAGCTGTGCTCCTGCAGATTTCATGGGCTTAGCTGGGAACTGATTAAAGCTGCCAGCCCTGGCTTGTCAGCTTTGTCAGAGACAACTATATAACTCTTTGTTATTCACTTGGCTGTATATTATAAATATATTTATCTTCCTCTGTCAGGCGGCCACAGGACAGGTTGCTAGGGGGCTGGGAACCCTGCTTAAGTGCTTCCCACAGTGTCCCTAGTGGCTCATGCAGAGTTTGGGACAAAGGTGGCAGGAGATTGGGGTCCTAGGGCCACTGTAGGTGGGTGGGTGGTGAGGCCAGGGGGGTGGCTAATGAGAATAGCTGGCACAAAGCCCTGAACGTAGCAGGTGCCCCACCCCCTGAAGCTGATGTACTGTGGCCAGATGGGTGTGACCTAGCAGGGTGGTCTTGCAGCCACCATGACGGGGGTGTGGGGGGGTGGTGAGTGTGAGATGAGATTGGCTGGCCAGGGCACTTGTGCTTCCTCACTCACTGTGACTAATTGAAAGAAAACAGAGTTTGTTTCCTAATTAAAGGATTAATACCGTTCTGCCAGTTTTGATCAGCAAAGCAGAGAGTGTGTGGGATGGCCCCCTCGGGGGAGCAGGGAGGGAGGACAGCAGTGTTTGCCTGTGGAGATGTCGCGATAGTCCACGGTGACATGGAAATACCTCGTGTTTTCAGATTCAGGAGCTGCTAGGTGCTGGCCCGCCTCTGATCACTTTTATTCTATTATAAAATTTGACGGTGGAGGCTTGCATGTGGCTGTGATACTGAAGAGCTTTCAACGTAGTTTCCAGATTAAGATGGAGTAGGAAGAAAGGCCTGGAGATCTACTACTTCCAAAAATCAGACAATAAAAGCCCTGTGGATCACAATGGTCCAATCCACTTTCTGGATGAGAAAACTGAGGCTCAGAGCATTTAAGAGATGGGGCTGGCACATGACCGGGCAGCACTTGGCTCTGTCGTACCATGGGGTTGCCATGAGATGGGGCTGACTTGTCAGCACTAACAACAACAACAAAATCTGAGAGTGAGGTGATTTTATCGCCGTCACAGGGTCTGGAAGGAGTGGGGTCTAGCTGAGCCTGGACTTCTCTCTGAAGTGCAGCATGAAGAAGGAGAACCTGGAAGTGCAGGAGCTCACGCTGGGAGCATTTGGCTCCCAGCCCAGAGTATCACGGGAAAGGACAGGGACTGGGGCATAGGGTGTCCTAGCCCTGACGCTGTGACCTCTGTCTCCCAGAGAGTGTCTATTCTCTCGGCATAGAAGGGAATTGAACTGCGAAGGCAAGGTCCTCCCAGCTGGGACACTGCCACCATCTGGGACGCCCTGACTTCCAGAGAAGGCAGTGGAGGCTGGTGTGGGGCCCACTGTGAGCTCATGGACTGTGGAGGACTAGGTTTCCTGTTTAATCAATAGCCAGGTTAACAAAAGCAGAGAAATGGTAGGGTCAGGGATAGGGGTGTCCACCCATAGAGACCACATGACTCCCAAGCAGAGGGGCTGGCAGGAGCTCACCACAGCAAGTGGTTCTTTCTCCCTCACCTGGGGGGCTGGTGCCCTGGCCTGACACAGGGAGAGGTGGCAGGGCACAGGGGCGCTGGCCTGGCCTGGAATGTGTCTCCAAGACAAGGCATGGAACATTCAAGGTGAGGCCCCCGCAGACGGGCAAGCGGACCTGATGACTCACAGATGCCGGGGGAAGGTTGCTGGGAACTCTGGTGCTGCAACCTGAAACCATCTGCGGGGCCTGGCTTGTGGGAAGGAGATGATGCTTAATCTTGAACTTTCCGTGGAGTGCAGTAGAGCCGATGCATGGAAGGGGACTGGAACAACCGGAACTGGCCAGGGATGTGGGAGATCTCTGGGAGCAGAGGTGTCTGAGCTGAGGCTGGAGGGTCCCTTCTGGGCTGCTGTGAGGGGATCTACATGCTGGGCAGAAGATTGGTTCAGGGGCCCTTAAGCTCCCTCCCAGTGTGGAGGCTCTGGGAGTCCAGGCCACATAGGCCGGGGGGACCAGATGTGCCCAGCAGTTTCCCCGCATGTCCCAGATGGGAAGGAGCAAGCCCTGGGCTTGGTGGGTACCACTCTGGACACCATCATGATCTTCCACCTTTGTTTGCAGTCACTGTGGACATCATGAAAGCGAGTCCCAGAGTCAGAGGGTAGGGTGGAGGCGGGGAGACCTGGGACGAGGCTGTTGCATTAATCCACGTGAGACATGAAGACGACTGGGACGAGGTAGGAGCAGCGGAGGTGGGAGAAAGCAGTCAGATTTTGGATATAGGTTGAAGGTAGAGCCGCCAGAATTTGCTGAGGGATGGAGTGAGGGATGTGAGAGAAAGTGAGGAATCATGGTGACTCTAAGGCTCTCAGCCTGAACCACTGAAGTGGGGAGGGTGGCAGGGGGAGCAAGCTTTGGAGAGATTAGGTTCTGGACATGTTAAACCTGAGGTTTCTATTAGGTGTCCATGTGGACAGATTAAGCAGGAAGGTGGAAATACAAGTCTGGAGTTCATGGGCAAAGCCCAGGCTGAAATGATAAATTTGGGAGCTGTTCGTGTATGTTGTTGTTGTTAGGTGCTGTCTAGTTGATTTTTGACTCATAGTGACCCCATGTGACAGGGTAGACCTTCCCCATAGGGTTTTCTGGCTGTAATCTTTACTGGAGCAGATTGCCAGGGCTTTCTCCTGTGGAGTGGCTGGGTGGGTTTGAACTGCCAGCCTTTCGGTTAGCAGCTGGGCACTTAACCATCATGCCACCACTCCTTGGTCTATGTATAATAGATGCTACTTAAGGCCACGAGACTTCAGTAAGGGAGCGAATATCTGGCTTCTGACCCCTTAACCTCTGTTTACATCCTGAATTCAGGGTGTGTTTTCTGAGTCCACCCAGAGGCACCTCAGAAGAAAGGCTTGGTGATCTACTTCTGAAAAATCAGCCTCTGAAAACCGTATGGAACACAGTTCTACCCTAACACACATGGGGTCCCATGAGTCAGAATTGAGTTGAAGGCAACTAGTTTGGTTTTTTTCCCCAAGCTCACAGAGCCTGGTGTCTTGGGGTCTTCCCAGCCTGTTTTCGTCCCTGATCTCCCTGCCCTGACTCTGGGGTAGACACGGGCAAGTTCTCCAGCCAAAGGGTTCTCCCATCAAGGTCCTGCCTGTGAGCACCTACTCAAGAAAGGTAGATATCACTTTGGGTATTCCCCACTCTCCTGGTTACTGGGGGTTGGCTCTGGGGGTGGAGCCAGCACAGTGAGCACTGAGTGGGCAGTCAGAGACCAAGGCTGCATCCAGGCCCTGCCCTTAATGGACATTGTGAACTTGAACAAGCCCTGCCCCCTCTTGCAGCCTCAGTTTACACACCTGTCAACTGAAAGTTTGAACAAGATCGTCTCAATGATCCCTTCCCGCTCTAACATCCTGAGTCTGTGATTCTAATTTGGTTTTCCTGGAGGGGATGTTGTCGCTGTCAGAGGACTTGCTGTTTCCCTGGGGAAAGACTGTGGCGGGGAGTTTCTGCTGGAGTCATCCGAGGAGTAAGGGGTATGTGTGTGTGTGTGTATGATGGTTGTTGAAATTTTGAAATACTTCCATACTGATTGGTAAAGAGCTGCTTCCCCAAGTCCACTGAGAGCCTCCCTGTCACCCCTGGACCCTCCCCTGGGGTCCAGCCCCTGCTGAAGCCACACAGCATTCATTATCTTAGAGGGGTACCTCCTGGCTCAACAGGAGGGCCATTAGTTCCACTGCCCCAGTGGTTGTTAAGATTTTGACTATCACCCCAGTTTGTGTATCTTTCTCTGGAAGGTCCTCAAAGAAAAAAAAAAAAAGGCGGCATTTTGGAGGTGCCTCTGTCTTGCAATTCAACCACTCCAGCACTTTGCTTCTCATTGAAAGAAAAAGAAATGTGATCCCAGTAAATAAAAATTAATAACTGCATCTTTATGATGGGGACCCAGAGGCAGTCTAACGCTGGAATCTGTGTTAAATCCCTGGATTATTTATAACCCAGATGTTTGCAGATGCTGGTTCAGGAATTTAATTAAGCCCATGGGCTGGTCCCTTCCTCTTCTCTCCTCTGAAGAGCCTGGTGGCTGATGAGTTTTGCAGCCCCTTGGCTCTTGAGGGCAAATACTGTCTGCCTGTGATCCTGGAAGAGATGGCTGGGAGCCAGGTGGACTTAAATGCAGGGAGATGGAGGAGCGTGGAGGGCGGGGGAGAGAAAGGAGCGCAGCAACAGTTCAGGTGTTAAACTACTGATGTGGAAAATTGCCCTGACAGTTATGATGTTGTTGTTTCTGGTAGCAAGGGTTACACTATCATTTACTGCAGCCACGCCTGCTGGCGCTGCCGGGCTGCCTGTCTCTCACAAAGCTGCTCATTGCTGGCTGTCGGGGCAGGGGTTTGCGCCTGTCTTTGGAGAAGCAGGCCGCTGGGGTGCTGGTGGGGTGAGCTGGTGGGCAGCCCAGGGCCTCACCTTCTGGGAGGATGAATGGGAGCTGACATTTACAGAGCACCCACTGCGTGTAGGCCCTGTGCCACCCAGATGGCTGGCCCCAGCACCAGATGGCAGTGGGTGATCAGCACTCATTCTAGGGACCAACTTGCCCACTTGGCCACAGTGACTCAGTGTGTAGAGTGTGGGCCCCCCAGGGCCGGGCCGTAGCAGGGTGCCTGAGCCTCAGACTTGGTGGCTGACATCTAATGGTGGTATGTGTCTGACCTGAGGGCCCTACCTGGGATCTCCTGTAGGTCAAGCGGGGCTTGTCCCCCACAAACCCTCACTTCTCAGCCTGGGGAAGCCTGGCAGTGCTTCTTTCTGGACCGTTCCTGTGTTTAAAGTCTCCATGGAGAGAACCACTGGTTTCTGGAAAACTCCCCTCTCCTGGCAGGAGGATGCAGGTGAGGACACATGCTATCATTAGGGCATCCACTGCTGTCCTCCCATGGTGGCCTGGCAGATGCACAAGGCCCTTGGCCGGCAGTGCCGTTAAATGTGCTGTGACCCTATCTGCTCCCCACCAGACTGAGCCCTAGAGAAGAGAAGCAGACCGCCCAGGGGGCACAGCAGGGCACCAGGGACTCAGAGCCCGAGTCCTGTCTCTCAGTTCTGAAGCCCCAACCCGTCACATCTCTGTGCTCCAGGTGTCTCCGGGGAGCAGCGTGAGAAGTGGCTCCTTCGTACTGGGGATCCCTGGGAGTAAGATATGGTAAAGAGAGCAGGAAGTGCTTCCTTGGAGTGCACCAGGATTCAGAGCTGGTTTCTTCACAGGCGTTGTGTAAGCCAAGGAGAACCTGCTTCGTTCTTTCCATCAGCCCATCAGCTAAAGAGCTTTTATCGATCATCTGCTCAGCTTCAAGTGAGATGTTAGTGCCATGGAGGGTGTGGAAGCCAAATAAACCATGGCCCTTTCCCCTGAGGTGTTTACAGCCAGGGCAGGAAGTTATAAGGGATGAGTGTGTTAGAGATTCCGTACTAGAGGACTGGGGAGGGGAGGACAGGAGGGCTGTAGGGGCCAGGGACCTGGGGAAGGGAAGGAGGAGAGGAGAGGTGAGAGAACATTCCAGAAAGGGAGACTGGTGCAGGCAAAGGCTGAGTGGTGTGTGGAAGCCCAGAGAGGGTCTGAGTGGAGGCAGAGTGGAGGCTTCCGTGGGGAGAGCAGCTGCCTCTGAGGCCTGGATTCCCCATACCATGCCGGCCTGGGGGGCCCGTGTTTTGGGCCCTGGGTCACTGCCACCAAGCGGGCAGGCTGGCCCCTGGGATGAGCAGTGTTCACCCACTGCCATCTGGTGCCAGGTGGGCAGTCTCGGTTGTGACTGCTGGCTGCCCTGTGTCCACGGGATGCACAAGGCCACCTTGAGAGGATAGTGGTGAACACCCTAATGACAGGATATGCCCACGTCCTCCTGCTGGAGGAGAGGAGGTTTCCAGAACCAGTGGTTCTCTCCCTGGAGACTTCAAACACAGGAATGGTCCAGAGAGAAGCAGGGGCAGGCCCCATTGGAATGAAGTGTGAGGGTTTGAGTGGGACGAGCCCAGCCTAACCACAGGGGATCCCAGGTAGGTCCCTCAGGCCAGACACAGATTAGATGTCAGAGTCCAGGCCCAGGCTTCTGGTAACTGACCTGCAGAATCATTTCTGTTTTCTCCACTGCAGAAGGTGATGCTGAGAGAGACCTACGCATTGAAGAAAAGTCCTGAATCAGCTGGGGGTGGGGTGGGGGGAGGGGGGGTTCTGGGCTCCATCCCTGGCTTCTTTATTGGATAACTTACACCTTTGGTGTCTTTAACTTCTTCTCTGAAAATTAGGGATACGCTTCCTTGCCATTCCTACTCCACAAGAACACTGAGGCCACACTGAAGGGCAAGGTGAGACTTGAAACCAGAATGGGTTTTCACTGAACAAATGGGGTACTGAGGCATAGAAACTTATTTACCAGTCACTTCCCACCATCCCTGGTGACAGGTCCATGTTCCCTGGGGGACGTGGCAGTGCTTCAGCTGGACTGGACTGGAGGAGTGGGTGGTAAGTTAGTGCTGTGGAGTTAGGCCTCCCGAGAAGAAATCCAGGAGCAGGCAGGTGGCTGCCAAGGCTGAGACATGGAGCCTGGAGCTAGGCAGGGCAATGGGGTGAGGGGGGCACACAGCAGGAGGGAGGAGTGAGGGGGACACGCAGCAGGAGGGAGGAGTTTGGGGCGCACACAGCAGGAGGGGGGTGAAGGGGCACACAGCAGGAGGGAGGAGTGAGGGGTCACACAGCAGGAGGGAGGAATGCGAGGGGCACACAGCAGGAGGGAGGAGTCAGGGGGACACAGCAGGAGGGAGGAGTGAGGGGGCACACAGCAGGAGGGCGGAGTGAGGGGGACACACAGCAGGAGGGAGGAGTGAGGGGGCACACAGCAGGAGAGAGGGGTGAGGGGGCACACTGTAGGAGGGAGGGGTGAGGGGGCACACAGCAGGAAGGAGAGGTGGGGGCACACAGCAGGAGGGAGGGATGAGGGGTCACACAGCAGGAGGGAGGGATGAAGGGGCACACAGCAGGACGGAGGGGTGAGGGGGCACACAGCAGGAAGGAGAGGTGGGGGCACACAGCAGGAGGGAGGGATGAGGGGGCACACAGCAGGAGGGAGGGGTGAGGGGGCACACAGCAGGAAGGAGAGGTGGAGGCACACAGCAGGAGGGAGGGATGAGGGGGCACACAGCAGGAGGGAGGGGTGAGGGGGCACACAGCAGGAGGGAGGGGTGAGGGGGCACACAGCAGGAGGGAGGGCTGAGGGGGCACACAGCAGGAAGGAGAGGTGGGGGCACACAGCAGGAGGGAGGGATGAGGGGGCACACAGTAGGAGGGGGGGTGAGGGGGCACACAGCAGGAGGGCGGGGTGAGGGGAGCATACAGCAGGAGGGCGGGGTGAGGAGTACACAGTGGGGGGGGTGAGGGGGCATGCAGCAGGAGGCAGGGGTTGGGGGAGCATGCAGCAGCTTCCACAGGCACCCTTCTCACCCCGCCCTGTGTCAGGCTGTTGTGCCTGTCAAAGCCTGTGATTGCTGTTGGGTGGGGAGCCAGGCTCTGAGAAGAGCATCTGGGAGGCAGTAGCATGGGGAGGGGGCTGACCTTTGTGCCCCTCCTCTCACCCCTCCCAGAGCCTGCTCTCTGTCCTGCCTTGAATGGAGCTGGGGCTCTGCTTCTGGCCCCAAGGGAGAAGGGAAAGTAGGGCTAGGGCCTCCTGAGCCAGGGGTGACTCTTCTGTCTCGAGACTGGGGATCAGCAGGCCTGAAGACTTGTCATCTCTGGGAGAGGCACTTGCTGCAGGAAGTAAAGAACCTGGGAATGGGGGCACCAAGGACCCCTCAGGACCAGCTCAGAGGCTTTCTTCTGGGATACTGGCCAAAAAACCTGTTGCCATCAAGTCGATTCCAACTCACAGGGGCCCTGTAGGATAGAGAAAAACTGCCCCATAAGGTTTCCAAGGAATGGCTGGTAGATTCGAACTGCCAGCATTTTGGTTAGCAGCCGAGCTCTTAACCACTGTGCCATCAGGGCTCCAAAAAAGGTGCATTGGCCGCAAATCAAACCACGGCCTCTGCCGTGGAAAGCAAGAATTGTATCACTCAGCCACTACTGCCCCCTCAGATGCTGGTCTAGAAGGAGACAAAATGGTTATCTGGGGTGGTGAGCTCCCCTGACAGATTAAGACACCCAGACCCAGAGCTGGGGAGTGACCTGTCCATGACTGACTGCAGAGCAGGACTTGGAAATGGTGTGCTAACCCCGGTCCAGGGCCCTGTGTCCTCACCTTCCCTCTGGATAATGAGCCCTGGTTCTCCCAGACGGTACAGGGAGAAGACAGCCATAGCCTGTGGATGCAGAGGAGGAGGTACGTGCTGGCTCCTCTTTGCTCTGTCCTCCCGGCTTTGGGGGGAACCTGAAACCTTTCTCTGGGGACTTTGGTCAGGGCTCTGTGGTTTCCCCAAAGGCAGTCTGTGCTGTGGGGGATGTCTTAGCTGATGGGGGTATTCCTCCCCCACTCAAGGAAATCCAGGCCAGTCAAAGGTGAGAGGCAGGACATTCCTGAAATATTCCCAATGCAGGACTAGGCTAAAAGTACCTCCCTACCCCAAGACATTCCTCCTTTGTCCCTCTAATCTTTCCCAACTTTGAGCAAAAAGCTCAGCAGGGTGAAACCCGTTGCTGTCGATTCTGACTCTTAGTGACCCTATAGGACAGAGTAGAACTGTCCCATGGGGTGAAGGTGGTGAAAAGGGGTGGGACTGATTATCTGACACTTGAGTTTTAGTCCCAGCTTAGTCACTGACTGAGTGTGGCTTTGGAGGGTCCTTTCCTTTCTCTGAAACCTCAGTTGCCATTTGAAAAAAGAAGTGATTGAATTAGATTATTCTTGCCCCCTTAGTAAGAGTCTAACAGATTCCCAGATGAACCTCTTCATTCATTCATTCTCCACGCATTCATTCAGCTAGCAAGTCTTCATAGCATGCCTACTGTGTCTAAGTCCCTCTTCTTAAGGGATAGGCTTGCCCACCCATGGACAGCGAGGACCCCTGAGCTTCCTGGGTCCGTAAGTCATTACAACTGGGGGGGGGGGGCGGGACCCTTACAGGCTCTGCCACTGTCAAAGAATATATTAATTTTTCTCCAAGGAAGGCTTCATGTGAGTACTTCCCTTTCTCTGGTAGTTAACATTACATGTCATTAACAGTCAGGGAACATTGCATGATCAAAGACAGCGTAATGCGTAGCAAGATTCTGAGGAATAGCGCAATATTGGTTAATTACGTTATTGATTCTTATGGTCTGGAGTGCCCTCATTTTTCTCCATCCCTACTGGACCTGTGGTGCCTTCCAGGCTGCCTTTGAACTTCTGTCCTCCCCTGGGTGGCCCAGCCCCCTGCTCCAGGGCTGGTGGAACCACCACTTTCAAAGTGATCAGAGCAGCTTTGTCTCCCCAGAGCCACATGAAAGGGGAGCCGGGTGGGACGTGGGGCTGCTTCTCCAGACTCCCACGGCAGCTCCGGCTGAGTCAAGGAGTGAAGTTAACATCTCGCTTTAATTAGCCAGATGCTGTTAATTGACTTCTTGGGGCTCCAGCAGGCCCTGCTTCCAGGGAGCAGCAGAGTGGGTGTTTTTTGGAGGCCTGAGGCCACTTGCTGTTTCTGAAGAAAGCAGTACGGGGTGAGGCTCCTGCGAGGCCTGGTGGGCAGCAGGGGTCCCCCAGGGGAGCTTCCCTGCTGTACTCTAAAACTGCAGTGGCATTGTCTTAGCTAGCGCTGGTGTAACAGAAGTACCACAAGTGGGTACAAACAGACATTTATTTTCTCACAGTTTAGGAGGCTGGAAGTCTGAATTCAGGGTGCCAATTCTAGGGGAAGGCTTTCTCCCTCTGTCTGCTCTGGAGAAAGGCTCTTGTTTCTTCCCAGCGTCTGCTCCTGGGTGATCTTCAGGTGACTTGGCTTCTCTTTTCCCCATCTCTTCTGTTTCTTGTTTAATCTCTTTTATATCTCAAAAGGGATTGATTTAAGACACACCCTACACTAATCCTATTCATTAACATAACAAAGACAACCCATTCCCAAGTGGGATTATAACCACAGGCATAGCCGTTAGGATTCACAACCCCTTTTTTGGGAGGAACACAATTCAATCCGTAACAGACATAATTACAAAACGATGCTTGTTTCTTAATCAGCTGTTATTTATGAGTGGGCCCTCTTGCTGGATCCTCCAATTTACATTTATTGTGTGACAGGCAGCTTCCCACTCAATACATTTGGTTCAGCTCAGGAGTGGGGATATGGTCTGTCCATCTTAGGAAGGTGGCCAGGAGGTGGGGAGAGGAGCGGGGTGGGAACATAGATTTAGCCTGGAAAGGTCTATGGACACCAACAAGAGTAACCATTAAAAGCAACCCCCCAGGCTGGGCTGGTAATGTGCATTGGCTCATTCAATCCTTACAACAACCCCTGGAAATGGGTCCTTTAATATCCCCACTTTACAGATGGGGAAACTGAGGATCGAGAGATCAAGTGATTGTCAAGGTCATACGGCTGAAAAGCAGCAGAATCAGGAATCAAGCCCATATAGACTGTGGCCGAGCACTGAGGTTTTTTTCTAAGGGATTTGGGATGTTTCCAAATGATGCCCTTGTCAATGGAACTCCAGGCTGCCTGTGTCTGTGGTTGTGGTTGTGAGACGGGGAGGCAGGGAAGGGTCGGCAGTGAGGCAGGGAAAGGGAGAAGAAGAGGCTTCGAGGACTTCTCCCGTTGGGCACGGATGCTTGATTCTGTGCTGTCTGGGCATCTGCCCCTCCTTCTCTTGTCTGGTCCTTACAGCCTCTCCCCACAGCCCTGGAGGCTGAGGTGACTTGACCAAGGTCCAGCCCAGGAGCAGCCATTATTTACCGAGTGTGGGGAGTGCAGCTGTGGGAGAGATGTCAGACCCAAGCACCCCCCAGCAGGAAGGGAGGTGAACAGGAACCTGGCACCAGACCCTGCCGTCCCACCCTCTTTAGCAGCTGGAACAGGGCAGATGTGGAGAGACTGCTCGGGCTGCTAGACTGGGTGGACAGCATGGGGACAGTGTCTGGAGGGCATGCCAGACCCAGGGGCTGGGCAGCCCTGGGTGGGCATGGGGTCAGCTGATGTGGTCCGGAGGTTTGACCACAGAGACCATGTGTGCCAGACATTGTAGCAGCCTCCTCACCGTTCTTCCCACCCCCAGTCCCATCCCAGCTGATCCCCTCTCTCCATTTCTCAGCCAGTGAGAGATAGCTTGCTTTTTCTTCTTCCGAATTTCTTTTTATACTCTGGGAGCCTGGGGAGGGGCACAGACCGGAGGAAGGGGCAGATAGCAGACACCTGATGAGTTTCCACGTGAATAATTTCACATAAATGGGATCATATCTTACCTTATTTTTGTTTAGTTGTCTCTTAAAGGGAACCCTCTTGGTGAAGTAGTTAAGAGCTACCACTGCTAACCAAAGGGCCAGCAGTTCGAATCCACTAAGTGCTCCTTGGGAACCCTATGGGGCAGTTCTACTCTGTCTTACAGGGTCGCTGTGAGTCGAAATTGACTTGGCAGCAATGGAATTGGTTTTTGTCTCTGAAAATATTTTTTTCTTTTACTTGCTTCCTTCTCCCTGTGCAACTCTGTTATCGTGCCCTTATCCCCTGCCCACCCAGGAAATCCTTGTCAACATCCTGCTGTGTGTCCTTCCAAATTTTCTCCATATTCCTGCAACTATAACATATCCAAATTCATACACATGTATAAGTATACACTTACAGGCAGATTGCTTGCTTTACAGAAGTGGATTCTACTATATGGCCTTGAACTTCTTTCCTTCCACACCTTCTGGTAATCCCACCAAGTCAACCAGCGTTGCTCTCATTCATTCTTTTTAATGGCCACCAAATATTTCAGGGTGTGGATGTCTAGTATTGAAAAAAAAGTTATTCCACTATTAATGAGTATTCATTTCTTGCCCCACTTTTTTTTTTTTTTACATCAGAAAGGGATCTTTTGCAAACGTAGCTCTGGCCAAGGTTAGTTCCTTCCTTAAAGCCGTTCAGTGGCTGCTCATTGATCTCAGGACAAAGTCCTGGCTCACAGGCATGCTGTGTTCTGGGGCTGACTGCCTCTCCAGCTCAGCAAGGACCGTTCACTGCCTTAAACCCTACTCCAGCCAGAACGAGCAGCATTTACTTCCTGAAATGCACCCACTCTTCCTTACCTCCAGGCCTTTGTACCCACTGTTCCCTGGGCCTTCTCCTCACGTGGCTAACTCTTCTGGCTCCTTCAGGTCTCAGCCATCTGCCCCTTCCCCTGGCCAGTGGCCCTCCCCAGGCTCCTGCGGCATGAGCTCACAAGTTAGGTCTTCCTACAGGTGCTGGAATTTTCTGGTCATATGTTGCTCCTTCTCCCACTAGAATGTGACTTGATGTGTTATGTATCCAGGGCCTTGACTAATGGCTGGCACATAGTAGGTATGCCTGTATTGAATGAGTTACTGGATAAAGGATGAGGCTTCAATCTCTGGGAGGTGGTTGGCAAGGATACCAGGCTGGGCCACCACGGGAGGTGCCAGTTGGAGAAGGGCCACGAGTCAGAACTTAGGAGCAGGAACCAGGGTGGAAGCCAGCCTGATAAGGCCTGGGCCTATACAAGGCATAGGGTTGGGAAGGACAGAGTTGAGGTGGGGCTTTGGAACGTATCAGAACTGATCCAGGAACCTAGCAGCCATGACCAGGTCACTGTCCACCCCCAATCCCGCGTCAGGACGGGTGTCTGCATTATAACCTGCCTTGGAAAACATGGCTTCGGGAAATAGAGTGGGACTGAGTTTTCAGATGGGAACATTACCCTTCCTTTTTACA
Source organism: Elephas maximus indicus (assembly GCF_024166365.1). NCBI lineage: Eukaryota > Metazoa > Chordata > Mammalia > Proboscidea > Elephantidae > Elephas > Elephas maximus. Next base: position 56,266,602 of record NC_064831.1, on the reverse strand, counting down.
ATCAAAGGAAGTTTTTAGAGGAAGCAAAGGCAGAGGGAATGGGTGAAGAGGGGGAAAGAAGGTGACAAGGACACCCCCATGTAGGACCAGAGGCTAAGGACTCTGGCTTGTCCCTCTGCTTCACTGCCCTCCATCCTAGCTCTATTCAAAGCGTGCTTCCTGAACTGATCCAGACCCACAAACTATTGGGTCTTCAATGAGATAAGTACAGACACCAAGAGAAACCCTTTAGAGACTTGAGAGCAACTTGACATTGACAGAACATTCAAGCGTGTGGTCAGTAGATTTCTCTCACTGAACAGGGTAGAGACCAGGGTAGGTGGTGTCAGCTGGAGTGGTGAGTTGCATAAGACATGAGTCGTGTGTAGTCACGCACACAGTAGGACCACAAATTAGTCCATGTCTTCTTTGAAATTAAAAACAGACTGTTCTAGGCGGTGAGGAACTCTCATCTCAGTGGTGGTCCTGGAAGGCTTGTCTCCATCTCTTCCAAGGGCAGAGCAAGAAGACAAATACCTTTTCGGGGTTTGTGGTAGGTGTTCATAGGAATTGGATGTCGTAGTTTGCAAAACTGTTGCTGGGAGCAATGTGGGCTGGTTTCCCATGAGGCCTTGAGAGAGGCTGTCCCTTTGCATCAATGATGATCATTCTTGCACATCTGTCGCTTTTTATACATTTCAAAGTACTTCACTTGCATTATCTTTTTGATCTTTACAACTACCCTAGAGGCAGATCAAAGCAGGGATTATCATTCTCACTTTGTAGAATAGACATTTAAGAATCAGAGAAACAAGACTGGTTTCCCAAAGTTACACAGCAAATTGAAAACAGCACCAGGGTTAAAAGACGAAGCCAAGGGGTCTTTATGGTAACTCAGAGACAGTGAAGAAGGGTTGGGGAGGGGCTAAAAGACAGCTGTAAAAACAGTAGCTACTGCTTACTGAGTGCCCACTAGTGATAAACCAAAACCAAACCCGTTGACATCAAGTCGATTCTGACTCATAGCGACCCTATAGGACAGAGTAGAACTACCACATAGGGTTTCCAGGGCTGTAAATCTTTATGGAAGCAGACTGCCACATCTTTCGGTTAGGAGCTGAGCGCTTAACCACTGCACCACCAGGGCTGCCCCAATAGTGATCGCAGCTGTATTTGTTGAGCTCTTACAGTGTGCCAGATACCATGTATAATTATCTAACTTAATTTTCACAATGGATACAATTACCATCTCCATTTGCAGATGAGGAAGCACAGCCTCTGTGAGATTAAGTCATTTGTCCAAAGTCACTCAGCTAGTAATTAGCAGAGCTGATTCTTGATTTAGAGTCTTGGTGGCATAGTGATTAAGAGCTCAGCTGCTAACCAAAAATCGGCAGTTCGAATCCAGCAGTTGCTCCTTGGAAACCCTATGGGACAGTTCTTCTCTGTCCTAGAGGATCACTATGAGTTGGAATCAACTTGATGGCAATGGATTTTGGTTTTGGTTCTTGATTCAGAGCAGCTCTGACTCCAGAATGTATTTTCTTGGCCACTACCACATGAGCTGGACGTGTCCCACATGTGGTCCTCTCAGGAACCCAGCACAGGAGACCTGCTCATTCCTTGCTCAGCAAATGGAGACATAGTCACCTTAGGGGGCCTGTCCAAAACCACACACCCAGTGGAGCTGGTGTCCTCACTGGCTCCAGAGCCATGACCCTTCCAGCATATTCTGCAGATTGTCACAGCCACAAGCTATGCCCCAGGCCCCCACATGGGCAGGGTGAGCGCATGGGATCTGCCCCCACACAGTGGGCCTGATCTGTACCTTCTCCTCTCTCCATGTAGGAGGGACA